>NW_026901955.1:0-665000 GCF_033783945.1 Neopsephotus bourkii
GAAGGATTTGTACTGGTAAGTAACCCAGAAAACTGTTTTGGGTCAAACCAGCTCATGGTGTTTGTCCTGAAATGTGGATATTTGGGATTTCCTGGGGGTTTTTTGATCAAGTTAAACCTTTGCAAAAGCTTTCCCAAAGATGGGTCTATATAAATAGATAGATAGGAATACGAAGCTCTATTTTTATACTTATATAAAAAAGGAGTTAATTTCCCACCATTGCAATACCCAGTAATAAAAGTGGCAGCATTTCACCTGGGAAGCATCTGGATGGAAAGCTTTGAACCCCATCAGGAGCCACTCACCCCTGGTTCCCAGCCCAGAGCCCCTCAGCCTCCCCAAGTGGGCTGTTCACTCCTCACTTTAAAACCCAACACCCCTCCCTTTGCCTAGCTCTCTTCCCAAGTCCAAAATAGCTCCGGTGGTATCCGCTCGGCTCTTCCAGAAAGGATGGCTCAATATTTCCCGGGGAGCTGCGGGATGTCTGATGTTAGTGAGCACATTAAACAGGGGTATAAATTCGTAATGAGAGCCCTGAAATGAATGGTACTTATCATTTATGGATGGAATAATTAAAGATACTGTACTTGGGGGTTTTACATGGTCCTGTAAATTGTCATCCCTGGAAGCAAAAGTGAAATGGATTCAGTTTGGGAAGTTGAAGAAGCCCCTTGGTGCATCCTGGAGGATGCCACTGCCAGTGATCCTCATTCCATCACTGCCGGGATGTCCCTGCTCCTGCCCATGGTTCCCCTTTTTCGCTCTTAGGAAAAGCAAGTCTGTGCTGTCAGGAATTTGGGGATTTAAGGTTTTTTGATGACTTTCCTGCCCTTGGACACTTCCTGCTGTGTCTGCTGCTCAGCCCCAGTGTGGGGCTGTGCCATGTGTGGGTATGGCACAGCACAGGATGCTGTGGGCTTGGTGAGTGATGCTGTGCTCCGGGCATCCCAGGTCCATGCACAGGCCATTCCTGGGCACCCGTCCCACCCAAGCACCCCAGGGACCCCCAAGTCACCCCGATGCACCCGGGGGGCAGAGCCACATCTCGTCCTCTGTCCTATTTTAACTCTGATCATCTAAAATACTGTAACTATGGCAACTGCTGCAGGTGAGACTCATTACAGTTAATCCTCTAATTACTAACTACCTCTTCAATCAGTTGTAATTACTTTGGGGACACAGTTAACCTCTCATTAGAAACGCATGGCCACGTTTTACCAAAAGCACAAACAGTGACATGCCTGGTAATTTAGCACCGCGGCACTCAAGGCCACTCTCCTTCTTTTATGCCGGCACAATCTCATCCCTGTCATTAACCAGGAATGGTTGTCATGACAATTAATCATTCAATCCCTCATCAGCAACTTTTGCCAAATGTCACCCTGCTCTTGATCAAATGAGAAGGGAAAATTAAATGAATCAATTCAGCACCCTGGCATTTGTGCCTATGGATTGTGTAAGCGGGGGGTGGTTGATCCGGAGGTTGCCTTGCTCTGCCTATGAACCACAGCCTGGGGTGCCTTGTCCTGGGGCTGCGGGCACCTCCAAGGACCCCTTAGTGCTGGGGGTCACCATGTGCCCCTTTGGGCTCCCTGGCCTACCGGCCCCAGGGCCATTGCCACTTCTGCCATGGCCACCCAGATGTGCTGTCCCCAGATGTGCAGTGGTGATGGCTCGGTCAGCCGGGTTCAGAGCAGAGCGAGTGCAGTGCCCGCTCCTCCAGCATGCCCCGGTTGTGCAAGGAAACCTCTCTCCCATCGTTTTCCTTTTAAATCTGTGATTAGCTGGAGTCATTTGCTGCATGCAAATCCCTGCCCTTAATTACTAGTGTGAACCTTAAGCAGCGCTGGGGCTCCCAGTGGCTCTAGCCCTATGGCTGTGCTGGACCCCATGTGGGGCTTGCAAGGGCTCAGGGGTCAACCAGAACTCATGGTCCCACAGAAAATGTGTTGGGATCTCAGTGCCATCCCGTGACCCTGGGAGAGTTTGAGGAGCCCTATGGTGGGGCATGAGCCTCCCAAAGTATCCTGCTCCGAGATGGCACTGGTCCTCTGGGAGCTTCACTTGTCATTCCTGAGGCTAATCCAGGCCAGACCCCATGGGACCATGGGGAGATGGAGCTGGGTGGCTGTGCATTGGCAGGGACTCTTCTTGGTGCACAAATACATTGGTCCTGGGGGCTGTGTGCTGATGGCACCCTGGCCGTGGCTCACCCCATAGGTCTTTGGAGGGGATGCACCCGTGATCCACACAGCCCTGTGATGGCTGCGTCAGGCTGGGGAGGGCTGAATCCATCCCTTGCCATCACCGGGGAAGGGGGAAGCTTCCCTGCGACTCAATTATAGGAGCCTGTAGAAGCGCATTAGGGAAGCTGGCATTTAAAGCCTGATGCGCTTGGACAGTGTGTCTCTCCCCGGCTCAGGGAATCGATTCCCTGTCAGAGGGCCGGGCAGGATGGGGCACAGTGCTCCTGCTGCTCACACCATGCACAGCGCCAGCAGCCAGGGCAAGGGTTGGGGGTCCCCAGGGGTGCCCTGGTCCAGTGTCCCCCCAGGCAGCACAGGACAAGGATGACTGTTCCATGGCAGTGCCCAGTGCTGCGGAGTGGGTGTCTGGAGGTCCCATCATGGCTCAGCTCTTCCCTATTTAATAGCCTTGATTGTGAATTCCTGTTTGCTCACAGTGTGTGGCATCTGCTGCCACGAGCACCCAACACCTCCCTTGGTGATGCTAGGTCAGTGCCAGGGCCATTTTTGGGGAAGAGGGGTCGTCTGGCTCAGGGACAGGGGGTTCAGAGTGATGATGGAACCCAATGGGACTTCATGGAGAGGTACAGGCACCCCCAGGCCTCCAGCAGGGTCAGGGCAGGGGGCTCAGGTTGGACCAGCAGGGATGAAAACCCAGGATGGAGCATGGACCCCAGCCTTGGGGCCTCCCAGTGACCTGTTGCTGCGGCACTGGGCCCACAGGAGCTGGGGGCTGCGGCGCTGCCGCTCGCTCTCTTCAGTTCTTTATGGCGCTGCATCTTTAATAGCTTTACAGAGCCCATTTAATGTGCTCCGAGACATGAAGTGCTGTCTAATCAGCACATTTAGGAGAATTGCCCACATCCTGGTCTCGCTGCCATAAAACAGTGCCCGCAGAAGCAGCTGTAATTAATGCTGGGCTTTTTTTTTCCCCCACTCGCTCCCTCTTTCTCCCACTGAATCAATTTATAAAGCACGGACTTCCTCTGCGCTGGAGCTTTTAGGCTGGTTTACTCCGGCATCCGAGGTGACTCGTCAATTAAGCAGCTGTGTATAATGGATGCTTCGGAGGCAAGAACACACTCTGATTCCCAGAAATGATCAATGCGCTGCTTTCTCACACCAAACCCAGGCTAGAAACGTACCCAGTGTGCTCCACTGGCCCTCCCGAGGCTGAGCCCCCCAAGGAGGAGAGCACTGGGGTTGGAAGAGCTGCCTTGGGAAGGGAATGGATAGAATGGGCTGGGAATTGGGGATGCGGCTGATGACTGCTACCCGCCTGCTGTCACCCACAGAGGGTGTGGGGTCCTTGGGGAGTCGCTGACCCCATACTGAGTGTTCTGCGCTATAGGGAGCAGGTCACTGTGGCCATAGGGTGGCTGGGGCGCCCTGTGGGGTATGGCCCTGGCTGGGGCTCTCTGCGGAAGTTGTCGGGTTCTATTGCACGAGCTGGAGGTGGCTCCTAATGGGGAGCAAGGAAATGAAAAGGGAGAGGGAAGTGGGGCTGGGCCAGCAGGAAAGGGCCGGACCCCCCCCCTCCTGTGCCCCCTGTTCCGTTCTGGGCCACTTCAAAGCCTCCCGGCGCACAAAGGCCTTTGCTCTTCCGTAGGGATCAAAGCCCTGTGGTGGGGATGACACCGGCAGTGCTCGGAGAGCTCAGTGATGCACAACACAGCCCCCACGACTGCCACATCCCAGCTCCATCCGGCATTCCCACCGCCATGGGGTGCAATGGGAGCTGAGCTCTTCCGCATCCTGCCCTGGCCATCACCCCACTGCGGGTGTCCCCACGTGCCCTCAGCATCCTCTCAGTGCTGGGTACCAGTTCCAGCTCTCTTCTTGCTGCCCAGGGATGGGGACAGCCCATCATGGTGCTACCCTGGGTGATGTTGAGGGGCCAGGAGCAGTTTTCCCAGCTGATGGCTGTGATGAGGCTTTTATTTCTCTCCTGCAAAACCATTGATGTCAATCATTATCACCAGGGGCTCTCACAGCCTCCTGCCTGCATCATTCTGCTGAGCTTTGGAGTGGGGCCAGGCAGCATCCCACAGGGACAGGATGTTTTGGTACCCTCAGCATCCACGTCGCATTGTCCCAAGACAGTGACAAAATGGGGACAAACCTCTGATGATCCAAACTGGAGCATCTTTGGGTAAGCAATCCCCTGTGGGCAGGGGGCTGGGGAGAACCCCCATCACATCCACAGCCCCCCCATCCCTCTCCCAAGGGTTCCCAGCTGAGAGGGATGGTTTTCCATTCCTTTCCCTTTCTTTCCAACTTTACCCTAATAAATCCTGCTGGGAGCTGGAGCCCCCTAAGCAGACACCATTGGGAAAACGCTGGGAGACAGGGAGGCCATGGATCAATCTCGGCCCTGTGCTGCTCCCGCGCCTGCCCCGCTGACCTCTGCTGTGCCAGGGCAGCCGGTGTCTCTGCTCCATAACCGGATTTATGGCTGTGGGCTGGAATACATCATGCAGGAACGGAGCCGCTTGTCCGCTCCATACATCTCCATTAATCTTCCCTGGGCGCTGTGGGTCATTGGGCCCCGCTCCTTGGGAAGGGACCCTCTGCTCCTACGGGGAGAAGGAGCCACAATGCTGATGGGGGTAGATGAGAGCCTGGTGCCATGGCCAGGCTGAACGAGCTTTGCCCATCACTCCCCCAGCACTGTGCTTCCTTCCCGGAGGTCCCAGCTCGGCTTTGATGCCTCCCAGTGCATTTGCCTGCAGCAGCCTGATGTAAATGAACAAGCAGAGTGTGGGGATCCTTCCCCCCCTCCCCGCGGGTGCCATGGCAGGAGCTGGCTGAGTGAGGGGAGCACAGACGCGAGCGGAGCGCGGCTGTCGCGGGAGACGATGCTCTTATCAGAGCAACGACACCGACAGCGGGCTTGATGCATTTTTAATAGATCAGTTCCCGTTGGTGACTGACAGGAGGATGGAATCTGGTGCTTCCCTGCCTGAGAGCATGAGGGGCTGTGCTGCCTCTGCTTCCACCCACTTGGAGCCATGGGGCATCGCCTGGTGTCATGGACACGGGGCTGTCCCGCCGTGGTGGGCTCAGGGATCATTCACATCCCTCTTCCTCCCACCCACCCCAGGCAGTGCCCTCACCGTGCTGGGTCCACTGGCAGCCCAGCAGAGCCACACAGAGCTGGGAGCAACATGGGGGAGAAGGGGAATTTGCTGAAACAAGCAAATTGCACTGATTCCCCTTTTCCAAATGTCAGCAGATTCGGAGGGGAAAGCAGCAGGGAAGTTAAAGGTGAAGATCTCCTGGGAATCTCCTGCTTGCTCTGATTCCGCTCCCGCAGCCCAGCTGCCCACAGACAGGCGCTCCCCTGGGGCTGCCCCGCTCGGTGCAGAGCACCCTGTAATCCAGGCTGACAGCTCAGGCCAGCTCCACTCGGCAAACGCAATTAAGCGTCGTAATCGAGTGATCCGGGGGAGAAGGGAACTCGCTGCAGAGCAATGGAAGGGGACTAAAAACATCCATGCAGGAATGAGGTATGTAACAACGTGCACAAGGGATGGGGTGGGAGCAAACCCAGCAGCAGCATCACACCCAGCCCTGATCATCTCCTGCTTCCAAGAATATCGCAGAACCCAAAGGGGTTTGGCCAAGGAGCTGGTGGATCCCAGCGATGGATCCCTGAGCTCCAAGGGAGGAAGCAGCCTGGCTCCATGGGGCTCTGTGGGCTGGAAGGTGCCCTGAGGACCATCACAGAGGATGCGATGGCCATGGGAGAGGGTGACGGTACCCTCTGTTGCTCTGCTATGGCTGGGGAGCCACGGGGACCCCTCGAACCCCCCCAACCGTGGTTCTGCCCAGCGATGCTGCTGAGTGCTCCACACAAAGAGGTTGTGAAACGGCCCCGTGCCGGATATGAAACGTTCCCAGGTGAGATAAAACCAAATCACCTGTCAGTCAGCACCGTATCTCCGGCGGCATCAGAGCCTCGTGACTAACAGGGCTTAGAAAACGCACCACAGGCTGCAATCCGCTCTCCCTTGTGTTCCTGTCCCCATCACAAGGGCTTTTGCCCCAGCTTTTGAGCAAGGTTGAATTTTCCATGCAATACAGATGGGGAGGAAAGAAAAAGGCACAGGATCTGCTCCATCAGTGGCAGGGAACCGGGTGTTCCTCTTGGGGAACAGGGAGGGAGACAGGGATGCTCCCTGGCCGATGCTGGGCTGTGCGTGTTTCTTGAAGTACCACACTGTGGATGCTGTGATGTCCCCTTGGTGCTGTTATGGGGTAGGAGGAGTTCAGAGGGCTCTCACAGGAATCCAGACTCTGCTCCTTGTCTGGAAGCAGGGAAGACCCTGGGGGAATCGCAGGAGCCATGATCCATCATGTGCCAGTGACCCGGACGGGATATTTTTAAGCAGGGAATAAAAATAGACTCGGGCTGACAACGAGCATCCACTCCCAGCATTGCTATCAATGGGGGCTGGGGGCTGTGCTGGGGTTCAGGATGCACCCCAACCCCTCACACCCCAGCCAGTCCACCCCAGCCCTGCACGGTTATACCTGTGCCATGTACTGTTGGTCCTGGCTTGCTCTTAGGGTGGTTCTTGTGCCCCTGTCTGTGCCCTGGGCACTGTCACCATGCCCAGGCAAAGCCCTTCCTCCTGCAGGCTGTGGATGCTGGGTTGTCTGTGCTGGGCTGATGATGCCCCTCTAGAAAACACGCTGCCTCGTGTATGGAGATAATGCAGGCAGCTGCTGGCCCCGGGACCCGACTGCAACAGAGATTTGTTTCACTTGAATAACTTGCTGAATCTATAAATAAACTGGAGATGGGGGAAGCGACCACAGAACGCTGGAGCTTCTGCCTCCCTGACCCCTGCAGTACCCTGAACACCGATGAGGGGTGCAGCGAGGAGGATGCTCCGGGAGCACGGCTCCTCTCCCAAATGGGAGCTTTCTGTGCCTGGACCAGCCGCCTGCCCTCTGTGCCCCCCATCTCCAGGGACCCTGACAAGGAGCCAAATGGGACCAGTTTCTCGCCTTGGGCAAACTCTGCTCTTGGTGAGATTTGGGATGCAGGAGCAAGGCCATGGGGTGAGGGGCAGCAGCTTGGGAAGACCCCCACTGCTGTATCCCTTCCTTCTCCTTCCGCTTCACGCCTGGCTGCCCGTGGCTGCCTCTCTCTGCTCCGCGCTCTCCATTTGCTTTCCCAGCAGATGTTGGTGCCTCTCCTCTAACGAGCATTTTAACACCGGAATCTCGCTCCCCCCTTTGACTGGGATGCAAAAAGCTTGACATCTGCCATCAGCATCAAAGTCACTGCCCAAACACCCCGCACCCACCGCACCACCAGTGCCTCGCTCCTCCGGTGCTGCCGGTGCCACTGCGCCTCGATGCCAGCACCGCCGCATTGGTGCTCAACATGTGGATGTCCCCCATGTGCCTGTGGGATGTGCTCATCTCTGTGGTGCCCCTTGGAAACAGCTGGGAGATGGGGAAAACCTCCTGGGTTTGGGGAATGGGGACCGGGGTTGTTAGCCAAAACTGAGCTATGCGAAGCACCCACCTGCATGCCAACACCTTCGCTAGCACCCATCCCCTCCAGCCCTGGCTGTGCTGTGGTGATATTAATGATGGCCAGGAGCTGGCAGGGGTTGAAGCCACCGTCCCCCAGCTGTGTCCTTCAGCATCTCTTTGTGTCCCCGTTGCCAACGCAGGAGGGCTGCGCGCGGGGCAGGAGGCAGTGATCCCAAATATCGATGCTGGCCCCGATCAATGCTATCTCCTTTTTCCATGCCTATGAGCTCATTGATTTTTTTCTTTCGTTGTTGTTACCTCTCTGTTTATGTAATGTCTGAACTTTGCACAACTGAACCGTTTAATGTGCAGAAAAGAGCCCTGTTGCCATGAAAACGGACCTGCAAATGACAGCACGAATGCGGAGATATCCCTGTTTTATTGGGCCATACTGAATGTATTTTAACCTTGATAAGTCAATAACTTTTGGTACAAAAGGAACGAAAGCAGATAGGGCTTTCAGAGCCTTGAATGCATTTAAAGGGGAGAGTAATGGCCCAGTTTTAATCCCTTGCAAATCTTTCTCATTCTGAGGGTCAGTCATTTCCAGCGCACGCTGACATTTTGGTCCAGGAATTACAGCGTGCGTTTGTCAGGATGAGAGATGGAAATGCTCAGTGCTCCCATTGCCAGCTTCCCGAATAATGAGGGTAAATTAAAGGGACACCATCACCTTAAAGAGCAACTTCGGGTGGGCTCCCCAGTGCCACAGGAGAAGGAGCTGCCTGTGGCCACCCCGGACCCAGGCAATGCATTATTTATTTGTGCTAAAGCAGAAGGACTTTTACAAATCTCCCTTCGCCAGCTTCCTTTTTGCAATTCAATCCCTCTGGATATGGAAGTGGAGCTGCTCTCACTTTGCAGAGCTCATTCATTAGCAGATTAAGGCTCTCCTTGTGTTCCCAACATTGCCGGGTGAAATTTATGTTCCGGCAAAGTATTCACTGGTTTCCCTGAATCACAAAAGTGTTTTTCCTCTGTAAAGGAGAAAAAAAACCCAGAAAAGGATGTAAATGGGGAGGTCAGAACTGCTTAATAGTATCTTCTTGAAGGCAGTGCCAAAACACCCACCTTTTGAAGTCGGCTGTTTCAAGATGGATCTCTTCCTCGGCAAAACCACCATCCCCCTTTCAAGTCCCCGTGGGTGACTTGAGGTGGTTCAAACATCTGAGAAGAATGAGGGCTCCTTTTTGTATTCTTTTTTTCCTTGGTGCCGAATAAAAAGCCATCTTTCTTCCTGACTTCCTAATAGCTTTGATTAAATTATCTTTGAAAAATCTAAGTGCTGCTCACAAATCCATAATGGTTTTATTCTTATCGCTGGCCTAGATTGCAACCCAGAAAGCAGATAAATAAGCTGCAGAGAATGCACAAAGCTGCACAAGAACCTGCCAGATCCATGAGCTAAAAATGTTTGAACTGAAACAAATGAATAGTGTGAACAGCCCTGTTCAAAGAGGGAATTGATTCAATATAACGTATTTTCACAGGGAGGATAATACATGTTATAATTACACGGCGGAATCGCTCTCCTGAAAGCATATCTAGCTATTATTTTAATTCCTCGACTTCCAGCACTTGCTGGATCACAAGTGGAGACTGGATCTTTGTGTGTTTGGAGATGTTGAGTCTCCCCAAATGGCTTTGCTCTCCTCCTGCACACCAAGGCCCCATATGCCTGAGAAGCTGCTGACGCTATCCTGAATGGAGGAGCTGAGAAGAAGCCAAATGGACACTAAACCCTTCAAAGCTCATGGCTGGGAGGCAAGGAGCGGGGAGGCAATGAGCCCAGGGGCACATGTTGGGTGGCTTTAGGGGTGCAGGGTGGTGGGAGTTGTATGTGTGTGTATGTAGCACACCCTGTCATCATTATGGGCAAGGGTGAATGGGCGGATTTCCAAAGTACCTTCTGTCTGTCCTCCCGGTGGCAAGGGGCCGCCCGGATTTGGAACAGCATAAAGGACTAACGAGGGTGGCCCTTGCTTGGCTACACACACCGCGGGGGGCTCTGTGGTGGCTGTGCCCATCACCAGGATGTCCACAGCTCCCGGAGGGTGATGGCTGTCCCCGGGTGAACTCCAGCCGAGGCTCCATGCCCTGCCTGCGGCAGAGCCGATGCGGAGAACCCATCTTTGTGCCCTCGGGGTCTGCGGGGGATCCCTACCAGCGAAGCCAGTCTGTAGCCGGAATCGGGACTACAACTCCCATGATGCCCCGCGGCGCCAAGCAGCGGTCGTACGCGGCGGGCTTGTCGCGGGGCACGCCGGGAGCTGCAGTCCCGCGCCGCGCCGCCGCCGGCGCGCCCGCTTCGAAATCTCCCGCGAAAGGGGCGCGTGTGCGGGAGGCCCCGCCCCTCCCCGCAGGACGCGCGGCGGCGTCCCCTTGGTAACGCGCCGGGGGCGGGGCCGAGCCGCGTGCGGCCGCCGGGCCCCGCGCGGGGCCGCTCAGTGTCGCCGCCGCCGCGCACCGGGCGGGAGCAGCGCTGGGGGCCGCGCCCGAACGGCCCCGCCGCCATGGAGCGCTGAGCCGCGCTCCGCCCGCACCCGTCCGGCCGCGCCACGGGCACCGCACAAAGGAGCCGCGGTGCGGGGCGATGCCCGCGGGGTCCCGGGGCGCACCCGCGCGGGGCTGATTTTGGGTTGATTTAATTCGGGTTTGAGCGGATTTTTTTCGCCCTTCCCGTCTCCGCCGCCGCCGCCGCCGCCGCCCCGGGGGCAGAGCGCCGGGAGCCGCCGCACGCTGGCCGCGCACGGGGCGGGGCGGGCCGCCGGCGGGGCGCGGGGCCGGGCGGGCGCCGCCGCTGCTGCTGCGCGGCCCGGGGGGGGCGGCCCGGAGAGCCCCGCACCGCAGCGGCCGGAGCCGGCGCGGATCCAGCTCTGACGGTAAACGGCGGCGAGCGACGGGGAGGGCGGGCGGAACGGGGGAGGGAAATCACCGGCGCCGTGCGGAGCGGGGGGGTGGGACCGGGAGCGACCGGGGGGCTCCGGCTCCTGGGGCGCATCGGAGGCGGCGCCGCCGCAACGCGGAGCCCGGCGGGGCTCGGTTTCCCCCGGCCGCGCAGCCGCGGGGAAGGAACGGCGGGGTCGGAGCTGGAGCCGGCGGCCGGGGCCCGGCGCTGCCGTCGCTACCGGAGAGGAACGGGAGCAACTTTTGGGTTTTTTTTTTTTTTTCCCCGTTATTTTTTATTTTTAATTTTTTTAATGGCTTTTTCGGGCCGCCCGACTCGGGAGTGGAAATAAAATATCCACGGGTGCCTCCACGAGGAAAGCGGAGACACTTCCAGCGGAGCCGTCCGGGAGCTGCTGCTGCCGTCCCTTCCCCACCGGAAAATAGGGGATTTTCTCCTCGCCCGGAGAAAGGGGAAGCGGGGAAGAGCCCAACGGGAACATGGGAACGGGGGCCCCGCCGGTGCGGATACCGCCGGTCACGGAGGAGCCGAGAGAAGCAGGATCCAGCGGCGATGCTTCACGGAGAATCCCGTCTGGCCGCCTGCCGCCACCGAGCAGAGCATCTGCCGGGAGCACGCATCTCCCAGCACAAGCCCCGCTGCGGAGGGAGCATCCCTGCGGCATCGTCTGGATCGCTGGGAATACGATTCACCGAGGCACCGTGGTTCACAGGAGCTCATGGGCATCGCGTCCACCGAGGCTGCCAGCGGGGCGGAGCGGGTTGTGCCGCCTTTCCGGCTCGCTCCCGACCAAACCCGAGGTGTTCCCGGGGTCCCAGCATCCCGATCCGGCTCCGGGGAGAGCCGCCAGCTCGTAGGAATTGAATGGCCGGAGAGGCAGGGCCTGGATGCGGGGAATCGGCGGCTCGCAGGTGACACCGTGCCACGGCTCCGGCCCTGCGGGTTTATTCCCGGGAAAGGCGGTGGGGAAGTTTTACATCCGTGCTTGGTGTTTTCTAAGGGGGGGGAATTTGCTTGGCATCGGGCAGCGGTGGTTTGCGTGGCCCTCATTGTCGGGGCACAGGTGGCTTCGTAAGGAGGTTTTGTGTATATGTATGTGTGTATATGTGCATCTCCCTGCTATAGGGATGCTCCTGTTCGGAGGCTGCAGGCAGCTCGCCCGGACAGGCGATGTGTTTCCATGGAGGACAGAGCATTCCAGGCCATGGGGGTCTGCGGGCAGGGGCAGAGCCATGTGGCTCCTCGCTAAGGAATATCTTGCGTCTTGCTCGGGATGATTTGGTGAGATTCGGCAGTTTTGTACCTTCCCGTGCCCCTGTGGTGGGGTTTTGCCATCTGGCGTTCCGGGCTCCAGTGCTGCGGTGGGACCGTGGCTGGCAAAGCCTTGGCACACGGGCTCCTGTGCCGGGATGTGAGGTGGGAAACATCCCTGGCAGGGGGTACGTGGGGATCCCAGCTCCTCGGGAGGGACTTTTCCTTATTAAGGATACATCAAACTTCCAGGAGTGGATTTTCGGGTGCTGGGGTGAGCTGTGTGCTTGGGTCTGGCTGCCTCGATGCTGTAACAGGAGAGGGAAGCTCTCACCGCGGTGCCTTCTTCTGACCTTGTGTGTAGAGCTGGGGAAGGGAAAGCCTGGCTTTTCGGGAGCCTGGCTTCTTACCCGGCTTTAGGAACGAGTGGGTCAGTACCGGTGGGGCACGGAGCAGTGTGGGCTGCCAGAGGAGCCCGTTTCAGCTGAGGGCGTCATTAAAAACGGGAATATCTCAATTTATCCCCAGGCTGGAGCTGAGAAGCCCATGGAGGGAGGAGATGGGGTGGCTGCTGCTGGGGGGCCACATTAGCTCGGGTTTCAAGCCCCTCTGGTTATCTGCCTGATTCTATGCCTAGAACACGCATCCATCCCTGGGGAGCCTGTTCCTTCCCGGTGCTGTGTTTTATCTCAGGCTCTGCCCTGCCTAGGAAGGGCTCTGGGTCCCAGAACCGAGGGTCTCTGGTGTCCCACGACCCCGCACCAGTGGTCCACACCGAGCTGCTCCCACCGTGCCCGCAGTATCAGCGCCGGCCTTTGCATCCTGCGCGGCAGCTGAGTTCATTTCGCCTGAAGCGGGTTTCTCTGCATGGCCTGAACTTGTGCTGGGAAACCTGCGGTGAAGCCTAAATATTAGGGGGGATCCAGCCCCCCCTGCACCCTCCTGCTGCCGGGTACCAGGGATGCGGGTCCGGGGCGATGGGGATCAGAGCAGGACATCTTTCCCGGCAGGATGCGGTCTTTTGGGGTGGTGTTTGGTGCTGGGGGGGGGGGGGGGGTGTGTCCGCGGCCGGTGCCCCCCCGCAGGGATGCTGCAGCTGGTGGGGGGGGGATCGGGGGCTGCACCTGCAGGACCCCGCTCCCGGCCCCGCGGGCATCTGCCGCCGCATGTCCGTCTGCAGCGGGCGCATGCATGCAAAGAAATAAGACATTTCTTTCTCTTCTGCCTGCGCATTCCTCAAAAAGCTAATATTCATGAAAGGTAATTCAATCAAACCACGATGCCTATCAGCTAATGCAGCAAAGCTGGCGCAGGGGTGAGAATAGGAGCCAGGAACACAAAAGCCCTGTTTTATTACCTCCTGCTTGCCTGAGAATTGCTTTTCTCCCTCGAGTGAGCCGGCTAAAGCTGGCTTTATTATGTTAACCTATTTGCGTGTCAAGAGCTATTGTGCCTCTCTTTATCTGTGTTTGTATTTGCTCGATGCAGGGAATAAAAGGACGAGGCGAAAATGGATGGCTGGTCAGTGCTTTGCACTCTGGGGGCACTGATTGGTTGCTAAGTGATTTGCATCCCCGGTAATCGCTTTTATCTCGGAAGGATGTCGTGTATAATTATAAGCCTACTGACATCTTTTGAAATCTGCCTAATGGGTGTTTTTAATTTACATGGGAAGCAGGGGCTATTTGTGTTGCTCTGATTACAGGTTGTGTGCCAGTGTATGGTTTAAAATATAGATATTTCCAGAGACTTGGGGGACTGTGAGTGACGAGGCTGTGATTTTTGGTCAGTCCCTGCTCTCCCAGGGACGGGTGCAAGAGCAGAAGTCACCAGGTGTGAGTTTGGTGTTTAACCTCTCAGCTCACCACTGTGCAGCCTGGGGTGCTGCTGGGCTGGGTTCCTATAGTCACCCTGTGAAATCAAGCTCCCTTTGCAGCCTAGAACAAGGTTTTTTTGGGGGTCATGCTACTGAGCCCTGCTCTGGGCATCCAAGCCAGCGTGGTGGTGATGGTGGTGCTCAGGGTAGGGTGGGGATGTGGGTCAGCAGTGGGGAGCCCACGCTGAGCCCCCCATGCACACAGTGCTGGTGCTTCCCGGTGCTGTAGTGGAGCCGCAGCTGATGGGTTCACATGGAGCCGCGGTGTTCACTTACAGCAGAGAAGGCTCCTGGTGACCTGCGGTCCCATTGCCAGCCCTGGGCACCTGCACCCAGCCACCTCCCAACTGGGAGCCACACCAGCCCCTCCTGAGGAGTTAATGGGGTTCTTGTGTGCTAAAGGGGTGTGCTCCTGGTGTTGGGGCATTGGCAGCACTGTGGGTGCATCTCTTGGGCAGGCAGTGGGAGGTGGGTGCTCCAAGACTATCCTGGGTGTGCTCATGCACGGAGGAGCCCTGGTGTGCAGAGCAGGATTGCAGTGCTATGCTGGTTGTGTGCTTGGCTTTTCTGCTTTCCACCTCCGTGCTGGTAAATCAGCACAGTGCCTCGGGGTGGAAGGCTGAGGTGGAGGTCACTGTGAGATGAGGGATGTTGGGGTCCCTCCTGTGGCTCTGTGTGCGTCTTGAACATGCAGAGGGCCTGATGTGAGGTGGGTGCTTGTGATGGGCGCAGGGGCTGTGCTCCCTCTGCAGCTGGTGCTGGTCTGTGTGAGGGCACAGAGCAGGGCCTGGGGGCAGCTCACCCACAGAGCCAGCTTGGCCCAGCTACCTTCCTCCTCCTCTTCCATTAAAGACCACAGTGGAGCCTCAAGCACATTCCCCAGTTCCCCCTGGCCATGCACAAGGTGACCCCATCAGTTTGCAGGGCTGAGGCAGTTTGATGGCACCATGGGGAACACGGGGCATGGGGGAGTCATGGATACGGTGGGATGAGCACCACCGGACCGGGTGCCCTGGACCCGGGGCACTGCGCCCTCCTGCATGGGTCCAGTCGCACCCGTCCCGGCGCCCGCGCCGCTATTTATGGCTGGCTGTAAACAAACTCCCAATGAAAGAAAGTTAATGACCTGAGACTGACAGGAGCCTGCTGGGAGGTTTTATAGCCCCTGGGACTCCTTTTGCTAAGGAGAGAATACATCAGCGGGTTAACCTAAACCGGCGGGGGCCAGGGATGGCCCCAGCATCAGGAGGTGTTGCGGAGGGGTTGGCCCTGTGTGAGGAGAGGGCTTTTGTGTGGGGGGACCTGTCTCTGGACTCTGTCTCTATCCCCCTGCGTGGGACCAGGGTGTGCAGCCCTATGGAGGGAAGGCACGTCCCAGGGTCGGGGGCTCTCTGAAGCTGTCACCATCTGCCTCTTGTAGGTCATCTCTGCTAGAGCAAGGGCTGGCTTAGTGTCATTGGTAACCACACACTAATAAAGCCTCAATACCCTGCAGCGGGGAGGTTTTGCTGTCAGAGAGAAATATTCACATTGCTGCCAAATTCAGCCTTGGTTGCACAACAAGAGTGCTGTGGGGGAGATGGGAATGATGCGGCGTGGGGTGCTCTGCAGCCCCCCCTGTTTAATGCCATGTCCTGGCTCACTGCAGGGTGGGAATGTCGTGGTTGGTGCTCTCGGGGAGGATGGGATGGGGAGCATGGCGCAGGGTGCCCCGCTCGCTGCCTGCTCCCTTCCCTGCAGCCTCCATCTGCACGCGACGCTTGATTTACGGAGCAGAGCTGGCAGTTAAACCTGACAAATTGAAGGCGGTTTTAAGTGGTTCAGGTTAATTAATAGGCAGGGAAGTATCAATTTTTTAAGGGATGCTCTTGGCTTGCAGGGAGAGCTGGAGCTTGACTTTCCCTTTGGAGAACAGCACCATCTGTGTGGGTCCCCCCGGGCAGGGGGATGGCGCTGGGCTCGGTGGCATCGCTCTTCTGACCCACAGCCTTGTATTTCTGCTTAAATATCCCCCCTTGTGTGGTTGGTGAAGGAGGGACGGGGTCACCCTCATGGCTGCAGTGCCAAAGCCCCACTGCCCTTCTCAGTGCCCTTTGGAGTCTGGTTGGCCCCTCTTATCTGTGCCTGGGAGGTTTGTGCCATGGCAGCACCATAGTGCACAGCCGCAGTGCTCCGGTAACCGCAGTGCTTTGGTTGTAGCTACCTGTAGTGGTGCAGCCGGTAGCCGTGGTGTCCTTGCCCCTATGGGGGACCCATGGTGAGCACCAGTATGAATAGGACCATCAGATTCCACTGTGGGTTGGGACTGGGAGTTGATGTGGATGAACTGGAGCAGCATCCGTTCCTGTTAGTTCGTGCGTGCTTGATGCAGATGCTCGCATCTGCTCACATCTGGTGAGCTCGAGGCATGGGGATGCTGCCCAGGGTTCAGACTTTAAAAACATAATGAAATAAGCTTAAACTTCACTGTAAGAACAAGGTTCGGTGCTGTGGTGGTCTTGGTGTGCAGGGATGGGCACCTGCAGGCTGTGCCTGGGCTGGGTCCCAGAGCAGCACAAAACCTTTGCTGGAACATGTGCTCCATCTTCCTTAGCACAGACCGGGATGCAGGTGGAAGCGGTGGTTTTTCAGCAGCCCTAATGCTTGGGAATATGAGAGATTAAGGTTAGTGACCATTTTTTAACTCAATAAAGGGGAAGACAAGCTGGAGTCTGCAGTCCAGAGATATAATTAGTTCGCAGCAGTGGTGCTTTCTTGATTTAGCTTCAGAGAGCAGAACAAGACAAGGATGTTATACCCAATTAGCAATAACATACAGGCTGAGCCTCGCTAGGTGAGATAACAAGCCAGTTTTATAGCTCTTCTTTACGGACTTTTTTTGTTGGCAAGGGGGGAAAGGAGGAGAGGGACCGAGTCTTTATTCCTTTTCATCTGGGAACTATTAATAGTGAGCTCAGAAAGCCCAAAGCCGAGTGATGCATTGGCCAACGCAGATGATAAAGAGCCTGGAGCTCTCTGTCTGTCCCAGAGGGCTGTGTGGTGGCCCTGGAGAAGGCTGGGTGGGTGCCAGCCGTGGCAAGGACACAGCCAAGGGCCACCCACACACCCTGGATGTGTCTTATCTGCTGCTGCGCCGGTTTATGGCACGTGGACGGGCAGCATTGATCCCTGTCCAGGGGGGCCCAGTGCATGCAGGGCGGCCATCGGTGCTGCCCTGTCCCCATCCCCATCCCCAGCACTGTAACCCTGGGCCACGTCCCCCATCCCCATTGATGTGACCCGAGCCGTGTCCCCTGCTGGGTGACCCCCGGCCACGTCCTCTGCACAGCCCTGGTCAGATGCCGGCTGCCAGCGCCACGTTCCCACTTTGTATTGCGAATCGATGCCATTGATTTTTCCTCCCCTGTAAACCTGGACGGGTCGGGGCTGCGCAGGGGAGGGTTTTGTGCTGCTCTGGCTCTGGCTCTGCTGTGGCCGGAGCATCCTGTGCTGGTCTCCACAGCCCACCCGTCCTCCCACGGGCCTCTGTGCAGCGGTGAAGCTCAAGGACATCCAAAAAGGCAGTAAAAAGTCTGGGAAGCTCAGGCTTTGTTAATTAGCTTTTAATAACGAGCTCTGCTGTTAGTGGCGGGGGGGTTGCAGGTGGTTCTCCCTTCTTGCTCCCACCATCAGCCCCTCCTGCAGTGCTTGGTGAGGACGTGGTCGCCGCTGGGGTCCCGGCTTCATTTGGGACACCCATGGGACCAAGGTGGCTGAGTGCTTCCCTTAGGGCACTGCCAATGTGGGGACACCCTCCTGGTATCCCCTCACCCTGCAGCCTCCCCTTGCTATGAGGCAGAGCCAGCGGCTGGGGCAGGAGCATCTCCCCTTGCACACACAAGGGTGGATGGGGATAGGGATGGAGCCGAGGGGGGGCACAGCCCGACCCTCACCCCCACCAGGAGAAGCCGCATTGCTGCTCTCCGGCCCTATTAACACCCCCCCCCACCCAGCAATCATCAGCTCTCGTCGTAATCATTGAGACTATTAGGGAGAAATGTTGGCTCGCAGCTCATGTCAGACTTTGCGTTCTGCTTTGCAAACGCGCACAATTAATGCCAATCAGGCGGGGGAGCAGCCAGCTCGCAATCACGGCTGCTCCGGCGCGGCTGTCAGCGCGTCCCAGCCCGCCTCGTACATTTTCATACAATTGCTATAAACAGCGGAGGGGAAACTCCTCGTTCCTCGCCAGCCGCGGGTATTGTTCTCTGTTCCTTTTAATTACTCGCCATTCAGCAGCTCCTCCGGCCTCGGATCGGGGCGGGCAGAGCAGGGCTTTGGAAAGCAAAGAGAGAAATCTCAGCCGTGCCTGGTTTTGCCATGCATGAGGTTGTCTGCAGCTAAAGGAGAAAAGCATGGTTAATTCTTTGTCTTTCTCTTCTCCCCCCTTCACATTGCATTGTTTTCTCCCCTCGGGGGCCCAAGCTGGCCCCGCACCCCCAGGGAACCCCGAAAGCAGGGCGAGCTTGGGAGAAGTGGAGGGGGAAGAGCTGGAATTACGTGACCGGGTGGTGGTATAATCCTCGTTACAAAAGTACACATCAATTATAAGAATTCCTACAGTAATCTCAGAAATCTATCTTTTCTGCTGAACCAGCTCATTAAAGAGCACCATTCATTTCCATCTCTCCGGGTGAGAAGGGTTTAAATCTCCAGAGCTTTATATTACCAAACAGACTCAGGGTGATGGACTCTCGTTAAATATTAAAACAGCAAAGTTGATTTTTATTATTTTTTCCCTTTTCTCCCCTCTTTTCCTCCAGACTGACAGCTCAGACGAAGCGTAAGGCGGTGAGGGTGGTGGTCCCCACTGTGAATAGCATCCCCATGTGTCAGTGAGGTGATGCTCAATGGGTGTCTTTGAGCACCCCATGGCTCCCCTCACCCCCCCCCGGACACCAGCCAGTGCCATGGAGGAGGGAGGGAGGTTTCCTCAGGCCACCCTGGCAAGCTCCAGAGCCTGCGCTGGACCCGGGCACCGGCACAGGCAGGGCTTTTGTGTGCCGGGGGGCAGCGGCTGGCTGTGGGGTGAGGGACGGGCACAGAGCCCCTTTGTGTGCAGCTGCACCCCGCGGCAGCGGCGACGGGGCAGGATGCGGGGATGGGGAGCAGCGGTGGCAGCGGGGAGCTGGTACCCAGGGATGGGGAGCGGGATGCAGGGATGGGAGCAGGCCCCAGGGCCGGCCGGGGTTGAGGGCGCAGCGGGGCAATGTGTGCGCTGCTGCTGAGGCTCTGTGCAAACACGTTAATTTGTTTTCTTTCTTGCCTCGCCTTTCAGGGTAATTGGTTGCATTTGAAGCCTTTGTGAAAGCCTTTGATTATAGTAATTTCAGCAGTGAGATCTACCCTGGATTCCTTCGTCAGATTCTTTCACAGCCCCGGCGCTCGGGGCTGTAATTACTGAGCAGCGCGCGCGGGGCTGCGGTGCACGGTACAGCCGGACGGGCTGGGCACGGCCACCGTGGTGCTGCCATGGTCACCATGGCCGCTCCAGGCCCCCTATTGCCACAGTGAGACCCTGGGATGGGGCAGGAGGAGCCGGGCTGGGTGCTGGGGAGCTTTGGTCTCTGAAGTGTTGAGTCTGTTGGGTCTCGGGTGGGGATGTGGGTGCTGCGTGCACCCAGGCAATGGATGGGATCCTGGCTGGGCTACTGGTTCGTGGGGTACAGGTTGATTTAGTTGCTGCTCTGGAGACTTCCATGCGGCTGCTTGGCTTTTCTGATGGTTTGATCCTGCTGGCTTGATCACTACTGGGGCTGGTACCAAAAGTCTGTGGAGCATCCTGAGGATGCTCTTTCTGCTGGGCATGGGCTCATCCCTCTGGCCCATCTCCCCCCATCCATGTGCAGGATGGAGGCACGGTGTGACTGTGTCGGCTGAGTGTGGTTTTGCTTCAAAGCCCCCATGAGGCAGCATGTTGCTCCCACAGGGTACCACAGGGATATACACTTACATGCAGGTCCTGCCCGCGCGCTGCACTGGGATCCTGTTGGGACCCAGAGGCATTCCAGCAGAGCCAGGCTCTGCCCAAACCACCACAGGAACCCGAGCAGGGCCCTGACCTTTGCTACGGGGGCCGTTCCCCCCCTCCTGGCTGCTGGCCTTGCGCTCTCAGTCCCACGTAATGACCTCCTCTGCAGCGGCGCGCCAGCCTCTGCCACTTCCAATTACCCACGCCTGCTCAGCCCGCGCTCCTCCCCGCAGCAGCGCGGGGGCTCTTCCTCCCTGGGAGCATGGCAGCGGGCTGGGGGGGACGCTGCAGCAGGGTCCCTCACCCTCCCTGCTCGGGGAACCTCATGCGGTGCTGCCCAGGGCCCTGGCTGCTCAGCCCCGGGGGAACTGGAGACATTTGGGTTTCTAGGATCATTATTAACCTGTTCGAGAGCTGTTCCCGCTCGCAGCTAAAATAGATCTTTAATCTCCGCTCAAAATAGCTCGTTTGATGAGAGGCCTCCTTAAAGCTGACACATAAATTTAACCAGGCTGCCCGAGCCCTGCGCGAGGATGTCTGCAAGTGCTCAACAGCACTCGGATTGTTGGGGTTTTTAATGCCATCATTAGGGACACATCTCCTGCCTTCTTTCTTCCATCAGGTCGCTTGCGCTGGTTGGGAAGCAATTTGCCTGTGTCCTCTGCCGTGTCCCCATCCCTGCCCCTCTTGCAAGCTAAGGGATATTTTGGGGTATTCTTTGATGTTGGTTTTCTTGAGGGGATTTCTCCTTGGAGCTGCTGCAGGAACATCTCCGTTGGGATGTGCACCCCGTCCATGAGGTTCTTCCTGCAGGCTCTATCCTGCAGGATTGGACTAGATGATATTTTGAGGTCCCTTCCAATCTCTAACATACTGTGATTGGGCATGATAGACGAATTGGGAGGGGAGGGACCCCCTGGGCATAGAGCTGAGTGGGGTCAGACCCATAAGCTGAGGGCACAGCTCTGTGGGGTGCCATTCGGGTCTGGGTTCACCCCAGTCACCTTCCCCATAGGACACAGGTCACTTTCCCAGTGCCTCACTGCCCTGCACCCCAGCGAGATCCCGAGCAGCAAAATAATCACTTCCAGCATCATTATCCGTTGCAAACCCCAGCTTCCAATTTTAATCAGAGGAGCTGGTGTTGCTTTAAGATCCGCGGGTTTTAAAGATCACAAGAGGGGTTAGAGAAAATTACCCTTGACTCTTACATGCTAATGTAATCTCTAACCAGATCTGCAGCACTGCAGCTAAAATTGCTTTTTAGATTAACATTTAATTATTAACAGGGCCCCCTGAAAGGCCCGGGGCTGGAGCGCGCGGAGGGGAGCGGATTAGCTGGGTGGGATGGAGCGGGAGGGAGGTCGCGGTGCGGCCGTGCTTTGCTGCAGCCCTCGGTGCCGAACCCGCTGCTCTGTTTTATCCTCTGCTCGCGGTGATTTATGGCGGGGTGACCTTTCCCATCCTTGCCCCTTGCAGGGCTAAGATGCGGCGTCGCTCACCCGGTGCTGTGTCCCCTCCGTTGCCGTGGCACCATAAATCTGGTGCTAGATGGGAGATGGGCAGGAGCTGGCACAACCGTGGTGGTGCCAGGTGGCAGTGCCAGCCAGAGCCCTGGTTGCCTTGGGATGGGCACCCTCTGTGTGCAGAGAGGAAGCCTTCCTCCTCCAGCACCTCCTCACCCTCGCTATCTGATGGGAAACCAGTGTCTGTGAGGACTGGGGATGGTGGCAATGGCTGTGATGGGGCTGCTGTGGGGTAGCACTGATGTCCATGGGGAAGGGGAGCTCCCTGGTGGGTTTCTGCATCCCAGCAGTGAGGGATGAGGTGGCTGTGTTGTACTCAGGGCACTAGGGACCAGCAAGAGCCTTTGCTTAATTTATCAGTGCTGCCAGCTTGTGAGAGCGCTGCCAGCCTTGGCCCCGCTCCCACACAGTCTGTCTGTCTGTCTGGTGCTGTCAGAAGCCTCTTGCTGCTCTCCTAGCGGGGTGACCCTGTCACCTCCTGTCCTTGCGCCCAACCCAGCGCTGCTTTTAATAGCAGGGGTGGGAGACACCGCGCTGTGACCCTGCAGCATCCCTACTCCTTCTCCCCTTCCTCTCCCAACCCCAAACCCTCCCTTTTTAGGTGATCACACCCCAGAACGCCCTGATAACACTCGTGCAAGGATGTGCACGCGTTGCACCAGGGCCTGGATGGTGACCAAGGGCTGCTCTGCCCTCTTCTTGCCCGGCCGGCGGCACGGACCCGGTTCAGGCTGAGACTTTAAAGATTCCCCTTTTTTGTTGTCCCCCCCTCCCGTCACATTTTCCTTTATCTAAATCCTCGCCTGCAAAAGCCTCCATCGACAGCTGCGGGGCCTTATCTCGCCAGAGGGACCTTCGCAGGGCTCTCGTAGGAGATAAGCCCGACTTATCAGCCGCTGATGTCAGAGGAGGTGCCAAAGCCTCCCGTCACGGGGGGCTTTAGGCATGGAGGGTGTTGGGTTTGTGTTTTTATTGAAGTCACAAAGTCCTTGGGCTTATAAATAGTGCGATGGAGAGATTGGGCTCTGAAATTACCCTGCATGGGGTGGGGGGGAAGGAGCAGTCGGAGATGGGATGGAGGGGGTGATGCTGGCGTTGAGAAGCGATGCTGTGGGATGCGGGACTCCTGGGGGACCCTGCTCTGGGTGTCCCCAAGGGACCCCTCTCGCCATGTGCCACTGGCTGGGCTGAGGCTTGGGGTGGTTGGGCAAAACTGCTGAGTGTTGTCTTTCCTGCTACAGAAGAGCCAGAGCAGCTTGAACTAAATCGGATCCTGCTGATTGGAATTAGTTCAAATGCAGATGGAGCTAACTAAGCCGGCGCTAAGCATCCAGCCAGCCCAGCGCCCAATTCCCATCAGCTGATTCAGGGGCTTTTCTGAGCGGCATTAGTGAAATGCCACCGTGGCACAGATGCCCATTGTGCCGGCGCCCACCCTCTCACCTACGCATGCTTTAGGGGCTGGGACAGAGGGATGGGGTTGTGGCATGTGTGGGGTCATGGTGGTTATGATGTGTGCCCGTTGGGGTGGGGTGGAATGCAGGATAGTTGTTGGAAAGCTTGTCCCCACTGCGTGCCGGTGGGAAATGGGGACAAAACTGGAGTCTGAGTTAATCAGTAGCTTTATTTATTGTGGAATCATAGAATGGTTTAAGGGATCTTAAAGCTCGTCCAGTTCCAACCCCCTGCCAAGGGCAGGGTCTCCAGGACTAAGGTTGCCAGCAGCTCCTGTGACCGGCCATCAGCATCCCACATTCCCCAGGGTTCAGCCCTGTCCTGGAGCTGCATCCTCACCCTCTGGTCAGCACCCAGATTGGTGGCTGTTGCCTTGTCCGCTCACCCCACGCCATCCCATCCCTGGGTGCTTTCTCCTTGCTCTCATCCCTGATTCCCCTGGGAATCATTAGGGAGCTGAAGCACATCCATCATCACCCCAAGCCCGTGTTTACCAGGGACACGGGGCAGTGTCCCGGCGCGGAGCTGGCCTGGCTGCAGGGGAGGCGGTGACGTCCGCCCGCTAATCGGCCAGATGGTGACACGGGGCAGGACGCCAGCCCTGAGGTCACTGCGGAGCTGATGCCATCCCACAGGGCCCATCCCATGGGGATGCGGTCGGAGCGGATGCAGAAGCGCTCCAGTGGCAGCGCGCACGCAGGAGCTGTGTAATGAACCCCGAGTCCCGGCGGGGAGAGGCGAGCTCCCCGGCAGTCAAGTGCGCTCACTCAGCCTCTGAATAAGAAGCACTTCATTCTCTTTTCAAACTGTATAATTTCTGCCTGATTGTAATGGCATATTTTAAAATTACCAGAAATCGAAGCCAGAAAATGGATACGGCTGCTTTTACTGCGAGCTGCGTTAACAAAGGAGATGTAATGCATGAAATAAAAACACCTCCCTGCCCCCCGCCTGCTTTTTTTTTTTAAGACAGTAATAGGAGAAAATTGGTTTTGAAACTGAATAAAAGTCCCTTTCAGAGGAAATCATTTCTTTCAGGGTACCTTTGCTGAAAGTAAAATAGTGAATAATGAAAGGTGGTTACATGATTGTCTTTCATTTAGAGAGCGCGAGGACAGATGGAATCTGGGAGAAATGCACGATTGGAATAATTGCATGGTAACAAGGCGCTTGTTGTGAAATTAGTATCTTAAGAAAGTAGTGAAAAAGGCTTTTACTCATGAATACTTCATTATTAGGAGAAAACAGCACAATTTGGGTTCTCCAGACACCTGCTTCGTATTAGATGACTTCCTCCTCCCCGCCTGCTCCTCACACCTTTCCATAATGAGTCTCTTCCCTTGCCCCCTGGTTTGCAGCATGGAGGGGATGGGGTGAGACCCCCATAGCACCCTTGGACAGAGCCTGGCCTCAGTGCTGATATCCTGCATTGGTCCCATCGCCGACCTGGGACCCCCCTTGCCCGGTGGAGTGGGGCACGAAGCAGGAGCAAGTGGGTACCATCACCTGCATGTCCTTGATGGCTGCAGAGGTGTGTTTTGAAGGGGGACATTGAGACCAGTGGGGTAAGGAGAGCCCTGAGCACAGCTCTGGGACCAGATCTCTGCTGGTGTGAACCCAAGGCCACCGCATGCTCCCCTGCAGGCCAGTCCCGGTGCTGTTTGCCAACACTGAGGCATGCGGGAAACATCCCAGCTGGCTGCAGGAGGGTGATTCCCCCATGATGGAGCACGTGAAGTGATGGACCCGGCCGTGACCCCCATCTGTGACCCCCACCTATGGCACTGAGCCATCAGTAAATGTTCAGCTGGGAGAGCAACGGCTCCGAAGCTGCCATGCCGAGGACCGGCACCGCTGCCTGCGTTTCTGCTGCTCCTGCCCACGTCTCCCTGCCCTCTCCAAGTGGGAATCTCACTCCCCGCGCCAGCCGGAGCAGTGGGAGGGTGTCAGCAGCAACTGGTTATAATTCATGCCCTCGGTGGCGGCTGCTGAAGGATGTACAATGAGCAGAGCGCTGGCGGCGGTGACTTTGGCTTGACCCCTCCGGCTTTTGTCGAGCAGGTTTTTGATGCCAGCTGGGAGCTGGCGTCAGATCCCAGGACCCCGATGGGATTTTAACGCTGCCTTGTGTGGAGCCGGCGGGATCCTGTATTGCCAGGAGGCAGCGACTGGCACGCTGGCAGAGCAGTCTGGCACTGGTGCCGGAGAGGCATCCCGGCTCTGCCCCGTTCCCACTGGGAAGGGTGGGAAGCTTTGCAGGAAGCACGACTCGCCCGCTGAGCCCTTCATGTTTATTTTATATACATTCATATTTCTTTAAGGCTCTGGAGTTGTTATCTGTGAAGGAGGGAAGGGCTCTGAGCAGCGTGCGGCACCGGGGGCTCCTGCTGCAGCTCCATTGCCCAGGGAGAGGCTGGATGGTGACGGGCAGCTCCTGACCGGATTGTCTCTCCTCTCAGCAGGGCACAGGCTGGCAGCGGGGCCGGCGCTGCCCACCCGGAGGCCAGGACCATGCTGGCGTGTCTGCAGAGGACCCAGAACCCCCCAGCCCAACACCTCGCCTGCCCCAACAAGGCACTGGAGCCGCGCAAGTGTAAGTGTAAGGGTCCCGGGGGGGGGGGTGTGCAGAGATGCACCCGCTTTGATGCTGCTTCCCCTATTGAAAAAGACATTCATTTAACCGATGATAATTAAACAGAGCAGCAGAAGCAGGGAGGGAGGGAGGAAGGAGACGAGATAAGCAAATTAAATTGGGTTGCTCTGGTTGATAAGTGGAACTTCAGGACATGTTGCAGAGCTGCCTGGAAGCGGCACGGAGGATGCTGCTGTCGCCTGCTCCGCAGCCCCCCAAACCTCCCCATCCCTTCCCCCCCTAATCACCGTCCCCATTTGGCTGCTGCTCGCTTTCCCCAGGAGCTGGCCTTTCAGATAAGCTGTAAACCAGTTACATTAAAATGGGATCCAAAAGGTCACTCCAGCAAAGCACCTGTCTCTCCCAGCCTTTGTCTCTCAATCCAAACCGTGATTAAATGTATATTTAATGAGCCTGCTTTAGGCAGGCGTGTTTGACCTCCCCGGCTGGGAAAGGCGCATTAAGATTCTCAAGTGATGAATGTGTGTTTTAAAGAGGGGAGTGGATATTTTTCTGCTGGTCTCAGTTGGATTTTTAAACATTGCTGGCTGAAGACAAATCAGCTGCTAAAGCTCTGCTTGTTAGGCTGTGACAGACCCTGGGCATTTGTTTAATGATCTCTGTTTTCATGGAGATCTGTTTTTTCCCCTCTACCTGGGTACTCCGAGTGAGCCGGGTGTGGGGTTTAGGGGATGCTGGGGATGCTTGGGTCACACTGGCAGCACAGAGGGTTAGTTTTTGGGGTGAAGCTCCCCGGCATTTGGCACAGCATAGTGGCAGGGAGCAGAGTGCCAGGCCAGAGGCAGGGTGATGGGCGCCCACGTGTTGCAGGCAGGGAAGCACAAGTGTGTGTGCATCAGTGGTCACAGGGATAGGTGGGACCGGTGCCTCCTGTTTATCCCTAAGCACCCATCGGGGTGTCAGCAATTGGGGGGTCTTGAAGCATTTGGGTGCATGTGTGGGCCCCGTGTGCTTGTGCCACAGAGGAGCCCACGGTGCTGCTCGGGTCGTCCCTTTGTTGGTGTCTGGAAAGGAAATGGATGTTGCTCCTGGAAAGCTATTCCTCATCTGTTGCACCTGAGCAATGCAGGGCTGGCATCAGGCTCTGGCTCCCGGTGCACTGCGTTGTTAGCTCAGCCATGCCCCCATGCTCTGAGACCCATGGCAGGGTTTTCCAGAGGTGTTTGGCACTGGGAATCTCTATGTCAAGTTCAGTGTGATGCTGAGGTCAGGATACGTCCACCCATCCCAGGCTGAGCCCAGGGCCATCTCGGTTCATGGGGTTGAAGCCGAGGAGCACAATCCTGCTGGGGAGGCTGGTGCTCTCAGGTGTTCCCCACCCATCATAGATGATGCTAAAGTAAGGTTTGGGGAATGGGAAGCCCATACAGGGTGTCACCAAGGCACCCAGGGGTAGGGAGGGTCCCATCCCTGCAGTGCTGTGGTCTCTGAGCCATGCTGATGGGACGAGGGTGAGCTGCAAAGTCAGCCCCAAAGCCGGATGGGGCACTGGGGCTTTTGGCTGATTGCACCACATCCCTTGGGGCAGGAGCGGGCTCACCCGAGATCCCTGAGGCCCGTCCCACTCCAGATGCATCCCTGCGGTAGATGGTGTGTGGTGACAGCCAAGATCCCTGCCTGGACCCCCTGTGCTGCGCTTGCCGCTGGGTGCTGCCAACCAGGTCACCTTAATCAAAGTTTAGCTGCCTGCCTGCTCCGGCTCGTTGCGGGCAGCCCCAGCGCATCACTCCCGCTCCTGCACATTAAATTGCAGGTGACATCCATGGCCACGCATCCATCCGGCTGGGAAGATTCCCCCTCCTTTATTTATGGCACCTGCGGGAAGCGCGGCGCAGAGGGGCCGGGAGCCGGGACCGAGCCCCCCGCACTTCGCCACCGAGCATCCTCTTCAAACGAGGCACAATTTAGAAGTGCCTCTGATTGCTTAATTTGCTCCTGAGTATCTCAGTAATTATCTTTATGGGTCTTATTTCTGTCCTCTGGCATTGTTTCTGTGGATATTAAATGAGTCTGGCTCCGGGCGCGCTGGCCGTCTGGCCCGGCACCACTGTGAAATCCTATTACCCTGCCCGCGCCGCTGATTAATTTTGGTATTAATTTCATGTAAAAGGTGAGCTCAGTAATTCCGCCCTTGCTGGGAGCTGGCGGCCCCGCTGCCTTCGCCCCCCAGCTCTGCCCCTTGGCTCTCCTCCTAATTGCCATCCCCCCCTTGCCTCAGGCTCAGTGCATCCCATGAAATCCATCCTAGTAACTGCTGTGGGTCACTTTGCCGTGGTGCCAGTTTGTGGCAGCAGCCTGTTCCCCTTGCTGGTATCCCGACACGGCAGCGATGCATCCTTGAGGATGCAGGAGGGTGCCTGGAGCCCTGCCTGCATCCAGCCGAGGAGCAGGAGCCTGCGGAGAAGCAGCATCCTCAGGAAAATATCACGTCCAATTAACTCCAGCAGCCTGGTCCCTTTTGATTTTATTCCGTGCACATTACAGGAATCCTGAGCTTTATTTAAATTATAAATCAAATAATACCACTCTCGGCTTGGCCCAACTCTGCCGCTCCTGCTCTCTGCAGTGATGTCGCGGTGCCTTGTATTTAATTACATGTTCCTGTCTGTGTGCCCTCCGTCAGCCACCACCATGCTGCTGGCATGAGGCTGTGGGGTGCAGGGTGCGTGCTCCCCGAAGGCTAACATCACATCTCACCGTGAGCATCCTTCTGGTGAGGCTGGGGCTGGGGGGCACAGAACCATAGGCTGACTGGTTTGGGTTGAAGGAACCTTAAAGCTCACTCAGCTCCAACCATGGGCAAGGACCCCTTCCACTGGAGCAGCTTGCTCCAAGCCCCTGTGTCCAACCTGGCCTTGAGCACTGCCAGGGATGGGGCAGCCACAGCTTCTCTGGGCACCCTGTGCCAGCGCCTCAGCACCCTCACAGGGAAGAGCTTCTGCCTAAGAGCTCAGCTCAGCCTCCCCTTGGGCAGGTTCAAGCCATTCCCCTTGGCCTGTCCCTTGTTGGCCCCATGGGACCTCAGCCCAGTGGGAACAGTGTGAGAAATGGCTCTTAAGGGATGGCACAAGCCAAGAGCCCTGCCATGGCTCTGGCTGGGTCATTAAAACACTGACGAGGGGCAGGTCACCCACACCCTCACACTGACCCTTGGGGGTGCCTCTCCTCAGTGATAAAACGGTTTAATTGCATATAGGATAAACAGGGTTTAATTGCTCCTCATTCCCCAATTCTACTGATTCCAAGGGCATTTTCATTAGAGTAGCTGCAGCGAGGCTCTGCTTTCGTACACACCCATAAAATATCATTTTAATTTCATGAGGGGTTACACATGAGTGAAGTAAGATTAATTCTTTCATTCTCAGTTTCTGGAAGGGATCGGTTAATGATGGGGCTGTGTATTTATATGCGTGCCGTAAAAAGGAGTTCAAATAACTGCCCTGCCCACAATGTGCTGTTGACTTGCACTTTCCCTGCCAGGAAACGATGCAAAGCCACTTTTCAATGGGTCACGTGCATGGGGGGGATGGATGGGTGAGGATGGGCTGCTCCGTGCCAGGGCCACCAGGTCAGAGCCCTGGTGTTTGGGTGGGATTCACTCATAATGCCCCAGCACATGATGGGGATTTGGGTTGTGTCCACGCTTGCCAGGACCACACCAGTCCATTGGGCATGGAGCAGGTTCTTGGGTACCAATGGGGCTGTGTGGGACTGCAGACCTGGGGATGGGGCATCTGCTGACATAGGGGTGCCCATTCTGCTCCCCTCAGCAGGGATGGGGTCCCATGGGCACCAGAAGCCACATTTGGGATGCAAAATCCATGTCTTAAAGCTATTCAAATGCTGATTCACCATCAGTGACCAAGCAGAGGAACTGGGGAGTGGCTAGGAGGAGGTACAGTGGGGTCCCTCCTCTTCCTCTTGGTAGAATGGCATCAGGGTGGCATCAGGGCTGTAATGGGCCCGTGTTTGATGTCAGAAGGGTGGGCAGCAGTGGGGTGGCATTGGGGTGTCATGGGATTGTATTGTGTTGGGGTGGCCTCAGTGGCATCAGGGCTCTGCTGGGGCAGCATTAGGTGGCATGTAAATGGCATTGGTGCAGTACTGGGGTGGTGTTGGGGTGACACCTTGGTCTCTTAAGGGTGGCATCGGGGTGGCACTGGGGTAGCATCAGGGCAGCACCAGGGCATCCTCATGGCCGCGACGCGCCTCCCGCCCGGTGCCGCTGGACTTTGCCGCGCCGGTGGCCGCGGTGCCGCGGTGTGCTAATACCTCGTGGAGGAGACAAATGGGAAGTGACACGTGTGTGTGTAGACGGGTATTTGTGGTGACGCTTTGACTGCAGATAATAAAGTGCTCGCCCTGAGGTGATCCAATTCCGCAGCCGCCTCGGCAGAGCCGCGCGCCGAGCAGGGGGAGAAGAAAGGGGAGGCAGAACAGGCCCGTCTGAAGCGACATGTCAGCCTAAAAAGGGAACGCGTTAACGGATGAATATCTGGGGACGGCGGAGCCCGGCGCTTCCCTTTGTGCTTTGTCATGAATTCTGTTGTCTTTGCACATTACGGCTCCGGCGCGGGGTTTGCCACCTACGGTTATCCAGATGGATTCCTCCCACTGTTATTTCTGGAGCTGGTTTTCATTTAAGCCCCCCGGAGCTGGGGCGTTTGTCTCTTGTCTCCTCGCACCAGGGGATGCTCTGCCAGGGGATGCTTTTAGGGAGTGTGGGGGGTTCTGCAGCAGGGATGCAGTGTTTTTGGGGGGCGGCAGCAGTGATGCTGAGGGTGATGGTGGTTATGGGTGGCTGCCGTCCTTGCCGGGGATCGAGGGACCCCAACAGCATCCTGCCTCTGTGCCACCCATCCTGGGGACACCGTCACCATAGAAACCACTGCTCTTTCTTCACCGTGACAGCAGCGTGACCTGCCTGGCGCAGGGTGAGTGGTGCAGGGGTAGAAGCATCAGTGCCGCCCTCTGCACCCCAAAACCAGCTCAGGGCAGGGTGCTGCTCACCCCTATTGTTCATTGTGAGTCTGGGCATCCCCCAATGACCCCCCAGCTCCAACGGGGACCCCCAGTGATTTGCCATGCTCCCGGTGCCAGCACCCTGCTCTGTGCCACGCTGGCAGCCGGTGCCAGCTTTGCCATCTGTGGCTCGGACCACAGACTTCAAGGACTTCCTTGATTTGTGAAATGCACCAGGTTTTGTTTGTTTTCTTCCCGAGTATTTTCCAAACATTGATGTTTCTTCCAAGTGTTTCCCAAATATTGATATTTCTCCCACGTGTTTTGCAAATATTTGGGGTTTTGCTCTCCCAAAATCTGTTCCCACTGTCGCAGGCAGAGAAAAATGGGATTTTGGATGCTTTTTAAGGCTTTGGAGACATTGGGATCTCCTCGCTGCATCCCCCCGGAGCCAGGGGACGAGCACTCGGCTCTCACAGAGTTTAATTCATGTGGAGGCTGCAGCACTGTTAGTTTTTAACGGGAGCCATTGGCAGGTGGATCACTGAGCAGCTCCTCCTGCATCCGCCCCCTGCTCTCAGCATCGCTCCCCTTCCCACCTCTGCTAATTACACATCCTGCCTAATTGCTGCCCTTTTGCCCCTCTGGCTCAGGGAGGCAGAGCAGGAGCAGAACCCAGAGCTTTGCTTTCCAGGGTGGGAGGGAGGGTGAGGATGGGGAAGGATGGAGAGGATGGGGATGGGGAGGATGCTTGGGGCAGGGCAGGGTGACCCCCATGAAATGCCCTTTCCTGGAGGGAATGCAGCAATGGGACATGAGGGCAGAGCAATTGGGGTTCATGTTGTGGTTCAAGGCAGAAAACCATGGCCAAGCCCTCGGGTGTTCCGTGTGAAGGGTTGCCTGGAGAAAGCGGTGAGAAGAGTTTTCCTTTGGGGCCGCAGGAGGCAGGGCTCAAGCAAGGCACCAGGTAACTTCCACCTGCAGCTTTGCCATCAGCAGCTTGATAACGATTTACTGCCCAGATTCCTTCTTTCATTTGTTGCAAAAGATTTTAGTGCTTTCAATGGGTAAAAATCAGGTTTGTCCCGTGTTGTGTGGGTGAGGATGGAAGGGATGGAGGCAGGGATGCAGTGCATGTCTTTCATGTGGCTGTTAACCGGTTAGGTGCCATGTGCTGCTGCTCGGCTTGTCCCCGATGAGTCCTTGCTCAGGGCTGTGTTGGTGCCGGTGCTGATTCCCAGGATGTACCCCAATATCCTGCTCACTGTCCCCTTCCAGAGTGGGATAAACGCCCTGGGGAGCACTGGGTCTCCTGCAGCATCATGGCCTGAAAATTAAAGCCATAAATTGCTGGTGCAGGTGCTCACCCTCATCCAGGGAAGAGTGGGCTCAGAGAGGGATGCTGCTGCCAGCACAGGCCTGGGGATAGCAGGGGCTATGGGAGCAGCATGGAGCATCCTTCCTGTCCTTCCTGGTCCTAAGCATCCTTCCTGGTGCCAAGCATCCTCCTTGGTACCAACCATCCTTCCTGGTACCAAGCATCCTTCTCATTATCGAGCATCCTTCCTGATGATGTGCATCTTTTCCGGTGTTGAGCATCCTTCCTAGTGCTGAGCATCTTTCCTGGCGCCGTTTTGATCCCAAACTGCTTTCGCAGAGCAGACACTGATTCCCAGAGCCCTGATGCAGCTCCTGTGAGCTCCTCGGGTGCCGAATTGTTCGCCTGACTGACAGCTGAGCAGCACAGACAGGTCTATTATTGCTATGGGGCCCGGGCCCCGCGGGCCTGCAATTTAGGTCTGCGCTATTAACCTTGCCTTGTTCTCCACTTTGTAACCGCTTTAGTGCCTTTAAAAGTGTACGGTTAAAATCAGGGTTAATTAGGGGCCCGGCAGCTGGGCTTAACTGGCGCCCATTGTGTCCCAGTGGAGCCAGGCTGGGGTAATTGGGGACTGTTGTGGGTTTGTGCTGGTGGACTCCTGCGAGCACAAGCCCTGTATGGTCGGTCTCTGGTTGGCTTTGGTCTCTTCTGCCCTAAGGATGGCTTTGGTTTGCTCCCTTCCCCTCCTTTCGACCCATCTTTCCTACTTTCCCAGCGCTTGAGGGCTGTGGCTGCAGCTGGACATGGCATAGGAGCATCTGGGGATGCAGAGGATGCAGGGGATATGGGGAATGCTGGGGTAACAGGGGATGGAGAGATATCAGAGATGCTGGGGAAACAGGGGATACGGGAGATGCTGGGGAAATGGGATGGAGAGATATTAGAGATGCTGGGGAAAAAAGGGGGTACAGGAGATGCTGGGGATGCGAGGGATAAGGGTGATAGGAGGGATAGGAGGGATGCAGGGATGTGGGGGATGCAGGGGATACAAGGGACACGAGCAGTGCATGCACATGCCAGGAGAGGCTTCTGGGGGGGGGGGGGGTGTTTCTCAGGGCACCCCCATCGCTGTTGGACATTTTGCTGCTCGGGGCACAGCGGGGCCAGAACTCCCTGACCCATAAAGAGGGATTTATTCCGGCTCGCGGCACCGGTGGGGTCTGGGATTTACATCTGTGTCTGGAGCCGGGTTTGGTGGCCAATTTGCTAAAGTAAAAAGTTGTTTAGCTGGAGGCGTAATCTTATAAGCCTGTGCTGCCATTATAATGGCTTCTCGTTTCTGCCTGGCTTTCCAATAATGCTGGGAGCAGGAGCTCGGAGTAATATAAAAAGCCATCGGATTATTACTGCGGGCAATGCATTTTCCATTTACAGTAATAAAATACTGAAGAAACAAAACAATTTAAAATTCCAATAAAATTCAAACCAAATCTTTGGCTGCTGAGCAGATTCAATTATTTAGCTGTTATTGAGTGCAGGCTGGGAAAATAGAGCAGGTCAGGGAGGGAGGGAATGCTCGGAGCGGGGAGCGTGCTGGCCGCATCCCATGGGAACACTGGTGAGGAAGGGAGCCAGAGAAACATCACTGTGGATGGAGGCTTGTCCCTGTGCCCGGTGCCTGGATTTAGGGATGAGATCCCAGTGTGATGGCTCTGATGGTCCAAGTGGAAGAGGTGCCTGGTGAGTGCTGACGGTGACTGGTTGGTTGGTTGGGGATGGTTTGCCTCTCGCAGTAATTGCATCCCATTGGAAAGCAGTAATTACTGTGGAGATGGGGAGCACCGGAGCCCACGGCACACCGCTCCCTGTTCGGTGCATCACCCTCCGTGTGACAGCACACTGGGCTGGAGGCTTCTCACAGCCAGCCCAGCTGGAGCAGAGAGGCAACAAAGGCTCTCCCATCGGCTGGATCGCTGCATTCCCTGAGCACCCACCAGCACTGGGGATCATGAGTGGGATACCCTTGGCCAAGCTTTGCTCACTGGTGCAGGCAGCTCTGCTGTACCACTACATGCTGCATGGGGCTATCCCCAAAGCATCGCTGCTGTCCCAGTGCTTGGGGATGGCTTTTTGGCCACGGTGGCCACGGGCGATGCTGCCTCCCTCCTCTTTCCATCAGTGTCCCCTTTTCCTTTAATGTTTTCCCTTGGGAAGGAGCGTTTCCATGGAATGGGCTCATTAGGGATTCTGCAAGTGTCACCAGCTAATTAGTGTCGTGTTAATTGAGTATTCACGATGCTGCCACCTCCAAGGACAGCGGTGCCAGCATGAAGGGGAATGCAGATGTGCGTGGCTCCGTGCGCTGTGCCCATGCCCTGGTGCACGCTCCTGTGTGCCCTGTGCAGCTCTGCAAGGCCACCAGGGCTCCGGAGCTTCCCGGAGGTTGGATGGTCCATGGTAGGATGGTGCAGGCTGGGATGCCGTGTGCCTGCACGTGGCATGCCATAGGGAGCTGCGGCGCCTCCTGTCTCTCCCAGCAGCTCCATTAAATCCTGCTCAGAGTCCCTGGTTTTAATTGGCTTAATACACTCGTTAATAACAATGTCTATTTAAGACACCTGTAAAAAGCCCATAACATTTGCTTAATGGGGGGAATGGCTGGTGAGCGCTCCGCCGTGCTGCCTCTGCAATTACTGCTGCACCGCTCGGGAGGAGAGGATGGAGAGAGGCCTCGCTCCTGCATCCCCACACAGCGTGCTGACATGGACTGTCCCCCTGGATCCTGGTTCTAACGCTGTTCCCACGTGCGCAGGCAGCATCCCATGGCGTAGGATTGAGGTAGGCCGGTGTAACGGCTTGGTTAGGTGTGCTGCATGCATCTGATGGAGCACCTATTCCACGGTGACTTTGCCACCATGGAAGCACATGGTGGCATCAGGAATCACAGGTGCCGGTGGCATCCGGAGCTAAGTGCTCCCCTGCAGGGATGCTGAGTGGCTGCGGTCCCTTTCCCTGGGTACCGTGGGGATGGGCTGCTTGAGAGCATCCAAGATGGACCTGCAGCAGGGGAAGGGCTCCTCATCATGGGGGTCTCAGCCCCAAACCCCCCACTTTTGAGCATCTCTCCCTTGCAAATCCTGTCTCTGGGGCACACATTGGGTCTGGCGTTCCCGGGATGCTGCAGACATCCCTTAGGAGGGCTGGGGAGCAGACATCATCCCCTGTGCTCTGGCATGTGTGTGCATGTGCCTCTGTATATGCATGTGTGTGTGTGGAGGTTTTAAACACCTAATTTATTCCATCTATTAGATAGATTTTGTAGATTTAATCATTTTCACAGTTGGTGGCTCATTGGATACTCAAGATAAACTCCAAATGAAAGTATAATGGGTACGACAAATGAGTTTTCACACCAGAATGGCAGAAACTTGCTCGGGAAAGAGTTTGAAAGGAACAAAACTATATACATATATCCATTTTTTTCCCCCGCAGTGGCTTTTGCTGACTCCAGTAGGTTACCACAGTTAATTTCACCAGTTTTGTTCATCTGTAAAATTGCATAAAAGTGACATTTTTGTGCTCATTATAGGAACTGCTGATTTATGGCTGGTAAATGCAATGCTCTTCCATTTTTGGTGAGGTTCTCGTAGCAGCGCAAAGCACCCATGAAATTGCTTGTATAATGTAGTTTAAATCCAATCTCGGAGAAAGATTCCCCCGTTGGGTAAAGTGACATTTCCATTCTCCACACCGAGTTTATTTTAGGCCACTTACAAACGGCTCCGTCAGCGGGAGGGGGCAGGTTGGTGCCGTGACCTGGTTTCTGCCGGCAGCGGGTGATGGGTGCCGGGCTGCCGGGTCCCCGCTTCCCAAAGGCACCGGATTCACCCTGTGCTTCGCTCCCGCAGGTGAGACGGCGGCACCGATGCATTCCCCGCGCTACCCCAGCCCCGCCGAGCTGGATGCCTACGCACAGAAGGTGGCCAACAGCCCGCTGACCATCAAGATCTTCCCCACCAACATCAGGGTCCCCCAGCACAAGCACCTTAACCGGACGGTCAATGGCTACGACACCACGGGGCAGCGGTACAGCCCCTACCCCCTGCACGCCGGCGGCTACCAGGGTCTCCTGGCCATCGTCAAAGCCTCCGGCAAAAGCGTGGTGAAGAACTCGGAGGGGAAGCGGACTAAGCTCTCGCCCGCCCAGGTTGGCGTCGCTCCCTACCCCGCCTCAAGCACTTTAGCTCAAGGTCCCTCCTGCGCCGCGCAGCTGAGCTACCACGGTGGCCAGAAGCAGCTGGAGGGTCCCGTGCCCCCCAACGTGACAGTGGCAGCCTCCGTGCTGCCGCTGGCGGGCAGGAGCCTGGCGCTGCCGCCGTCCAACCTGCCCTCCATCCAGAGCATCATCTACCAGATCAATCAGCAGTGCCAGGCGCAGGGCGCGCAGCCGGGCTGCCCGGCTGTGGTGGCCGCCAACCCCAGCCCGGCCAAGCACGGCACCTTTGCCGGTGCCTACGCCGGCGCCGTGCTGCCCGAGTGCCGCAAGGGCGCTGAGCTGGCGCTGGGCTCCAACCCGACCGCGGCCCTGGCACCCAAGGCAGGGGTGTACCCCGAGGGCATGGACTACCTGGTGTGGCAGCAGAAGCAGCAGCAGCAGCACCTGCGGATGTACAGCGGGGGAAGCGGGGGGGCCCTCAGCAAGTCCCCCGAGACGTGTGCGGGTGCGTCGCGGCCCTACGCGCTGGGCGGCGCGGCCGAGAAGGTGAGCTCGTCCCCATTGAACTGCATGCACGGGAACTTCTCGGTGGGGCAATACTTTGCCCCGCCTTGGAACAGCATCTTGGTGACCCCCAACAGCGACTGTTACAACCCACCCGAGCTGGGGGCCGGGCCCCGCGACCTGGGGGTGCCCCCGGGCGAGGGGCTGCCCAGCAAGACCCTCTGCAATACCTCCATCCTCAGCAGCAGCCTCCAGTCCCTGGAGTATCTCATCAACGACATCCACCCGCCCTGCATCAAGGAGCAGATGCTGGGCAAGGGCTACGAGACCGTGTCTGTGCCAAGGCTCTTGGACCACCAGCACGCCCACATCCGCCTGCCCGTCTACAGATAAGGAACCGATGCTGCTCTTCCCAAACCCAGGGCGAGGATCCCGGCGCAAGCCGCGCTCCCCTCCGGCACCGCGTGGGGCCCGGACCGAGGCAGCGATGGTGGCAGGGGGACGGGGAGGGGGGGACACACGGGGTCGGCTGCCAAAAGGGCTCCCGGGACACCGGCATCTCCCCGGGGTGCCCAGACTGGATTGAGCCGCATCCCGCCGGGAGGACCAAGGACCACTTGTCTATCTCTATAGCTCAGAAATCATTTTATCTCCACGAATGTGAACAGGGAATCGCTACGAGTTGCTGCTATCCAGGGAGAGGAGGCTCCGACCCTGCGGGCGCCCGGCTGGGTCCATGCGGGGCAGAGCCCCCTGTACTGGGCTCACCGCAACTGGTCCCAGCCCGGTGCCCGCAGGGAGCCGGTGCCTGACCTGTAGCTGAAGTCCGTAACTTGCACTGCTTTGATTAAAGCTAATAACTGGGGACAGTCTGGAGGCTATTTAAGAGAAAAACACTTGAAACTTGAACAGATTGTTTTGTTTTCGAAGTTATTTTTTGTAGTGACTAGGCTGTACATCTACGTGTTGGCTGCTACAGAGTCTCCTCACACCCCTCTTCCTCCTCCTCCTCTTCCTCGCCCGGCCCCGCATTGGCCACTGGCTCCTATTCCCATTCAACCAGGGGGGTCAGTACCCAGAGGGACCCCCTCTCCCGCCCCCTTTCCCACCGCAGGTCTCACAATTCCAGGCTGTTCCATTTCCCCCTTTACTGTCAGTTCCACCTTGGTGCTGGGTTAGCGGTGACCACGGTACCGGGGGCACTCACATACCTCCTCCTTTTCTCTTTTCAGTTCGGAACTGCTCATTAGGTTCCGTTCTTCATTACGTGTAATGATGTCTTTAATAGAGTTATCCATTCAAAACCAGCTCCACACCACAGAATACAAAGTGTTTTTGATGTCTAATGGATAAAGAAGGAAAACTACCCCGATGAAGCCCAAGGTGATTGTGCTCGGAAGAGAGGTACTGTATCCCTGAAAGGCCTGTTCAAGCACTAAGTGCATTTACAAATCTCTGAGAATGTTTTTTCTTTTATACTAAAATTGACCATTATATTCTACTGTGAGAAGTGCTGCTGCACTTATATTGTTTTAAAACAAATGAAGAAAAGATAAAAAAAAAGAAAGAAACACAAAACCCACAAGCCGTGTGTCCGGATGGTGTTTTTCCCAAAGTAAAGCCAGGATATCGCTGGATGTGTGTGCTCTGGAGTCTCTTTGCTTTGCTGTGGCCTTCCCCCCAGGACCCACCCCTTTAACCCACAGGTTTTTAGGGCACCTATAAATATCCCACTAACGATGCTGAGCCATTAATCCGGCCCCAGCGCCAACCTCCGCCTCGCACCCAAAGGGAGGCCGCGCACGTGGGACAAATCCGCAGGGATTAGGGCCTCGGCCCCATGTGCACCCATGGGATGCTCACCCCTCACAGCACCAATGCCCAGGTGATGGGCACCGAGGCTCCGGTATCCTCATCCTGGTACCCGCAGCCGCCACCGGTGCAGTGATGGCATCTCCCCTCCCATCCATCCACTGCTGTTTCCTGGTGCCAGGACACGAAGGGGGTCTCCGGATGGGATCTGCTCTCTCCTAACCCATCCCACCCACCTGCCCTGATCTTCTCTGCCCCACCAGCAGCTTCCCAGCCCCAACAATGAGCCGGCTGCATTAGGATAATAGTTTTAAATCCCAAATAGCTCCGGGCGGAGGACACGGCTCTGTGTCCGGCAGTGGTGACATATGGCATTGCCGTTATCCCAGTGGGAAGAGGGCTGAGGGCAGCGGGGGCTCTGCTGCCTGCTCATACCCCTGCCTGCAGCTGCCTGCGACCCCAGCAAAGGATTCCTTCATTTCCCACTCATCCTGCAGAATCAGGATCATTTCCAAACCAGCTCCTGCCCACACTTGCCCATGGCCATCACTTGCTGTGGACTGGTCCCAGTGGAACCCCACACGAGGGATGCAGGCAGTGCGGCCTGCTCCTGCCCTCTGGATGGGGATACCCAAACCCCAGCATGGCCATGGGCTGGGAGCCTCTAACGGGATGCAGAGGCTGGTTTGCTGGGAACAAAACTCCAGATACTCCTATTTTTGGCTCCTGTGCTGCTCCCTCCAGCCCTGCTGAGCACAGGGATGGGGATGAGGACACGGCATCCCCTGGAGCTGCCCCATGGCCTCGGAATGTGGCTCCATTTGTCTTCTTTGCCGGTTGTGCCGATATTTATGGGCTGCCGGGAGGGGACTGCTCCATCACCAGCAGCGAGCGGCGTGACAGCGACCCGGGAACAAAGAGAAATGGGGACAAAAGGGGAATTTCACAGAGGCTGATGTTGCTGAGGGGGTGGGAGACGCTCCCTGCCTGCACGGTCACATCAGACTGGCTGAGGACACTTAGGGCTTTGTCGTTAAAGAGATGACACATCAAAAGGAGCAGCGGTGCTGGGCACAGGGTGGTGGTGCCGGCCCCAGCCTCAGCCTCCCCATGGGGCTGCCCTCTGTGCTTGGGGGTACCAAAGGGGGGAACCAAACAGAGGTGCAAGGAGCCCCAGGAGAAACTGCTCCACTACAAGTGCCCCTCGGAGCAGGGATTCATTAGTGCTGCCTCCATCATGCTGCCCACATCACCATAAATCAGGGTTGGAGAATGGCATGATCCATCCTGCAGGTCCCCACACCATTACATTCCAATAGGGGGGCACAGGGGGGTTACTGTTTAGCAGTAGGAGGAGGGTTTACTGGGCACAGGAATGCTGCATGTGTGTAGTGCACCACAAATGGGTGCCTTCTCGGTCTGCTTCCATCCAGGACTGCCACAGGTGAGTCCGTGGGGACCCAAAATGGATGGAGATGGGGCAGGGATGCATGAGGATGCATCCAGGGCAAAACCACCACCACCTGTAACCCCCGGATGCCATTTCTGATGGCAAATGATGCCCTTTTCAACGATTTCTGATTGAAATGATGCCATTTCTGCTATTAAATAACACTGATTTCCAAGCAGATGGGGAGGAGGCGGGTGTTGAACGGGGCGGCCACCTTTGCTGTTTGAGCACAAGGAGCAGAGCCAGGCGGTGTGAACTGCGCGGCTGCAGGGGGACTCGAGCCAGCGCATCCCTCACCGTGATTGAGTCCAGCTTCATAAACTGAGCGTCAGATTCAGCTGGAGATGAATTTGCTGTCACGCTCCACGTTCCCAGAGCCAGGAGCTCTGCTCTTCTCTGTGCTGGGCTTGTCAGGGCTGGCGGGGAGAGTGGGAGGGGGCTGTGCCCCAGCATCACCAGGACCCCTTTGCCTCCTAAATCACACAATCCTATAACGGTTTGGGTTGAAGGGACCTTAAAGCTCCTCCAGTTCCAACCCCTGCCACAAGCAGGGACCCCTTCCACTGGAGCAGCTTGCTCCAAGCCCCTGTGTCCAACCTGGCCTTGAACACTGCCAGGGATGGGGCAGCCACAGCTTCTCTGGGCACCCTGTGCCAGCGCCTCAGCACCCTCACAGGGAAGAGCTTCTGCCTAAGAGCTCAGCTCAGTCTCCCCTCGGGCAGGTTCAAGCCATTCCCCTTGGCCTGTCCCTACAGGCCCTTGTCCCAAGCCCCTCTCCAGGTTTCCTGCAGCCCCTTTAGGCACTGGAGCTGCTCTAAGGTCTCCCCTTCAGGAGCCTTCTCTTCTCCAGGCTGACCCAGCCCAGCTCTCTCAGCCTGGCTCCAGAGCAGAGCTGCTCCAGCCCTCTCCCATGAAGCGGGTGTGATACAGACACAGGTGTGGTAACGCAGGGCTTTGCAGGGGGTAAAAGTGCCAAACATAAGTCCTGCAGCAACGAAGATGTCCCCATCCCCACTGGGGGGTCCAGACTGGTGCCACAAGGCACTGGGCACAACCACATCCATTCTTTCTGCATCCTAATGGCTTTAAACCCCAGCTCCTTGTCATTGGGACACTGGAATTCGGACAGCAGGGGGGAGGAATCGGTTCATTTTCAATTACGTTCTAAAAATCCCATCTCCAGCACCATAGCCTGGGGCAGCTGCGGTGCAGAGCCCCACTGGGGCTCCCTGTGTCACCCCGCACTGCGTATCCAGGGCTGGTCATCACAAACCCACTGGGGATGGGTAAAAGCAAGTTTATCATCTCCAAACACAAGCTGGGGTGAAGGTGGAGCCGCTCAGCTCCTCATTCGATTACACAGCGAGAGCTGGAACCTCAGCCTCTCCTAAGTAGCGATAATGAAACTTCCTCATTCCCTCCCCCTGGGGAAGTACTTAAGCCACAAGATGAGAGATAGATGTAAATCACATTTAACCGGAGACAGTGCAGTTGGAGCTAACGGCGAGTAATCAAGCCTGAAGATGAAGTGTCCCCTTTTCTGCTGTATCATTTGCTCACTGAGCTGGGCGGCCCCCAGGGCCCTGGCCAAGGTCTCTGCCACCGTGCACTGTGCCATTGTGACCCTGGTGCCCCCCCAGACCCGTCCCTCTGACCTACCCCATGTCTCAGTGCAAAAGGAAACTGGTGTGGCAGCTGGCTGTGAAGGGAGGCGAGCAGAAAGGGGGCATTGCAGTTAGAGGTGCGATGGGATGGGGACTGAATAAGATGGGGTATGGTGGGATGGGATAGGATGAGATGGGGTAGGGTGATTCCCACCAAGGTCTCACTGCCCATCAGGAGCATCCCCCAGACCCCATCCCCACCCCTTGCCCATCAGCAGGAGCATCACCCTGCAGACCCGCTCCCCACCCGAGGACGGGGGAAGGAGGCAGGAGGACACCGGGACGGTGCCCAGCTCACCCTCGGTTTGCCCCCGGTCCTGCCCCCCCCCAGCCCCGAGCTGCCGGGCGGGGTGGGCATTGCGCGGTGTGTGCTGCCCTCCAGTGGACGAAATCCGGCAGTGCAACGCAGCCCTATTCCCGTGCCCCGCAGCCGTGCTACACACACCTCCAGCTGAACGCGGTGCTGCCAGGGCCAGCATCTCCCATCCCCTGGGCAGAGCAGCCAAGCGGGGATGGCAACACCGGGTGCTGCAGCCAGCCAGGAACCCCCTGGTGCTCAGTGCCCGGCCAGGCTGGCAGGAGGCTCCGGGGCTGGGGGCAGCGGAGTGGGAGCTCAGTGTGCAGGGCGGCTCCATGGCACATGATGGGAGCAGCAGGGTCCTGCCTGCAGCGGGGCCCTCGGTGCCGGGAGGAGCAGCAGGGGCAGCTCAGTCTTTATTGCTAATAAATAATCATATAAACCTTGTGCAAAAACCTGTGGCAAAACCCATTGGGGTGGGGGGGCCCTGCCCGCGGCAGCGGTTTCCAGCATGGCACAGCCAACGGCGCCGGGGTGGCAAAGCGCAGCGGTGGCACTGGAGCTCGCCTGTGTCAGCCGGAGACCCCCCAGCACCGCCAGGGCAGGGCCAGGACCCCCCCATCCGGGCTGGCACCAGCACGAATCCCTGAGGAGCAGACAAGCACCATCGAGCCCGGTCCATGGTGCTAGAGTGGGGAGCCCAAGGCCTGGCCGTGCCGCCGCTCCCGCGCCTCCGCTGTCCCCATTGTCCCCAGCGGCACCACCACCTCCTCGGGCTGGCAGCTCTTGTTGAGCTCCACCACGCGCGGCACCACCGTGGACCAGCGATCTGCAAAGGAGATGTGGGGATGTGGTGGCAGAGCCGGGAGCCTGGGAATGCTCCCCATGCCATGGGCAGCCCCACAGCACCCGGTCTCCAAAGCAAATGGGGGCCTGGGGCTCATAAGAGGCTGGAAGCAGCATCCCGAGGGATGCTCCCAGCCCGCGCTCACCTCTCCGCAGCCGGCCCACAGTGTGGGAGAAGCCGTAGTACTGGTACGTGTCGCTCTTGCCTGGATCCTCGCTAATGATGCCCAGGTTCTGGTTCCAGTGGGACCAGTTCACCTCGTCCACCCTGTGGGAAGGTCAGAGCCAGAGGCGCTGCAAACCCTGCATCCCTGCACCATCCCACCACCAGCCTGGGTCCAGGTTAGTACCAACTGCCCAGCAAACAGGGACACATCCCCAGCACCCCCAAAATGCCACCGGCTCCAGTGGCAGAAGCTTGGTTGCTCCTGGTCCCCAGCTCCTGCCTTTACCTGAAGCACCAGCGGCGGTCAGGTGTCCCATCCGTGCACTTCCCCACCGTGACCATCTCTCCCGAGCGGAAGGCTTTCCGCAGGAACACCGGGAAGGAGCGCTCGATGTCCAGGATGGTGGTAGCCCACTGCCAGGAACACCGGGGACCCCTCAGCCACAGGAGGATGGATGCATCGGGGTCCCTCGCCCAGGCAGTGCTGCTCTGATGGAGCTCGGGGAGCTGCAGTGGTGCAGCCGCCCTTGCTCAGCAGCTCTGAGGTGGTACCTGCAGCTTCCAGATGTGCTTGCTCTCCTTGGACACTTGGCCCACAGTCTCACCCATGAGGGCGATGAGCATGTTGAGGAGGAGCACGAAGGTGAGGATGATGTAGGTGACGAGGAGGATGATGAAGACGCCGGGGTACTTGGCGCTCTCGAGCATCTCCAGGTCGCCCATGCCGATGGTGAGCTTGAAGAGGTCGAGCAAGAAGGTGCTGAAGGTCTGGCTGTCGCGGCACGAGGGGTAGGTGGGCACCGTGCAGTTGGACTGGTCCTCGCTGCAGGACTCGCTGCTGGGACACGGGTTGAGGAGGGACACCAGCGCTGGGGGGAAGCGATAGGGATGGTGAGGCCATGGGGACAGCAGCAAGGACGGGGTCCACAATGGGAGCTGTCACAGGCTGAGCCTCTCTCCATCACAGGAGGAGGCACAGGCTGAGCCTGCAGGCAGGTAGGATGGAGCAGGGACTCCACAGACCCCTGCTTGGTCAAGCTGTGCTGTGCCAAAGGGCTCGTCCTTACCCTGAGCCCCAGCTCAGCACGCAGGCACCCACCTGATGCGTATCCGATCATGAAGAGCAAGTAGACCAGGAGGAAGCGGAAAAGGTCTTTGAAGAGGATCTGCAAATGATGGAGAGAGGGGTGAGATGTGTGGCACTGTGGCACCATTGACATCCCATGCAGCATGGATGGCCAGGCTGAGAGCCACAAGAAACCCCCAAGGAGGAGCCTCTCTTGGATCCATAGGGAGAAGACCCCTGACGGCACCAGACCTTCTGGATCATGATGCTGTAGGTCCCCGTCAGCTTGAGCCCCCGGGTGAAGTACAGCGCGTTCATCCAGCCCAGCACCAGCGCGAAGACCATGACAGCGAGGTACGCCTCGATGCCCCCCAGGTACAGCCCCGCTGTGACGATCACCAGCACCGAGTAGATGAAGCTGGAGGAGAAGCAGGATGAGACCCTGCACCGACAGCTGCTGCCCTGTGCAAGCCCAGGGGTACCCCACGTACTAGAGCAGCTGGAAGGAGCCGTCTATGAAGAAGGAGTTCACCCCTGGGCACTTCTTCATGAAGAGATCTTTGACCTGGGGAGAGAGGGAGAGGTCGGAGGGGCCGGGGGGAGCAAACCCCTGCTTGGCAGGGCCCTGGTGTCCAGGGGGGCATCACAGCGGGGGCTGATGCCTTGGGACACGGGGCTGTCGCCCTCAAGTTGCTCCTTGCATGGAGACCACAAGGGCTCGGCCAGCGTGGCACTGACGTTAGTGAAGAAGAAGAGGATGCCGGTGAGAAGGGTGATGATCTCCCCGGCCAGGCGCAGGTAGTCCACGGTGGTGGTGTACGGGTAGGGGGGCTGTGGGGAGAGCACAGAGCAGAGCTGCTTCACCATAACAGTGCAGGATGCTGGGGACAGAGACCCAGCAAACCCCCCTGCCAGGAGGTGCTGGCCCATGGGGCTGAGCCTCATTACTGTGGCACTCACAGGGCCTTCCATGGGGCGGTAGTAGGCGACGAGGGTGAAGATGACCATGGCACAGAGGTAGGAGACCACGCTGATGTAGAAGGAGACGGCCCCGAACTTGCGCCACTTGTCCCGCAGGAGCTCGTTGATGGGCTCCACGGCCAGCATCTCGTGGCGGTTCTGGTGGCACAGGGATGCTGTCAGCAAGGACACGGCCCCACGGTCCCCCCCCGGTCCTCCCCTCAGCCCCTGCACACCTCGATCTTGCTGTTGTAGACGAGGATCTCCAGCACGGACACCTCCTCCCCGCACGTGTCCAGCGAGGAGAGGTCGTACAGGGAGGAGTAGACGGGGCCATAGGCCCAGTCCTTGAACTTCCTTGAGAGATGCCGCGCGTCCTCGTCCGGGATCTCCCGACGGATGATGTGCTGGAAGATCTGATGGAGGGAGCACCGCTCACCATGGGCAGACCTATGCCTCATCCCTGCTGCTCGGGGCACCCCACTTGTCCTCCCATCCCACCCCAGGCACATCCCCTGCCACTACTGAGCATCCCAACCCACTCGTGGGATGGTCCTGGGTGCATGGCCACCATCACAGCAGGCAGCCCATGAGGATGCTCCAATTGCAGCATTTTGAGTAAATCCTCTGCCCACACCACCAGGGCACAAGGACAAGACAAGGGAAAGGACGGGATGTGCCAAGGGCCTGGGGTTAATTAGGGAAGGGATGGAACAGACTAGGGGGTTAATTAGGGTTAATAGGCTGCACATCCAGGTTTCCAACAGCACCGCAGAGAGAAGCCTGAGTGCGACAGGGCTCAGCTAAGAGGGAGGCTGTCACCGTACCCCGATCTTGCCGGTCTTGGCCGCCATCATGAGCGGGGAGAGGCCGTCGTTGTTGAGCAGCGTCTCCAGGTTGGTGTCGGGGAAGAGCTTGGCGCACTTGACGAGGAGCAGGTCGTACATCTTGGTGACGAACTTGGTGTTGTCGCGCGTGTTGTCGGCGATGGCCACCAGTGCATGCAGCACCGTGTTCCCGCGGGAGTCCTGGCGCCGCAGGTCCGCCTGCTTGTGCCCGTTCTCCGTCAGGTAGTGCACGATGTGGGGCTGGTTGGTGCAGGCGGCCAGCGACAGCGGCAGCTCTCCTGTGGGGATACCGCTGTTGGTGTCACCCCCCGACACACACACACATACACCACCCCTGGGGATGCACCAGCTCCTTCCCCACTCACCAAAGTAGAAGTAGCCGCCCTCGTCCTTGGGCTGGAAGAAGCGGCCGCGGGCCTGGGCATGCACATCAGCTCCCTTCTCCACCAGCAGCTCCACGTAGTGCTTGCACCGGCGCTCGATGGCGATGTGCAGGGCTGTCTGACCTGCGCCATGGGCACCCATCACCACCGTCGCGCTCCATGACTCCCCCCTGGGTACCCAGCCTTCCGGGGGTACCTGCTGCTCCAGCCCCCTAAAGCCTCCCATCACCTCAGGGTCCTCACTGCTCTGGTTGCTAATCAATCCAGGGCTCTCCATCCACACCAGGGTACCTGCTGCTCCAGCCCCCTAAAGCCTCCCATCACCTCAGGGTCCTCACTGCTCTGGTTGCTAATCAATCCAGGGCTCTACATCCGCACCAGGGTACCCACTGCTCCGGTCCCCAACCTCCCCAGCATCCTCTATCCCCCTATGCTCCAGTCCCCAAGCAGTGTCCTCATGCCCAGGCAGGCCCACAGCAGCCCCATGCCCCTACCTCGGTAATAGACATCCCTGAAGGGCGAGTTGATGAACTCCCGCATGTTGCCCGTCCTCTCGGCGATGTCGAGCAGCAGCGGGATGGTGTCGTTCCTGCCGCCGCTCAGGTTGAGCAGCGCCTTGGGCAGGCAGGTCTTCCCCGTGGAGGGCTCTGCGAGCAGAGGGTGCTGAGAGCCCAGCACATGGGGGTGCCCAGACCCGCACCCCTGGCCGGATCCCAGGGGATCAGCACCCACCATGGGGGACCCAGGTCCTCACCTCGAAACTCCTCATCCGTGAGGCGCTTCTTGTGCGTGAGGAGGAAGGAGAGGAGCCCGTCCAGGCCGCCCGGGGACCCCCGGGACACGATGTCGAAGAGGATGGGTCTGTTGAACACCTTGAGGACGGGGGGCGGGTTGGGAGCCGGCCCCTTCACACCCGGAGCTTGCTTCCTGTGGGAGAGGCGCCAGTGCTGGGAATCAGAGCCACTGCTTCAGTTTCCTGCTTGTGCAAAGAGCCTGAGGATGCTCAGCGGTGGGGAAGGGCGCGGGCACCACGGGGTGACCTCCACACCCACAGCAGCCCAGTGCTCCCAGCATCACCCATGGGGACTGGGGGGGGACTTTGCCAGCTCCTCCCTGGAGCTGCATTTTGGGCCCCAACCGTGACCGGACACGGGTTTGGCCGCGCTCCAGTGCCACGGGCAAAGCCAGACCGGTTGGAGCAGTTGGCAGCAACGGGACAGGCTGGGGACAACCGGCGATCACCGGGAACGGGGGCAGGACGGAGGGTGGCCGTGCCAGCGGGGACCTCGGGCATCCCGGCCCCCTCCATCCACCCCTGCCCCATCCCGGCTGCCCCCGCCCCAGGTGCCCGGCACAGAGGGGTCATTGTGCGCCCGGCCGCGGGCGGCCCCCCCCGGCTCCGGTTTCCTGGCGTGGGGAGGGCGGAGGCTCTCCTGAAAAGCCCTTTCATGCCCGGAGCCAGACGCCCGCTCCGGCCGGCAGCGGCGGCGCGCACAGAGCCTCTTTCACGGGGCCGGTAAGGGGGAAGCGGAGCCAACGCTGCCGGCACCGCAGCACCGCCACCGGGACCGGCCGGGAGCTGCTCCCTGCCCACAGCACCCCTCAAAGAGCCATGGGGGGACCTGTCCCCATCCGCAGCCGATGGGCATCGCCATAACCCCATGTATTGTATCCCCCATGGGCATCCCCGTATCCCCCATGTATCATACCCCCCATGGGCATCCCCATACTCCCATGTATCGTACCCCCCATGGGCATCCCCATACTCCCATGTATTGTATCCCCCATGGGCATCCCCGTATCCCCCATGTATCATACCCCCCATGGGCATCCCCATACTCCCATATATTGTATCCCCCATGGGCATCCTTGTACCCCGATGTATCGTACCCCCCATGGGCATCCCCATGCTCCCATGTATTGTATCACCCATGGGCATCCCCGTACCCCCATGTATCGGACCCCCCATGGGCATTGTACCCCCTATGCTGGCCCCCCCGCCCCATCCCAGCCCGTCGGCACTGGGGCACACCAGCATCCCCATACTCACTCCACGACCCTCCTGCGCCAGCGCTTGTTCTCACTGGGGTGGTGGCGGTAGGTGCCGTAGTCGAACAGGGAGTCCATGGGGGCTTTCTTGGGCGCGGGGACCACGGAGGACTCGTAGATGGTGGCCTCCAGCAGCTCCATGGGTTTCGGGGCGCCCTTACGGAAGGCCCCGTGGAATTTCATGCGGAGGTTCTGCTTCCCATCCCCGGGGCCCGGGGGACCCCGCGCTGCCTCCGGGGGGGACGGGGTGTCCTCGCTCTCGAACAGGTTGGCCAGGGAGGAGAGTGGGAAGGAATCGTTCTGGAGGGACCCATCATCTCCTGGGCCCTCGCCGGCATCACCAGCGATGCGCACTGGGTCCTCGGTGTCTGCCATGCTGCAGGGATGGATGTGACCCACACGAGAGCAGGAGACCTGGCAGAGGAAACCACAGCATCACCCCCAAATCCTCTGTACCGCCCATCCGCTCCCTGCGCTGCCCAGCCCCATAGCGGGAGTGGGTCCCACACCGACCCTGCGGCAGTCGGGGTGTCCCAGCTGCTCCCCTCCGCACTCCCCGGCCGTGGGGACCCCTCGTTGGCAGCGCTGCTGCCGGCTTCAAAGCGCAGCCGGAATGGGCAAGGGCGAGCCCGGCCTCGCTGCCTCTCCCCGCTGCGGTCGGCTTGGGTGCAGCCCAGGACAGGGCACAGAGCAGACCCTGTGCGCTCCCGTGTGCCGCCCAGGGAAAGAAAACATTCCTGGGATACACCCCGCGCCTTGGGAAGCGCACAGAGGCAGCGGGAAGCTGCCACCGCAGCAGGGATGGGGCTGGTCCATGAGAGCGGGGGGGCTGGATCTGGGTGCTGGGCATGGGGAGGGGGACGGGCACGGCACGGGGGGGGGGGGGTCAGAGCCCGCTGGAGCAGCGGTTCGGGCACGAAAGGACGGGTTTGGGTTGCGCACAGAGGAGCGGGGCTGCAGCAGAGGGAGGCTCCCAGAGCGGGCAGCAAAGCTGCACCGGGGCAGGCACTGCCCTGCTCTGCCCCGCCACACGCAGGACGGGCACACGAGTGACCCAGGCTCTCCCGCAGCCCCGTGTTCCACCCACACAATAGCAGCGCTAAGGCTGAGCCCAGCTCCAGCCCCTGGGGAGCCGAACCCCCCCCCGCTGGTCCCGGACAGAAAAAGCAGCCTGGAAACGTGTCATTTTCTGCCCGAGGAGCCACAAGGGCAGGCAGGGCCCCGCCGCGGCGGGCGCGGATCTCTGCTGTGTAACGGGCCTCTAATCAGGCAGCGGGTCCCACAGCCGCCCGTGGCTGCCCCAGGATGCTGCCATGGACACAGGGATGAGGGCTGCAAACATCGCGGGGTGCCTGCGGGAATGGGGGGACGGCGGTTCCCTCCTGCCTGCCACCATGGGGGCACCCAAAGGGGATGGTGCAGCCCCAGGAGACACAGGACAAGCCACAGATCGGACGTGGTTTCTCCTGTGCCGACTTCCCTCCCATCACCATCTCTGCAAGACATTCCACAAGCACCTGCCAAAGCCCACAGGTCCCACAGCCCGACCCCGAGCACACACTGCCCCTTGCACGGCCAGCGTGTCCTTGGACAACAGGGAAGAGGGAATTGCCAAGCCAAGCCTCGGGCTGTGCACAGGGATGGAGTGCCTGACCCTTCCAGCCTTGGCAATCCCAGCGTGGCTTTAGGGAAAAGCCCAAACTGACACAGATCCAGAGCCCAGGGAGGCACCGGCACAGGACACTGCTCCCTACTGGAAGCAGATAAGGACATCAGTGGCAGGAGCAGTGGGGATGCTGATGGGGACATGGGGACAAGTGAAGGGGCTGGTGGGGCTGGGAGCCGGCGCTGCCACCAGTGACCGGGGCAGGAAGCCTGTGTCGGAAACGGGCTCTTGGGGCAGTGCCGTCACCCGGGCGCTCCCGGGACCCCGCTGCCAGGAAAGGTGCCGTCAATGGGGTTTCATTTGGCTCGGTCGTTATTTGGGTTTGCAGCTTTCAGACTCCCTCACCCCATGGAACAAATGAGTCAAGGCGCAGCTCACCCTGTGCCCTGAATCCAACACAAACCCTCCCGCCCCATGCCCCACGTGCGCTCCCACCTCTCCCCAAGTCACCTCCCAGTATCCCCAGTTAGTCCTCTGCTCCAGCCCACCATGGGGGCAGGGATACTGGGATGTGCAGGGATCTGCCCAGGGTGGGCACAGGGAGGATGCCCCTGCGCTGGGTCAGACTTTGCCACATGGAAGCTCCTCAAAGTAAAGCACGGAGGGCTCCGGGGAGGGGTGAATCCCTGCAACCGCATCGTGTGGACACGCGGTGCCGCTGGGAACGCTTATCCAGAGCGAAACAACCACCTCCCCAAGGGAACAGCACCGCGGGGCCGCGCTCACCTGGGCCAGAGCCCGGCGTGGTCCAGCCCCTGCGTGTCGGAGCTGCGGGGAACCCCCACGGGAGCCCCAGTTGACCAGGACCCCGCGGGGCCCCATGGGGCTGCATCCGACCTTGCCCAGCTCAGCCCGCAGCCCCCTCCTCGCCCTGGGGCTCCATCCTGCCCCGTACCGTGTCCTGCCCCGGGGCTCCATCTGTATGCGGTCCCTGTGTCCTGACCTCATCCGTGTTCTGCCCCGCTCCCAGTGCCCCGTCCGCCCCCCCTTCCCTCGCCCCCGCTGGTGCCGCTCGTACCGGTTACCGCGGGTCCCCGCGCCCCGCTCCGCTCCCGGCCCGTACCGCGCAGGGTCCCGCAGGCTCCGGCGCCGCTCAGTCGCCGCGGGGCCGGTCCCGGAGAGCGGCTCCTCCCCGGCCCCTACTCCCGCCCGCGGGAGCGGATCCGCCTCCGCCCACCCCTGGGTACCGGCCCGGAGCAGCCCCGGGACAGCCCCGAACCCCCCCCCCCCCCGGAACAACCTCCCTGAAACAGCCCCACATGGAGCAGCCCCAAAAGGTCTCCCACAAACAGCCCCCCCCAGGCAGAGCCCCCTAAAACACCCTCCTCAACCCCCCACCCCCCCCCTTGGAGTACCCCCAAACTTCCACCCAGGCTGAGGTTACCGTCAGTTTTTATTAACAATCACATCCCGTCGGCAGCACCGTGAGGCCGTCAGTGGATAAGGCAACGTGTGCTCCCACAGACACTGTGTGGGGCTGGAATCCTGGCTTCAGCCACCGGCAGAGGGGCCTCACTCTGTGCAGGCACTGGAGGAGTTGGGATTCCCTGGGAAAGTCATCGGCTCCTGCTCCATAGGCATCATTCGGGAAGCTTCTCACATGGGTGCCGGAGCAGTTGTTGTAGTCCAATGGTATTGGTAGCAGTCCAAGAGGATCAGGGCAGAGCCAAGGCAGCTCCATTGGGATGCAGCCACCAGCCACGCTTCATTCCCTACACCATAATAGGTGTGAACCCAGAGGATGGGATTAGAAACACTTGGTCTTCCCTCTTTAGTACAAAAACTTGGGGAATCCTGTGATGACAACTGGTTTATTGCCATATCCTGACTAGAAAACTCATTATTCTGTTTAGAAAACAGGTTATCCACTGCAGATCCAGACATGAATCAAAGTCGCCTGCCAGCCAGAAGCCACCCCAGTGAGTAAACCGCAAGTAGCACCCGTCACACCTGACTACAGCCCTGCCAGGCCCCTGCGAGCCTCAGGCTTTGTAGCTCAGCTCCGCGTTCATCTTTGTGTACATCTCATAGATTGCATCCAGGATGGGGGTGACCCTCGAGAGGAACTGATGGATCTTCTCGATGCTTTCCTCCTCTTTCACTTCTTTACCCTTCTCCAGTGCCTTCAGTAGATCTGATTTGTATGGGAGAGCATAGACTGAGCCCTATAAAAGAGGGGAAGAAGAAGTAAGGCTCACAAAACCCCAAAGCTAGCCCTATCCCACATGGCAGAACCCACGCACTTCCAAGCACCTGCAGACCCCATGTGGATGCACATGGGAACAACCTTAGGGATGGTAGCTGGAACCCTTGGAGAAGCAGGGATGCACAGAAAGGGTTCTAGCTCAAACAGATCAACAGCTTCCCATGTTTCCAAGCCCTTATTCCCTACAGCACATCACTTCTCGGGGCAGATGGGCTTTAGGAAGGGCTATTTCCTCCATGGAGATGTGAACACTCACCGTGAAGAGCTTCTGCAGCATCCAGCCATGGTATTTCTTCAGTGCGATCTCATAAGCCTTCAAAGCATTCACTCGGATGAGGTTCGGATGCTCCTCATCCCGCTCACCATCAGAGATGCTCTGCAGCAGCACCAGCATGAACTTCAGGCCCCTGGGAGAAGAGCGGAGACATGATGGGGAAGGGGATGCTGCCTCCCAGCCTCCAGCAAGGCACCCCCCGAGCCTGGCGCATCCGGGTCCCCCCAGAGCCCCACAGCACACAGAGCTGGTGCTTGGTGTGGTCCCCACAATGCCCCAGCCCAAAGGGAGCAGCCAGACCCATGCTCTCCGCAGCAGATGTCCTCACGTGCCAGAGCAGCTCCCAACGCCTTGAGTCACCTTTTCAACCACATCAGCGCCAGCGTCGCGCCCGTCTTGGGCCAGGCTGCGCCGTGCATCTCCTTCTCCACCTCCAGGATGTTCTGCAGCGTTTTGAACTTGGCGGGGTTGGAGTCATAAACTGCACGGATTTTCTGCAGGCAGAGAAGGGGATGGATCCCGGGAATGCCTGGCTGGAGCTTGGACCAGGGACCCCCTTAATGAACACACCAGTGAGCCCCAAACGGGAAGAAAAGCCCCTTCTAAACACCTCCAAGTCTTGCCTCTCTGATCCCACTACATCTCTGCTCCACGTTCACCCCTCCTGACCCCACCCTGTGCCCATTCCTACCTTGATATTTCCAGCCAGGTCAGCTTTGACGGGCGAGTACACGATGGGAGTGCCCAGGCAATCTGCAGAAGCAGGGAGGGAGGACGATCAGGCACGAAGGGACACAAGAGACAACACAAAGTCAGGTCATAAGCAACAGGTTTCACTTTAACCACAGCCAAGCACAGAGACAAGCGCCGGCGAGGCTGGGAGCGGCTCTTCAGCCTTCGCCCAAGGACACAGTGAGCAAGAGCTTGGCCTTGCCCGTGCTGGCAACCCCACTGACCGGGATGCAGCCCCGGTGCTGCGGTCTGGGGCAGCACAACGGGCAGTGCACTGTGCCCAGCGAGGCCGGCCCGGAGCCGGCACACAATACCGGCTTTGTGGAGGGCAGCGAGCCAGCGTGGCATGAGGGTGCCCATGCCAACACGCTCCCACGGCCCCGGCATGGGGTGAGGACCGCGGCTGGGAACCACGGGAGCGACGCCTCCGGCCCGGGTGTACCGGGGGAAGGACGCCGGGCCCGGCCCTGCCAGTGCGTAGGCCCCGGGGACCAAGGGATGTTTCCCAACGGGGCTGCTCGGCGGGTTTGACGGGCCCGTGATGCAACCGCGGCCCCGCCACGCTACTCTCCTGGAGCCGGGATCGGCGCCCACCGGGACCCAGGACCGGGGCTGAGAACGACCCAAACAGGGGGACCGAGCACCACGGACGGGGGCACCTGGTCCGGCCGGGGCCAAGGGGGCGCTGCCCGCAGCAGGCCTCAGCTGGCCGCGGCGGCGGGCCCTGTCCGGTGCCGGTCGCTGCCGCAGCTCCCCCCTCCTCGGACGGCAGGCCTGGGCTCACCGAAGAAGGGCGGAAGGTGCGCCACGGCCTCCAGGAAGGGCAGCGTCTCGATCTGCTTGTCCGCGGGCAGCGGCTTGAACTCGTGCTCCAGCAGCAGCGCCATGGCCCGGCCCGGCCCGCTCCGCACCGGGATAGGGATAGGGACAGGGACAGGCACCGGCACCGGCGCCCGACCCGGCAGCGCGCCGCCACAGCGCCCCGCCCCCGCGGTCCCAGCCAATGGCAGAGCATCACCCGCCGGCCCGCCCGCCAATCAAAGCATGGGGGCGGGCTCTGAGGGTCGCAAAGCTCCGCCCCCTCGGTGCCCACTCACCCGCGGGCCGGGCAGTCCCTGCCTCCCGGTCTCGGTGTGCGCCCCCGTGGGCATCGGCGGGGGCTGGGGCGACCCCCGGTTCATCCCCCCCGCCTCCGCCGCAGCCTGGTCAGGGCTGCACAGGGGCCTCCAGCGGGGGAAATCCCAGAATCCCAGCCTGGTTTGTATTGGAGGGACCTTAAAGCTCGTCCAGCTCCAACCCCTGCCACGAGCAGGGACCCCTTCCACTGGAGCAGCTTGCTCCAAGCCCCTGTGTCCAACCTGCCCTTGAGCACTGGCAGGGGTGGGGCAGCCACAGCTTCTCTGGGCACCCTGTGCCAGCGCCTCAGCACCCTCACAGGGAAGAGCTTCTGCCTAAGAGCTCAGCTCAGTCTCCCCTCTGGCAGGTTCAAGCCATTCCCCTTGGCCCTCTCCGGCGCCCTGCGCTCGTTCCGGTCGCTGTTAATTATTCAGTAGAGATCAATTGCTCGGAGGAGCAGGAGGCTCAGGCAGGGCGGCAGAGAACAAAGCGCGATCCGGGGCCGCAGCGATTGATTAATATTAAACACTGCTGAGAGCTGCGGGTGTTAAACGACACCGGGCTCCGCGCAGGCAGCGGGAGGGGACGGGGGACGGGGGGATTTACCGGTGTCCTGGCTCCAAAGCCGGTGTTTTCACCGGATATTCTGGTTAAACCGGTCGTGCAGCGATACCGATCTCCGGCAGCAGCCGCAGAGAGCAGCCCGGGCGGGGCTCGGTGCCGCAGGAACCTTGAGCCCGGAGCGTTTACAACGCCATAAACCGGAGCTGCTCGGCCGGAGTCCGGCCCTCACCGCGAAGCGCGACGCGGCCTGTCCCTCGTCGGCGCCCGTAGGCGTTGCCATGACTACGGGCGCGGCCGCTGTTGGCGGGCGATGGCGCTGTGGGGCCGGGTGTCGGCGGTGGAGCGCTGGGCGGCCGGGCGGGAACGGGAGGCCCGGAGCCGGCAGCAGTGGGAGCGCACCAGCCGCTCCTTCGCGCAGGCCGCCGTGTGCTGCTCGCTGCAGGCCCGGTGGAGCGAGCCCCGCTCCACCCCGCGCAGGTACGGGCCGGGTGCGGGGGGCAGGCCGGGCCGGGCCGCGGGCGGTGTCGGCGGGCGCTCCGGTGACACGCGGGGCTGTGGTGGCAGCGCGGCGGCGGAGCTGCGGGACGCGGAGGAGGCGGCGGCGAGGCTGGAGCAGCGGCGGGCGCGGCTGAGGCGGCTGCTGGGAGAAGAGCAGGAGGCGCTGGCGGCGGAGCTGCGGCGGGGCCGCGGGGCCGAGCGCGCCGGGGCGCGGCAGCGGAGAGAGGAGCGGCGGAGGGAGGTGAGCGGGGCTCGCTGCTCGGCGGGACTGGCTGGGGACTGCGGTGCCCCCCGTTAGCGGCTGCTTTGGGAGGGTCTGGAACTCTCCGGTGCCCTCACACGATCCAACTTTCCTGTTGGCAGGTCGCTGAGCAGCTGCTGTACGAGCACTGGAAGAAGAACAACGCGGAGCTCCGGGAGGTGACGTGGTTTCTTTTTAGTCCCCACTGTCTTGGAGTTATTAAATCAGTTTTTAACTTGGCGGTCATCGTAGGGCCCCAAGAGCTGGGCAGATGCTGGTGGTGATCCCAGCAGAGCCTCTGGCACTAATGGTGATGCCGCATCTGCTGTCTTCCCAGGTGGAGTCAGACCTGCACAAGAAACATGTGGTAGAGGCTTGGGGGGATCAGGTGCAGCAGAAATCCAAGGTAGGCAGGGGGAGAGCCCTGGTGTTACTGGTCACACGGGTGGGCTCCCAAAATGGTGAGCATGTGGAGGTGTGGCACCATGTGCCTTCTGAGCCCACTGGCACACAGCTTGCCTTCCTATACGGACACGGCTCACCTGTGGAAGGGACAGGACTTGGCTGCTTGCTCGCCTTCTCACACCAGTGTTGAACCAAATTGTGACTGAGGTCACCACACTTGTCCCCTTAGTGATGGGGAGTTACTGTGCTGCAGACCAGGAGCTGCTGTCAGAAAAGATGCTTTTAATGAAGAGCCATCACTGATGTACTCATTGTAATGAGTAGACCATCCATCCTCTAGATAATTCAGTGCTACCTGCTGAGTGCTCTGATGCAGGATTCAGTGTGGTGCTCCTTTCATCAACAGTGAGCCAGGGCAAAGGTGCAGGAGCACAGTAGTTGAATGTGCACACACTACATCTGGGAATACAGTGATTTTAATGCGAAAGAATCATAAGGGTCTTCAAATGAAGATTTCAGAGTTAACTACAATAATCTAGGCTGTAAAAGGAAAAACTGAGTGTATTTGTGAGACCACCCGTGCTTGGCATCAGGCCCATGCAGGGTCCTGCAAAGGATGTGTACAAACTGACAAACCTTTCCGTCAGCAGACAGTTCTGCTCTCTGTGCTCATTCCTAGCGTATTTTGTTCCATATTTTCCCAGTACAAGTCGCTTGCAGGATTTGCTTTGTGGATTTCCTGAGCCAGAGGCTGTTTCTTTACTTTAGCCTAAATCCATGTTTTCCTTTGGCTTGGAAAGAGAGAAGCAACTGAGCTTGAAGAGAAAAAGCGTTATGAAAACGAGTATGAAACGGCGCGAAGGGAAGCGCTGGAAAGAATGAGACGGGAGGAAGAGAAGCGGCGGCAGGAGGGGAAGAAGCATGCAGAGATGTTGCTGCAGCAAATAGAAGAACTGAAGTTACAGGAGAGAGAGGTAAGCCTTAATTCCTCCTCAAGTGAGCCACTGAGCACACATTAAATGAATGTGGAATAGTTCCTGCAGTGAGCATTTTGACTGCTGCAGGGCAGCAGGATGGGGTACAAACTTGGTACGAACACTCTCTCTGGGCTGTCCTAGCTCTCAGATATACTTTCTTGGTTGGTTTTTAATCCTTTTAGGCAACAAAGCTGAAAAGGGAACAAGAGAATTTATTAAAGCAGCAGTGGGAGCTGGAGAGCTTGGAAGAAGGAAGGAAACAAATGGAAGAGCACAGGAAGAAGAGAGAGCTTGGGTAAGAAGAAAGGGCAAATGCACTGGTGCCATTACTGCTTTTTGTTCATGTTAGCAACAGCAGGTACCTCTGCTGGCTGTAAGTTATGTTATGACAGAAGCACCTTTCTGAGTGCTGGCGTATAAAGCATCAAGCTTTAGAGTCAGATTGAATGTTCTTTGTTTTCCTCTTTCAGTCGCTTTTTGAGGCATCAGTGCAATGCCCAGTTACAGAGACGAGCTCAGCAGATACAAGAGGAGCTGGTAAGAGAAAAGACCCCTTGATTTATGCTTTATAGATACTGTGTGCTGAAAAACTTATTCTTTGTGTTCCATTCATGTGTTTGCCTCTGATGCTCACAGGTATTAGTTAGGAAGCTCCTTCCAGCTCGTGAGCAGGAACTGGAGCAGAAGTATCACAGGGAGTGTCAACACCAGTAATGGTGGAGAGTAGCCCTGCACCCAGGCTGGAAGCCTGCTGGGTAGCTGTTAATCCTGTGGTTTTTCCTCAAGGAGATAGACAGGCAAATCCTATCAGCCCTCCTCGAGAAAGAAGATGAGGAGCAGCGCCGCCAGTCAGCGCGACGGGAACGGGCTGTGGCAGATGCTGCCTGGATGAAACGTGTCATTGAGGAGCAGCTCCAGTTAGAAAAAGAGAGGGAAGCAGAGCTGCAGACTATTTTCAGGTGAGTCTGCCCATCTCTGAATGTCATCTGAAGAGATCCTGTGCCAAGTGGTGTAACCAGTGCAGACAGCATCTCCTCTGCTGACAGGACAGCGTGCGCTGCCATCAAGTTCCAGTTGCAGGTTTTGTTGTGGAGGGAAGACTTGTAAGAGCTTCAGCTGTAACTGCCCCAGCTTTGACAGCTATGCCCTTACCTACCTGTCCCCCATGGGAAATAACATCCCTGTTAAGAGGAAGCCTCCCTCCCAAAGCCCTTCTGTGCCCAGGAATTCCTGCTGCAGGCCAGCATTTGCTGTACCTCTAAAGCAGAGGGTAGCTTGTCTATGCCCATAGAGTATATAGGGGTCTTCTTAACTGTAAGTAATAACCTCAGAGAGAATTCTTCCTCTGTTTTAGAGAAGAAGCTAGAAAGATGTGGGAGAAGAGGGAAGAAGAATGGCAAAGAGAGAAGGCAGCCAGAGATCGCCTGATGAATGAGGTGAGGATCTTTTTGGATGAGGTCTCTCCTGGTTCCAGCTGTAACCCTCCACCCTCCAGCAGGCCTCAACCATCACTACCCAGGGCAGAGGTCTTCTGCTTGTCTGACTCATTGTCTTGGAACTGCCTAACCATCTGCCCTGAGATTTCCCCAGTTCTGCTTCTAAAGCTGTCTTTTTGTTGACCGACCTCCCTTAATCCTCATTTCACAAAGGTCCTCGCAGGCAGACAGCGCCAGATCCAGGAGAAGATGGAGTTAAACAGACGAGCCCAAGAAGAGTCCATAAGGTATCGAGAGCAGCTGATCAAAGAACTTGAAGAGGCCAAAGAGCTAACTCGTCGAGAGAAGGAGCAGGAGAAGGAACTGAAGACAGCACGGAGGCAGGAGCTGGAGGCGCAGGTGCTGTGTGCACCCCAGAAGCACTCCCAGTTGCTGAAGGTGCCCAGTCTGTGTCTGTTCTCAGTGTAACCACCCTGTTTTCTCTGTGCCCAGCTGACAGAACGGCGCTTGCAAGAGCAGGAGGAGCAACAGCACCAGAGAGAGGAGGAAGAGGAGGAGAGATCAGCCCAGCAGCGCTGCCAGGAACTGGTGCAGCAGGAGGCCAAGCGCATGGCAGAGCAGGGCTATCGCCCCAGGGTAGGTAGCAGAGCTGTGAGGCAGCCCTGACACACGGGTGATAGCCTCAGACACAATCCTCACTGCCCCTTAGTTATCACATGGCACCAGGGCAGAACACTGGGCCTGTTCCTTCCCTGGTACTATTTCTAACACCAGTCTCCCTCCTTTGCACCTGTGCAGAATGTGAACTCTAGAGCCCATCAAGTAGTTACTGTCTTTGTTTTGACCCCATTAGCTCTACAGTTACCCCAAAACAGCGTGGACCTGAGGATTCTTGTCCTTTGCACCTGAGGAACGGGCACCAAATGTGGCTGCAAACTACAGAAAGAAAACTTGGAAGAATCAAGGAACTCCTGAAACTGTGGGGGTTTTGGAATAGCCTACAGTGACAGTGAGACTCAAGTTAGGGGATTTCTGAAACTGTTTAGCCGTGGCCTTGCTAAAGAGCCAATTTCGACTGGCATTGAGAAGGTGGAGGTGTGAGCATCCTCAGGACTGAACTGCTTCAGGAGCTATGACCATGTATTTCAGCAGGTGCTACACTGGGGCAACACAGCAAATAAAGAGGCCCTCTGGATCTGAAGAGTGAAAGGATCCAGCCTTCCCATAGGATGGGAACTGCAAATCACTGTTTGGAGTCAGCTCATAATGTGTGCTGCAGATCAGCAAGATAGCCAGCGCTGCAGCTGTAATCCATAACATGTTCCTCTCCAGATGACACCAAGGACTCCATTAAATGTTGGTTTTCACTTCTTTCACAATAACTTCAACCTGAACAAACTGCTTGTTTCTTTACATGAGCCAACTCCTGCAACAGTAGGAGAGGGTTTAGTTGATTATTGCACTCGATTCCTTCCTTTTATCATTGGTGACTGTGCTTGAAATTGGTCCTTCAGCTGGTGTGGCCTGGTCAGGTCCTGTCCAGTGCATGAGGAGCTGTAGAGGGCCCTGTCACAGACAAGCATCATCACAGCCCTGCAGGCGCAACTCTGCTGGAGACACCTTTTCCAAGATCTTGTTACAGAGCCATCAGTCAAATAACCCCAAATAAACACTGAAAGAGTTTTAACTTTTTATAGTAATGCTGTAAACAAAAGATTAAGTCAAAATATTGTACAGACGAATGACACTGATAAATACAAGGTTTGGAAAAAAGGCAAATTCTTTACTTTCCTACGCAGCATTTTGTAAAGAAAGAGCAGAGTTTGGTTAGAGGGGGAAAAGGGGAGATCTAGTCATAAACGACACAACCACCCTTGTTATTTGAGGTGTTATAAATCTGAGGCCCAGTGCTGTGTGACCATAACCCACCCGGAACAAAGGTTTGTTCAGAGGCAGGGAAGTGACCAGAAATGGTGTTTAAGTGATAGAACAGGAAATCAGTTATGGGTTGACCATGATTTTACAGCTAAAGTTAGCGCTAAATGCTTGGGTTTAAGAAACCTAGAGCTGGCATAGCAAGAACAAGGGCTTGCAGCTCAAAGTGTCCATCTGGTTTGGTACAGAAGCAAACAGCTGATAGATTACAACATAACTCAGTGCTTCCCTGGCCTGGAAATCAGGCAAGAGACCTTAAAAGCACACAGCAGTGGCCTGAGAGGCTTCAAGAACCACCTCTTGCCTGGCAATGGTGTCAAGTTAAAGAAAAGATGATCACTGTATTTAACTGCCAGTAGTATAATTCTGAAGCAGGTTTTACAGACACCTTTTGTGGTTCTAATCCCATTCCTGGGAGGTTAAAGACACTTCTGGTATTCAGAAGAGCAGAAAGGAAGTAAAATACCCCACACTGGAGAAGATGAATTTACTGGGTTGTCATCAACTCTCCATTCCTTCCCTCCCTTCACCTTGCACTGCGTTAAGAAAGGAGCTAATTGCAACAGGAATCCAACAGTGTTGGGGCACTAAGTGTTCAGATAAAATACAAACACACTCGAGAAGGAACCAACCTCTCAACTTGTTTCCCACCAGAAGGCCTGTAGGGATGCATGGTTTGGGTAGACCCTGTACTGCAGCCTGGCTATGGAACAGCATTTCTGACCCAAAGGGGTCTGTGAAAACTCTGAACATTCACAGCTCCCCAGCCCCGCTGCCACCTCAGCTCCTTGGCAGTGACAACTGGGACAGTTCCCAATGGGACACAGCAGAGAGAAAATCACTGATATCTCCCCCATCCATGGAATTTAGACTCCCCAAAACCCTCTTAATTGTTGAAATTATGGACTGACAGATTCTGGAAGCTTTGTGAACTGTGATGAATGAAAACCCCAAAACACACCGTGACATTTGTGACCCCACTGCCTTTCCAACACGCAGCCCACCCGGGTCACTCCATACATAGCTCCTAAAATGTTAAAAGATTTGCATAAAACTTGCTGGATAGAAGAGCTCTTTTCACATTTGGCTATGCTGAGGTACAGCGGTTCTGTGCTATGGCAGATAGAGCTGCTTTGCACTGGCACTCTTCTAACTTCCTTTCTTTTTCAATGAGTACAGAGATCTTTAGTGAAAATGCATCTTGAGTCACTGAGAGATGCTGCTGCCAACCAGAGGGTGCTTGAAGCTGACAATAAAACTGTGGGAAACTGAAGAATCTATTATTAAATCAGAAACAAAGGATAATATTTTAACCACTAATGCCCTAAAGTAACATCAAACACATATATTAATGGCATAGTGACAACTAAAAGAAAGAACTACTAAGTTTCAAATTCCTTCCAAAAAACAGATAAAGTGACAAAGACCTCGTATAGTTACACGTCATAAGCTTGGATGCCCACAACTACTCCTTGTTGTAGCAGACTAAAGAACGTATTATTGCACAACAGTTGATATGGGAACAGATACTACTCGGCTCATACTCCTCCATCGGGACGGCAGCCGGTTACGGTCCTGGAGCCTTCAGAGCCTCTTTTGCTGCAGGGTTCTCAGTCAGCACCATCAGGACATGTGCAGCTCCAGGACAGAGAGCCCCAGGGGCAGGATGTGGCCCGCTGGTGCACGTGGTGACTCCAGTGGGAGTTTTGCAAAGTGCTATCTGAAAGCAGAACGTGGCCCCCAAGGAAACATCTAGCGAGAGCTTGAGACAACGCTGGTACGTTGTATTGGCTCGACAGCTATTTGCAACATGCTATTACCTGTAACTAAACTGGCAACACAGGCACAGAATAAGGCAGTGGGTTAAATTAATCATAAAATCGTTAGAAAACATGCAAAAATAATACTGAGGGTTTCTTAAAATAAAAAAAGTTTCTTGCCCCATTAGTTCTTCCTCATAAAAATCCGAGCAGTTCCACACCTATGTTTGCAATCCAACCTTTACAAAACAGGACTAAAAAGCCAAGTGTGACTCAGTTGTTGTTCTCTTTGGTTGTGATGGTGACCAGCTGCTTGGCTGCCTTGGCAATGTCGTAGGCGCACTGGATGACCTGCTGCGTGACCAGCTGGATGTCGGTGCCGGGGCATGTCTCCACGGGAAGTGTCTTTTTGCACTCGGATTGGAGTCTGTAGGCACTAGATGTCAGCAGGCGCAAGGAAGTCCTGACCAGCTCAGATCTGGGTTTCTGGGAAAGGAAAATAGAAGCTGAACTCGACAGAACACCAAAATCCTATCAGGATTGCTTTAATTAGGTGGTAGTGGCTCACAAGTGATCTGTAACATGGGACTTGTGCTGCTTCCCACACAAGCTGCTCCGCACTGTAGGAGATGCTACAGACCGTCGCTGTAGGAATAGGGGTGGATGAAACAAGTTCCTGGAATTTCTCCTCTCATCTCAGGGGTATTTCAAACTGCTGCCAGGCAGCACACAGGGAATACTGCTTCATGCTCTTATTTAGGAAGTTACTCACTCTAGTGCCTGTTTACTGCTACCCAGCCCACTTCCTGGCTGACGCTGGGGCACAGAGTGTACAGGACACCCAGCTCAGCAGTGTTAAGATTTTCCCTGCAGCTTTAGGAGCAGGTAAGACTTCACAAAACTTAAGTCATGGAGATTTCACTCCCTCAATTTGCTGTGAATCACAAAAATCAATGCTGGATGGTACTTACTTTTGGGAACAAGGCTGCCATTTCCGTTACTGCCACATGTATCCTCTCGGAGCACGGTATATAACTGCGAGAAGATGGATAGTGTTACTCATCATGTAAAGACTCCCCTTTCCTCCTCAATCCCACTGCTCAGTGGCTATGATTACAAAAACTGAGTAACAAAACATATATATTCCACAAGTATCTCTGCAGGCTGCAGTGAGGGCGATGGAAGCAGCTAGTGCAGCACACAGCACAGTGACTCTTGGTGTGTCCTCAGCACTGCCCTGCACACTTCAGCACACACTTGTGTAGAGCACCACAACTTCAGAGAAAAGCAAGAACTTAACCAGTGGTATGGAACTGTTTCTGAAGTTTTCATTATTCTTTGATCAAAGTTTGTTTGAAGGCATGACTGTTCACAGACATTATACCAAATGTTCTCAGAAAAGGTCTCAGTTTGTTTGTAGCTATGGGATTGGGCCCATGAATATTAACTGCACATTAAAGCACCAAATGGTTTCCAAACCTCCCCCTGCTCAACCATCCCCATCATCCAGAAAACTGCTCAGCTCCTGTTCAGCACATGCACGAGGATGTTCTAGTGTGAGGTGTGGGAGTGTGGCCAAGCAAACCCATCCACGTCAGCCAGGCACAAAGTGAAGTAAGATTCTGCAGCTTGAAAACATTTACACAAAATCTGATGATGCAGAGGTTTGGGAGAAAAAAGCAACTTGTTTTCCTCAGTGCAGGTGATCAAAAGGAGATAAAATACCCCAAACCACTCTATGTGGGATCTGAGTGAGTTTAACTTGCTGCCACCTGAGGGAAATCCCTATCCATTTGTTTTGAAAGAGCTTTTCCTCCATAAGGCAAGAGACTGCAAAACAAAGAACTGAAAGAAAAGCTTTTAAACTGTTAATGATCCAAGAGCTGAAATTACCCAGTAATCTTGCGGAGAATAATCAAAGACCCCAAAGGTGTTGCAATTTATTTTAGTTTCAGAGTTGAATTATGGTCATCCAAACTCTTACACATAATTCAACAGCCAAATGTTGGTGCGTACAGAACTGCCTTGGGTACCCCTCTGAAGCAATGGGGTTTTCCTGCTCTTCTTTTCCATCTGTAACTTGAAGTAGAAGCCTTAAAAACCCTACTTTATACTCAAAACCTATTCAAAAGCCATCAGTTCTGAGCCCCTCCAAGCCATCTTTGTTCAAAACAGATCTTACATCTTCACCACAAGCTGCTATGAAGCTCTGTGTTAGTATGGCCTGTCAGAAATGCCATTTCAGACATCTCATTTTTATACTTCAAAGACTCAGTTATAGCATTAAGTTCATTAACATTGTTCACGCTCAAGCAAGAGCATCTCAAAAAGTCTCAAAGCAACAGCATTCAAGAATATTCAGCATCTGTAGATTATGGTAGATTATTGCCCTTTCAAGCACAGAAAACCCCAAACCCAAACCAGCACCCCCCAGTCATTATTTGTGCTTCATCCTGCAACACCAAGGATGCCAAAACAGGTTACTTGCAAATGCACTGAGAAAGAAGCAACACACCGGGGTCATTTTGGCAATGCAGGAAAACTGCTGTCAAAAGGAGTATTTCCATATGTCCCAAATCACGAGTTCTTCCAAATAAACTACAAGCAGAGAAAAGTCTTCCAAATTCACTGGAATTCCCGTTCTGCTCTTGGGTTAATGATCAGTTTGCTCCCCGCAAGCACTGCCCAGCACGATACCTCATACATAAGCCAGTTTGGTGATTAAACCATTTGCTAAAAGGGCAAAGAAGGCCCCAGTCAACACATGAAGGAGAGAGACCAAGATTAACCATAGGCATTTCACAGCATGTTCTCCAGGTCAGCTGCAGAGCTGGTGGTGTGCCTGAGGAACCACTTTAGATAGTCTAAACCCTCCCTGTAAGCTCAGGAAATAAGCCAACACGTTTGTGGAGTTTACACACATTTGGAGGTGTCCTACAGGACCTTGTCCCAAGCCCCTCTCCAGGTTTCCTGCAGCCCCTTTAGGCACTGGAGCTGCTCTAAGGTCTCCCCTTCAGGAGCCTTCTCTTCTCCAGGCTGCGCCAGCCCAGCTCTCTCAGCCTGGCTCCAGAGCAGAGCTGCTCCAGCCCTCGCAGCATCCCCATGGCCTCCTCTGGACTCACTCCAGCAGCCCCACATCCCTCTTGTGTTGGGGACCCCAGAGCTGACCACTACCATCCAAAGCACTTCATGCATGGCCTTCAATGACCCCTGTGCAGCTGGTGTGTGAGGGAAAGAGGCAGCAGAGAGCAAGAGAAAGGACACTGTGCCTGGGAGGCAGGGGCAGAGGCTGGAGCACCAGGAGGCAGGACGGGGCTGCTGGATGTTCAGGGGCGCTCTCCCAGCACAGCCAAGGCCGTGCCTGAGGCTGCGCACAGTCCAAGTGCTCTTGAGTGGTCTGCTTGAGTCAGTGCAGGGAATAGAGAGGAAAACAGGGAGGAAAGGAAGGAATTTGTTTCATTAACAGGTGATAGTCTTGCATCACTTTATTACTCTCTGATAATCTATTTGGTGTGTGATTTTTATCTACAGTGTTCCCAGTACTAGCTTGGAAGATGCACTGCTACATCCCTATGGGTTTGACTTTGATAAGGAAGCGATCCCCTCTGCAAGGGGAGGATGGTAGAACAAGCCTGCTCCATGTCCTGCATGTCCTCAGCCCTCTGAGACAAAGCCAGGGGACAGGCGCACACAGAACAGCAGCTTCACAGCTGATGTTCTGCAGGATTACACTCATTTTGGTGCTGGCAAACAGCCCGCTCCACGGGTGGTACAGGAGAGAAACCAAAAAGAAGGGAACAGGTTGCTAAAAGTTTATGTATTTAAAAGTGTTGTTTCAATGACTTTGGACAAAAAAAAAAAAAAGAATAGAATTCCAATCCTGTAAACTGGGATCTCCATAAACCCCAAACTCAATTAAAACTCCTCTCACTGTTGCTCCTCTGAGAGAAACAAGCAGCAAGGGACTGCAGTGGAAAAGGTTACAGCCAAGGGCACAGAGCTCAGCACAAACACGCCAGGATTCGCCATCCAGCGTGAGGAGAGGATTCCAAAAATAGACAAGAACAAAAAGGGAAAAACATGGAGCAGAAGTGGCCCTGCTGCACCTCCCAGGCAGGCGTGAGCCACCAGCCACTTCCCATGGGCAAAGATAGGCACAGAACACCAGAGCTGATTCCTAGTTCTCAGAGCCCAAAGCTGCTCCAGATCCAGGAAGACCTAACTCCTATTTACAGCCTTCCAGAGGAACAGGGCAGGAGCAGCCCCTGAGAAGGTCAAGGGCAGCATCACTTTTACTCACTCCCCATTATCTGGAGAATGAATTGCTCAGTTGGGCCAAAGCTTCCCGAGGGCGCTGGTGCCATGTGCCACCCGACAGAGTCCTGCTGACTTTGCTCCGAGCCTGAACCCCACAGTTCAAACTGCCTTCTCCCAGTGTGTTATCCATACTAATCTTTCAGTAGGAAAGCCAAATTCTCCCTGACTTCAGGATTTTTCCCTGACACGAGACCCAGTGCTGCTGTCACACTTCTGTGGGTGTCCTTGCCTAAGGACACCGAGGTCTGAAGCTCCAAGTTCTCTCCAACATATTTGATTGATATCTAAACCACCATTTCACAGTAGGACCTCACAGGTGCTGTGCTCACCAGCACCCACCAGCTGCAGGCAGGATGGGCAGACAGCACTGCTGGCAGAACCCACTTGCACACAGCAGCACTGACGTTTTGGATGGGATCATGTGCTCCCACTGCCAGTCACCCATCCTTACTCACCCTGCAGCCTACATGCATTGTAGGGGCGAATTCAGCATCTCCAGTGTTAGCATGGGGTGTGGTGACCACCCACACCAAAACATGCAATGAACTGTCTTGCTTTTCCCTCAAACTCCAGAGCTTTGTCTCCCTCACCCCTTACCTGTCATGCTTGTTCTCCTGCGCCGCCCGCAGCAGCTCCTGGATGTTCTTAGTGATCTGCTCAGTCTTCCGAATCACATCTTCCGTACTGGGCAAACTGGAGCTGGGAGCTGTGTCTGTGTCTTCAGGGATGGATCCCTCCCCCTGCCAGATGATGCTCCTCTGCCGGCCCTTCCTGCCCGACCTGCAAAGGACCACGCAGAGGTGAGCCCTGGTGTCAAGGCAGTGTGGGGCTGTGCCAGTAGCACTGCATCACCGCAGCATCAGCTCTGCACCGTGGCACCTACCCTGTCTCCTCCAGCTCCAGGGGGGTGGGGGGGTTGTCGTAGTCACCCTCGGACACACTGCTTTGCTTCTCCAGCTTGGAGGCCTGCAGTGAATACAGACTTGGTTTGGTGTTTGGTTAAGAAAGATGAGCCCCATGCTGTGCCAGCTCCATGACTCTGCTATAGCCCCTGTGCCTGGGAATGCCAAGACCCACTGCAGATTGGAGGCTGAAAGGGGAGTGCAAGACCAAAACAGGGAGAATTGAGACCCACTGCAGATTGGAGGCAGCTTGGCACATCCCCATCCCTCAGCCAGGCCCCAGCATCAACCCACATCCACCTACTCCTGTCTTAAAAACTGCAAAGCTCATTTCCAGTGCACCACATCTGCCTCACCCCACACACAAGCAGCCTCTGCATCGGCTGCCTTGGTCACACACACTGCTCAGTAACAGGGTCCTCCACAATCCCACTGAAGAACCAGCCTTGGAGCTTTACAGAAACTCTGACATCAACGTGAGGGAATCTCAAGTGTTCAATGAACAGCCATTAGCATCCCTCATCCACTTAGGAAGTAATACTTCTACCTCTAGGACAGGCCAAAAATGTGACCAGGAATTGGTTTTCATTGGCTGAGATCCAGTACTCGTGTTAAGCACTCATCCAATATTGAAACCAGCAGTTCTTAACTCTGAAGCACCTGGAGTGTGAACACTTTCCTATTTCCCATCCATTTTAAAGCTACTCTGCGTAGAAGGAAAGAACAAACACTTCCCTGAATGCTCACCTCTCAGGCTAGTGGAGATCAACTGTAACGTGACACATTTTGAAGACACAGAACTATTACATGTCAAATCTGACCTTTCCCTTCTCCCAGCCAGAGAACACCACAGTCAGTGGCAAAGCTCTACACAGAAACACAACTGACAGCAATGAATGACAAGAATCAGTAACAGGGTATAGAATCAGAGCACAACAAAACCAAATAAAACCTGTGCAGGTTTCTGGTACCACCCAGTCCTGGTCTCAACTGCAGCCAAACCCAGATTTGTACCTGACCAAGCAGGATATCCCTTGGAAGTGTTATCATCCAGCCCTACTCACAAATCTGATGCTTTCTCAACTGAGATGTCCAAATGCTGTACAGTCAAAACAGGAATTTAACAGGCAGGGTCTGTGTCCTGGCAGGAAGAGCCCAAAACCCACAGGCTTGATTTTTGAAAAGTTTAGGATGATGTAGTAAAATCTGATGGGAGACTGCAACACTTGCCCAAGAAACAGAAGGAGACCATGCTGATTTCCTCATTGGAGCCACACAGAAAGAGCAGAGCAAAAAGAGAGAACTTTTCTTGAAAGAGCTTCTCAAATTCAGGTAAGTCTCACAAAGAAATGCAAACACCTCCCTTAAGTTTACTCTTGGAAAGTCTTCTTCTAATACAAAACTAAGCAAAGCCTAAATCTTGAACACAAGACAACAAAACAGGTATAAGCTACTCATCATTTTCTAAGAAAGGAGACACAAACATCTAAACCCAGCTCAAAAGACCTTGTATATTTGCTTCAAAGTCAGAGTTTTACCAAAGAGACCTTGAAATGTGTTCCACTCATCCTGATGGTGAAGGTACTTCTGGCAAGCAGTGCAAGCTCAGGCCGAACAGCAGCACAAGACCATGGGCTGTTTGTCTTCAGCACTCACCAGCGTGTGCCATGTTAAGCTGTACCTGCTCGGGGTCTGGCACTTCAGTCACAGCCCCTTCTCAACTGAAGATGTTATTCTAGAGCTGCACATGCAAAGTGCTTTCCCTTTCTCTTGAACGTGTGACTTGCAATGAGTTCAAGGACCTCAAAACAGCCTGAGAAGAAGGTGTGATGGACAGACTAGTTTATCGAACTGCTGGCCTTGCTAAACATGACCTTCTGCACGGGGGCATTTCTAGCAGATTAATTTAAGTAAGACTTGATTTAAGTGTTGCACTACAAAAAAAAAAGAACAGTTTAAAAGATGGATGAGGCTTCTTCACATAACTAACAGCTCATCTGAGGCCTCAGCAAAGGCAATGTCTTTGAATAACGTCAGCTTACAGGATGCATTTAACGCTTCTTGGTAACACTGCAATTTATTCTTAGAATCAGCACTATAGCTAACAAAACCCCTAAGAACAAAGTTCTGTAGATCCAAAGGAACACCAATATAAACTTCCTCTACAAACTCCCAGTGTCTTTAATCTGCCCTAAAGGAGTCTTGCTAATATCAGTTCCTGTACCCACTCAGTCTCTCATCTGTGAAGGGCAGCAAAAGGCTCACTGACCCCACAGTGTCTCAGTGGGTGACAGAAATGGCTGTTTGGAGGCTTAAGGAACCCACTTCAAACGAACTAATGAACATCTGTAAGATCAACAGTCAATCAGGACCAGTCTGGATTGATGCAAACTGGCAGCCCCCAGAGAAAGCAGGTTTAAAGGCAGGGCCCAGCAAGCTTCAGAGGCCGCATGCAGTGCGTTTAGTCAGGAGGAAGAGTTACACATTGGCTTATGAAAGAGCAGGGAAAATCTGCCAAATTACTTTCCAAACAGCAACTGAGTTCTCTTCTGACTGTTTTCAGTGTTATGCAGCTGAAGAAGTGATCTGGAGTGACTGTGCATGATGTTAAAGCTGTTGAAGTTAGAGAGAGGCAAGTATCCACAGCGTGTGGCAGAAGAGAGGAATGCAACACTGCTCCATGCAAGCAGTCAGCATAAAAGTGGAAAAGACAGAGGCAGAAATGCTCTGGGGAGATGGCCACCTCCTCCAGGGAAAGGACCAATTGGGAAGGTACTTAACCCTTCGTGTGCTTTCATCCCTTGACCAGGAAAGCGTGGAGGGGAAGGAAGGTAGAGATGAAGAGGAGGTCACAAACGCACTCCTCCCGATCTAAAAATGGGAAAGAGAAAACAACTCGGGAAAACCAAACCAAAACACAAATAAATTCTTAACTGAAATCGAGGCAACACCATGGCGATGACAAAGCAAGAATGATTTTCAGGATTTGGCTAAGCCCTAGAGGATTTAGCTCTTTCAAAATACAACTGACTTCATGTTAATTCCAACACTGATATTCCAGAGGTGCTGAATTCCACAGAGAATAATACACATTCATCTCAATACAGAATTAACTCCACAGAACCAATCAGTGCTTCAGAACTGCTGCTTCTACCCACACCTCAAACCAAAGGACCCCTAGCAAACTGCTGCCATGTTTTGCAAGCATCACCACATACAAAAGAATTGTGACATTTCTTCTGCCTGCATCTCAACAAGCCAATAGAACTGCAAATGATCCAGACTTCACAGCTTAAAGTTCTTATTAATTTAACTGAGGGTGGGGAAAACCCAGCATACAGATTCCTGCATTGATTCCCTGGTGCACTCAACTGTCTCCTTTGGAATGTGCCGGGAACATTTGCCTTCCTTTAATGCCAGGCAAAAACCCCACTAACTTCCAAATATGTCTTTAAAGGGCTCAATTGTTTAACTGGAAGACAGTGCTTCCAACAGGGAAACATACTGAAACAGATCCACAGATGTTAAATATGTGCCTAAAACCCACTGTCCCACATTCCCACCCCCAGGGCCATCTAAAAAGATGCAACAGAAATTCACTTTAATAAGGACTAGTGTGTGATGGGTCACTTATCCAGAGTGCAACCAACACAGTGCAAGCCCACAAGGGTTTGCTAATACAGAACTAATATAGTTCTAATACAGAACTCCCCCTCTGCTACTAACACATTGTATAGGAAAATATTAAACCTGGAGAATTCAACTAACAGATTTTAACCATCTTCAGCCTCCAGTTTCAAATTCAGAATAAGGAATTAGTGGCCTAGTGAAAATTTAGCTTAATTTTATGTTTGGAAGGTGGTTCTGAAGTTCCACAAATGGGTACATGCCTGTATATCTCAAGAAAAGAAGGCATGAACTTTACCTTCCTGGAATACTGTAACTCCCCCCCTCCATCCTGGTTTTCAAACAGCCACACATTGATATTTGACATATAAATGGTGGTTAAAAGAAAGAGCTGAGCAGAAGCTCCAGTTTACATACTCCAGGATTGTTATAGCTTTTCCTTTTCAACCCTCAAGCTCCTGCAGACATGTTAATACAGCAAACATGAAATATCTGTTCAAATTCAAACACTAACAACAAATTCAGATTCACCCTGAAGCAGACAGATGAGCACCTCTGGTACACAAGCATAGCTGGAATAGACAGGAAAGCTGAACATGAGAAGAAATGCAGAAGCATCAGCAGTTTTACTTACATGTGGAGGGAAAGGCTGCAGTCGTGTTATGCTTTCTTCTGGGTATGGAACCTCTCCCATGGGGAGGTAGGGTTTCTGACCTGATCCAGTCTCATACATGGACATGGGTCTGCTACCACGTGCAGATGGTCGTCGCTTTAAAGACGAATTGTTGGTAGGGTCTGTGTACTCAGAACCACTTTGGACCTGATATATATTGGTTGTGGCCTGTCTTCTGAGGTTGGTATTTTCACTCTGTAGCGTTTGAAGCTGAAAGAAATGTTTAGCAGTGGGACTTGGTTTTTCTAATAGCAAGTGTCAAAAGCAAACTGACCATACATACACTCTCACCAGCTTTACTAGTAAATCCCATTACTAGTAGCTGGGGGTTGATTTCTTTGTTCAAAATCTACTTGACTTGCATAGAAACATTTATGTTCCAGCTCAGGAAATATTTATGTGCTGATTTCCAGCACTTTTTGCTGGGATGCAAGCTAAATTAAATAGGAAAATCAGCTGTTGTTAAATCCAGTTTCTTCCAGCCTGGCTGTACTGGCACATGGAATGTGCTAGAATGAGGTTGGGGGTGGAAGCACTGCCAACAACACAGGTTTTCAAGCAAAGGGCTCCATTTCAGCAGTTGATACAAGAACTTAAAAGAAGACTTTAACATGAGGCCCATGAAATCTGACAATGCCAGAACTACAGCACAAACACCAGAGGCAGTGCAAAGGAGATTGAAGCTTGCTCTGCAAAGCAAGAGGAGAGTTTAGCTTATGGAAATCAAGGATCAGCTACTGCTTTCTAAGAAGCCAACAGGGAATAATTTTAAAGCTTTTTATTATTATCCATTTGATGCATAGTAAAAATGCAATAATTCTGATTTTTTTTTTGTGGAGTTACTCAAAGTTTGCTATATTAACACATCACGAAGAAAAGAGGCAAAAGAAGTGGCAGTATTAGCAATTCTCTACCAATAACTGAGTATATTTCCAACAGCAGCTGGCCTTTCAAACAGGAAAGTGCATATTTACTACTGGCATTTAATTTGCATCATATGAACATCAAGAGCATTACTCCTATCAGAAAAACCCTATTTTGCCATGAGCACTTCCCAGAACCCTACATCAAATGTGCTGACTGCTGTTCAGGGTTTTTCTTCCTACTTTCTGTGGCTCTGTAGTGAAAGGCACCAAGGCTTCAGATGTGAGGATCAGCCAGGAGCCAAGCTACCCCTTTAAAGTTTGCCCTTAGAAGTAATTCAACAGGTCAACTTATACTCCCATACATCTACACATTATAAATGAGCTTTTGGTGCAGTTTTAGCCAGTAGCTAATGCAAACTCATACCAAACTTAACCACATAGAAGCAGGCAGGAAAAAAAAAAGCCCCATATGTTTTTCCAATAGAATATCCATTAGAGTAATTAAACTATTTTCATCTTCATTTAGGAAGAACCTGCTCTGAATGAGCATTCATCAAGTGTAGCTTTGCCTCTTCTTTAACATATTTTGCTTAGTAATTCCCATGCAAAAGATGATCTCATTAGCAAATGTGTATGTAAAGTGGACAGATCATTTCATATGACCTAAGCTCTTGCTTAGAAATCAAACAAACCAAACCCAAAGAGACTCTTGAATGGATAAATACGCTGTTGTCTTGCCACAAATAACCCAGCAGAGAATTCTCATGTTGTACCAGAGCTCCCAGGAGCTTTGAGCCAAGCCCTTCCTTGCATTCTACAGTGCCCCACAGCTGCATTGATGCCTCAGCCTGAGCCACCAGCCACCGAGTTAAAGCCCTGTAGTTCACACACACCATTAGGACACAGAAATCAGTGAACTTGCCTCCAAGGTGAGAACACCCTGGCCACAGTGTCCTTCAAAACACCTTCAGCTGCAGCACAGCCACCATCTCTTCTCTGCTACACCACATAAATACACTAAAGCCTGGTTAATTCATAGACCTTAATACTAAATAAGACTATAACTGTCTACAGAAACTCAACAGAAGGGGAAAGTTAATCCAACTGATGCAGAGAAATGCTTAACCAGTACAAGCTGTTAACAGGCAAGGGAAACACCGTCAGATCTCTCCAGTTCTCAGTATTCACCATCCCAATAGACCTGAAAGGCTGAACATAACTGTAAGAGAAGGATGGCACTTAACAGACATGGATATTCTGATCTGCTGAACTAACTCAACCTCAAATGCCAAGAGCTCAACTGTTCCCACCACTCTCCAAAGCATCAGCCTCTTTGCCTCAAGACAATGGGGGAACATGCTCTGGGCATGGGTTCACCTGGGCAAGATCACAGCTTAAACAACTTTCCCTACAGGGAGGGAGCTTTCTGCAGCACACAATGGAGCCTAGCATTCCTAGGCTAGCATGACAGACAGGAGAGTGCATGCAATAGACAGCGGTTCTCCTTTACACCATCCTATTTACCAGAACACTGGCAAAGCATTCAACAACTTGATTTGTTCCTGTAAGGATTAAAAGGTTTGGCTTCTACGCTGCCACGTTTCAGATTATTTTCTATTGCATTGGGATTTTAATTTCCCTTCATTCCACCTGGGTTTATAAATGGAAAAAAGCCAATACATTTATCAGAAAAGTTGAAAGTACATCATATAGTTACGTATTCCTGTGTGCACAGGTAAGATTATGACAGCATTGACTTCCTTATTGTTGAAAACTGCTTATCTTGAAGCAAGACAGCAAAAATATACGAGGCTTGTAACAACTGCCTTGTCACTTGGAAAACTTATGTCAAAATGAACCAAGCAGACGATCATCATCTCCACAATAAAACATTCGAAGCATGTATTGCCCTTACACAGTTATAGCCTCATATCTGATTCCAAAGCAGCTCCATTTAAAATGAGTTCTCGCTATCCTAATACTGGATTACTGCATTTTCAGTTTTATTCTTGTCAACCTAAAATACATTGAGAGATGAAGGGGTTGCACTGTTAGGCCTGTTACCTTTTTCTGCATGATCCTCAGCTCATCACTCAGGTTGATGTTCACTTTCATTAACTGCTGAATCTTCACTTCTGAAGCCACCAGTGCATTTTTAACTTGCATGTACTCTTGGGCTGTCACTGGTCCATCCGACAAGTCTGAATCCAGGCTCTATGAGCAGGAAGAGAAAAATACACCATTCAGGAACAGATTACCCAAAGAAAACAGAACAAGGATATGAAAAGGTCATATAACCTCATTACTTTATAGGAATCACAGCTCAAATTAAGGTCAAATAAATAAGACCTATTCATTAGAATAATTTAAGTCCAATATAAATGAAATTGGATCTCAATCAGCTTTTAGCTCAAAAGCACAAATGCACAAAACCATTTGTCTCAGCAGATCAGTGACACAACGCTGTTTCAGAAGGATTTAAGAATATGCAATAAATAAACTGGACAGTCCTAAGAGACAGATCCCTAAATACCACTGTGCATATCACCAGGGAAGATTACACTAGTACTATAAGGTTTACTGCCCCTCTTTTACCATGCTCCTTTATTTCCAGGAATGGTTTAATCTACTCTGTCACTATTGGTCTGCTGCAAATATTTCCCCAGTAGGAAGCAGTAAGTCTTGGTGAAACAGCACAGAATCACTGGTTAGGAGTGTTCTGGTAGATCCAATTATTTCATCTGTGCAATTAGGTCTATATCTTATCTCCAGACGCACACAGTGGGCACACAGTACTTTTCTGGTCATTTGTGCACATTAAATCCCCTCACAAGGGGAAAGTCTGACTGCAAAATACCTCTACAAATAACATTCGGTCTGTGTATAAATGTTTCAAACCTACCTTCTGCCTGTTTGATTTAGCTGCATTTGTTTCCAGATCTGTATCCTCATCTGAAGCAACGCTGTCATAATCAGGCTGGTCATTGTCCTGACTCTCACTACTATGCTGGTTGCTGATTGATTTGAGAATCAGCTCCACATTTTCTGTAGATCAAGATACACCATTTAAAAATATACTAGTGAGTTTGGAGAAGAAGGTGAACTGGCAATAAGCTCAAGAGCATTTAAATAACAGCAAAGTCCTGCATGCACAGAGCAGGCAGGATAGCCAGTACCCACACCACTGATGTTATCCTAGCTGCCAGTCAAAAGAATCATCACTCAAACTGTACAGGACTCCCACAGAAAGTTTTACTAAGTCATCATAAAAACCCCAACCATCATAAAAAAATGTTCCTGGATTGCACATATCCCACTTGATTTAACTGTATTACAAATTCCAACATTTACACGCAGATCTTCTGCATTTGGGCATTCTTTTGGTGGCCTAACACATGCCAATAGCTACATGATTTAGTTCTTATTTATAAAAGTCTCTTTCTTCATTAATGTACAGATAAACTGACAACTAAAAACATTCTCACCTTTTGAACCAGAGAGAGGATTCCCCTGTTGTCTCCGTTTGGCATCACTTAAAATATCTATAACTAATGTAGCAAATTCATGGGCATTAAATCGAGCCAGTTTCTGCCTTCCCTAAATCACAGAATAATGGAGAAAAAAGCAGCACATCATGTGTTAGACAAAGAGCAGAGCTCCCAGGTAAAAGACACAACAGCACTTACAGGAAGATGAGTGTGCAATTGCATTTATTGCAGAAAGTGTGATTTAAAGTATCCATCTGCACACTACAGGGTAGAGGAAGTACAAAACTTCTTTACAAGTAGATGCAACTCTTCCACAGTAAAGAAGTGCAGTAAAACAGTATTACATCAAATAGCTGGCTTACTGAATGTAAATAGTTTTACAGTATTAAGAAGGTTGCCTACCTGATTCCTGGTTGAGGAATATTCAGGATTTACAGGAAGAAAAGGGACCACTGTGGTCTCTGTCACAAGGGTACTGTGGTTCTGAGTAGCAAGCCAAACTGCTCAAGGAAGAGAAAAGAGGAAATAACCTTCCTGTACTATTTGACAGTGTTTCTTGTCAAAGAATAAAAGGCCACAGTCTCAAACCCAAAGACCACCAGTTCAAAAGGAAGCTTTTTGCCCCAGAGGGTTCTCTACTTGGTAAAAACCGAAAGGGTTTTTCAATTAATGTCACATTCAGACAACACAAGACAAAGAAACCACCATTATGAGCAATTACTGAATAGAGCAGTGCTTTAAACAGAACACATGCTTGCCCTAGGATCTTGCATGTAAGAATTCACATTCACGTTATACACATTCCAGAAAGCCTCATTCACCTGCGTCTGTCTCCCTCCTGTCAACTTCATCATAGACATCCATGGCAAGTTCTTCAAACAAGTGGTTGCTTAGCTAAGGGTAGAGGAGAATAGTTAGAGCTCGAACATAAACAAAACACAAGACCTCTATAAACAGAAAATGTAAGGGTAGAACTCTGCTCTTGCTTTTTAGCCCGTATGACTGGTTCTTAGCTTGCACAGCAAAGTAATCTATGACACAGACATACACGAGCACCCAACTGCTATATACAGACAGCAACACTGCTATGTTTTTCCTTTACTGGTTAATGGATTTTTCCTCTCCTATCTAATCACAAAAAGACCTCATGTATTCAGGATATAGCAGACCTACTGTGGGAACCAGGTATCCAACTGACACTCCAGATGTGGCTTTGAGTGAGGACTCACAACACGCCTGTGTGTTTCAAACTCTGCTTCTGCAGCAGATGGTTCAAGAGAGATAACTGTGTGACAGCAAAAACCTTTAAGTAGAAGGAAAACACATCCTCACTCTAACTTAAACAAGGATGTGGTGACCCACACTTCAGTCAAAATAAGTGAGCTGGCATTGCTAGCAACTAATTAGCAGAGACTAATGCACTAGTCTGGCTTTCCAGAAAGCTAAAGGCAAATAGCAACATCTAACATACAGATTTATATCAAACACATGACAGCAAGACAAAGTTCAAGGTTCTGAACTGGAGAGACAGGCCTTGAGATACTGCCTCAAACAACACAGTCTCTGTCATGGATTTATCATCATCTTTGTTCCTCCAGCTCTGCCTGTTTTCACGTTTTTCTCCAGATTTTCAACTTGCTGGAGTTGACATTTATTGATGCAGGAATTAATAGAAGCTGAAACCACCCTGAAAGATGAAGAACAGAGTTCACCACATCTAGATAAAGAAGTTTTACTTACAGACTGAAGCTTCTTCTTGGCCGCCTTTGCGAGTTCTGATAAATCTAGACTGCTATGAAAACAAGAAGTGATCATTACATCTACAGCATCTACCAGCTTGTTGAAACACAGACTCTACATTTTGCTAATTCAATGACGAAATGTCATTTTTACTCGAAACTCCTTGAATCTCTCAATATTTTAACAAAGTTTTTAACACACTGACCTTACCAGTATTGCTAAGATCACAATTAGCATATTCTTAAGCTTTTCCTAAACAACTTAAAATAAAAGAATCCTAAAGATCCTTTGGAATACGAATAGCCCCATCTGTGTAGCTCAAGCCACAGTCAAGCCGTAGTGCAACAAAACGCTTTCTGTGAGGCATCTGAATAATATCATTCTGACCACAACTCCAGCCCACATAAAACACATGGGACTTGTTCCATTGGGCTGTGCAGGACGCGGGGGAGCATCAGACTGCCAAATGGACACAGCAATAGGGCCACACTTAAAACTATTCTGTACTCATCAGTAAGTAATCTTTTCCACTGGCTTCCAGTCTTGAACATGAGGCACAAGATGAAAATTGTGCAGCTCAACAGAATTTATGACCAGAGCCAGAGATCAGGAAACTGATATCTTGTGAGTCCATATTGACAGCACCCAGGAGAAGACTCCCCTGGGTGTCTACAAGGCTGCAAAGGCTCAAATAAAACCTCTGTATGATTAACTGATATTGCAGAGAGTCACCAGACAAGGGGGTAAAAAGGAGAAAGACCAGGCAGAGGTGAGGCAGGTTGTACTGCAGGCTCTGTGCTCTCAGCAGCACCTCTTAACAAGTCCTTTTCTCTACATGTCAACTTCCTCTTCTGTGCTACAATGGAAATGATACTTACTGTACTCTGCAGAACACTCTGCACTGAAAATATACAGTATTTTATCCAACAGCTAAACACAGCTTATCTAAAAGAACTACATATGTTAACACTGAGTATTTTACCAACCATTACACAGCTCCTATCATTTTACAAGTTTTTCATAGCATTTTGCAAGCAATAAATTGAACAGTAATTTACTCACAGCCGCCTTATTCCCAATTGCACAGCAATGAAAGAAAAATAGGGATTTAGGATTAATACTTGATATGATTTATACAAAAATTATTTCATTGATTGTAACCAAAAGTTAAAAGCACTCAAGTGGTCTAAATTATAAATACTTCCAGAGAAAAATGCAGCTTTCTTGCAAGTATTAGTTTCAAAATGCTGTATCAGGAACTCAATTGGTCCTAGAATTAGCTACAAAATCTTTTACCCAGGAATCCCCATGTTCCCTTAATATAATTGTCCCACCTTTCCTCTGCATTTTAACAAATACGTTCAACTTCTTCAGTTTTGTGATTTTGTTTAAATGACAATATTCTAAGGGAATTAAAGAAAAGCCTCCAAGAGTGACAGAGGCACCAAAGACACACATTAAAGAGGCAGAACAACAACAAGCTTAACAGTTGCTTCAGAAAGGAAAGGAAACTTAGTTATTAAGGGGTTTTATTTTGCTGGTTTCAGCCATGCTGTGGAATCAGGGTCTTACCTGTCTGCCATCTGAGGTATCACGAAGTGCTGTCCGTTTTTATGTTCTAGAATTTAAAATGGATTGCATTTTAACAGGTTGTTACTGGACTATAGTTTCAATGTTGTCTGGATATATAGAGCTGATATTCAGTGTTACTAAGACACAGCAAAGAGAAACCCAACAATAGATGCAACAGGCAAACACAGTAATTTATCTTGCATGTAATAACTCCATTTCCAGTTATAGGAAACTAGCATGTCTTAAAAGAAGCCTCCTACCACAATTTTCCAATGTTATCAAAGATTCCAGTTAAGGTTTATCAAGTATATCAACATTCCATTAAAAAAAAAGTTAATGTTGTACCACAGCAGCCTTTATAGCACCTAAAGGCTAAACATTTGTTAGTGTGTTTGTGTTCAAAAGGCACCCACTTAACTGACTGCTCCCCTACTTTTGTATTTCAGTGAGGAGAGGCGATTTGAAGGAGTTCCTGTATCACTCCTGCAGACTACTCAACATGCACAATACCTGTCATTTCTCTGCAATTCATTCCTTGAAGTTGAGCAGTACTCAACTGTTCTTACACATAGGTTTCTCCACATTACCAGGGGTATTCCACTTACAGAACACATTATTTGTGGAAAACATGTTATGTAAATGAATTTTAAATGTTATTAATTTTACATCTTGTACTTTCTTGAGGTCTTGTATGATTTATATAAACTTAGGATGTTTGAAATGCACAGAACAAGTGTATTAATGCTGACCCTAACACTGCGTACCATAGTTTGAACTGTCCTATGATTAACACTGATAGATCTCAGAGAGCAGTTTCTCCTTCTCACCTGGTTTCCTGCCACAGAGGTAGAAAGCCAACCTGTCTGTAAGCTCGTACTGGATCTCCACCAGGCGCTCTGCCAGCTCATGGTGCCCCCCTTGTCTGGTTCACACACACACAAACAGAAGTTACATCAGTTACGCATTTTGAGATATGCAACATGTTAAAAATAACCAGAAAAGTAGACTTTTTCATCATGTGATTTATGGATATGGGTGAATATACAAGAGCATCACATATGTCAGGGTCTTCTACCTTGCACAGTCAACTGGAGTTTTTCCATTGGAATCTTGTGTGCCAGGATCAGCGCCATAAACTGCTAATAACTCTGCCTGTAGAGTCTGTCCTGCCTTGGCAGCCACGTGGAGCGGGGTGTTGCCTTTCTCCTACAGGTTAGTAAGAAAAATATCTACTTAATCAACAAGTCTGAATGACAGTGTGCATCAGCTGAAATCTATACAACTATTATAAATTGTAGGAAGTATTCATACAGGATGAAAGAAGTTAGCTTGAGCTCCCAAGGAAAGCAATCGCAGACACGTCTCCAGGTTGCCTGTCCTCACACTGGAATGGAGTTGCTGAAAGAGAAGCAGAATGGTACTTAAAGCAACAGCAATTACTGTGATTGAGCATGTGTTTTTTCAGCCACGGTTTTAGAAACAGGTATTCAAGAATGCTTGCTACAGATCTTTTGTATAAATGTTTTTCTCCAGGTTAATCTAAACCAGTGCCTCTCAACCATCCACATCTCCCATACCCATATAGATACCAAAACCAAAGAGGCTTCAAGCTGAAGTCAAGCTATATTTGTGCATATGACAGTGATGGAGAACAGCAATAGTTAAGTCAAAAGCAATTGCTTTAATTCAGCCAGATTTCACTGCTGTTACACACAAGTTGTAGCTCCTGCAGCCTGCCAGAACACACACACTGACCTTACTGAGATCTTTGGCAGTGACACTGTCGTCCTCACGGCATGGCAAGCGATGAACAAATGCCAACATTTGATATTTAGCTCTAATGAATTCTGCTTTATTTGGACTGTAAAGAGAAACCCAAGCAACAGAAGGGAAAGAAAGTATATATTAATGCTTTCACATTGATACAGATGGTCTAGGAAAAGGAAAATTCACAACTGAAGACTCTATTAGATCCTTGCTTGCTACTAGTAGCAAATTAGACCCATTAAAGGCACAACCATTGCAGACTCTTTAACTACACAGAACACATTTCTGTTACAAACATCAGGACATCTGCAGACCCTAGGAGGTAGAGTGTATTTCTTACAAGTGAACACTGAACTTAAAATCATGCCAACTTAAGATATATAATTACTACACACAGCCAATATGTTTTCAAATGGAGCAGCATATTCAGTGACAGAAACCTTAGTTTTTGTTTAATTCATCAACTAATCTCAATCCCATCAGCAGAGTTCCATTAACTGAAGCACGTGGTGTGAGAATTGAAGTCTTTTGATTCAAGTACAAGTACAGGTTCTCACTACCCAAAGCCAGAGGTCACGAGTCAATGGCTCAGAGAATTAAAGCAATTTAGTTCCATTTTTGCAATAAATTTTACAAAATTAATTATTGTAAATTAAAATAAAAAGGAAAAAAAAAGAAAATGAGTGAACAAGTAACTGGTTTACTCCTGTTTTCTTCCTGCAATACAATTATCACCAGGTCTCCATGGACAACTTGCTGCTTCTGTCACTGCTGAAGACAACAGTCACGCTTCTATAGGAATAAAACCTTTGTCATTTTGCACTTACTGCACTTTATCCTGTGGGCTTGCTTTGCGCCTCCCGCTCATAACAGAGGCAGGGTCCAGCAAGGAATGTTCCCATATGGAGTTTGCACCGTTATTATACAGCGTTTCCACCATCTGAAATCCAAAGTGAACACAAACAGCCAGTAAAGGCATTTTGCTGCTAACTGCACAGACTGACTGCTCAAATGTCTGTAATTACATTCACACAGACAGCAAGCCAAGAGATGCATGTTCCATGTGCCAGCATCCATAAGCGACTGGGGTATCAGAAGCAGACACAGGCTTAGGAGCTTGTTACATGGAATGTAAAAAGAACCCCCTTAAAACTCTCTACTCTTCCCAACAGCAGCTCTACCGAAGAGAGGTTTGCTATATATTCAAAATCTAGGTTGAAGCAGATGTATTGCAAAAGTCTGGAAGAAAAGCTGAAGGTTTAAATTCATAGAATCCTAGAATGGTTTGTGCTGGAAAGGACCTTAAAGCTCATCCAGCTTCAAGCCCCTGCCACAAGCAGGGACCCCTTCCACTGGAGCAGCTTGCTCCAAGCCCCTGTGTCCAACTGGGCCTTGAGCACTGCCAGGGATGGGGCAGCCACAGCTTCTCTGGGCACCCTGTGCTAGCGCCTCAGCACCCTCACAGGGAAGAGTTTCTGCCTAAGAGCTCATCTCAGTCTCCCCTCTGGCAGGTTAAAGCCGTTCCCTTGTCCTGTCCCTACATGCCCATGAGCCCCATAAATTCCATACAATATCCATATATGTAGTTTTACAGAAGGAAGACACAGCTTTACGTTTCACCTGCAGCAGTGTCGGAGGCCATGGGGTGTGCTTGAGATGCCTCACTTGAGAGATGTGACGCCCCAGACTTCGGTGAACACTACAGCACTCGTCACAGATGAGAATTCCCCTGTTTATCGATGCCCAGCAGGGATCTGAAAAAGAACACATGAATTACAACATGGAAGGCAACATGTATGTCAAACCCAGAGTCTAAAATCAGGAGCCCTGCCTTCTAACCTCAGCTTTACTGCTTAGCAGCAGTGCACATGGGCTGTGGGTGTTGGGGAAATACCAGTTCTTGTGCTTAGTGGGGATGTGGGACTCTGAGAACAGCCCCACTGTTTGCAGTTCTTCCTGTGGCAACACTTTACTTTGTAAGAGTAATAGGATGTTCAACTTACTACCTCCTTAAAGTGCTCACTTGCAATTTTGTGAAGTCCTACAAAAGTATAGTCTAACAATAGCACTCACCTACTCTTTGGAAAACCTCAGAAGTCTGAAAGTAAGAAGTGGTAAAGTAGTTATGGTCTTCTTGCGCTACTCAGTCTTCAGTTCTATATTACTATGATGACTTTTAATTTCCACATTCAATAATAAAAATGCTCAAGAGTATCACATTAAAGAAACAGAGCGTGCCAAGCTAATTCACTTCAACTCCAGAGAGATTCAAACTGGAGCCATCTTATAAGCAAACCAGAAAGACAACTGGTGACAGATGAAGTAGTAAATAATAACACTAGCTATTATGTAGCTTCAGACATCAGAAAGCATGAAACCGACTAGGGATGTTACATCAGAGTGAAACTGAGGACACTAAAGTGAGGTCCTTCCACTGCTCTCAGCTCCATCTCCAGAAGAAACTCCAGTTTTCTGTCAGTGACTCATGAACTGGACGTGCCAAGAGCCCTGCAGGAACAGGCAGTAGAGCAGTGAGACAGACCTTCAGATCCGGCTCATCCCAGGAGAAAGCCAAAGGAATTCAATATCTTTTCTATTGTGGAAAATTCTTCTTGATTTCAAATGCAGAGATGAGTTTTAAGCTGAAGAGTGCAACCCAAGGCTGGTATGTGATGAGAGAACTCCTGTATCCTGTCAGAATACATCTGAGCAACTGTGCATCACAAAAGTTTTCTCTGACCCATGCAGTGAACGTACTGACTCCCTGAACAGGAGATCCCATCACTGCTGTGGTTTTTAAGCAGAGTTGATGTTGTGTGTGTGCTGAAGGCAATGTGGGCAAACCTGTTCAAACCATGAGGGATGAGAGCATCCAATTGGAGCTGATAACCATCACAGCCCAGAGCCAAACTAAAGCACAGCTTTGAGGGGGAAAAAATAACCTCATTTAAAAACCAAATTAATAACAAGCACAAACCTCCTTATAAATCATTGCATTATTTTAACTTTCCCTTCTAAGAAGGAAAAAAATAGCACTGAAATGAGATGCATTAGTTCTAACCTAACCCATGGAGGCTGGAGGCAGCCTTCCAGACTAATGAGCCTCGTCCCTTTTCATTACATGCAACCTTATCACACGCTCATTCATAAACTAATGGAACTCTTCTGGAAGCCAGTACTCACTCTGCCTTAACTAACAATCACCATCAGGTTTATTTCTTTACATTCACCTCGGTACCTCACTGCTTGTCATTTCAGCTTGTGCAGTCTGCCTAAAAGAAATCACATCGATGACAATCTGTGTTTATGTGGAAACTGGCCAGTCTGTGTGAAAACCTGGCACCACTGGAATACAGGATGGCGTGATGCAAAAAAAAAGATGGCAAAAACAGAAAAGCAAAAGGAAAGACAACAGAGAGAACAATAAGAAACTTGGAGAGGGGCTTTTTACAGGGGCCTGTAGGGACAGGACAAGGGGAATGGCTTGAACCTGCCAGAGGGGAGAGTGAGCTGAGCTCTTAGGCAGAAGCTCTTCCCTGTGAGGTTGCTGAGGCGCTGGCACAGGGTGCCCAGAGAAGCTGTGGCTGCCCCATCCCTGGCAGTGCTCAAGGCCAGGTTGGACACAGGGGCTTGGAGCAAGCTGCTCCAGTGAAAGGTGTCCCTGCCCGTGGCAGGGGTTGGGGCTGAATGAGCTTTAAGGTCCCTTCAACCCAAACCATTTTAGGATTCTATGATTTCCAGCTGCAACCACCTCCCACCTTTTACCTCCGTGACTCTAAGAGCTCTTTAAACCCGACTTCCTTAGGCCAGCCTACTTTGCACCAGCCTTCCTCCTTCCTGAGGGCAGGAGCTCCAGGTTAGCTCCTACCCGGCCACCCTCCGCAGGGCCCCCCCGGGGGACCCGCCGGTAGCAGGACCGTGCGCTCCTGGACGCAGCCGGAGCTCTCTCAGGAAGAGGCCCGCTGAAAGCGCGTCCAAACCCGGCTCCCCGCCGCGCAGGGAGTATCACCGCTACAAACCGGCGACACCCGCAGAGCCCCCCCTGGGCCGCCCCGCTGACAGGAGCGCCCCGCCGCGCCCCGGTACCTCCCGGCCGCCACCTGCCCGCACACCCTCAGCGGGGAGCCACCGGTGGCGGCTCCGAGGGAGGGTCCGGGCTGCTTCTGCCGCCGGCGGTGCCTACCCGGGGCGCTGCAGTCGGCGCACACCTCGCTGCTCCTCAGGCGCTTCGCCATTGCGCACACGGGGCCGCCCGCTTCCCGCCGCCTTAACGGGCCCCGCGGCGGCCCCGCCAGGCGGCAGCGCGCTTGCGCCGAGTAGCCCCGCCCGCCCCGCCGCCGCAGCCGCGCCACAGCGGGAAGCGCCGCGCCGCCATGTTTGCTCCGGGTAAAAGGGCGGTAGGCAGAGCGGGCGGCCATGTCTGATCCTGGCAGACGCCCGCCTCAGGGTGCACCCTGCTCCGCTGGAGAGCTGCGGTTCCGCGAGGAGCGGCTGTACCGGTCCGGTCCTGCCCCTCCAACCGAGGCGGAGGCGCTGGAAGCCCGTCCAGCGCAGGCTGGAGGAATACGCTTCTCCCCATCAACGTCTGCCCTCACCCATCATGGCGGCGGCAGAGCGGGCGGGCGAAACCAACGCGTGATGGACGTAGGGGGGAGCAGCGAGCGCTGAGCGCCGCATCCGGCCCAAGACCGCGACGCACCCCTCCCACCGCTCAGAGGGCGGTGGGGCAGCCTGCGGGCTGGACGCTCCATCTGCCCGCCCGCAGGGGGGGGGAGTAGGGTGTGCGGGGAACAACGACTTCCTTTCTCCTTGGGCTTGTTGGCGGGCTGAGGGGGAGTTCTCCCCCCGCAGCGGGTGCGCTGTGGTTCGTCCCGGCCGCTGCCCTGGACGGACGGGAAGGAGCGACGGGAAGGAGGGACGCGGCGGCGGGGGTGAGGTGGTGGCGGCGGCGGAGGCTGTGGTGGGGGCCGAGGGACCGGGGGCCCAGAGGGGTGAGGGGTTGTGGGGAGCACCGGGAGTAGGGGCCCAGGGGCGGGGTACCCCAGCAGTGTGGGGTTGTGGGGAGCACTAGGAGTGTGGGAGATCCTCAAGTGTGTGTTGGGGGGGTGTCGCTTGAGGAGCCCAGGAGCATGGGGTTGCCGGGAATGTGGGGTCTGGGGAGCACCAGGAGCAGGGAACCTCCATGAGTGGGGGGGTGTGGGGAGCACCAGGAGTAGGGGAGACCTTCAGGAGTGGGGGGGCTGTAGGGGGAAGCCTAGGAGCAGGGGCCCCCAAGGACTGGGGTCTGGGGTGCCCAGGAGAAGGGGAGACCACCAGGAGCAGGGGGCTGGGGGGTATCCAAGGAATAGGGACACCCAAGAGCAAGATTTTGCACGGGGCACCAATTGGAGCAGGGTGTGGGGTTCATAGGGGGCTGTGCCCCACTGTTCCCCCAGCACCTGGGTCAGGGGGGTGCTGGGGGGAGAAGAGAAACTCAAGGGGTGAGGGCCTGAGTAACGTGGGGCCTCCCAAGTCAAGAGGGGGGACAGTGAGGGTAGGCACCCTGCTTCCCCGCTCCCGCAGGTGTGTGGCATGATGAGTTCCCCTGGCAGGGCCAGCAGCGCCTTCCCCCTGCACGTCCTGGTCTGGAATAATGACTACAGGCGGCTGAACGAGGAGCTGCAGGACCAGGTAACCGCGGTGCCAGGCTGGCAGAGGGGCTGGAGTGGGGCTGGCAGTCCCAAAGGAGCTTGTGTCAGGTCAGGGCCTTGGTGCCCGTCGCTTCTAGGGAGAAATAACCTGGATGGTACCACCAGGTCTGTTTGCTGGGCTTGCGGGGTTGTTGTGCTGCTTTACCTGTTGATTTGGGGTTGTGGGGGTGATGTAAGGAGGGGTAGGAATATGCCTTTTGTTATCTGTGATATTGATTTCTATAGAGCTGTGCTCAGAGCGTTCGAGTGTGCGGTGCAGAATAGCTTTTAGCGTTAGGAGTCATTGAAACAGATCAAGAAGAGCAGATATAATGGACATCAGGTTTTTCTCTGAAGTAAGTAAGCAATAAATGCTGCTTACCTTAGTGGAATCCTACAAGCAGAGAAGGTAGCTGCTGAAGATGAGACCAGCCTTCAGCTTGCTGAGCACCAGCAGTTCTTCGTTGCTGTCCCAGGCTGTGGTGCAGTGCTTTTACACAGGCTGGGATGTTTTCAGCATCTTTGGTTAGAAAACTGGATCGTTGTTTCATGCTGTGGAGTAGAAAAATAACAAACTGTTTCCTCCTGGGGCCTGCTCAGTGAGCAGGGGTCGCGGTGTGAGGAGCTGCAGCAGGGCTTGAGCAGCGTGCATCCTCCTCGTGGAGGTGCTGGAGGAGCTCTGCTGCTCACAGTGGGGTTCAGGCTGCAGAAGCAGGGTGTTAATTACATTACACCTGACACCGCACGTGTACGAGCCAGCAATGAGCTGTGCCACCACCTCCTGAGTACTCACTGTCATCTGCAACTCTTAACGGTACAGCACGATTTACTAATGCTTGCTCAGAGCATGCTCCTCTGCTACTTTGGGGAGCATCTTTGGAATGCTGTTTTTATCTCATTCAAGTGACCTTCCTTAACCAAACCTTGACCCTCACTGGCACATTGCTTCTATGCACTTATTTCTCTTCCAATAACGTTCCTGCCTGTGAAAGTTTGTCAGTGATTCAGGGTCAGGGGTCGTTAGTCTGAGGCTGCAGTTCACAGTTGTGGAGTGCTGCTCCCCACCTCAGACAAGCAGCATGTTAGGGTGGAATGTATCCGTCCTTTTATCTCCTGTTGAATTACTTCTCGTGTTTTAAAGTATTCCAAAGATATGTTTCCTCCTGCTTCCTTGGGATGAGCTTCTTGCTGGAGGGATGTGTAAGGGAATCAAAGACACTTGGTGTGGCAGATGATGGGTGCAGTGTGTGGTTACCAGTTAATAGCAGCAAAGATGATGGGGGAACACCTTAAGAGTCCTTCACCTGTCAGTAGGGGTGGGGAAGCAAATCCATTAGTATCCCACCACAGAGGTGGAAAGAGGATGCTTTAAAGTGAAGCTTTCCCTACTCTGTGTTGATGTTTCCAACTTTAACACTGTCAGATAACCGTGTTAACTTGCATAATAACTTTCCTGTCTTATTCTGCTATTGACTTTCCCCTTTTCCTTTAGTTATAGATGCTCTTCTGTTTCAAATCTCTAAGCTAATAGTGAAAAATAAGTAAGGTATGAGTATGCTGTGCTTGCATGTTTTGGATATTTATGCCTGTGTAGTTTGTTTCTGTCTTTCTTCATTTTTCCAGTGACTTGTACAAAATGCACTCACTCCCTATTGTGCTGTGTGTGTCAGTCAGATGGATGCTCTGTACAATACCATTTGCTTCTGTACTTTCAAAGGTGATACATAAAGTTGGTGGTGTGTGCCCTCTTGTTTTGAGTTTTGCTTTCCCCCCTTACGTTATGTGTGTTAACCCCTCTCTCGGTGTCTCAGGCTGTCCATGGTTCAGTGTGCACACAGTAAACTGATCTTCTTCTAAAGGGAAATAGAGGAAGAAATACTCACTGAAAATGAGATGAGAAGCACCAACTCAGTCGTGTCTTACAGTGATACCAGCTCGTACCATGTTGGTTTTATAGGCCCCATTCTGCTTCTCTCTCTGTATGTCAATGGGGAAGTTAGGCTGCACTGCAGGGTGGTAGTGTTGGAAGCCGTGCACCACGGGCTGATATGTGGGAATATTGACTCCTGGGTTACTGCTGCCAAGCTTTGTTCACATAAACTCTCAGTGCTACATTTGACAGAGCAGCTTCAGCGTTATTTCTCTCTTGGATACCCCACAGGATGTTGATCAACGCGATCCACGAGGCCGGACCTTGTTGCACCTGGCTGTTTCCTTGGGTTACATAGAATCTGCCAAGGTCCTTCTTCATCACAAGGCAGATGTAACCAAAGAGAATGCACAGGGATGGACAGGTAAGGAGAACCTGGGGAGCAGAAGTCGTGTTGATGCTTTTCAGTTGCAGGTGTTGTATTTGGACTGCTTTTCCATGATGTGTTTTGTTCAGAAATGAAGCTGAAACCAGCTTGTGCCTGGTTTTCTTTCAGTTCTAAACGAGGCTGTCAGTACAGGAGATCCAGAGATGGTACAAATGATTCTGCAGCATCGGGACTACCAGCTGACCTCCATGACACTTGGAGGAGTTCCTGAGTTACTCCAGAAGATTAGTGAGGTAATGGTTTAGTTTAAACCTCTTACTCCAGGCTGCAATGCTCATTCAGGTAGTTCAGTTGAGTAAACTCAAATCAGGTGGGCAGTTGTATCCTTTGGCTCAACTTGCATAATCCACAGTACTGTGGGAGTGGGAGACCTTTTCCTTGACTTCATTTAGAATTCCTTAGTACTCATCTTCAGCAGTCGGTAGAGGTTGAATCTTGAAGGTGAGCAACTCATTGTAGTTTCGATTTCAGTTTGTAACATTCATTTATCACAGCTCTAGTTCTGTTCTTTATTTGTTTTCCTTTATCTAAAATGTTCACAAGAAATCCTGTATTGAATGTTGGACTGAAACTATTTCCTGTAGTGTTCATCAAGTATTTTCCTTCTCCAGACTCCTGACTTTTATGTGGAAATGAAGTGGGAGTTCACAAGCTGGGGTGAGCATCCTGGTCATTGTAATCTCTTCTATACTATCAACAAAGGGACTTGCTAATGTATAGGTGTCACAAAAGATGCACAGAGAAATGTCTACTCTCTCTTTACCTCTCAAAAGAGCCTCGTTTGTTTCCTGTTTCTTGGGGTTGTTTCTTGTGGGCTTTGTTTGGTTTTTAAAGCAGTTTAGCCATCACTAGAATTGCTGAAGCCTTTTCTTGGGGCTTTCTTTACCTGTGTGGCTGCTAATGACTTAGTGACTCTGTATAGAGAGGCACAGACTACTTGGGAAGAACCTGCTGTTCTTTTAAAGGAATGAAGGATAGGCCATACAGCTGACTTCATTTTCAAAACAGCTGTTAGACTGCTAGGGGATGGGGTTTGTGCTGCTCCACACCTTTTAGTCTGAACTGGTGTCATCTTCCTTTTCGTCATCATCTTTGAATTAAAGTTGGTGGGGTTTGTCCCGAAACTGATTGTTCTGAAAGCTAAGGATCAGTATCTCCTCTGGAATAATGATCACAGTATTGACAGTCCTGTATCAGGGATAAGCTCCTGCTTGAGCTCAGGCTCCCTGTGTATTCAGTTCCTATCTACACTTTTCTTATTCAAGAGGATCTTCCTCTTTTCTAGTCCCGCTGGTTTCCAGGGTCTGCCCGAGCGACGTCTGCCGCATCTGGAAGAGTGGAGCCAAGCTGCGTGTTGACATCACCTTACTGGGCTTTGAGAACATGAGCTGGGAGAGAGGGAGGTGCAGCTTAATCTTCAAGGGAGGAGGTAAATACTTTTGCATGTCTATACCTTTGATGACCATTGTGAGCCACAATAAGAAATCCTGATTTTGGCCAGTTGAGGGTCAGTACTGAGTTCTAGTTGGTTTATACACTTATTCTGTGTGTGTCTCGGAGAGATATTGTTTGTGGTTTAACATAAGGGCTTCATTTATTTCCTTTGAGTACATCTGAGGTCAAAATTTAGTAACAGGACTAAAATTTTTACTTCAATCTTGTACTTTGTTTTCCCCTTTCTATTCTTCCGCCCCCAAATAAAAATGATCTTAGATATGGCTCCAAGTTTGCAAAATGCACTCTTGATTGACAGTAAAGCATATTGTCAGTTTTTCACCCTGGAATACTTGCTAAGATTTCTTTAGATTGAGTTGTACTGCTTCCAACAGATACTGGAGGTTGGGCAGAACTGATTGAGATCAATCATGATGAGAAGTTTGTTACCACGGAGCGTTTTGAGATCTCCCAGCAGATGAAGCATTTGACGTTGGGATCTATGACACCCAAAAGAAGAGATGTGGAAAGACGCCTTACATCTCCCATTATTAACACGTGCCTTGATACCAGAAACATTGCTTTTGAGAGGTAAGATACAACGTTTCCCTTCACTAAACACTTCAAGGTTATGGATGGTCATCGTTAGAATAAAGCTTTACAGACAAAGGCTTAAAAATCCTCTTAATAAAAAGTCTTAGGGCTAGATCTGAAATGACTTTAAACTTCATGTACCATTGGATAATGAAATTTGTCTTGGCCATCTTGCCACTGTCATTTGGTAAAGAGCTTCCAGCTGAAAGAACTGATGTGCAGAAAACTTCCAGTTTATTGTGTTAGTGGGATCAATGTTAATGTCTCATTACAAGTCTGCCTTTCACCCAGATCTGTGTGTAGTGCTGAAACTAACAGGGAGGAACTTGCATCTTGTAGCTAAGTCAATGAAATGTCACATTAATACTGCAAAAAGAAGTGTATAGTGTGTTCTTGCCACAGACACACATTTGTCTTCCTTGTTTGCTTCCTGCTTTTATCCCAGTACCTGTCCACTTAGTTCAAACAACCTATTTTATGAAGCTCCTTTTGAGTGCTCTGGGGTGCCGTAAACCACAGCCATGATCATGCCAAACATGTGTCTGCAAAGTGAAATGTGTAATTCAGCATCTTTCTCCTAAATAGAGTACCCTTCCAGAGCTGCCCAGAGTTAGTCCCTGTAAAGTTCACTGAGCTTTAGGCAGCGTCTACACATCTGGACACTTGGCATTTCTTAGGCAGAAGCGTTCAGACTATCCAGCTCCCCAGCCTGCAGTGTCAGGTTACATCTGAAATGGAACTATGTGTTTAATTATAATTGGGTGAGTTTTTAGGCTGCTCACCTCTGTGGCTTAGGTATCCACATCTCAGTGTAAAAGCTCTGTGTAAGCCTTTTTGCTTTGGCCATGGACTGAGTAAGAGCAGAAGCGGTGTGACTTCCTCAGCCCTGGTATATGTGTGTGAGGACAGGTCGACCTGTGCTTTTGTCTGGGGTTAATAATCAAATAACCTATCAAATACTGTTTAAAATCAGCTTTAGAAGAACAGGCTGGGGGTTGTGTAGAGATGCAACTGTACAGACACTTCTGGTGTTCCCTTTTTGTCAGAACCACATCTGGATTCTGGGTATGGAGGACAGAAAAAGCAGAAAGTGTGAATGGTTATGAAGCAAAGGTAAAGCCCATTCTATTCTGTTAACAAGTCTTGCAGCCAGCTGAAGTGTGATTGTGTTTTGCCTTTATTTCCTGAGTACTTCAGGTCTTAAACCTTACATCAAGAGCTTTACTGTCTTGCCAGAAGAACTGGGCAGGAGTGAGTTTGGCACGCGGTTCCTTAGTGTTCCTGCAGAATTAAACTCTTACTAAGTTTCTGTTCAGAAACTGCTTTCTTTGACTTCCCTTCCCTGTTCTTAACATCTTTGCCCAGGTGGGGATTCTCCCCAGCCAACTCGGAGATACCAGTCTAGTTCTGAGGTTGGTTTAGTTAGTTACCAGAAAAAGTGTGTAAATCGTGGGTGAATTGAAAGGCTGAATTCTGTTGCTGCCAAAGGCAATGACCAGACTCCTGCACCCTTATTTTGGCACAGATGTTTGTGAGATTGGTGTGTCATTTGCAGGGTTTCTTGTTTTATCAGCTTGCCCAGCAGGTGGCATGTGCTTTCAGCCTTAGCATAGGTCAGTCAGGAACATAATGTGTGGGATTTCCCTTATAGCAAAGCAAACAGAAAAATCAAGTGCAGCATTTCCTGTTGATCACCAGTATATTAAAAGATCAGGATTTTTTCAGTGAGAGGCAGATCCCTGCTGCTTTATTCTCTCTTTAGATCTCTGTGTGTGGTGTTTTACTGGAGAGCTCTCTTTTTAACCTGTGGCTTTTTGATTTTTGTCCTTGTACTTTAAAGGTGTATGTGGCAAACAATGTGAATGTGGTCACCAAAATCCGCACAGAACACTTAACAGAGGAGGAGAAGAAAAGATACAAAGGTAGTTTTCCTGTAGGATAAGTGGGAATAAGTAGAACCTTTTAGCTCTGATTCTGTCTCTGTGTGACTGCAGGACTGGGCAGATAAGGGAAATACTTACCTTGCTGGCTTTGTCCTGCTTTACTTTCACATGTTTTGAGTCTGTTTTGTTGCTAATTAATAGTAATAGATTGGTTTTGTTTCCCTCCTATTATCTGAAGCTGACAGGAACCCCCTGGAATCATTTCTGGGTACAGTGGAGCATGAGTATGGTGTTCAGGTGAGTGTTGAAACGGGGCACTGCAGCACAGAGGTCTGTGCCAGTAGGAGTTTTAAGTGTATGGAATCGCCTCTTGTTTCCTTAGTTTGGCAGTTTTGCTTATGAGGTTTAAATTTTCCCTGAGGATGTTTCTGTTTAAGCCCTCAAGTGTCCTGTATGCACAGCAGGCACCTCCTTCTGAACACTCTAATGGAAAACACACGGACTCCACTAGTGCAGGAGGAGTTGAGGTGTGAGCAGTGGCAGTAGATCTGAGCAAGCCCAGATCTTAGTGGCAACCCACCAGTAATCTGGGAAGAAGAGTTTCAAATACTCCATTAACAAGGGACTTGGAGCCTAGCAATGCTCTTGGTTGTGTGTGTATTTCTGGTTGGGTTTTAGCTTCAAAGTATTTAAGTAGATGTTTTCCTGTCTCTAAAATGCATGGAGATCTTTATACCCAGTAGAAAGCAGTCTGAATGTGTGTGCTTGGATTTATGGTTGTGACTGGTGTCTTAAAACGGAAAACAAGTTAATTCACAAGAGGTAACTTAAATATTTGTTGCCGTAGCCACTGTCTATTTGTTCCATACTTTTAGTTTTGCTTGTTTTTTCCCTCTCTTGTAGAGTACAACCAAGACAACAGAGTATGCTGCAGCCAACAACCCTACTGCTATTACTCTGGAGGAATACTTTGACCCAGAATTTGATCTGAAAGGTCGAGACATAGGCAGACCTAAAGAAGTCACCATCCGAACACAGAAGTGAGACATAAAGCTTTACTTATTTCTAGTTTCTCTTCTCAGTCATCTAATCACTGAAAACCATAAATACCCACTGTGGTTTCCCCCAGCTTTCCAAATTAATCAAGAGAGATCTTGAAGTATTCAGCTATAGCCTAATTCTTCTTCCACTAAGTCAAAGAAAACAGTTGGACTAGTGTTGTAACTTGTTAGTAGCTTCCTGCTTTGCCTTTGGTCTGACCAGGAATGTGGTTTGGTTTCTCAGAGCAGACACTGTTTGGACTCTGAAGTGTATGAAGCAGGTGACAGAGCTCTGCATTTTGCTTTGCATCTGTTGCTAAACTGTAAACTTAAGGTGGTTTTGTGCATCTTTCTCTTTAAGATTTAAAGCAACCTTGTGGATGAGTGAAGAGTTTCCCTTGTCTCTTATGGAACAAGTCACTCCAATCATCGACCTGATGGCCAGAACCAGTGCTCATTTTGCCAGACTTAGGGATTTCATCACTCTGGAATTTCCACCAGGATTTCCTGTCAAAATTGGTAAAGCTTAGCAATTTTTATTGTAACATCTTCTGCATTTCCAGTTTTTCTATTGGTTTTATAGCCTATTTATAAAAACCATGTTAGTTTTTTACCAGACATCTCACTGGCATCTAGAACTGAGAACCCAGACGTACATTGTCTTGTACATCTGCGGTCATTGCATCCAGCTTCTGAATGACCAGAAGTGTAACTGTCAAGACAGCTTCATTTCAGGAAGATTGAGCTGTTTCTAGCCCTTTCCTCTTAGTTCAGTGCCTTAGACTTGGCAAATCTCACTGTAAAATAAAGAGATTGAGAGAGAATGACTAAGGGCAACTTCTTGAAGTGAGTTGCTATGTGCTTCTCATTATAGGATGCTACTCTATATTTTATATATAATATATATATATATATATATAGTGGAATGCATTCAATAAATGTGGCTGTAGGTGTGGAAGTGAATGATGGAATTCCCTGTTTGACAGAAATCTTGTACTCTTTCTTACAGAAATCCCCCTGTTTCACGTGCTGAATGCCCGGATTACATTTGAGAATGTCAATGGCTGCAGGACAGCTGACAGAACCTCATCACAGATGGCTGGAGGTGTGCCCTATGATTCAGGTGAGGGGTGGGAAGATGCAGTGGTTGCATCTTTTTGCATGCCTGTCGGTGGGATGAACAGGAGAGAGAGATGGGTTAGCTGCAGAGATAAAACACTCACAGGTGAGAGGAAGCTGGAGTGTGTGATGCTGCTCATACTGACCAGTTCTGCCCCTTCCATGCTTGCCTGACTAAACTGAGCTTGGACAAGCTTTCCCAAGTATTCTGAGATCTACATTCTGGTGCAAGCTATTGCTAGCTAAATCTGCATGCTCCTTCAGGAAAGAGTGGATTACATTGGAGTAGGATGCTCCTGACTTTGTATATCCAGTGATACGCTGTCCTATGAGCTGTTGCAGACCCATTAATGAGTAACCTCAGAAGAGCCACTATGGTATTTATCTTTTCGAACCTCTTATTTTCCCCATCTGGTTTTGTCAGAGTTCAGCCACCTCAGAGCTCTGCTGCCCACTGGTTGTGTTTGTATCACTTGCCAGCATCCTAAAGAAAGACCCTGCATTCTGTCTTGCTGTGTGCTTGTTTGCCACAGAAGCCTTTCAAAGGCTGTTGGTATGTTTAACCAGGTGGTTTATCTGAATTTTTGGAGTTAATTTAATCATGCATGAACATCATCAGAACAAGTCACAGCTTGTAAGAGCAGAATGTGTCATGTTTGTAACTCTGGCTTCTGCAGGTGCTAATTTTGAGGTCGACCAGTCGGTGTTTGAGATCCCCAAATCTTACCATGTCCAGGATGACAGCAGGAACATACACGTGCAGGACGAAGACAATGAGATCATGCAGTTTGCCATTCAGCAGAGCTTGCTGGAATCTGGTGGAGTTAAAGTAAGTGTGCTGTAATTCTGTGCAGTGCAGAGCTGAGTTTTAATAAGGATAGTGCAATTTGATTTAAACCAGTGTAAGACCTATTTTTCTAAGACCCTCAGAATTAAAAATATAGAAATGTATTTTAAAGAAGAAATAAGAGTGATTTAAGAGTTACCTTTCAGTGAGTTGCACTGCAGATCTATTACTGCTGTGGAATTGTATGTCTTTCCCCATTTTAGGATGTGGGGGTGCACGCCAATGGAGCCATTGCATACTCACAGGACTTCAATATACAGTATCAAAGGTAACTAATCTTTTTCACATTGAGCCATGCAGTGAGAGAGCAGGAATACTCTCAAGAGTAGCATGAAGCAATTGTGTGACTCTTGTATTTGTAGGTAGCAGATGCACAGAACTCAAAGTCTCTTTTCTTGTGCTGCTTCTAACTTCTACTATTCCAAGCAGCAAGGACTCTGAACTAGGCCTCTCTGGCTTATTTAGTGCAGCTCTTTGGGTTAGCTATGGGCCTGGTCAGCAACGTAAGTCTTTACCTGACAGATAAACACAGCCCTTCTGCTCTTAAAGCTGTGCATGGGTCCCTCTGGGTTGATTGCTTAGTAGGTGCTGCACACTTCAGGGTGGCTCTGTAATCCTTAAAACCTTAGCAACATGTATTTAATGGGCCCTTGAGAAGATGCTCCAGTGTCTGTGGGCTCTTCCTGCACATGCATGCCAGGAACTCTTGATTCTTTTGGATGTGGGAAAACATGTTGCCTTTGAATCAGGTGAGAATGCTTTTAGAAGCTAAGAATTTCTTGGTATGTGTGAAAGATTCAAAAGAACCTTCAGAGAATAGGTTTTATGCTGGCAATTTTATGGATGTTGGAACAGCTGCTCTCTGGGGAGAGATTTTCAGGTTTGCAGTGAGAGAACAGTCGCTAGGAAGGAGCATGGCAGGAACTGTGAAATAGGCTCTGTCTCTCTTCCTTCTTGAAGTTCTTTCTGTCCTCCAGGGCACTGCAGGAGAGCTTCCTCACCAGCTCGGGTAACTCCCAGTGCAGCAGCCCTAGTGAGCCTTCCAGCTTTGAGAAGGACTTGCAGCTTGCCATGGAGTTGTCTGTCCGAGAGCAGGAGGAGCGGGAGAAGCAGCGTCGGGAAGAGGAGGATGCAGAGCTGCAGCAAGTCCTACAGCTTTCCCTGGTGGAGAAATAACCCCTCCGTGGCCTCCTGAAATGAGGATGATAACCAAATCTGCACAAAACTGAAGGCTTTTGGGGCTGTCAGGCTGAAGACCACTCCTGGATTGCTTAAGTAAATGTTTCACCTGCCCTCAAGGTTGGCACCATCAGCTACCAAAAGCTGATTTATATTTGTCTGAGGGAGTTCAAGCCATGGGACTCTGCATGTGGCTCCCAGTCTTAGCTCCGAAGGAAGGTTTCTATCTAAACGTATTTATTGAAGAGCAGATGGGAACTTTGCTTAGCATCAGGATATAGAATCGCAGCAAAGCTTGAAAACCTGATTTCCAGGGAGTTTAGGAGGGAAACTTCATTACTTACCAAAGAAATATTCACCTGTTTAGTCATTTCTGAGTAATTCAAAGCCATTGCCTGTTTCTTCCCGTTGTGACATGGAAGAGTCTCTATATGCATCCACACACATAGGTAGTTCTTTGTGCTGACAGATGATTTCTGTTAGCTTTGTTTATATGTGATTCTCTGTTTAGTTACTGAGATTTTAGCATGTGCTCCTGCTTAAGAGGGATAATTTTATACTTGAACAGCTAATCCAAGCTCCAGATTAAACTAGTGCTTTCTGCAGAAAGGACAAAACAAGCAGCCAGTAAAAGCAGATCCTAAACTGGGACCATTTGCCAAGTAAAGCAGCAGTTTCTGCAGCGATTCCAAACCAGCTCCTTCCCATAGTCAAAGGGCAGCAAGAAAATAAGTGCTAGATACAGGTGCTTCTCTGCAGTCACTCGCTGCATGCACGACTGTGCCTGGGTGTGGGTGCTAAAGTCAAACAGGAAACCAGCTCAGGTGGGATTTTAATGTATCCATAGTGGAAGGTAAGTGTTAACCTGTTATTGGAAGGGAAGCGCGTGTTGCTTTTTAGAACTCAATGGCTCATCCTTCGTGTGAAGACATATATTTTTTTTATCTGAGTATTTTTATTGATTTTAAAGCAAACCAATAGGCCTCCACTCCTCCAAGTGGCATTGTAAGGGTTCACAGGTCTGTTTTAACCAGCTCTCCTCAGGTCTTTTCCTCATACGAGCTATTTGTAGCTGTTTTATCTGCACTTCTGTCGGTGTTTACAGTACTCACACTGTGACTCTCAAGTGCACTCCACAAGTACACGATGTACATCCACGGGAAAGCCTTACCGTAGTTAAATGTGAGCAATATTCCTCTGTTCTGGCTGGCAGAGTGGGAAGAACCTATGGTACCTAATGGGCTGATCTTGCTACCTAATCCTGCACTTGTTCCTCAGGCAGAACAGGGCGGTTCTGTGTGACCAACTATTAACCAGTATAAAATCACTGTAGAAAGGACTCGATCGTAACCAGGGCGATGGTTGGTGACTTGGAACCTTATTTTAAACCAATAATCCATTGTTTTACGTAGGAAATGATTAAAATTCCTTCAGCGTACACTACAACTGGATTATCTGCACTGTTTCTGTTCATCCAAATGGCTTGGGGGTGGTGGTGGCCTCAAAAGGGAGGTGGAAATCGTTCCACCTGACCAGGAAGGCCATTCCCTGTGCCAGGAGCTGCTTTTCTTAAACCCCAGTTTCCCTCTGACACTGTATGTATGGGAAGTGTCCTTTTAATACTCTGTGTGTGCTGGAAGAACAAAGATTCTGCACACTATTACACTATATAAATGGTTTATTGCTAACACAGTAACTGGAGTCCTTTGGAATAATGACCTGCCTTTTTGTTGCCTTTCTGGCCATCAAAGGTGATGTTATGTCTATGGAGTTGTCAAAAGGCAGCTCTGGTGTAGTCTGAAACACAGACATAATCCCTGGAACCACGTTTCTGACATTTTCAGCCAACCTTTGTGTCTCCGTGGTTTGGAAACCGATGGATCCATGGCAATGAAAGGAAGCAGCATGGGACTCCGAGCTCTTGTTTCTGTATCTACCTTTGTGTAAGTAAGAGGAGAGGAGCAGCAGAGGGTTATTAATGTTAATGCTGTGTAAAAGCTGAGTCCAACCTCTCTTTCCAAGGAAGCCCAAGACTGATGTAGGAAAGCAGCAGCTCAGACACCTCTAGTTCATCCCAAACTACAACTGGCTTTTGAAGTGCTTGAGATGGGTGCTGTTTCCACATGGTTGGTGCTGTCTGCACTTGGTTTTGAGACTTTACCACATGTTTTTTTCTATGTTTTTGGACTGTTTTAAGCATACAGGCTAATGTTCAACAGCAACAACTGGTGATGGGCTTCATGTGGATAATCCTTATGCTGCCTTGGATGTCTTTTGATTTCAAAATGGAATCTTCCTAACTGGACTTTACCTGTTTATGTCACCGGTGACTGCACCACGCTCACAGAGTGAAGTCTTGAGGCCCTGGTTACCAGTTCCTTGCTGAAAAACACTCAAGAAAACAGGGGCTTTGCCCAGTGCTGCTGTCCTGGCCCTGGTCAGAACTGAGAGCTGATGGGAGGTGAGAAGGGGACAGCTTCATCCTTTGTCCAGCTCCAGAGTTAACAAACGGAACATCCATGAATAAAGAAGAGCCTTGGGCTGTTTACTCAGCTTTTTATTTGTACAAAGAGACGTGGCAGGGAGTGAGGGATGAATGCAAACCAGCATGCTGCTCCAGGGAGCGCTGAGCTGGAGCTGGGAGCTGCAAGCTGCATCCAGCCACCAGGAACAGCCGGTGAGGACTGAGAGGAATCAGCAGTAAGGACTCAGAGATCAGAAAGAAAGGGGTCAGAAAGCAGCAGGCAGCGTTACCTTGCTTCCTCATCCATGTTTCACTTCAGTTAATACCTGGATCTGTTCTAGACCAGCCTCCTACTGTTATTTGACTAACAGAGCATGAGCAAAGCAAATCCCCCATTGCAATCATGGAGTAGTTCGGGTTGGAAGGGCCCTTCAAAGCTCATCTAGTCCAGCCCCCCTCCAATGAGCAGGGATGTGCTCAACTAGACCAGGTTGCTCAGAACCACATCCAGCCTGGCCCTGAATGCCAGCAGGCACTGTCCTTTAAAACAAACTGAACAGAGAACACATCGGATGCAGCGCAAGGGTTTAGGGAACAGCCAACACAGTCGTTCCGGAAGGGAAGTTTTAAAACACTAAATAAATTACTAAGCAGACACCCCTATGTTAAATAACAGGTACACTCAAGAAGCGAAATCCAGTTACTACTTGGAGCAGTGCAAAACAAAAGAGCAGCATTCATACCAAGTGGGATTCCAGTGTAAACACCTGAATCTCTTACTGATGGGACAGGGCTGGCTGGAGCTTCCTCACAAGGAACCTCCAGGAGCTGGATCCCGGTAGTGGAAACCCTCAGCTGCATCCCAGCTCCTGACAGGCTGGGCATGGACGTTTGGTGCAAGGCGGGTTGGGGCTGTTGAGCTGAGAGTTAAAGCAAATACCATGGAGCATGCCAAGCCTGTCCCAGAGCAGCTACACCAGGAGCTGCTCCTGCTTTGGTGTTTCTGCTCTTAGGGAAGCATGGACCAGACCCTGCAGCTGCCAAACTGCAGCCATGGAATGGTTTGGGTTGAAGGGACCTTAAAGCCCATCCAGCTCCAACCCCCTGCCATGGGCAGGGACACCTTCCACTAGAGCAGCTTGCTCCAAGCCCTGTCCCACCCTCAAGATTCATCATTCAAGCGAGGAACTGAGTTAATGTGAACGCAAAACCACATGTGGTGGAACTGCACAGGCTGTGAGCATCTGGCTGTGCTCTCCTGCCGACCCAGGGTGGTTCCAGGCACCGATCACTCCAGCACATCCTGATGGATCAGCATTGCTGTAACGCTGCTCAAACCCAGGCAGGTTCACTGCGGGAGGTCCGGAGTCACCCTGCTGTGATTGCCTGCACCCGGCCATGCTGATGCAGCCACCCACCACATCCATCAGGGCATCATGTGGCTGGCAGGAGATGCAGCGGGCGGCAGGGCTGGGTACCAGGCGGGAGAACAGGGGGTCATGAGCAGCGCTTCCAAGGACGGACCCAGCCCCGGGCCTGGCTCTGTTGCCGCTACCGCCGCCGCACGGGCTTGTAGACGCAGATGGCCATGAGGATGATGGTGAGCAGCAGCGCGCTGAGGATGCTGCCGAGCAGCACTGCGGGAGGATGACACGTTAACGGGACCGCCCGCTCCCCCCCCGCCCCCTTCATCAGCGTCAGAACCGACCCGCAATTAACGCACAGCGTTAATCAACGCCCGGCCCTTACCCAGGTTCTGTTTCTGCAGCACCGCGAAGGGGCGGCCCCGCTCCGCCGGGCCCAGCAGCGCCAGGGCCGCCAGCGCCCCGCGCCCCACCGCCGGCATCCCGCGACGGGGCGGACCCAGCGCCCGCCTCTTCCTGCAGCCCGGCCCCGACCGCGGCTTCTTCCGGGAGAGCCGAGGGAGCGGCCAATGGCAGCGGGTACCGCAGCCCCATGTGCCCCCCCCACAAGCCCTCCGTGCCCCGTTAGTCCCCTGTGGCCCCAAGCTCCGTGTGCCCCTCCAGCCCCGTGCCCACCCCGGCTCTCGCTGCGCTCAGCTCCGCCGCTCTGGGTGATTCTGAATGAGCGGCGCCGCCCGGAGGGGACGGTGATGGGCACCGCTGCAGAGCAGCACAGGCTGGGGCTGCAGCCAGGCCAGGAGCTGGTGCTTTGCCTGCACCGAGGTGAATGTGGGTTCTGGGGAGTGTTCAATCAGTGCGGAGGGATGCGGTGTTACTGGGAAGCGCGCGGCTGGTTCACACCGCCCTGAGCCAACAACAGCCAAGTGGCAGCAGCTTTATTTCCCAGGTCACTCACGGCACAGCTACGGGCATGCACTGCTCCGGCCGCGGCACGGCGGGGTCACAGAGCCCCATACACGGCGCGTTCACCGCTGGGCAGAGCCCCCATCTGCACCGGGGTCGGGGATCCCTCGAGCCGGAGGAGCTGCTTTGGCCCATGGGAGCCGGCGGTGGGGCCCGTGCTCCCTGCTGAGCACCTGAGAGCAGCACGGGCGGCACCGGGGGAGAGGCGGGGGGCGGTTTGCTGTGAGCAGGGCGATGGCAGCGGCTCTTGTGCCTGCCCCATGGCTCACACAGGGCAGGGGCAGGAGGCCGGGGCAGTCTCTGCATCCCCTGGATGTGCCGCCGGGCTACAGCACAGGAGACATGGGCACGGCCTCTGCCTGCGGGGCTCCTGGGGCTTTCTCCGGCCAGAGGCAGACAGCGAGGCGCTGGGGAGAAGAGGCAATGGGTTTCCTTCCTGCACCGGGGTCTGGTGCTGCCTCAAAGCCCATCCAGCTCCAACCCATGCCACAGACAGGGACCCCTTCCACTGGAGCAGCTTGCTCCAAGCCCCTGTGTCCAACCTGGCCTTGAGCACTGCCAGGGATGGGGCAGCCACAGCTTCTCTGGGCACCCTGTGCCAGCGCCTCAGCACCCTCACAGGGAAGAGCTTCTGCCTAAGAGCTCAGCTCAGTCTCCCCTCAGGCAGGTTAAAGCCATTCCCCTGCTCCTCGGGTGTGATTTAACTGCCACATGAACAACGATGCTGAGGATGCATCAACCAGCTCCTAGTCTTGGCTCACCCGAGCAGGTCCCTGCCCACCCCCAGCCCTTGACATTGGGGTCATGGCATTGCCCTGACCTGCTTGAGTGACCCTGGTGTCCAGATGAGCTTGTACACCATGTACAGGGGGATGCAGATGAAGGACGATGCTGCTATGAGGTACCCCACCGAGATGCTCCACTCAGGGTACTGATACTCAAAGAGGGTCAGCGGCGGCTGGTCCAGGAGGGAGCTGATCACGATGAACTGTAACCAATGGAGCAGAGAGGGATGCTCAAGGGGCTGGACCGCAGCAGGAGATACCCCACTGCTGGTCACCAGCAGGTACAGCCCCAAACCCCACGTGCACGCCATGGGTGGCACAAACCCTCTCTGGGGATGCTGCAGTGACACTTCCCAGCTGCCAGGCGTGGGGCTGGGAGGTCTTCATCTCACAAACCCCACTGGGACCGCGGCGTGCGCAAGCTGCACGTCCCCAGTGCTGAACAGCATCGCTCACTGTCTGCTTTGATGGTAATTCCTCCCTCTTAATAACCACGGCCAAGGGCTCAGAGCACTAATTAATCCTCACAAGGCCTCTTCTCCCGCACATGTGGTGAGATTAGACCCCTCTGCCTCTAAGCAGCCTTTGAAGTGCTGGGCGAGCTGCATTTCAAAGGGGACAGATCCAGCTCGGTGCTGTACCCGTGGCTGGTGGTGCCAGCACAAGTGTGGGACCGGGAGCTTGAAGTGAAGCTGTGCTTGTGCCATGCGAGCTGCCAGCTCCCAGCTCTGCCCCAGAGCTGCACAAGGGGCTGGAAAACGTAATTCCAGCTCGTTCCTTTATAAACCCAGCTGTTCCCAGGGGCAGCAGCATCATAAGAGGCTGGTACAGGGCAGCCCTGCCTTTAATCCTGGCCATAGACACTCACCGCCAGCAAGGCAGGGCTGATGGCCACCCAGCACACCTTCCAGAAGACACCCGGGGTGAAGCCCAGCATGGCTTTCACATCGTGGGAGAACCTCTGTATCCCTGCGGAGGAGAGAGCTGTCCCAGCATGGGCATGGGGGCATCCACACACCGCTCCCTGCCCCATCCCACACGTGCCCCTGCCCCTGGATCCCATAGCATTGACTCACATGCGTGATGCAGAGCGTTGTGTAGGTGCCTGCAGGGGGGTTTAATGAACTGAGGGGGTTTCTTACCATAAACCCAGGACACGGCGATGGTTTCCAGGAGCACCACAGCCAGGATGGAGCAGCCAGCGCCAAACTCCTCCAGCAGCTTCACCACGTAGGCTCCCCCCTGCAACAGCACAGGGAGAGCGGCTGCAGGGCCCATAGGGAGCAGGAGAATAATGGAGGTAGGAGTGGGGATGTGGAGGGATGGGATCAGAGCCCGGTGCTGCTCACGTAGGTGAGGGTGCTCAGGGAGCCCAGGAAGCACACGGTGATGAGGCCGAGCACAAAGAGCTCCCGTCTCCCGGCCAGGATCTGGGGGTACTCGTCCATCATGGCCGTGATCACAGCCTCCAAGCCCCCGAACTGCAAAGGAAACAGCAGAGCAGGGTGGAGAAATGGGATGTGGGGATTGTGCTGCTCCCTCAGGCAGTCTGGTCCCACCCTGTCCCCTCTATCCCCGCCATGCTCGGCAGGCTGCCCTCCTTCCCGAGGCTACAGCATCCCCTGTCACCCACTGTGAGCCAGGGGACACCAGGCTGCACCCACCGTGCTGTCCAGCCCCAGCGTTACCATCATCAGGAAGAAGATGATGGCAAAGAAGGTGGATCCCACCATGTTGGCGATGGCTTCAGGGTAGGTGATAAAAAGGAGGCTGGGCCCTAGGAGGGGACAGGGGTTTGGTTTGCTGTTCCCCAGCTGCTCTGGCACACACAGGGGCAGGACGGGGCAGCTGTGATGGACAGAGGGGAACCTTTGTCTCTGGCGACATCCTCCACCTCCACGTCCCTCATCTCAGCCATGTAGCCCAGCACGGTGAAGATGACGAAGCCCGAGAGGAAGCTGGTGAGGCAGTTCACTGCGCTGGTCACCAACGCATCCCTGCAGGGCAGAGAGCAGGGATGTGTCCCATGGGAGAATCCCACCCCGGTCCAGCACCCCCAGGGGTTCCCTCTCCAGCCCCACACACCGAAACCACCATTGAATGGGGCAGGATGCTCCACCTGGCGCATAGGAGCTGCGGGATGCAGCCGAGCATCCCAGGGCTGCCGGAGCTCACCGGTAGCAGTTGTTGTGGAAGGGGTTGTAACTGGCCAGAGCGAGGAGGACACCGAACCCAGGGCCCAGGGAGAAGAAGATCTGTGCGGCAGCATCCACCCACACCTGGCAGGAGAAGCAACAGGCAGGGCCAGAGGTACCCCATGGCGCACCCACCCCATGGCATGGGGATGGGGTCTGCATTGGCACATGCTGCCAGACCTCCTCTCCTGCCTGCCCCATTCCCCGGGAGCAGGGAAGCTGCTGTGGGATGGAGGGGCCTGCAGCAGCAGGATTGAGCATCAGCATCTGTGTGTGCCTGTGTTTGAAGGGGATGAGGCCGAGGGGAGCCCCGAGCCCCCCATGCGTGCTCCTGCGGGGGGGAGCCTCAGTGCTGGCAGTGGGGCCCTGATTCTCTTTAATGAGAATTCTCAAGTGGTGCCTGGTAATTACCCACAGGAAGCCCATTGTGAGCCCAGGGCACAAACAAAACCCGGTGGTGATGAGATGGGTGATTCAATTACAGATTTACATTACAAGGGCCTGTCGGGGCCTCTGTTCCTGTAGGAACCAGGGCCCCATTGCCAGACTCATGGTGTCTGTGCCAGGGTTTGGGTGCTGGGGTCCCACCGTGCACTCACCGCAGTGCTCAGGAGCTTGCCCCAGTCCGGGCGCAGGTAGAAGAGGACCCCTCTCCATGCCCCGGGCAGGGTGGCCCCTCGGACCAGCAGGATGAGGAGGACAGCGTAGGGCAGCGTGGCCGTCACCCACACCACCTGCAGGGAGCCAGCCCTCAGCACAGGGGCACCCAACCTGCCCGTGTTGGGCATGGCGAGGGGTGGGAGCATGGGGAGGAGGCAATGGTTGTGTTTGAGCAGCCAGGAGAGCTGCAGGACCCCACCAGGGACCCCACTGGGGCTCAGTGCATCCCGCCTGGCTGTGGTGGGGATGCTCAGCACAGGGATGGTGCTGGGTTCTCTTTACCTTCCCAGAGGTTTTCACCCCTTTCCACAGGCTGAAGTAGACGATGGTGAAGATGAGGAAGAGGCAGAGGAGCAGCTGCCAGCGGATCCCCCCCACATCGTACAGACCCCCGGACTTCTGGACCTCCAGGACCTTCCTCCTGTGTGATGGGAGCCCCATAGCCAGGGATCAGCACAGCCAGGAGCAGGCAAGTCCCACCTCACCTCTCCCCCAAGCACACTGATAGCAGGGACCAGGAGCTCCCCAAGAGCATCCCCACGTGAGACCCTGCTCCCTGCATCCCGGTCCTTCCCCCCCCCAGCACCCGAGTGCCTGCAGGGGGATGTGCCCCAGGTTAAACACCTCATCCATGTACAATGTGTTGTGCTTACGTGTAGAACTCTTCAGCGGGGGACCTGGAGAAGTTGGTCCAGGTCACGTTGCTCCTCCCGAAGTAGTTGGTGCAGTCGGGTGTGTTCCAGGGGTTGTCGCAGCTGGCCCAGGGCAGGGAGCCCGAGAAGGACGAGCACAAGTAGTAGAGAGCCCAGGCGATGATGGTGTTATAGTAGAAGGAGACGTAGAGGCCAATGATGCAAATGGAAAAGCCGATGCCTGGGGATAGAGGGGAGCAGGCTCAGGAGCCGGTGCCGGTCCAGCCCTCTCGGTGCCTATCCCTAGTGCGTGGCCATGGCCTGGGGGTCTCTTACCTTTAAAGATGGGGCAGATGCGCTTCCAGATGGGGATGGCGCCCGTCCTGTGGAACTGCCCCAGCGCCAGCTCCATGTAGAAGAGGGGAACCCCTCCGAAAACAGCCATCAGTGTGTATGGGATGAGGAAGGCTCCTGTGGGGCGAGGAGCAGAGCGGCGGTGACCAACCTGTGCCAGCGCCTCAGCACCCTCACAGGGAAGAGCTTCTGCCTAAGAGCTCAGCTCAGTCTCCCCTCGGGCAGGTTCAAGCCGTTCAGTTTGGATGTTGTCCTCATTCTCTTTGTCCTCCATCACCTTTACCACTTGTACCCCATGGATGTTTCAGGCCTGGAGCTGCTCTCCACGCTCAGGAAAGCCCTGCTGGGGTTAACTGAACCCCAATGGCTCTTCCACCGGGAGCCCTCCATGTGCCGGTGGGGCACCCCCAGCATCCCCCCATACCCCATGTGCCTGGTGGGGCTGGCCCAGCGGTGCCGCATTGCTGTTGATCCACTCTGTGTGGACCAAAAGCAGCTCCAGGATCAATCCTCCATGCACGGGGTGGGTGAGGAAGCCTCCTCCCTGAACCACCTCAGCACAAAGCAGCTCAAGTTCCCTTCCAATCCCACAGGAGTAAATCCCAAATAGCTGTGTTTCAGCGTGAGCACCCGGGATCCCCACCATAGCCTTGAGTGTGGTACTAATGATCTCCTCCTCGTTTCCCAGGCACCAGAGGATGCTTTCAGCAGTGTAACTGCACTGCAAACAGCACAAAACTGGAATTCCTCCTCTTTCATTTCCACACAGGGGCCCTGCTCTGCTCTGCTCTGCTCCAGCTGCAGCACTTTATTTAGGTGTCATTTACTCCGGGTGGTTTCCCTTCACAGAGCTTCTGCATCTCAGCTCCGTGTTGATCCCTCACAGGTTGAACCCCCTGAGCACCGGCTGCGTGCCCCTGCTCCATGGGATGAGCCGGGATCCGCAGCAGGCGCTGGGATGCTGGCAAGGGTGAGGTTAGAGTAAGGGTTGCATTCCCAGAGCCTCGGGATCATCAAGTGGATGAACCCCCCAGCCTGGATTTAGGGATTCTCAATCCTTGCATGCAGTTTGCTCTTTGTGATCCTGGAGCTGCTAACGCACCTCTGAGGAGGGAATGGCACTGGGAATGAGGGAATGGCACCGGGAATGAGGGAATGGCATTAGGAAGGAGAGGATAACACTGGGAAGGAGTGGGTAACACTGGGAAGGAGTGGATAATACTGGGAAGGAGTGGATAACACTGGGAAGGAGAGGATAACACTGGTAGGGAGCGGATAATACTGGGAAGGAGTGGATAACACTGGTAAGGAGTCGGTAACACTGGGAAGGACTGGATAACACTGGTAAGGAGTGGGTAGCACTGGGAAGGAGTGGATAACACTGGTAAGGAGTGGGTAACACTGGGAAGGAGTGGGAAACACTGGGAAGGAGTGGATAACACTGGTAAGGACTGGATAACACTGGGAAGGAGTGGATAACACTGGTAAGGAGTGGGTAACACTGGAAAGGAGTGGATAACACTGGGAAGGAGTGGATAACACCGGGAAGGAGTGTATAACACTGGTAGGGAGTGGGAAACACTGGGAAGGAGTGGATAACACTGGTAAGGACTAGATAACACTGGGAAGGAGTGGGTAACACTGGGAAGGAGTGGATAATACTGGTAAGGAGTGGATAACACTGGGAAGGAGTGGGTAACACTGGGAAGGAGTGGATAACACTGGAAAGGAGTGGATAACACTGGTAAGAACTGGATAACACTGGGAAGGAGTGGATAACACTGGTAAGGAGTGGATAACACTGGAAAGGAGTAGATAACACTGGGAAGGAGTGGATAACACTGGTAAGGACTGGGTAACACTGGAAAGGAGTGGATAACACTGGTAAGGAGTGGATAACACTGGTAGGGAGTGGGAAACACTGGGAAGGAGTGGATAACACTGGTAAGAACTGGATAACACTGGGAAGGAGTGAATGGAGGAGGATTTTGGATGAAGAAAGACACAAACCAGAAAAGAGCCAGAGGTCAGGAGGAGCTGGGTCGGTCTCCAAACCGCCCTGTCCGGAGAGGAGGCAAAGGAAGGGAAGCAACAGCGAGTTTTTTGGCATCAGAAAGATGAAACCGAGGTTTCTTTGGAGCCAAGAAGCCTCCGCAGTGTCCTTACCCCCTCCGTTCTGGTAGCAGATGTAAGGGAACCGCCACACGTTGCCCAGATCCACAGCGAAGCCGATGACCGAGAGCAGGAAATCCATCTTTTTGCTCCACTTGTCCCTGGGCTGGGTTTGTGGCCCCGGGGCCGTGTCCGGCCATGGAGGGCTGGTGCTGGGCACCGGGCAGGGCTGTGCCATGCTGCTGCCCCGGCGGAGCCTGCAGGATTCAGGCTCAGGAACTCGGGAAGGGTTTTCCGTGTGGCTGATGACAGCTCCGAGGAGGGGAGGGTCGGGCTGACGGCGCTTCCCCACCTCCCGCTGGACCCAGGGCTCCGCAGCTCCCTGCTGCACACATGGAGTTATCGATCCTTTTAACTCCTCGCGTCGGGAACGCCACCGTTCCCTGCCAGGGCTTTGTGAGGAGTGAGGGGTGACAGCTCCCTGCAGGAACCCAGCCCTGCTCACAGGCAGGAGGGGACAGGGATGCTCCGATGGGATTGCAGCCCCTCCGCGCCCAGGTCCATGGATTTCGGGGTGAGCGCAATGGGTCTGTATTTGCACACAGAGGCGATGCTCTTTCCTCCTGACTAACACTTACTTCTTTCTCCTTTGGTGTATTTTGCAGTGAATGCTCTGTGAGTGATGACACTGGACCCACCAAGGGAATAACACCTCATTCTTGCTGGGAAAGCTCTGCGGAGCGAATGGGAAATGGGAATGCCAGGATGCAAGAACAGGGCACAGACCACACTCACTGTGAGACCACTCGTGTGCTGGGTTCACCTCTGTTTGCTGCCCAGAGCCAGCACCACTCACACGGGGCTGGTTGAAGCCACCCCCCATCACCCCATCATCCCATGGGTGCACTGGGTTGTTCTGTTCCAAATAAGCCACCAGCTTCTGCAGCTCAGGTGTGTTGAGGGAGGCAGCGTGTGGGAAACCATCACTCCCCAGTGCAGCAGCGATTGAAAGGTGCCTGTGCAGGGTTACACACCTTGCACAGGGCTCTTGGGTGCTGGGGGGGCTCCGGGGTGCTCCAGCACTGGGTTTGCAGCCCCCTCCGCTGTAATTAAAAGAAGCAACAGAAGAGATGAGAGCAGGATGTGTGCTCCCAAAGCCAGGGGTTGCTGTGACGACGTGACGCAGCGCCCAGCCTCTGGACACTGTTAATCCTGCAGGCACACGCAGAGACCTGTTAGAAACAGCATTAAAAGCACATTTGGGGTTGGTTTGGGAGTGTTTGCTGGGGCTGTTGGAGCAGAGCAGCTCAGGGCTGATGCTGGTCCATGGTCGCACATCCCAGTGCTCTGGGTGGCTGCAGCGAAGGGACAGGAGAGGCTGTGCTTCGGTGGGTTTAGTCCACCTGCAGTGGCACAGCCACCCCGGGCAGGGACCACAGCAGAGGATGCTGAATGGGATGCACTGGGGTGAACTGGGATGCTCCATCCCAGCGGGCAGTGATGGGTGCTGTGGGTCCCTGTGCAGGGCTTCTCCCCTCTGCTTGTGCACCATGAAATCACTGATCCTCCTAACTCCTCCTGCGCGCTGCCCTGAGCGAGCCCGGCACACAGGAGAGGGACAGTTAATCTCCTGGAGGTTTAGATGGGATTTGTGTCACTCCTGGGACTGTGCAAAGCTGAGAGCTCCAGCTGCAATCCGTGCAGCACAGGGTGGACACAGCCATGGGGAATTAAAGACACGGCTGTACCGAGTGCTGGGGCTGCAGAGGGGCTGCAGTCCCCCTTCCTGCTCTGCTCCAGCCGATCCCATGTGCTGTTGGTTTGATGCCGTTCCAGCAGCCCCATCCCTGATGGACCCCGGGGCTCCTTGCTAGTGAATGAGCCATGAATGCACCCAGTGCTCCCATCCTGCTCCCACCTTCTCCTGGGGCACCCGATCAGGGCAAGGCTGCTGCTGTCAAGTCGATGAGGAGGGAGCTTTGAGATCCCTATTTCTTTATTTCAGAAGCTGGAGGGGTCATCACAGAATCTCTGGGACGATGGGGATGGAGGAGGGCAGAGGGAGAGGAGTCCTAGGGAGGAGGTTTTCATTGCAAGGAGTTGTGCTCCCCACACTCAGCTCCAGTGTTTTGGGGCGCAGCAGGATCCCGGCTCTCCAACTCACCAGGGAGATGAGCTTCCCCCCAAGCCCCATGTCCCAGCCCTGGTGTTAGGGGCTGTGTGCGCTGGTCCAGCCTGCCCCATCACTGGTACCACCGGGGCTCAGTGTGCCCGTCAGTGACACACCAGATGGGGGGGTCTGGGCAAAATGCTGTGATTTTGCCAACTTCATTGGTAACTGGTTTTGTCCATCATCCGGCATTCAGTTAGAGGCATTCCAGAGGCCATGTAGCATCTGAAATCACACACAGCTGAAGTCAGGGGTGCTGGATGCGGGTGTTCACCTTGGGGTGTGACAAGGAAGGGGAAGCAACAGGCGGGTACAGTGGGGTTTCTGCCTTTCCTGACTCTGAAGGCTGACTGCTCCCAGCACATCATCCCTCGTGCCGTGTCAGCATCAGCCGCATCACAGACGTACTCTGTGCGCTCCCTTCATCACTTTATTTTGCTTTCCCCTGGTATTTTCCCCACTCGAAGCACAAATCGCTTCAGATTTCAAAGGCAGAGTTTGAATGGAGCTCGAATCAGATTGAAATGCGAATTCCCATCGAGTTCCAGGCTCTTTCTACACAGGACGATTATTTGATTAGCACATTGCTTTTATCCTACCTGCTCCTCCGTGCAGCGAAATGCAGAGGAGTGGATTGTGGTTGGAAAGCAGCTACCCTGTGTGAGCCGCAGAGGCAGCAGTGGGGAGGTTAATTTAATTAGCATGATACTCGGAGATGTAACTTAATCACATTAAGGACAGATCAACGTGCTCTCGTTGGAGCTCTCCAGGCTCCAGAAAACAGGAGCTGATTGTCTCCCAGCTGTCTTTAATATAGGGAGAAGCAGACTTTTCCAAGGAGAAAGAACCAGCAAGGCTTATTATGGGAGGGTTATAAATTAGCCATAGCCCCCTGTATAGCACTGCCGTGATTGGGAAGAATCCAGGCAATCACTGGTCCCTCTCTAGTGCTGTTGCTGGTGCCACCTGAACCTCCCTGGGCTCACCCAGTGCGTGTCCCGCCACCAGCTCCTGCCCATCAGGACCAGGGCAGCATCTCCAGCAGCATCTTCACAATGGCCAAAGTGAGAAACGGGCAGGAGATCCCCGGTGCCTGCCTGAGGCCGTGCTCAAGGCTCTGCCAGGGGCTGATGGTTGAGCCCAAACCCGTCTCATTCCAGGCTGGAGAAGCTTTACAGAGACCGGAGCGTGCAAGGTGCTGCGTGACCCATCCGTGCTGAGCCCTGGCTCCTCAGGACGCACAGGACCGGGGTGGTTGGGGTTGGAAGGGACCAAACCAGCCCCAGCCGCTGCCCTGGTGCTAGTGCGGATTGTAGTTATGGGAAACTGGGCTGCGGAGGAGCCGGGATGCTGTTTCTATGGAAATGTCCTGGAATAGCAATGGGGGAGCAGACAAACGGGAGATCCGTTAATGGCAGCTGCCGGGAGGGATTTGACTGATGGGGCTGTGATTTTGGTAGCACAGACTTGGGTCTCCCATGAATGGATGTTCCTAGAACCATGGTTTGTGTTGGAAGGGACCTTAAAGCCCATCCAGTTCCAACCCTGCCACGGGCAGGGACCCCTTCCGCTGGAGCAGCTTGCTCCAAGCCCCTGTGTCCAACCTGGCCTTGAGCGCTGCCAGGGATGGGGCAGCCACAGCTTCTCTGGGCACCCTGTGCCAGCGCCTCAGCACCCTCACAGGGAAGAGCTTCTGCCTAAGAGCTCAGCTCAGTCTCCCTTCTGCACCCCCGTTCCCATCCATCACCTCCCGCCCGCTGCGGAGGCGCCCGCGGCTGATGCGGGGCTCCCAGGACGTTGCCTTCGCCCCTCAGAGGCCGCTGCGGCCCCAGGGGCTCGCCCCAGTCTCGGGTCCCCTCCCGGGGGTGCCCGGTGCCGGAGACCGCCGGGGGCTGCGGGAGGGGCCGCGCTCCACGCTGATGGCCGGGCCCGGGGCGCTCCCCCCGCCCGGCGCCGATTGGCGGCGGCAGCGGCGGCTCCGCCCCGGCGGCCGCGGGTGGGCCCGGCCCGGCTCGGCCCGGTACGGAGCGGAGCGGGCGCTGCGGAGCGCGGCCATGGCGGCGGCCCCGGCGGGTAGGGCTGGGGGCGGTGGGGCCGGGGCCGGCGGGGCCAGGCTCGGGCCGCCCATCACTAACGGGCTCTCCCCTTGTCCCCACAGAGGCCGAGACCCGGCAGCGGCTGCTGCGCACCGTCAAGAAGGAGGTAGGCGGGTGCGGGACCGCGCGGCAGCAGCCCCGTGCCCCCCATTCCCCACGTGCCCCCCGTTCCCCGTCGCGGCGCGGTGACCCGAGCCCACGGTGATGGGGGTCCGCGGTGGGACCGGCCCCGAGGGCAGCCCCTGCGCTGGGCTCGGCTGCGCGCTGGCTCCTGCTGCGGCGAATCCAGCTCCTGAACCCCCCCATCCCGATCCCGGTGCCGCTGCCCGGTCCCGGGGTGCAGGAGCATCCCTGCCGCAGCGCCTCACGGCAATCGCCTCTGGCCGGCGGCAGAGCTGCTCCCGCAAGCTGTGGTTTCCGCAGGGATAAAGGGACGGTTCCCGGCGCTGCTTCCCTTGGGAACCGGGATGGGGCGAGCCCCTCACTCGCAAAGTGCCCTTGTGTGGGGCGGGAGGCAGACGGGGGCATGCACACGGGTGTCTGTGTCCGGGCTGCCATGGCGCTTCCCATCGGCCTGCTCTGGTCCCTCTTAGCGTCTTGAACTCTCCGTTGGTTTCTACTGAGCTGCCTCAAGCTCCTCTGTGTTCGTGGTGCGTGTGGCATCAGTGTGTTAGCACAGTGAGCGATGGTAGATCGGGATGGGGAGCTGCGTCCTGCCGCTCTGCCACGTAGCCCGTGCATGGAGGTGGGCTGGGAGAGCTGCTCAGGGACCCATCCGAGCCTCCCATCGCGGGGTTGGAACCTGAGCATCAGGGGACCCGCTTCAGGGGACCGGGCTGGCTCTGCCGTGCAGCGGGGTGCTGGGAGCTGCCATCTCCGGCCCGGATCACATCCCCTGGGGCTTTGGAGGATGCGGTGCGTGACGTTCTGTTTCTGGTCTTGTGAGCATCTCGGTATCAAGCTTATGGGCTCTGGAGAGCAGAATGTCCCTGCTTGGAGACACTGGGTGCACAGGCCCCACGGGGGTAGGTCTGGGTGACAGCACACGGTGCTTGGCTGTTCATCCAGGCCACTTCCCACCTTTCATCCTGTGCCTGACTCGGAGGTAAGGAATACTACACGTTGCCTTGGCAACGGCAATTAAAGCAGAGAAAGGGTCTGACATTTATTTAGCGTGGTGGATGGAGCTGACATCTCATTATCAGTGTCTGCCTGCGGAGAGAGACACAACAGCAGCCTGGATGCACAGCAGCAGCGATGAGGGCAGGAGGTGAGGGCTGCCTGGCTGCGTGCTGCTTGAACCAGGGATGGGAGCTTCCTCACGGAGACCCCTGCGAGCTCCCAGTGCACACGAGCATCTTCGGAGCTGGTGTTCAGAGCCGGGCTTTGCTCCCTCTGCTCTTCCTCCAGGGGTTGTGGTTGAAGGAAGTGCGGCGTGTGTTGGTGGGAGGAGAGCTGAGGGTGGTGACGTGCCTTTCTGCTGGCTTCTGGTAGAATAAACCTTTCGGGGAGAGCTTAAAACATCTTCCAGTGCCTAAAGGGGGGGACAAGAAACTTGGAGGGGGCTTTGGATGAGGGACGTAGGGACAGGCCAAGGGGAATGGCTTGAACCTGCCCGAGGGGAGACTGAGATGAGCTCTTAGGCAGAAGCTCTTCCCTGTGAGGGTGCTGAGGCGCTGGCACAGGGTGCCCAGAGAAGCTGTGGCTGCCCCATCCCTGGCAGTGCTCAAGGCCAGGTTGGACACAGGGGCTTGGAGCAAGCTGCTCCAGTGGAAGGGATCCCTGCCCGTGGCAGGGGTTGGGACTGGATGGACTTTAACGTCCCTTCCAACCCAAACCAATCTGGGATTCTGTGACTTGGAACAACAGGTTCTCTATTATTTAATTAGTTAACAGTTAATTATTTAGCAGTAATTAACTGAAATTGGGAGCGGATGGGGCATTCTTTTGCTTGGTGCTCCCTGCTTGTTAGACCCATTTTGCCTGTGCTCTGGTTTTCTTACCTCTCGTGGCCTGACTTCAGGTTAAATCAGGAGCCTGTGCAGGCTCCAAGGAGTAGCGGAAAGGGCCAACTGCAGACACCTCTCTCCTGCTTTCCCCCTGCAATAGCTCTCTTCCATAAACCTACATATTCTCATTCATTAGCCCGTGTCTGGATTGCTTCAGCCCTGGCTTTGTGTGATCTCCTGGGTGCCCAGGGGCAGGTGAGCTCCTCTGGGGCTGGGAACAGCATGGCTCCAGCTTGGAAAGCCACCCCGTGTCTGCCATCCTCATGTGGTAACCGAGTGAGTCAACACAGCGAAGACAAGGGCTGATTAGGGAAGGCAGATAAACAACAAACGAAAGTCACCCCAAGCGCTGCAGTGAGCGGATGGGCTTTGCTCTGTGGTTGTTGCCATGGTTAATGCGTTTGTGTTTCGCAGGAGTCCTGCTCTGCAGCAGAGCTGCAGGTTGGGATGAGTTGTGCTGTCACTGCCGTCTTCCTGCTCGCTCCCCCGTATGGCCGTGATAAATCAGCCTAATGCTGAGCGCTGCCAGATTGACTGTTTGTCAGCAGGCTGCAGGGGAAGCAGCACAAGCAGGACTTTGTGAGGCATCCCGCTTCCTGGTGTGCGGGGTAAGAAGCACAACCAAATCTTCCCTGGTTTCTTTAGAGCTGTTACCCGATGGAAAAACCCAGAGACCAAACTCTCTGCTTTAAACGGGTGCTGGATGTTCAACTAAAAGCACTCTTCTTGCCACCCAGGTTCCTCCCCTTCTTTGTCAAGCTTCATTCTTAACAGAGGAGAATCCTGTGTACGTTTTTCACCTCCTCTAGGTAACTGCGTACAAGAATAGGGATTACCCATGAAACACAGAGTGAAATGCAGCCTGCCTGGGGAATGAATGGTGTGAAAAGCTGAATGGGAAAGGAAAGTAAACAGTTGTCTTGCTTTATTCCTGCAAAATCCTTAGTTTATATTTAGCTTGCCACTCTGCAAGGAGCGTTAAGCCTTAAACAGGAGACAAGGCATGCAGGGAGGCAAGATCTGTGTGCCAGAGGAGCTCCTTCCTCCTCACCAGCCTCTCCTCTGCTGCCGAGATGTCATCCTCTTCTTGTGGCATCCTTGCCATTGCCATGGGAATACCTGGGTTTGCTTAACTCAGGACTTCAGAGGAGTTTGGGGCTGGAGGTTTCACCTGGGTTCAGTGCAGATAGAGTTGGCCCTTGCCACATTTGCTCATCAAATCCCAATGAGTAATGGTTGTGCCTGTGTTCTGCCTGTGCTTCGAGTATTACTAGAAGCTGTCGTTGACCACAGCCATCTCCCTCACTGGTGTCCCACAGCCTTCTACTTGATATATTGTTCATTTTCTCATGGCTTGAATGGTTGTCACTCTGTGGCTGTTGACTAATCCCATCATCATGTATCACAGGGACAGCAGGGAGCCTCTCCTCCTCCCACCCTCTCAATGCTGTGCCCCCGCCATGCAGCCCTGTTGATGGGTTGTGGCTGAGTGACAGGGGGTGATTGGTGAGAGCAATGGTTCTGCAGCTGGGGTTTGTCTTCCTCTCTGCCCCTGGTTCCCAGTTTTTGGGCCCGGTTTCCCCCTGGAGTGGTGGCAAATGGGAAATGAATTGAATGTTGCTCGGATCTGAAAAATTAATGCTGGTAGCTTTAAACGTGCTGGAGGCCAATTGGAAGGGAAAAGGCCTTTGCAGAGCTGTCAAAGCTCTTCAGGCAGAATGAAGATGAGGGTGATAAGCTGCAGGTTTGTAATGAAAGCTGCTATTTGCAGAGGGACCTTCTGATGCCTCTCAAGCACCCAGGACAGCCTTTTCCAAATGTTCCTATATCAAAAGTAAACAGATGGCTTTAATGCAGCATTTCGTGATTGCCTGCATCGATCTCTTCTGAAAAGAGTATTACTGATCACTGGGGACCATTTTCTCTTCTTTTGAAGATAAAAGCAGTGATGTGCAGAAGTGCTCTCATGCTCCAGAAGCCCCTGGCTTGATCCTTCATACCCAGAGCAGGTCTCATGCTGCTTTTCCCTTGCCTTCATCTTCCTTCTTGGTGTTCAGGGAGATGAGGAGCTCCTTCTTCTTCACCAGCCTCTCCTCTCTGCTGCCATAAAGTCATCTTCTTGTGGCATCCTGGCCATTGCCATGGAAATACCTGTATTTGCTTAAATCCCAGACTTCAAAGGAATTTGGGGCTGGAAAATGTACTTGGTTTCAGTCCAAATAGTGTCAATCTTTGCTAATCAAACCCCAAATGATTGTCAGTGTACATTTAGCCCCTCGGGAAGCAGCAGCTCGGTGGTGTGATGGGTGCAGAACAAACCAGGATCTGCTGTTGGAAGCAGAGAAGTGACTAAAGTTTGTCCTGAAATGCTGCAGTGTTTATTGAGCATCTCACAGCTCGTGGTGCCAACAGATGGTATGGAAATCTGCACTTGACAAGCACACCAGGAATAGCAGCAGCTATACCATGGGCTTAAATTAGTGTCATACGGATGGAGGTTTTGGGCAAAAGTCGATGCCCTATGGAGAAAAATCTGGTTGCAAAGTAGTGTCAGCAAATAAACATCAGTGGGACGGTTCCCAGGGGTCTCCCCAGGGATTCCATGTTGCATTATGGACCCCTCCATTAAACATCTTAGTGATTCCTTGCCCAGATGTCCAGAGCTGTTCTTCCACAGGGAGCACACGTGGCTCCTGGGGAAGGGCTGTGGGCTGGCCTGGAGATGCCACGTGTGCCCCATGGAGGTGCTGTGGTTGGTTTAGTCAGTGATGCTAAATGATTAAAGAAGAGCTCTAGAGAAGCCAGAGGTCCAGTTGGTTGTGGCTGGTTGCTGTTTCTGTGGAAGCAAGACTCTGGACCTGAAAAGTGGCTTTAAAGCCAAGTGAGTGTGATGTGGATGGTGGTATTAGAGCCATCTCTGTGTCATGCTGTCCCACTGTGGTGCGAGGGGCTGTGCTCCCTCTTGGTCCATCAGAATGGCTCTAAAGAGGCCTGGAAGTCTCTGTGTATAAATAGTGCAAGGCTGGGTTGGACACAGGGGCTTGGAGCAAGCTGCTCCAGTGGAAGGGGTCCCTGGATGGAGCTGGATGGGCTTTAAAGTCCCTTCCAACCCAAACCAGTCTGTGGTTCTCTGGTAAGTGGCAGAGCTTGGCTGCAGCTTGTGATGGTGCTGGGAGAGTCTGTCTGGCGCCTGGGTTTGGAATATCAGGGGGTTGTTGCTGGGAAGATGAGGAGCTGTATCTTGCCACATTGATAATGTGAATCCTATAAACAAGTCTGCTAAAGAAGGATGTTACAGCAGCACGACAGGCAGCAGGCTGACGTTTCATTTCCAACTGAGAAGATAAATCTGGTTTGGGAGGGGAGTTCTGCTTGAGATGCAAAAGGGGCTTCTGGCTGCAGCACAGGCAGCGTGGTCCTGAGTGGCAGACTGAGAGCTGGGCTGGGTCAGCCTGGAGAAGAGAAGGCTCCTGAAGGGGAGACCTTAGAGCAGCTCCAGTGCCTAAAGGGGCTGCAGGAAACCTGGAGAGGGGATTGGGACAAGGGCATTAGGGTTGGAAGGAAGCTTCTCTCCTTAGGAAGGAGGAATGCTGGCTTAAAGAAGGCTGATTTAAGGAAGTTGGGCTTAAAGAACTCTTCCAGGCATGGAAGTGGGTACAGCTGGAAATCACAGGATCACACACACTGGTTTGGTCATCTCGGTCTCCCCTCTGGCAGGTTCAAGCCATTCCCCTTGGCCTGTCCCTACAGGCCCTTGGCCAAAGCCCCTCTCTAGGTTTCCTGTCAGCCCCCTTTGGTGGGAGATGCTGTGCTTCAATGCAAACACCTTAATAACCAGGGAAAGGCTTTGCAAGAAGCGAGGCAGCAAAACCGTGTCTGCAAGCATCACTGTGGAGTCTGGAATTCAGGGTGCATGGTGACTTGCCTGGCAAAATCCAGCCAGGTGAAAGAGCGCTGGGAGTCAATATTGCCTCAGAGTAATTAAATGCAGGGTTATTGCTTTGCTCCTGATCCCTGTTATTGTAACTGATGCAATATTTGGCTTGCTCCACCAAGGTAAATGACAGCAGGAACTGGGTACAGTTGTGAAGCTGTTACAGGAATATTGGACTTTCAGATGCAGTGTAACCCTGGGAGTTTTGTAGCAGGGATCTAAGCCTGCATCCCTCATGGGGCCTGGGGGCTGTTGGATAGGGAAGGGTTTGGGTTTGAAGGGAAAAAAGGCAGTTAGTCAAATAAAACTTCGATAGCAATGTTTTGGCTGATGGAGCTGGTGAGGCCAAGAGGATCCAAAGGGAAAGCTGAGACCACTGGGGTCAGGAGCATCGCTGGAGGTATGGGGCTGCAAGCTCAAATCTCTGCTCTGAAGAGGGTGCATCAGGATTGCGGATGCTCCTGATGAGCACCATAATCTAAGGACTCTTCTCGATGCCTGTCACTCCTGGATCCAGCTTTGGAGATGGAGAAAGAAGGAAAACAAATGGGTTTCCTTGTGATGCAGGCACGCACATGAAGCAAAGAAGGACGGGCTCACTCGTTCACGAGCCAGTGACTCAGAGAGTGATGGTGAGAGCAGCCTGTCTTCTGCTGTGGCTTTGGAACTGCAATTAGTGCTGCTGAGTTTGTGTGGGCACCTTGTTCCTCTCTCCCAGAGGAGGGGTGAGTTATCCTGTGCTCACAGCTGGAGCCAGGAGTGCTTTGGTTGTTGTGGAATACTTGATGATGTTCCTCTGGAGTTTACCTACAGCTAAATTATTAGTTGCTGGTTTAATTCCCTTCCTAATAAAAGAAGGGCAAACATCTCATTTTCCTTAGGCTGGCTCTAGATAAAGAGTGGGCAGCCTCATTTGTTGAGATTGTTCTGGCTAGAATATGAGAATTAGCATTAAAATGCTGGAATGCAACATATTTAGAGGCTGTTCAAGTCTTCTCTATGGAGCGAGCCAAGCATGGGTTCAGTGTAGTTCTCCATTCCCACACTGCTACAAACCTGCTTAGGGTGGGAGAGCCCTTTGGGATCTGTAGACAACAGCATAGGAAGCTGCCAGGAGTTGTGGGGTTCTCTGGGTTGGAGCTGTCCTGCAGGTGCCAGCTGAAAGGGTTGTCCAGCATCGGAACAGGCTGCCCAGGGCAGTGCTGGTGTCACCGTCCCTGCAAGTGTTCACACCCTGTGGAGACGAGGCCTCAGTGCCATGGGTTAGTGGTGGCCTTGGCAGGGCTGGGGAAGGGTTGGACTTGATCTTAAAGGTCTTTTCCAGCCTAAATGATTCTCTGATTCCATGGCAGTGCCCTTGTGGCAGTGCCCTTCCCAGTCCTGTTTCTTTAGCTCTGTTTGATCTCTTGTGTTTAGTGTGATAACCTCAGTCAATACAGCGGCCTTTGGTTTGGGTTTTAATTGCAGTGAGTATTTTTCCACTAGACTGTGTCTCTTGGAAGGTTTTTCTCACTGCCCTGAGAGCACAGGTTGGTTGTGCTGGGTCGGCACCAAGTGCTCTATGGGCACTCCCTCACCAGCTGGTCCTTGGTCCTGCGGTAGCTGTGACCATGGGTGTTGCTTTGGAACAGTGGGATGATGCTTGTGCCAAAGGTGGCTGGCAAACATCACACTGCTTAAATTGAATATATTAAACATTCAAATGAGAATATTCAAATCAGAGTTAAAAGCTGTGAAGCCTGAATGAGGATGCTCAGCACATGGCAGCGGTACAAGGGACCAAACTGTACATTGGGCATAATGAAACCAAGGGCTTGCTTCCCTCACCTCACCTTGCTGGAGGTGTCCTGCTAAGGAACAATTCCAGTTACTGGCCACTTGCCACACTAAAGCACTGAGGTGGAAGTGGGACCTTTATGGAAGCGGAGCCAGGAGCATTCCTGCAGCTGCAGTCGCTGCTCCAAGCACAAAGTTGGGATGGAGGAGCTGCAGGAGCTGCATCGTGCTGTGCCAAGGGGAATATCCCAGTGCTCTGAGCCACCTGAGCTCCACATCCCAGCGGAGTGCTGCGAGTTCCTGACTGGCTGGCATCCCATCCGAGCTGTGGGATGCAGGAGAAGTCACGGTGCCAGTCCTGCTCCCCCAGGCACCCAGCACATCGGAGCTGCCCTGATGGCTTGGACATGCAGGGAGATGCTTTTGGCTTTAGACAGGTCTTTTTTCCTTAATCCATATTCGTAAAAGGGTTTCCTTTATGGAGCTGTCAGCTGTGCATAACTGACCTTGATTAGATCTTGCAGAGGAGTTGAACTCCCCAAATGATGCTATTAAATGCAAGGTTTCTTGGCCAAGGCTGGACCTCCTGTTTTTCTCCTCCTCCTTGTGCCTTCTGAAAGAACATCCTGATAAGCAGAGCTGCTCTTCCACCCACACCTCTGCCCTGTGAACCCTTTCCCCTGAAATCAGACAGTGAAAAGCAGGATGTTGCAGAGGCACCAGCAGATGAGATCCAGGCACAGCAGCAGCTCTGTATTTAATAGGAAAGGCAGCTGGGAAGTGAACACGTTGGGCAGAGCTGGGGCCGTTCGTGGGGCCACCAGTTTAGAGCTGCCTCCTCATTAACAGCACCAGCACTTTCTGAGCAAGGCCCAAACCTCCCTGAGGCATGGGGACAACCTCTTGGAGCTGGGCTGCCCTCATCACAGGACCAGAGTTCCCCCCATCATCCATTAAGGGTGTTCAATGTGGAATCCCATCCTGAGAGCCTGAGCACCCTGAGCAGAATTCCTCTACCCTGTGAGCACTGGGAGAAGCCATCTGTGTTGGGAGCACTGGTCCTGGGCTCCTCAGGCTCCTCTGTGCAGCAGCTGGGCAGTGCTGAGAGCATCCCCGGAGGCCATCAGCTCTGCAGCTGCTCCCAGCTCCCATCTTGTCCCAGTTTATGTGGGTTCCTATTTATGTTCTTCCCCTGATCGTGCCCCTGCTGTGGCAGCTTCCCTTTCACTCATTGCACTGAACTGGGTGCCTGTAACATGGTGTGAGCAGTGGAGGCTCGGTCGGGGGGCAGCACCGATGGCACTGCTGTGCTCGCAGCTTTCCTGCTCACGTTGGGTGCCAGGAGGTCACTGGGTTTGGCACTGATGGGTGGTTGCAGTCATTCAGGACAGCTGGCATGTGGCATTTGTCAGATCCATGTAAAATGAAGGACTATAACCATGCTGTGAAAGCGTGGAGATTTGGTTACTTTTGGTAAGAGATCTCTTACCTAAGTGATGCTGGATTCCCACACTTAGTTCTCTGCTCATCGTTTTCTTACTTGGAAGCTCCTCAAAACCAAACCAACCCTTTTTTGTTATACCTGACTTTTGGAAACAGCCACAAGCAAAGATGCTTTGGTTCTCCATGAGACCACACGTGCTGTTAGAGGCTGTTAGGAAAGGCAGGGAGCAGAGGAGGCTTCCTTCAGACACGGAGCAAGTGGAGCATCTCCAGCACAGGCCTCCTCGCTCTGGTCTGTGGCTGTAATTCAGTGTTTTCTCTAACGGGGCCTCTGTTCAACAGGTGAAACAGATCATGGAGGAGGCAGTGACGAGGAAGTTTGTGCATGAGGACAGCAGCCACATCATCTCCTTCTGCGGTGAGTAATGGTGGGGGCCTGTTGGCACGGGCTGGGGCTGGAGCATCCTCTCCACACTGGGATCCAGGGCTGTGGTGCGTGTGAGTCCTGGGGACACGGTGCAGTGCTGGGGGGGGTGGTTGGTGCTGGAGGGGGATGCGTTGTTGTGGCAGTGGTCTGAGGCGCTGAGGCCTTTCCTTGGTGCTTAAAATGCCCCGGGCTGTGTCAGGGGAGGCGGGATGCAGGCAGCGCTGAAGGAACACCAGGGATAATGTTCCCTGGTGATAATAAGTCCCTTGAGAACCAATTCAAGAGAAAGTCTAAATATTTCCTTGCTGTGACAGAAGAGGAGTTTGTGGGAAGGAGCCTCCGGTCTGCCCCGTGCAGGAGCAGGGAGGCTGGAGGAGCTTCAAGTGGAGCTGGTGGAGATGTGCTCTGCTGTCAGGCTTGCTCCCCGGCAGCTGTGCTTCACACTCCACCTGCTCTCCTCATCTCTGTTGCTTCCACGGGGGTGACAGCTTTGTGAGTGTGGAAGTGTTTGAGGATGGATCCATCAAAACCTTGGCAAAGGGTTTCCTAGAAGCATCCCGAGGAGCTGCTGCCTGTGGTACGTGTCTGGTGTGCGCTGTGCTCACTGCTCACAGTGAATGCCCAGGTAAAGAGGCTCCTCGAGCAGCTTCAGCCACCCCGTCTGCTGGGTCCGGCTGGGGGGTGATGATGTTAAACCTAGGCAGAAGCCAGTGGGTCTGATGCCTGAAGTGCTTACCCTGCTGCTCCTTGGGTGAGTGACAAGGTTGTGGCCCTGGCCATGGGACAGGCTCTTTGTGCCCCTTAGCGGCTGTCTGAGAGGTGGATGCTGGTTTTGGGAGACCAATGACCAGGATGGAAGAAGAGCAGGTCCCTTGCTGTCCTCTGGCTCGGACATAGCCTCACTCAATAGTGCCTTTGGTTTAGGACCTGTTTGTAGCCCTTCTTTTCAATGCCCTGCCCTGCCAGACACAGTGTCTGTCCTGCAGGCGCTGCTCTGGGATGCTGTGCCTGTGGGAGCTGTTGCTGCTGCTCACTGACAGCACTGGGCAGATGCTGGAGGCAGTTTGCTGAAGGGCCAAGTGTTTTACCCACTTGTGCTTCCCTTCTTGCATGTGTGAGGTCAAGAGCCATCCAATTCCAATAGGAATTGCCCTCTTTGGGATGCTTCTTGAATCTTGCAAGGCAAAATCCTATAAGGGACTGATGATGGGAGCAGTTAGAGGCCCTGCAGCTCTGCTGGAGGAAGCTGTGCTCCCTCTTTCCACTCCCCAGTTTTCCAGCTGTGGCTCCATGTTATCCACCTGGTGCCAGCGCTCCCTGCTCCTGGTACTGTCTATGGCAACACAGGGCAATGGCTGAGCATGCAGGCAGCAGTGCTGGTGATGGTGTGTCCTCCCTTGGCCTCAGCCTTCTGACCAGCCACGGCCTTCCTGCTCATCCTGGTCCTGCGGGTCTGTAGGGAATCCCTGGGACAGGTTCCAGGCACTTCCTTCCTGCAGGGCACAGAGCTGCTGGGAAACCCTCCCTGCTTTCCAAAGGAAGCAGTGTTAAGGAGGGATGGATGCTGCTGTCCCTGCAGACCCGCAAGGGACCACTCTGGGTTGAGCAAGTTTCTTTAAAGGGCAAAGCAAGAAACTCCCCTCTTGTCCTGAGGCTGAAGCTGCTGGGGAGCCTCTGCTCCAGCACCGGGAGCCCCGGATTGCAGGTGAGGGGATGCAGTGTGTGCCCCTCCGCAGCCTGGTGCTCCTGCTGTGCCCATGGCTCTCAGCAGGGCTGGTACAGGCAGCTGCACATCAGCACAGCCAGCCCGGGGCCGTGGGGCTGCTGGTGGGCAGTGTGTGCAGGGGAACCAGAGCTCCGCAATGCACAGAGAGCTGAGGGGCAGCTCCTAATGTGGAGGCTGGGAAGTGAATGATAGGAGTGGTGACTGCCGTTTGGAGCCGTTGCTCTGGGAAGGCTCGTGCAGCACTGTCACCACCGAGGAAGGCTGCAGCACCCACAGACACAGGCACAGAACAGGAAGAGAAGGGAGCTGTGAGGTCTCCTTCCCTGCGTTGGAGAGCAGAGATGCTGCCACCATCCTTCTCTCCTCACACAGATGACATGCGGATGCTTGTTTGAGGCCCGTGTGCCTCTGTGTGCAGAATGGCATCAAAAGAGCAGAGCAGGCACCAAGGTGTGACTCACTTTCTGCTTTGCTGTGCAGCACCAGGCTTCGCAGTTATTTATAGGCTCCTGCAGCACGGGGCTGAAGGCATCCAGGCACGAGGGGCTCCGTGGCTCCTTCTGGCTTCTTCATGATGCTGCTGTGCTGTCAGTGGCTTCTGCTGCCTGCACCTTGCGCTGTTGCTCTCTCGTGTGAGTGGTCTGCGCACATTCTTCATACTGCAGCTCTCCATGACATCAGGAACCTCCCTCCTTGCCAAGCAGAGCGTGTTGTGAACCTGGGGAGAGCTGCCTTCCTCGCAGAGCCCTCCTCCTCCTCCTCTGTGCAGCCAGTGAGCTGCAAAGCCCTTCGATGGGACCAGTGGTGTGGCAGGAAAGGGCAGGTGCCCCCAGCAGCCCTGCTCTGCCTCACTGGGAGGGTTTGAACAGACAAACACGAGTTGGCATCTGTCACGTTCAGGCTGCCCTGGGATGCTGATGAGGAGCCGGCGGCAGGGCTGGGGGCCTCTGTGAGCCGGGGGCTCTGTTGTCCATATCAGTGCTGGGCCTGCCTCATTGCCCAGTCTGAGTGGTTTGAATCGTGCCAGGCCAGGGAGCGTGCAGAAATATCTTTAGTCTTTTGCCAGGAGTTTGGGTGCTGAAGCCTCTGATCCCTTGGGAAAGCACAGGGAGAGTGTTTCCTAAGGACACCGCACGTTTGCATGTTGTTTGCCAGCAGGGATGGAGTCTGGGAGAGGTTCAGGCCATGGGTTGAGCAGAGGTGCTGATGGCTGCTGTGTCTTGCTGGAGCGAGCTGGGAGGCCTTTTGGCTGTCAGGATGTGTCTCACAGCACCTCAGATGCTGTCTGCTCCGCGGTGAACTCAAGGCATGGCAGAGATAATGAGAGCATCTCATGGCCCTGGGAGCTGATGTTGATGGGTCTGCATGAAATGGTTCTTTTTAATGTCTCCATAGAGCTGCTCAGCTGCAGGGAAAAAGCCTTTCCAGGCGAGGGGTGGATCAGCATCTGCAGGGGGGGTTTAGCGCGGCTGGCTTTGGTCCTGAGGAAGGAGGGTGCTGGTGCAGCAGAGAGCGTGTCAGACCCAGATCAACACCCTGCAGAGCTGTGGGTCTGTGTGGTTGTCCAGGGCTCTGAGCAGCCTGTTTGCTAAGTCAGTGTTTGACACCAGGCATCCATCCTGAGCATCCCAGGGGGCTCCAGCAAACAGATTGTGGTGGAGCCTGGACGTGTGTGCGTCTTTCTGTGGAGTCATCGCCATCACCCATCACCGGCAGAGCCAGATCCCGGGCTCCTGCTCGCTGTGGAGCCGGGCAGGGAGCTGAGCACTGGCTGTGGTTTGTGCCTGCTGCGCTCACCAAACCACAGACCCTCTGCAAGGCTTTGCCTTAGTGATGGTGGCTGTGATGAGCACAGCAGAGAGAGGGATGCGTGTGATGAGTGAGCAGAGGGAGCCTCCAGTCTGGTGCCGGTCATGGTGACCCTGTGAAAGCGGCTCCAGCCACGCTGCTGTGCCGGGACCACCACAGCGATGGTTCTGGCACAGAGCTGGCAGGCTCTCCAGCATTCGCATCCATCTGTTTGCAGTGAGGGTGTTGTGTAGCAGAGCCAATCCTGGTGTTTGGGACCAAAGGCTGGGAGCACAGCGCTGCGAGTCCCTCCTCTGCTCTGCTTTTATGAATGAGCAAAGTGCTCTGGGAAGCCCTGAGCCTGCTCACTGCTGGTGGTGGCATGGAAGTACCACCTCTGCGGGCTGAAAGCTGCACCCTCCTGTGTCAGCACCAGCCCTGTAAGGGGATGATACGTTGGTTGGTCAGGTAAGCGAGAACGAGCCCAGTCAGCCCTACCGACTGGTCCCTCCGGTGGTTTCATGGAGACCCTGGATCTACTTTAGCAGGCACAAGTGAGCTCTCCTTTGCAATGCTTCCATCTTGGCACATCCACAGCTCCACAGTTCACGTGTACCTCCATTAAGCTACTTGTTCAGATTGGGCAAACTTCCAACAGGCTTCACCAACCTCTGTTTTTCTTCTGTTTTGCACCCCTAAAGCGGTGCCTCCCTCCGTTCAGCAGAACCGATGCCCTTGCAGGCAGAAAAGCCGTGCTGCTGCCTGCTGCTTGCGTCGGAAGGCATCTGGGTTCCCTCATCTGCTCGGGCAGGAGTGGAACACGGCACCGGTGTTCTCTTGGGAAGCGTTTCTGCTGCGGAGCAAGGGCATGGCCGCAGCAGGGGCCCAGTGCTCGTGATGGGAGCTCCAGCTCCTCCTGCGCCCGCGGTAACGTCCTTGCTCTGTTGCAGCGGCGGTGGAGGCTTGTGTCTTGTTCGGCTTGAAGCGACGGGCAGCAGGGTTCCTGCGCAGCAACAAGATAGCAGCTCTCTTCATGAAGGTGGGAAAGAGCTTTCCCCTGGCAGAGGAGCTCTGCAGGAAGGTGCAGGACCTGGAGCAGCTCATCGAGAACGTGTAAGGCACCGGCACTGACGTTACCCCTCAGGTCGCTGTGGTTTGGGTGCTGCTGTGGGTGGCAGTGTCCAGCTTGAGCCCCTGCAGGAGGAACTGCTCCTTCAGTGGAGCAGGGTCCTGACCTGGGACTTTGATACCTTGACTGAACTGCTTGGTCTTTTAGGACGCTGTGAGCTGCAGTTGTAGTTTAAGCTGGGATGGACAAGTTCTTCCTTCCTCGTGCTCAGGGACAGCTCATCCTGTTTGCTCCTGAGCTGTCACAGCTGATGGACCAGAGCACTAAGCCAGCTGGAACCCAATTTGGTCTGCCTCAGTGTGCAGGGCTTGAACCTGCAGTAACTCAGCTTCTGTTTGGGACTTGCTTACTCATCCTTGGACAGGAACCAGGGAGATGGATGGAGCAGCTACCGGGGGGGCAGGAATCTTTACGTTTGTAAACTGCTGTCCTCAGGCACCAGTGGGAAAGGAGTGTGGGCTTGGAGGACTCTGCTGAGGCAGAGGCTTGTTTGAAGGTGCCTGCACAGTGGGAAACTGATTCAGTGAAGTCAGGGTTCAGATGTGGGTCTTTGGGAGCAGGGGGTGGAACAGATGAAGGGAATGGTGTCCAGTTCAGTGCTCTGCTCCCTGAGCACTGCAGTCACCACTGAAACCCTGGCTTCCTGTCCCTCAGGATGCCAGGGGTGCCCTGGGCTCGTGCAGTGCTCAGTGATGTTGTTGCCTTTCCCCTTGTACCCCTAAAGACGAAATCAGGTCCAGGGCATCCCGGAGAATGTGCGCAAGATGCCGAAGCTGCCCAACCTGTCTCCTCAAGCCATCAAGCACCTCTGGATCCGCACGGCCCTCTTTGAAAAGGTCCTGGATAAAATCGTCCATTACTTGGTAGAAAACAGCAGGTGAGGGCTGGCACGGGACCGCCAATGGCTCATCCAGACTCACTACCAGCATCTGCCCCTCTGAGGGTGCTCGAGGGGCTGCTGCTGAGCTGTGCCCCAGTGGGCCAGAGAATGGGACAGACCGGTTGTTGCTCTGTGCCCACCACAGGGACTCTGATTCCTGCTGCTGGTGGCCACCATATGCTCCCTCAGTTAAAGACAGGCCTGGGTTGTCAGGGACTGTGATGTCCTTGTCTTCTGGAAGCTGCATGCTGGGGTGTCCTGTGCTGGGGAGCTGTCATCTCCAATGCTAGGGGTGTTCCCTTAGGAGATGGTGGTGCTTGCAGCGTGCTGCTGTTCACCAGGAGTTTCACAGCCAGCAGAAACAGCCCCTTAAGGGCTTCTTGCCCTCTCGCCATCGAGGAACGATACAGAAAGAGAAGGGCATGACCATGATTTAAAACCATTCTGTAGTCCCAGGGGGTTGAAATGCTACAGATCCTGCTTTTATTTCTTCTAGTAAGTACTATGAGAAAGAAGCTCTCCTGATGGATCCTGTGGATGGGCCAATTCTTGCATCTTTACTGGGTAACACTTTCCTCTTTACCCTACTTTGGCAGCTTGCTTTCCAAACCCATGTTCCCAGTCCTGGTGCGCTGCCGCTGAGCCATGCACAGAGATGGAGAGTGGCAAGGCTGAGCCTTCAGTGGTACTGATGGGCACGAAGCAGGGCCGAGGCTGGGGGCTGAGGAGCAGTGCGGTGCTGCAGTGCACGCATCCCTGGGGCTGGGGGTCATCTGCTCAGGGCTCTGTGGTGACCCCGGGCATGGGGACAGCCCTGACGGCTCCTTGTTGGTGATTTCTCTGCGCAGTGGGGCCCTGCGCGCTGGAGTACACCAAGATGAAGACCGCCGACCACTTCTGGACAGACCCCTCTGCGGATGAGCTGGTGCAGAGGCACCGCATCCACAGCTCCCACTGCCGCCAGGACTCGCCCACCAAGCGCCCGGCGCTCTGTGTGAGTGTGCCAGGGCAGCTCCGTGGGTATTCCAGCCCGGAGTGCTGGGAGCAGGGGCTGTGGGGACTGTGGTGGGATCAACGCGGCGCTGCATCGGGGGGGGCTCTGCCCTTTGGGAGCATCGTGTGGGAGCAAAGAGCAAAGGCAGCTGAAGTCTGCTCTGTTTATTGCAAACAAACCCCACTCCTGGGGTTTCTCTAAGTACAGAACTGAGCTTGGCCAGAGCCAGGAAACCTTTTAGAGGACACAAGGGAAAAGTAAAGGGTGAAAGTTGGACTTTAAGGTGTTTTCCAGCTCTATAATCCTGTGATTTCTAGCAGTGACTTTATAAGCGAGGAGGGAATGAGCTTCAAGAGAGCTTTGTGAAAGGAAGAGGTGTCTGAGCTCAGCTCATGTTTGTGGGTGCATCTCTTTCCAGATCCAGAAGAGGCACTCGAGCGGCAGCATGGATGATCGGCCCTCACTGTCTGCCAGGGACTATGTGGAGTCGCTGCACCAGAATTCCCGAGCCACCCTCCTCTATGGCAAGAACAACGTCCTGGTGCAGCCAGTGAGTACCTGCTGGGGCATCTGCCCTTGAAAACGCTCTGCTTCCCGCCTGTCCCAAGGAGATTTGATGGAGGAAAGCACAGGCTCATGTTTGACCTGGGAAAGCAGTGGCTGGACTGGGTTTGTTGGGCTCCTCCCAAGTGGAACAGCAGAGCTCTGCTTCTGAGTGCAAACAGGCTCCTCTCCTGCCCACTCATAACCAGAGGCCACAAAATGCCTCCTCCTGTCCCTGCCTTCTTACTGCAGTCAAGTGAGGTGCAAATGGCTTATGTGGAGCTGCTGTGCCTCGGGCTCCTCTCCAGCCTTCTCCCGAGGTGTCCTGGAGGCTCTGCAGGGCCACGCTGGGTTTCTTACTTGGAAACCTGAAGAGCTCAGAGGCCCAGGCTCTGGTACCCTGAGCTGGTCGATGCTTCGTGCTCCTGGCATCTTCCATCCCGCTCTCACCAGCTCCTTCTCTCCCTGTGCTCCTCAAGCGAGATGACATGGAGGCCATACCGGGGTACCTGTCCCTTCACCAGACTGCAGACATCATGGCACTGAAGTGGACTCCCAACCAGCTGATGAATGGCTCCGTGGGGGATCTGGACTACGAGAAGAGGTGACTGGTTCCCAGTGCATGGGGCAGAGGAGAGGGAAATGATCCCAGGTTCACTGAGTGTTCCCCATGACTGCAGAGCAGAACAATCACCCTGGAGTCTGTAACAGGGGAAGGGATGGGGAAGGAGGCCTGAGGTGGGAGAGGTGAGCTGCAGGAGGGGGTGTGAGATGCTGTGCTAGTGCTCTGGAGGGACGTTGTCACTCAGGTTGGTTTCGTGGCAGCTGCTCTGCTGCTGGGACCTCATCCTTTCTGTGGCTTCCCCAGGGTAGCTGGAGGCAGGATCTGGAGCTGACGTGAACAGAGCAGAGCCTCTTGCGTCCCTGAAGCTCCTCACAACTTCCTCTCTCTCTGTTCCAGTGTGTACTGGGACTATGCCATGACTATTCGCCTGGAGGAGATCGTGTACTTGCACTGTCACCAGCAAGGTAAGGCTGGAGCCAGGGTGCTGGAGGGTGCTGGCACCCTGGCACTCGCTTTGTTACCTCTGGGGAGTGCGTGTATGGGGATGCTTCAGCTGAGGTCCAGGGCAGGTGTCCGGAGGTCTGGGTGGTCACCACTATGTAGGTGTTCTAGGAGAACCTTTAAACCAGCTCCTTAGCCTGGAGGTGCTCCATGCAGAGCAATGCCCCATGGTTTTCAAGGGTGGGATCCAGGCAAGCCTTCTCCAGCCCTCCAGACTTAGGCTTATAACAGAGATGAATCCAGACAAGGAAGAGTCTTCCTTCTCCGTACCAGAATGACAACTCCCTCAGCTTGCTTGCCTGCCCCTGCATGTTTGGCTGGTGATGTGTCCCTCATTCATGCCTCTCTTCTCTCTGCTGTCACTGTTAATAGTAGACAGCGGTGGGACGGTTGTCTTGGTGAGCCAGGATGGGATTCAGAGGCCTCCGCTGCGCTTTCCCAGAGGAGGGCACTTGCTGCAGTTCCTGTCCTGCCTGGAGAACGGGCTCCTGCCCCATGGGCAGCTGGATCCACCCCTCTGGTCACAGCGGGGAAAGGTAGGCACCCGAAACCAGGCTTGTTCTGAGGCCAGGGCACTGCGGGCTCCTGCTGGTGTTCCCTTGTGGAGTGTCTGGGAGCAGAGACAATGGGGAGGACCCTCAGCCCAACATCAGTGGCTTCTGGTTTGGAACAACCCTCCCAAAGCTACGGAAGATGGGCTTGGAATGTGTCAGCTCGGTTTAGCTCGTGGCCTTGCCAGACCCTCCAGGGCAAATCAGGAGGGAGGAGATGCTGGCCATGAGGCAGCATAGCTTTGGTTCTGATGGAGCTGGCCGTGCTGCATGGTTGTTCATACTGTGTGCCCAATCCAGAGGCTGCTTCAGCACGGGGAAGGTGCAGACATCATCCAGGATAGGAGTTTGGCAAGCGAGGCACTGACCATGCTGAGCCATGGGGTGGCTTGTGAAGAGCAGGTTTTGTTCCCCTAGGGAAAGGTGTTTCCCAAGCTGAGGAAGCGAAGCCCACAGGGCTCCTCTGAGTCTGCCTCCGACAAGGAAGATGACGAAGCCACGGATTATGTTTTCAGGATCATCTACCCAGGGACACAGGCTGAATTCGGTGAGTGCAGGGCAGTGTTCTGGGTGGGTTATCATGGGGTGCATGAGCAGGCAGGGGTGCAGCACTGACAAGCGCATGGTGCATCATGTCAGGAGGTGGCTCCAGGGCAATGGGCTTTGCTTGTAGCGGTGCTGCCTTTAATCATGTATGGGCTGGGGTTTATTTGCTTCAACCTTTCACGTGCTGGGGAGTCCATCACTGCAGCTGCACAAGAGGCCACAAGAAGGAAATCCTTGCACATCATTTCAGTAGTAAAGGGCACTCTGGTCACGTTCCTTGGGGGTCACTGTTCACCATCACAAGCCTCCAGGGCTGATTCTTCTCTTGCTATCCCCAGGCCAGGTCAGCAAGTGCTGCGTTACATCCGTCTATGTTCCTTCTGCAGTGCAAAGGAGAGACGACAGCACCTTCTCTGGGTGCTGCCAGGCTTGAGCCGTGTCTCTTCACTCCCTGGCTCACAGGGCAAAGGAGAGGATGCTGCTGGATTCCCCAAACCAAATGCCTGGTTGGGAGTGATGTGAGCAACGTGCTCGCTGAAATGACCATGCATTTGTCCTCACTCTTCTGTGGGATGCCAGTTTCTGACTTCTGGGAGCATCGTGGGTGACTTTATAAGGGGGAAACCAAGAGTGTGATAGAGCTTGTGGAGGGGTTTTTAAAAGCTACAAAATTGGATCAGAAACTTGTTCCTGTAATTTTGAGGCTGGAAGGGAGCAGTCGCATCTCCTGTGACTCCTCCATAACGTCAGTTAAGATTATACTTAGTTCTCCCTGCCTTTAGCTGACTAACACGACTCAGTGAGTCAGATCAAGATCTGATTGAGGCTAAAACACCAGATGGAGATGCTCCTTTCTGCAGCTTCCTTTTGATCTACCCCTTAATTCCATGCTGGGGGCCAAGGCTTCAGTCAAATGAATTGCTGCCATCTCCTCAGCTGGCATCATCCAGGTCTGCGAGGTTCCTGTGGACCTTCCCAGAGGGGGGTGGAACTGCTTCAGTTCTCTCTTCCCGATGGATTCTGCCTTTATCCCCTTTGATTTGTGCCTTTGTCCTCTCTCTGTGTCTCTAGTTCCCATTAATGGCCATTTTCAGCCATTCCTCGCCTCTGTGATCTCCATCAGTGCAATGAGAGGGAGGAGCACAAGGACTGCAGCTGCGAGCAGGATAGTGGTGACCCCTAAGTGGTTTCTGAGGCTCCCCATCACGTCCCAACCTCACTTTGCCCCTCTGGGGACCACTCGGCATCAGTGTAATGCAGCTGTTGTTGGTGTCCAGTGCTGCTGCTCACCTGTGTTGTCACTTGACAGTGCCTGCAGAGGTGTCCTGACTGTCACCAACCCCTCAGCACCAGCTTAGAGGGGAAGGGAAGAGGCTTTCACAGGGATATTTCAACATCTTTCTTGCCAGGATCAGTTATTCAGCATCACAAAGAGGGAGTTGGTGAGGGAGGAACCTTCTCCCGTCTGGAAGATGGAATTTCTGCCATGATTTCATTTCCAAGGAGGTGTAAATTGGATTATTCTTCATTGTTCTTCCTCCATCCCACAGTTCACCTTCTCCTAGGGAGGCCCAAGTCTGAAGGGCAGGAGCTATTCCAGGCAGGACAGCAGCCAAGCTGCTCAGCATGACCAGCCTGAGGCAGTGCCTGAGCTGTGTCCAAGGCCACTGAAATAGCACTTCTGAGTTTCAGCAGGGATTTAGCAAGTGACAACAGGAAGAGCTCCTTGCTCCTGCTGTCCCGCTCAGCCTTGTCATCACATCTTTCTCTCTTGTGTGATTCGGATGTTCCCTTCTTTCCCTGCGTCTTGGATGGGATCTGAATGCTTGAGAGATGGGAGCTTTTCCCTTCTCTTCCTGGGACAGCGGTTGATTTCACTCCTGTTTCTCCTCATCTGTGTGACATCTATTGCAGCCCCTTCTCCTCAGTCTCCGTGGGTTGGGTGTGTGTTCTCCGCCTTGGTCAGTGCACAGCAGCTCAAGATGAGCTTGCTGAAGGCACTGTATTTATTAGCAGATGATTCTCTCTTGCTCTCTTTAACCAATCCTCTTTGTTTCCTTCCCTGTCTCCGGAGCTCACCAGTGCTGGTGCTGTCATTACCTGCTCTGGGTCCTACCTGGTGCCTGGAGCCTCCTTGCATGGATGGGATGCTGCCGTTGCTGCTCAGAGCTCTCCTCTCGGGCCTCCTGTGCCTCGCCTGGGGGCAGCGCAGCAGCAGCCGATGCTCCTCTCTCTGCCCTCGCAGTGCCCCAGGACCTGATGGATGCTCCAGGCTCTGCTCTGCCTCCCATGTGGCAGCCCAGCACCCGCAAGTCCTCCTGCTCCTCCTGCTCGCAGAGCGGCTCCTCCGATGGGGGACCAGCCAACGGCTGCAGCCACGAAAGGTACAGCAGCTCCCCTGCTTGCTTCGGGAGCCGCGGGTAACGCAGGGCAGGGGAACAGGAGACAGCTCCGCTGCTGGCCAGGCTGGAACTGGCACAGGGCAAGTGGTGCCTCCAGCCTCAGGCTTGGCTTGGTTGTGCAGGGGCCAGTGGGATGTGTCCAGGCTGAAGTGGGTCTCATCCCATCATCTGGGACATCTCAGCTGCTCTGTGGCCGTGTCCTGGCAGCAGGAATTGCTGCTCTCAGACGGAGCAGAGGGCTGGTGGGCACCTCTGAAGGCAAAGCTGGAGCAGTCACATCAAAGCAGGGGCTGAGGGAACACACGGAGCATTTCCTCTCCCCCCATCCGATGTGTTTGTATTGGCAGAGCTCCGCTGAAGCTCCTGTGTGACAACATGAAGTACCAGATCCTCTCCCGGGCCTTCTACGGCTGTGAGTACTTGTCACATCCGTGATGCCTTGAGATGCATGGCGGGCACAGCACGAGGTCCTGGGCTCTGGGCTAGGAGCGGTGCTGAAGGTCTCTTTCAGGGACCCTCAATGAGAGCTTTCTCCTGCTCTGCATCCTCACGGCTCCTCGGGTTCTGTGGCTGAATGTTTGCTTCGGCCCGGTGCAGGGCTGGCCTATTGCAGGCACCTCTCCACGGTGCGCACCCACCTCTCGGCGCTGGTGAACCACAACATCGTGTCCCCTGATGTGCCCTGCAGTGCCAGCTCGGGGCTGACCGTGGACATCTGGCAGAGATACCTGCAGGACAGCACGGTAGGGCCAACGCTCCTGGGCTATACCTGCTGCGGGGGGCTTGGGAGGTACTGGGTACTGGGCAGCATCACTTCAGCGGTTGTAGCATCGTTACTTGAGTGGGTTTGGTGGCCGCTTCCTGGCCACCCTTTCCCAGAATGTGCACCCACAGGGCTCTACTTAAGCCCAAGCAGAGATCTGAGGGATCATCTGCAGTGAACAGGCAGTGATTCTGTGGAGGTCGGTGTCTGCGCAGTGCTTGGGGTGCTGGAAGGCAGCACGGCCAGGCTGTGCTTGTCCCTGTGTGTGTTAGCGGGTGGGCTGTGCTCCTGGCTGCGTGTGCACTGACTCGGAGCTCTTCCCCCAGAGTTATGAGGACCAGGAGCTGCTGCGGCTGATCTACTATGGTGGGATCCAGCACGAGATCAGGAAGGCTGTCTGGCCCTTCCTGCTGGGCCATTACCAGTTCGGGATGACGGAGGCAGAAAGGAAGGAGGTCGGTGTGGGTACAGGATGGGATGGAGATGCTCAGCAGCCTTGTGCTTTGCATTGGTGTGCTCTGGGCACTTCACAGCTTGAAGAGTATGGCAGAGCTCACCCTGTGAACTCACTGGGTGTTGTGTCCCCTTTGTACTGCGGTGGTGGGAGGTGGGAGAAGGACTTGGGGAAGCAGGAATTGATAGGATCAAGCTCGGGCTCCCTGTGCAGCTGCTGGTTGGTTGTGTTCCGACATAACCAGGCAGGGAGGAGAGGGGAGGTCATTTTTCCATCCCTATTTTGCAAGGTTTTGTGGGTCAGGCTCTGGCTGGCACTGTGCAGATTGCAGGATCTCAGAATCCCAGGCTGGAAGGATCATCTGGACCCTCTCCATCCCGTCCACATCCTTTATGCACAGCAGGGCCCGAGATGGGTGACCTGCATTTAGCCGTGGTTCATAGGAGCGTGCCCCTCCCTGTGCAGGGCTGCTGGGGGGTGCAGGAGGGGCTGGTTCCCGGCTCCTCCAGGACATCATTCCCAGCTCCTGTGTCTGATCCCCCCCGCTGCAGGCAGACGAGCAGACGCGCACGTGCTACGAGCACACCATGGCGCAGTGGCTGGGCTGCGAGGCCATCGTCCGCCAGCGGGAGAAGGAGTCGCACGCGGCTGCTCTGGCCAAGTGCTCCTCGGGGGCCAGCTTGGATTCCCACCTCCAGAGGATGATGCACAGGGACTCCACCATCAGCAACGAGGTGAGTGTGTGGGCAGCTTCGTGTTGGCCTCCGCTATGGGGTACCTGGTCCTTGCTCGCCCTCCTTCCCTGCCCTGTGTCTGCCTCCGCACCTCGTTGCTCACTGCAGTCCACACAAGTTAGAGTTGGGGCTTTCTTACCCACCTTTCGTGTGCTCTTGCAGTGTTTAGAAGCGGGAGGAGGCATCTCCCATGGCATGACCCCTGTTTCCATAGTGTGTAGTGCTGCACTGACCACGAGGTTTTGGTCTCAGTGGTGTATTGGGGGTCTAACAAATGTGCTTAGCAGCAGCACTGACCAGGTCTGCATCCGTGCTGGGCACAGAGGCCCTGAAGGCAGGCGTGGAAAGGAGGAGAGGGCAGGGGCTCAGACAAGGAGGAAGATGATGTCTGTGGCACTGAGGGGATGTGAAGCAGCCCAGGGGGGTCTTGACTGCCTTCTCCATGTTCCCTTTTCTGCCGGCACCCAGCTCCATGGGTCTGGCTTCCAGCAGTGCAGTGAGGAGCCAGATCACAGCCCACACAGAGGGGTGTGGGGGGGAAAGGCTGCTCTGGGAACAGAGTCCAGGGAGTGTTTCCGTGTGGGCTTTGCCCTTGGAGCAGAGCAGCGCGGCTCAGCAGTGCTGGGTTATTGACCTTGCGCTGCCGGAGCAGGGCCAGGCTGGAAGGGACTCGGTAGGTGCAGCTCTGGAGTCCTCTGGTTTCCTTTGGGGATGCTTTGGAAAAGGGATGAGCTCAGTCCCGAGTGTGGGTTACACAGGGGGAGATGGAGGAAGGCAAATCTGAACCAGGGTCTGTGGGGAAGAGCTGAGGCTCAGCTCTGCAGGGGATGGGCAGAGGGGGCTGCACCCTGTGAGGGTGCTGAGGCTGTGGCTGCCCCATCCCTGGCAGTGCTCAAGGCCAGGTTGGACACAGGGGCTTGGAGCAAGCTGCTCCAGTGGAAGGGGTCCCTGCCCGTGGTTGGAGCTGGATGAGCTTCAAGGTCCCTTCAGCCCAAGCCATTCCCTGATCCTGTGACCCCCGTGGCATCTCTGCTGCTGTTGGTTCGTGTCCACCTCTGCCTGTGCTGGGAACGCCTGGGAAGGGAGCTGCCGGAGTTCCCACACACAGAGGTTCTCCCTTTTCCCACCTCACCCTGACATTTCCTGTTAGCAACAGCTCCCATGGCAATGGAGGAAAGCTGTCGCCCTTCCTCTGTGCACCAGAGCCCTGCCCGGTGAACACCCACAGCACGAGGTTGGGACAGCTCCAGCTCACAGGGCTCTGCTCTCTGAGAGCCCTATTGCTTGTGCCTCATGTCCCTGCATCCCGAGCCCCATGGGCTCCTGTGCCAGGATAAGCCTGGCACTGGGATGGCTTGGATGACAAGGGGGCTGGTTGCCCAGAGGGAATCCATGGGGCAGAGCACTCAGCTGGTCACAGCAAAGCCCAACCCTTCCTTTTGCGCTTCAGCTGGAAGCCAGAACAGGGTGCAGTTGGCTTTTAGAGGGTCTGCCTCAACTGAATCTGGCTTAAAACATCAGTATTTGTCCTTTAAGAGAAGGAAAAAGCCATTAATGTGCTCGGAAGGGTGGTTTATGGGCTGTGACTTCATGGTTTATGTGAACTAGGATGGGGCGAGCTGTGATGCTGCCAAATTAGGACAGGGGTTTGTAGGAATCGGCTCTCCAGGGGCCAGAAGGAAGCGGTTCCCTCAGACCCACATGTGTGCTGGGCTGGCTGGAGGCTTGGCTTTTGTCATCTCCAGCAGGCTCTCAGTGGCTGGGCTTGGGACTGATGTGCAGGGCAGAGCTGTGTGATGTGAACATCTCGCATGGGTCAAATACAAGAGTTTACGGGGTGCATTTTCACCTGCTCTGCGCCTGCAGATGTGCCCGTCTCTGCCAGCGTGGCCTCTCCCCATGCTCTTTGCCTTTCCAGTGTCCTTTTCCCTCTCTTTCAGTCCTCGCAGAGCTGCAGCTCCGGCCGACAGAATCACGCCCGGCTGCAGAGCGACTCCAGCTCCAGCACCCAGGTGAGCACCAGCAGCCCCGTGTCCCCTCTGCTCCTTGAGGCCACCCAGCAGCCTGCGGCGCTGGCCCCAGCTGGGGCAGGTCAATGCCCACGGTGGTTTCTGGGGTGGGGGACGAGTGCCTCCCAGCACCCTCTGGTGCCACCCAGCTCGGAACCACGCGGTGCCGGTGCTGGGGGATGTTCACCAGCCTGGGCTTGCAGGACCAGCCCCGTATGGCCTTCACACCTGAGGGCCCTGAACTGCTCCCTGTGTTGGTGGCTGTGTGGTTAACCAGCCTGGGGGAATGATGCTCTGCTCGCTGTGTTGTGCTGAGGAAAGCAGAGTCCTTTGGAGCCGGGGCTGTAGGCTCTGAGCTGTGTAAAGCATCAAGCACTGACCTGCCACAATCCGGGCAGGGGGACCTCAAGGCTGAGATGTGCCCACATATCCTCCAAGGCTGGTTAAATGGGGCAGAGCTGGATGCTCAGCTGGACTTGTCTTTCACTATGGCAAAGATGTGGAGCCGCAGCCAGGCACAGCGTTGGTGAATTAAAATGCCCTCAAGTCCTCTGGACTCTCTTGCCCTGGGTGCTTGTAGAGCCCTGTGCATGCAGAGCAAATCTCCCTCCTTCCCCACTGCTGTCTGACTGCACCATTGCAGGTGTTTGAGTCTGTTGATGAGGTGGAGCAGCCCGAAGCAGACCCTCAGCTGGAAGATGGCAAACCAAGCAAGATCCCCAATGGGACGGTGCCCAACGGTGCCTGTTCCCCAGACTCCGGCCACCCCTCATCCCAGAACTTCTCCATCGCATCGGGGTTCTCCGAGCGCAGCTTCAGCAACGAGGACAGTGCCCTGGAGACCACCAAGTCCTCGGCCAGCTCTCAGGGAAAGGCGGGGGGTTTGGATGCGCCAGCCCCGCAGGACCCCGATGGTGCCCGGCAGGGCCAGGACAGCCTGGAAGGGGAGTTTCCCAGTGGTGGAAGCGTGGACTTTGTTCCAGTGAGCTCCCCGGGGGTCCTGCGTGATGGAGACCGCGTGGCCCTGCCCGTGGTAGAGAGCTGGGCAGACAGCGAAGCCGAGAAGCAGAGCTTGGTGGAGAGTGAGGACAACCTGTCCGAGGAGCCGGAGATGGAGAGCCTGTACCCGCAGCTGGACTCTCTGCCTGTGGCTGATCTGGCCAGCAGTGAAACGGCTGCCGTCTCCTCGACGGGTGTCACCTACTCGGTGAGCACGGGCTTGTTCACTGCGTGGGCCCTGCCTCGCTCTCTACTCCCTGCCCCTCCTGCAGCTTTCTTCCTGGTTTCCATGTAAAACCAAACCAGCTTTGTGTTCGCTTGGGGCAGGCAGAGCTCCTGGACATGTACACGGTGAACCTGCACCGCATCGAGAAGGACGTGCAGCGCTGTGACCGCAACTACTGGTACTTCACCCCCGCCAACCTGGAGAAGCTGCGTAACATCATGTGCAGGTGGGAGCTGCGGGCTGGGGGGGGCACACAGGCTCTTGTCAAACCCCCCCCCTCCTCCAGGTTTTGGGGCAGAATCCCCTCCCTGAGCTGCTGCTCACGCTCTGGGGGTGCAGCCCAGCACACGGGGGGGCTCTGAGCTCAGGCGCACACTGCTGGCTCATGGGGAGCTTTTTATCATTGCCCCCCTATCCCAGAACTGGGCCACAGCCCCAGGACCTCACAGTTGCCACACTGAGGAGCCCAGCATCCTGCTCTTTGTGCTCTGCCTGCTCACTGCTGTGTCTTGGCCTAAGCAGAGGCTCCCTGGGGATGCTCAGGCATTCTGGACCCGGTGCAGCCTGCCTGCTCCCTGGAATGTGTCTGGAAAACATAATGAGGATGAGCTGCAGAGCTGTGATGCTAACAAGGGTGTGCCTGAAGCCACTGAGTGCCTAGTGCCTACCCAGGACCAGCCATCCCAGGGTACCTGATGCTCCTTGCTCAGTCCCTGTGGCTGAGGGGTTGCTGTGTGACGTTCAGCAGCTCCGAGCAGCCCCAGCTCAGCAGCTGGCGCAGCGAAAGCTGAACTGTCATTACTCATCTTGCAAACATGAGGAGAAGCTGCTGTTTCATGAGAGCTGTCGCTGTGTCTGACAGCCAGGCTGGAGATCTCTGCTGGGATAAGGCCCATGGTGCAGCAGACGCTGGAGTGGGCAGGCTGGGGAAGATCGTTCCCTTGTGCCAGCAGTGGATGCGAGCCCTTTCGGAGCACGTTTTGACTTGCTACCAAATATGGGAAGATATCCACAGGCTGGTTGCTTCCTGGGACATGGGCTCCAGGGAGGGGAAACGGGAACGCTGTGAAGACAGAGGCAGAGGGATGAGTTGAGGGGGAAGAGTGAGAAGGAGAGGTGAATTCACACTCTGTCTGTCTGCGCTTTGGACCACAGCCCCACCCTGCCGTGCTTTGATTCCACTCTTCCTCACACTGATTTCCATGCAGTGGCCATGGCACAGCCCTGGATCAATGCTGTGGCCATGGGCTGTGCCAGGCATGGCTTATTAAAGTCACCATGGGAGCTTTATCACAGAATCCCAGGTTGATTTGGGTTGAAGGGACCTTAAAACCCATCCAGCTCCGACCCCTGCCACAGGCAGGGACACCTTCCACTAGGCTCCAAGCCCCTGTGTCCAACCTGGCCTTGAACACTGCTAGGGATGGGGCAGCCATAGCCTTGTGCTGGTGGCAGCATGTAGGGAATGCTGGTGCCCTGGGAACAGAGGCAGGTTGGGAAGCGAGGTGTCAGGCTGTGCCATGGGGAGGGCTCATGGGCCACCTTTCCTGCTCTCTCACACAGCTACATCTGGCAGCACATTGAGATTGGCTACGTGCAGGGGATGTGTGACCTGCTGGCCCCTCTCCTGGTCATCCTGGATGATGGTGAGTGGGTGCCTCTGCTTTCCCTGGACCTTTGTGGAAGCACAGGGAGGATCTGCTGGGCTGGTGGTGACCCCTTGAGCTGTCCCGTGCTCAGGTGTGGAGCAGCAGGGTTCCATTTGTGTTGGTGCTGAGTGACTCCCAGGAGCCCAGCCTGGGTGCAGTGTGTGCCTGTTGCAGCCTGAGCTGTCTGTCCAAGGCCGGTCCCTGGGCTCTGTGTGGAGCAGGAGGGATGTCCCTGCTACGGGTGGGTTGTGGTGGTGAGGGTGCAGCAGCGACCCTGCAGCCCCAGTGACTGTCTCTTCCCTGCACAGAGGCTCTGGCCTTCAGCTGTTTCACTGAGCTGATGAAGAGGATGAATCAGAACTTCCCCCATGGAGGAGCCATGGACACCCACTTTGCCAACATGAGATCCCTGATCCAGGTAACAGGGTCCTGGCACAGGGATGCAGCCTCAAACCAAGGCTGGTCTTGAGATGGGGGTCTCATGCAGTGGTGGGGAGCAGGAGGCTGTAGAGTAACGAGTGCCAGGACTGTGAAGGAGGGAGGAGCTGGGTGGAAGCTGCAATGGGACCAGAGGAGAGCAGGCAAGGGCATGGCTGCTGCCTCCATTGTGCCTCATTGAGCTTCCTTTTGCTTTCCTCATCAGATCCTGGACTCGGAGCTCTTTGAGCTGATGCACCAGAACGGTGACTACACTCACTTCTACTTCTGCTACCGGTGGTTTCTCCTGGACTTCAAGAGAGGTGTGTGCTGAGGCAGCAAGGGGCAAGGGAAGGCAAGGTCTGTGTGCCCTCTGCAGCTCCGCTTCTCTGAACTCAACCACAAGCCCCTGCTTTGCTCTGACCTGGTAGATCTGGGGCTTTGCTGTGTGGATGCAGAGCCTGCTGTTCCAGAGCGGCTGGGTTTGTGTCCTGAGCCTGTGCCCCTGCTGCAGCCGGGAGGTCTGTCCCTGGGATGGGTTGCTTATGGCTTCCACCAGGAACAGGCTCCCAGGGCTGCTGTGAGTCAGGGTCATTGTAAAGCCAGGCTGGTGCGGTAACTGCTGGGCTTTCTCCTGTGTTCCAGAGCTGGTGTATGATGATGTCTTTGCCGTCTGGGAGACCATCTGGGCAGCTGCACACGTCTCCTCTGCTCACTACGTGCTCTTCATAGCCCTGGCGTTGGTGGAAATGTACCGGGACATCATCCTGGAGAACAACATGGATTTTACAGACATCATCAAGTTTTTCAATGGTACAGCCGTGTCCTCCCGGGCAGCCACTCGGGTGTAGGCAGCACGAGTCCGACTGTACACAGTCATCTGGGACATACTGGTGGATGTTAAAACAGAGCCCACCTTGCTGTGCTTAATGGTGCAGGCTGTGCCTCCTGCGAGCTGCAATCACCCCCAAAGGAGTTGTTAGTGATGGCTCCTCGGGTGTCTGTGAGGGATGGTGCTTGGGAACTTGGGCAGGGATCTGGGGCTTCAGCTCCTGCTTGCAGGTCGGGGCTGGGGGGTCCTCGGGACACGGTGCTCGGGTCTATCCTCCTCCTGTCTGTGTTCCAGAGATGGCCGAGCGGCACAACACCAAGCAGATCCTGAAGCTGGCTCGGGACCTCGTCTATAAAGTCCAGACTCTGATCGAGAACAAGTGAAGGACAGGGGGAAGACGAGACATCCAGACAAGGAGCCGGGACGCCCCTCCAATGCTTCCTTCCCTTCTCCTCCTCCTCCAAGTGCCATGCCTGTGGATACAAGGTAGTTGGACACATGCTGCTGTCTAAGCTGCAAGTACCCTTAGCTCTCCACGTGCTGTGTTCAGTGTTAGGTCCAGTGGTCCTGGCTCACGTCTTCGCAGCCGCCTTCAGTGACTTAACCAAAGAGCTGTGCAACGGCATCTCAGTGCTGAGGACTTGCTTTGGGAGCACACAAAAACTGCCGAGGCAGCCCCAGCACCCAGGCAGAGCATCCCTGGGGCTGCCTTGGGCTCAGCAGCCTTTGCTGCAATGGGATGGAGCTGCTCCTTGGGCAGGCGCTGCCCCGTGGCACCAGGAACCAGCCCCACAAGCCCGGTGCTGCCAGTGCTCCGTTTGTGACCAACATCACGAGGTTCTGCAGGTAACAGAGGGACTTGGATCACAGAAGTTCCCCTTTGATCTAGTCCCTCAGTGCATCCCCTATAGGGTTATTTTTAGGGCTCTGATCTCCCCCTGGGGGTTTGACATTGTTTGTTACTGCAGCATCATGGGAGTTTCAGCTCCGGATGGGCTTTCAGAAGAGCTCCAAATTCAGCATTGGGCTTTTCTGTCAAACCCAGCCTCTCTGATGCTCTCTGAACACTGGAAGATCTGGTCCCAACCTCCTCTGGGAGTTCTGGACCCGAGGTTTTCTCACCTGCCTTACTCAAGCTGCTCGTGGTAGGGGCTGGTTCCTCTGTTAGGGGAGAGCTCCTCGGTGGGCAGGTCAGAGCTCCTGGGGGGGTCTGTCCTCACCTTCCCTCTGAAGGTGCCTATCTCCTCTGCTCATTTAAGGACCAGCTGCTCCAAGCAGGACAGTGCAGCCAATCCCCTTGGTGCCTGTGGGCTTTCTGTGTGCTTCTGGGGTTGGCTTCAAAGCCCCTTACATCCACTGTAAGTCTCCAGTGAGGTCTTGGTGGGCTTCTTTCAATGCCTGTGAAGAGGAAGATAGCCTGAGGTCCCTGAGTGGGCTCTGCTGTTGGAAGATGCCCTTCTGCGGCCCCTGCATGAGGTGCCTCTCCAGCCCTGCCAGTGTGAGAGCAGGGGTGCCCATCGTGCTAGGGCTGCACTAAGGAGGGTTTGGATTCATTCTTCAACTCAGGTACAAACACTAAAGGCAAAGGAGAGGGGTGGGTGCTTGGTAGCTCTGGTGCAGCCAGGGAGGCTTTGAGATGGCTGCAGGGCTGCAGGGAGCCACGCTCGCAGCAGCGGGGAAGGGGCTGGGTTGTAGGGTCCTTGCTCTCAAGTTTTGCTGCAAAATCCATGTTCCCCTCCATGCAGTGTGTGATGTGTGTGATGTCTGCTGTGTGATGATGTGCATGTGGTGTGTGTGTGCCCTGCTCTTCTCTTGCTGCTGGCGTGCTGCTCACCCAAAGGGGAAAGGGGCCCTTCCCTCTCTGGAGCATCTGTCTGTGCCGTGTTCTGTATTTACTCGTGGTGTGTGTCAGCCGTTGCTCGCAGGAGTAAAGAGGGATGTGAATCTGCAGGAGGGAAGGCTGCTGCTGCAGAGCAGCTCTGGAGCATGCTGAAGTGCTTTGCAGCTCCCCAGCAAACCACCTGCTCCTTCTGTAGTGCTGGGACAGGGAGCCTGCAGCTGGGAGATCCAGGGGCCAGCAGCACAAACTGAACCCATTGGAGGCTGCAGCAATGGGGAGCCTTCCCTTCCCCATAACCCCAACAAGCAGATGTGTACCAGCGATCTAGATGTCTTGAAGCAGTTGTCTGCATCAAGTCTCCCAAGAGTGCTTGGTCTGCAGCAGCAGAGGGAGCAGAGGCCCCTGAGCTTCAGCTCTGCACTTGGGGTGGGAATCTTCCATCTTTCCACAAAGCAGAGTGCAGGCTCTGCCTCCCAGCACAGGCATCCCCTTCTCCAAAGGGGAAGGGAAATGCTCCCTCCTCCCCTCTGAGGGACCAGAACCAACAGGTGAGCTTACACAGTCTTAACCAGGCAGCATCACTGACACTTGATCTTTCAAGCTTCTGTTTTAATTCCTTGGTTTTTACACAGAAAGAGCCAAGAAATTCTGCACCATATTTGCTCTGTGTGGACCGAGGGTGTCTCTGGGCCGCTCGATAGCAGTGTCTTTTGAGTCACTTCTGGGGAAAAGAAGTCTTTATTCCTTGATTGTACTTTACTGTGTGTCCGTGTACACTGGAGTACGTGGGTGTGCTTTGTTATGCAAATGGAGATCTATCTTTTCAATGTTCTTTACAGTATCTTGTAAACGTTTACCAGAAAAGTGTGTCTATATGATATATATATATATATGGTATAGAGAGAAATATGTGAATTAAGTGGGTTATTTTTTGAGGGGGGCGGGAGGGAGAAGAACTCTTTTGCTTCTAAGAACTGTGTGGTTCCTATAGCACCTACTCCATGATGTGCCAATCTGTCACTGTCCCTGTACTGTGAGAGTTGTTCTGGTACAGCAGCAGGAGGCTCAGAGCAGAGCCCCCATCAGCCTGGGTTTAGTTCTGACCTTAAAACTGGGAGAGAAGAAAGAAAGGAGGGAAAAGCGTTACAAAAGGCTTTGTTTGAGCAGTGGGGCTGAGTTCCACCGAGCAGACCTGTGCTCGAGCGGGTTCTGTGCCAGCCCTGGGATTCACTTGTGCAAGGGCAGTCGCAGGGTTGAGGCTTGGTGTGGGCTGCAAGGAAATGGGATAGTCCCAAGAATGCGGTCTGTCATTTAACGTGGGAGTGAAGTCATTCTGCCCCGCAGCTGGTCAGACCTCTGGTTAGGAAAGGAGGATGATCCGCTCTCCTGGCTGCAGGCAGTGCCCCAGTGCACTGCTCCGCTCCAGTTCCTACACAAGCCAGTGAAAACCATCTGCTCCCCATACCCCTGTGAGAACCTGAGCCCAGAGGTGCAGCTCTGCGCAGGTCTGAGGGAGGAGATGTGAGCGGTTTCCAAGCCCTGCAGTGGTGGATGGTTCCCTATTGCCCACCCTGCTGGACCCTGGCCATGAGGCAGGACAGGACCAGGCTGTGACAGTCCCTGTGCTCTGCCCTTCCCCAGCCCCTGGCCCTGTGTGATGGTTTGATCATCAGATCTGCAGTGGCAGCTCTGCTCCTTGCTGGCCACAGGTTTAGGTGCTTGTAGAGCCCTGGTGTGAAGCAGCACCAGGAGCCTGGGGCTCGAGATCTATTTTATGGTTAAAACCTGCTAAATTTAAGCACAGGTTTTCATTGTGGAGCTGCCTGTGGCCCTCCTGCCCTGCTCTGCCCCTCTTCTGGGATGAAGCTGTATTGTGGGCTCCTGACAGTGAAGATCCCATGGTCCTGTGGGACACGCAGCTCTCCCAGCTGTGCTGCCACAGGATCATGTTTACCACAGCGGGAGAAGCCCATGGCAGGGGAATTCTTGCCCTTATACAGTCATCTTCTCTGGCTCCTTGGGGAGAGGAATGTCTCATCCCAGCGGCTCCGTGCCGCTGAAATCCACCCCCTGCAATGGCACTGCAGGCTGGGACTATCTTTAGCCTGGTCGCTCTGCTCTGTGGGACCAGGGACTGGAGTTGCTGCTCTGACTCGAGATGGCTGCATCCTGCTCCTGGGCACAGCATCCCACTTGTCCCAGCCCATGTTCCCTGCTCTGGGTACCTCCAGACTGAGCTGGAGTGAAGGATGGACATGGGCTGAGATGCTCAACTCGCATTGCACCCGTGCTGAGCATCCTTAGAGGCATGAGGGATTCACTTTATGAGCTGCTCAGCTCGCAGTTATCTTGGTATCTTTAAATACAGTGAAAGTCCCGGTGCCATGTGTCCCCGAGGGTGTTACTGGTGGATTCCCTGTCTGCATTTGAGCTTTCTGCTGATGCAACCCACCAAATAGCTCCTGGTACCCATCCCTTTCAGTGTTACTCATATAAACCTTTAGAAATTGCCCTTGTTCCTAAACATGTGGGTTTTACAGGAGTTGTTCTCTCACTGTGTTGAGTCTCTGAACCGCTTTGCTATGGGTGTGATTCGTGAAGACTGAGAGGGCTTTTTGCATGGGGACTTCTTGCTGCCACCCTGTTCTGCTCTCACCCAGCCTCTTATGATCTGAGCATCCCTTCACATACCCACATGGACCTTTCCATCACTGAGAAGTGAAAACCATATCAAGAGAAGTGACATTCTTGACGTGGTAACTTGGAATTGCGGTTCTGCCACAGTCCATCCATGGGTGAGCTGTGCCCATCCCAAAACCCCACCTCAGAGACACCAGCCTTGTGGCCAAGAGCAGTTTATGGGATGAGATTCTCTTATTCTTTCTCCTTTATTCATTTCTTATTTAAATCCAGCTGGCTGGTTTTCCTTTCTCTCCCCATTCACTTGGAGTAGATGGTTAATCCCCTGCACTGGGAGCTGCTGTGGCAACAGTCCTCCAAATGGGTGTGAGACCAGGTTAAGATCCTCATCACCTCAGTTTGCTTTTAATAATCTCTTACAACGTCTTAGATCTCTGCTCTCTCCTGTGGTGTTGCTGTTCAGAGCCCTTCCATCAGGAGGCCTGAAATGATTGGCATTTCATCAAACATCTGTCCAACATTCCTTACTCCGTTCGGGAGTTTCCACTTGGGCCGAGCAGTTCTGGGCTGGTTTTCAGCATTTTACACTCGCTTGAGCACAAATTGGTGGTGAAAGAGCACAAACTGCGGAGGAAGTGATGCTTCTCCAGCGGGCCCGAAGGGTTGGAACTCGCCAGAGCCAGTTCCCAGATACCCTGAAGCAGATAAAATGCCACTTCCTGCTGCCTGCGCTGTTCCAGGCACCCCAGTGGTCCTTGCCCAAGGTCATAATCCTCATTGCCTGCCCTCAAGTAAGCACATTATCACTGATTAAGGCACCTGAAGTCTTTGTGGTCCCACTGACACCCCGTTTGTGTGTGGTGCTGGCAGTGAGGGCCGGGTTAAGCTGTTCTGGTGCCTTTTCCATGGTTTGGAGTGTTCAGATTTGTCCTAAACTTTGTCCGAATCCCGAGTTTCCTGGCGAATGTGTGTTGTTGGAATAGCCATAGCAGTCTGTTAATGTGTCTAATTTTAGATCAGTGATAAGCATATTCAACCTTAAATCCCTGTTCAGTACTTTAATCACTTCCTTTCTGAAATGGGTTTTGCACAGGGGATGGAGCTGCAGGTCCCAGCCCCTGGTCCGTGTCAGGCTGCGGTGGCTCCTGAGCCGCTGCCACACTGAGGGTCCGGGGCTCTATTATTAGTATTATTTAAATTATTATTTTAGTTTTTAATAAATCAATGCTAAAATATAAACTATGCACAAAATGTTCAAGATGCCTGGAAGGTCTGAGGATAGGAGTGGCTTCAGCCCTGAGGAAGGGAAAGGATTGAAAAGGCAAATCCTGGATACCGAGGTACTAAAAGCTTCCTTTTCACAACACATAAGATCCACTTAAATCCTTAGAAGTTCATTCTCCTCTTGGAGGTTAATTCCCAGGAGCCAGGGAAGGAGAAAGGTGTCATTCACAAACAGAACTAATGAGAACCTGTGGTGTTAATCCAGTCATAGACCCACGAATGTCACCTCCCTTGTGCTAAGGTGTGTTCTGCAGAGCTTGGCGCTGGGCTGTCGCCCTGCTGCAGCCCTTGTGGAGATGCCAGGAACCATCCCAAGCTCTGTGGGACATGGGGTTACCTCTCCACAGCAGGGTTATGAATGTATCTGATGTCCTGGCATTAGACTTTTCTGTTGCCCTACACTGAATTGCTGCTTTTCTCTGTTGATGCCATTTTGGTCTCTGGGAGTTGCTCTATTGAGCTTAACAAGCACTATAGCTTTTAATATATTTGTAGAAGTGCTGCTAATGTTCTGGGATGATTTGAATTCCACTCTGTGGTACAATATCTGTTTTATATTATTTTATCCATGCTTTTGTTTTTTATGTCAACTGTTCCTTATTGTTGTTCAGGAAGAAGAATTAAAGCTCTATTCTCTATGGTTAATGTATTTTCAAACCGATACCATCCTGGTGGTTCTTTATGGCTGCGCCGGTCCCTGGTAACACAGAGGCTGTGGAGGGCATCAGAAAGGCAGCAGGGTCCTGCCCTGTGTGGGGCTGGCACTTGGCATCCCTGCAGCCTCCAGAAGCTCTTTGGGTGCTCCCTGGGGAGAGTGCTGTGTGTGGGGAGATGTGAATGGTGACCCCAGGAGCGCTCGGTGCCCTCAGCCACCTCCTCATGATGTGCTGTTGGCTCCTGTTCCTGCACTGGGAAGAGAGAAAGGATTTGCATCGGCCCCAACATCATGTTTGAAGCAACACCAAGCAACTTTCAATGCATTTCTAATGCATGGGATAGGAGTAAAAGTGAGGGTGGATGTGAGCTCCAGATTCCTGCCTCGATGTACTTAGTGCGAGAAGAGGCTTAATTAAATACAACCTGGCATTTAATTAATCCTTAATATGTTTGCTTCTTGGGGCCTGTTTGCTCTCATGGCACAGCACCAGGTTTCAGAGCAGGCTCGCAGTGAAAGGCTTCCAAAGGCTGGTGAAGACACTCCCAAACACACACAGTTTGTGAAGTGCCAGGGGGATTCCACCAGCCCATGTTACTTACCTGCTATTAGTTGGCAACTTAATCAGTAGAGGCCTGGTCCCCGAGGAGTGAAAGCAGCCATGCTCTGCACGCAGGGTGCAAGGCGCTGGCCAAACCCTGCTGTGGGGAGTAAATGATCCTAAAAGTGAGTTCCATTCATTTTGAGCTGGGATGTTTTCCCGCAGAAGCAGGTATCCCAAGGCTGTGCTTTGAAGCGCTCTGAGATTCCCATCAGGACTGCCACCTCCTGCAGTGTGGTGGCTTCCTAGCAGGAAGAAAAGCTCCCTGGGCTGCAGACAGGGGCACTTCAGGAGATGCCACTTTGGGTGGCAGCCCCAGTGTTCTCCATGGCCCATTCTGCTCCTCTGCTGCATGAGTCTGAGCCCTGAGGCTGCTGTTGCTGCTGCCAAACCAGTTTTCCATGGCACATGCCCAGGGCAGCCCATGGCGGTGGTGGGGTTGGATGGGACCAGGGGCTGGTTCCCAGTCACCCTCCCTTGCATCCCTGTGGCACAGGGCACTGGCACAGCACCTCGGCCGTGGCCTCAATGCCAGGAAGGACCAGGGTGTTTATAACACATCATTAACATGCGTGAATGAACATGTTAAACCTGGATGCAAACAAAGTACTTCTCGTCTAAACGCCTACTTTGCACAGGACTGCACTGCCCTGGTAGCCCCTCTGGCTATGTCTGACTGTGAAGGTGTTCTAACACGTATTCCAGGATGCCTTTTTGCTAAGGAAAATAAAGCCATTGCACAAAGGCGTCCCCACAGAGCAGCAAACCTGGGCACATCCTTTGGAAAGCCCCATTTTGGCTGGCACAGGCAGCACTAACTCACCCCGATGGCAGGGTGAGGGGCACCAGCATGAACTGTGCTGGCAGCTGGGGCTCCTTACCCTGCCCAGCATCACTGTGAGCCCAAAGTCAGATTTGCCAGCCTGGAGTTTGGAGCTTCCTGCTAGATCTGAGTGTGGTGCAGTGATTTGAGCTGTGGTGTTTCCAACGAGCTGTGTGTGGATGCAGCTCACAGCCATGAAAAACAAGGTCAGATACAGGAGACGAAAGAGCAGGGATGTGCTGAGCTGCTCCTAAAGCACAAGGGAACAGAGTGCTTTTTCCTGGAGCAATTCTCAGAAAGTGAAAGCGTTTCTGCAGCACTTCTATCCACTGCATTGGGGTGACATTCAGAGCAGAAAGCTCTCAGCTGTGACCATGCACCAGCTGAGCTCATTTGGGCTGCTTTACACCGAAGTCTGTTTTCTGGGCAGCTTCCAGGAGCTCGGTTGTTCAGGAGGAAGATGCTGCGAGGGTTCACTCGTGCTCTCTGGTTTAGGTACTGGGGTGGACAAGTTTGAGCTGTTCTGAGATCAGCAAATGGAACAAAGACACTCGCTGGCCTTTACTGACAGCGCTGTTGTTGTTGGCCACGGTACAGGCGCGCGCTGAAATCTGAGTCACTGCTCTGCCTTAGGAAACACAAACAGACTCCCAGGAAATCTGCTTCCCTTTGTTCTCCCAGCACCCCCCCACGTCCCACCATGTGCCATGTGCTGATAGCACGGCCGGGATGGGTTTGTGTCGCTGGCCAAGATTCCAGACCCATGGAACGTTCATCCTCATGCAGCAGAACCGCCCCTCCAGTGCATGCTAACAGCTCCTTCCTGCCCCACAGCGCTGTACACACAAATGGGATGCTCGATTATCCCTGTTGTTTTGTCAAGGATTGCTGGCTAGAGCTGCTTGGTTGAGAACCTTCCTGGAGGGAGAAGTATGATACAGCAGGGCTGTGCCTTCCTCTGTGCTCTGTTCTGGGCCCTCGGTGTTGTCTGTGCAGCTCTGCACTGGTTTTCATGGTGGATGAGGATGAAGAGCGGGGAGAGGAGATTTTGAGGCCCCTGCCATGGTGGTGATGGGGAGCAGAAGGATTTTCTGCCTTCCTTTCTGCAGATGATCTGTAGTCAGCACCTTCCTGCAGTATTCAGTGCCTGAGAGGTGCAGTTTGCTCCTGGTCAGTTCCTCCTGAGGCCACATCCTGAACCTTCACTGATAGTTTTGGTTTCCACGGGAGCACTTTCTTTATGGAGGGTTGCGAGATGGGACATTGAGGTGCTTCACTGCTTAGGGCCAGTGCATTTCAAACCCCCGTGGGCCTGAGAAGAGAGATGCTCGTTCCCCAGCTCCAGATGAAGTGGTTCTGCATGCATCTGCACCTCTGCACAACAGGAGCGACTTGCTCAGCGGGAAGAGACGGAGGTTGCTAATGGCTGGAACAGAGGAGGGGATCTTGGCCACTGTCCTGGTAAGGTTGGGCAGAGCCCACTGCTGTTATGGCAGAGGTGGCACAGGAGCAGGCTTACATCCTCATGGAGGCAGCAGGGCAGCGGCTGCTCCAGAGGTGGTTCAGGAAGGAGCAAAGGTGTTGGCCTGGGATCTCCGCACCAGCTCCGTGGCCTGCCCCCAGGTCTGCAGGCGTGTAATGGGATATATGCAGTTAACCCGTTTCTCCACTATAGGGCACTGACAGACTATGCGAGAGGAACAGATCACAGCAGCCTGGCTACTACACCCAACAGCAGTGGTTATGCCCTCTTTAATGCAGTTCTTAGTTGATTCTGAAACAGTTAATTCTGTCATAGAGAGAAGAAACATTGGCACCACCCATGCGAAAGCAGAGCTGCTGGTAAACTGGTGCCTCAGCCCAACACAGCCTTTTGTGGGCTTGATGGCAAAGAATGTGCTTAAAATGGAAACTTCTTGTAGAGAAAGGGCCTATCATTCTGTTCCGTATGTGAGCTGTATATTGGTTGCATATCATCACACTGATGGGCTGGTGAAATCATAAACCAAAGGTTCAAAGCTCAAATGTCCGTGCAAGATGGAGCTGGCAGTGTCTGTTTGCTATTGCCATCTACACCGCAGGGTGGAATTACAGCTCTAATGTATATACATGGGGTGACAGGACAGGGCTCTGCATTTAACTCTGCCCCTAGATTGCGGCTCACTCTGGTCCAACACCGATGGACCAGGGGGAGAAAGCATCACACAGGGTCTCAGTTGGGGAGGGAGCACAGGGGATGAAACCCTTCCTAGAGGGCTGTGTGCTCTGTGCTTGCCCAAGGGAGCCATAGTGGTGGGTGATGGTGGGTGATGGAGGGTGATGGTGGGTGATGGTGGGTGATGGTGGGTGATGATGGGTGATGGTGGGTGATGGTGGGTGATGCTGTTCTGCCTGAGCTGGGGAGCAAGGGCTGAGTGTGACGGTTGGTGCTGGGTACCTGGCTCCCACAGTTCCATGGTTCCCTGCTCTGTGCTGGACCCGCACTTCAGCCATTCCTATTCCCACACATTTGGGATGTCCCCAAGGCAACAAGAGCCAGGTGAGGGTGAGGATATGGCCCCTCCAGCTCTGCACTGGAGACTTGTTGAGACCAGGCCTGCTCTGTGCCGTGGCACCCACTGCAGCTCTGCGCTGCCACTGCTGCTGCCTCATGCCGGGGCTTGAAGCATCTCTGTGGGTCCTTTGAAGCTCCCAGCTCTCATGTCCCGGGGCACTCGCAAAGGCTCCTCAGCAGACAGTGGGAAACGCGGCTGCAGCTTCTTGGGAAGGTGCCTGCTCTTCTTGAAGTCGCCCATTTGAATGCAGGGGCTGGGGAGCCTCCAGAGCCCGGCTCGCCCAGTTCTCTCGTCTCATGTAGGTGTTTTGTGGAGGGTGCTGCCATTACAGCGGCTCCTGAATAACTGATCAGATGGTTTCGGTGCTTGGCTTTACCTGCTGAAAGCCCCATGTGTTTGTTATAGCTGGGGTTCCCAAGCCATGGGTGAGACAGAACCACTTCAAAGAGGTGCAAGGAGCAGGAAGATGCTCTTTGCATAGGCACTGATCTGAGCCATGGACCCCTCTCTTCCTGGGGGCAGGTACCAGTGACAGCCCGAGCTGCACGCACGGAGGGGGGATATGTGGATGAGGGGACAGGTTATGTCTTGGTTTCAGAGAACAGAAAGGCAAATGAGGCAAGGAATCAGGATCCCTTTGTGTTTGTGTGTGTGGTGAAGATAAAAGGCTGGATAAGGTGGGGAAAACACATCTATTACCCTGATTTGGGAGCAAGGGAAAGGGATCTGAATGTAACCGGGATGCAGGCGTGCACAGCCAGGGTGGGGACAGGGGGCGAGGCTCGCGTATCCCTGCAGCTGCCGCAGGGGTGGATGCTTCGGCTGCTGAAGCCTTCTGCTGGCCCCCATCCATGCACCTGCTAAGAGGCAGCACCCACAGCTAAACCGGGGCTGCTCCTGCAGCTGGGGAATGGATCACGGAGACATCCAGAGCCTGGACTGCTGGGGAGCGTCAGCGGCTGCAAGAGGCGAGGTTCGAATGGCTCCTTCAAGGGCTGCACAGCAGCACATGGGGAGGTTCTGCACTGGTGCAGGGACACAGGGCTGGCTGCCGGAGCTGCCAGGGTCCTGCTGAGCGCTGGGGCGAGGATGGGGAGCTGCCTTCCTGTGCCATGGCATTGTCCTTGTGCCATGGCATTGCCCTTGTGCCACGGCATTGTCCTTGTGCCACAGCACTGCCCTCCTGCCCTGCTCCTGCCGTACCCGCTCATTGCCGCAGCCCAGCCCTGCCCGGGGCCCGTGAGTCACAAGCCCGGCGCCGGCCCTGCCTCAGGAGCCGACTTTGGACTCCTCACAAGGCCGCACCTTCTGCGAGGCCGGAAAGCAGCATTCGGAGCGTTCCAATCCCCACAGCCATGGCACAGCCTTGGAGGCGGCTGAGGTGGCTGCGGGCAGGGTCAGTGCTCGGCCGCCATGCCTGGGGGGGGGGACTGGCTGAGGAGAAAGGCCCGGTGTGAGGGGATGGGCTCCCCGGCCTGACCCTGGCCACCACGGGAGCTCCCTGCAGGCTGCCGCAGGGCCCCTCCTTGCAGCCCTCAGCGCAGCGCCCGAGCCATGGTGGCACAAAGCTCACCCGGAAGGGCGAGCTGAGAGGCCCGGCGAGGAGGCAGGGCAGCGGCACGGTGTTGCAGACGGGCGGCTGCGCCCACCCGAGGCGGGGGGAGGCTGGCAGGGCCGGGACTCGAACCGGGGTCCCCCGCGCCGCGGCAGGGCCCACCGAGGAGCAGGTGGAAAGGGGGCGGAGCCACCCGGGAACGGGCGCCGTGCTGCGCGCGGCCGGCCCCGCCCACCCCCGGCGGAGCCGCGCGGTCGCCATGGCAACAGAGGCGCTTCCCGCGGGGCCGGCCCGGGCTGCGCGCGCGCCGCGGCTCCTGGCGCTGTGGGGCGAAGGGGCCGGGCGCGGCCCCGCGGCTCGGCTCTGGGGAGCGGCGGGACCCGGACCGGGACCTGGACCCGGACTCGGATTCGGATCTGGACGCCGACCGGGCCAGGCTCCCTGGACTTACCCTGCCCGTCCGCGCCGCTCCCCTCCGCCGCCCTCCGGCAGCCCCTCGCCCCGGGGAACGCGGAGGGGCGGTCCCCGCTCCGCCCCGCTCCGCCCCCGGGGGGGGGTGTCCGGCCGTGCCCGGCCGCCGCTCGCCCTCAGCCGGGCAGGCCGCTGGGCTCCGCCGCGCTCCAAGTTAGTTGGGAAGTTCCACGCTGCGGCGGGGGCAGCGCCGTCCGGGGCCGCTTGCCCCGCGGGACGAGCAGGGTAAGTGCAGGGCGATGGGAGCGCGGTGCGGGGCGCGGAGCCGCGCTGCTGGCGGCGGCGGGACAAAGGCGGCCCGGCGCGGGGAGTGTCCGGTTCGTTCACCATGAAGGGAGCGCCCCGAGCCCCAGCCCGGAGCCGACCCGTGGGAAGGGCTGGGGTGGGGGCTCCGCGTTCCCCCGTAGCGGCTGCCGGGAGGGGCGAGTGGCCATGGATGGGTTCCTGCGGGCAAACCGGGACTGGGTCTGTGGGGTCCGCGTGGGTCCGTCCCTGGGGTGGGGGGGGTCGCTTCGCTGCTTGTTTTTCACTGCGTCAGAGCCAAGGGCGAGGGGAGAAGTTGGCTCCGCGTGTGCGTGTTCGTGTTCGGAACACGGAGGTCCCCCCCTGCCCCTGCCCCGCGCCGGTGCGGGTGCTCCGGGGGTGATTTTGATGGCTCATGGGTTTAACGTTGTGCTGGCGAGCGCGGCAGATGAGAGCCTTATTTTGTAATCCAAGATGACTTTTGTAAGCGCTGCAATTATCTGTTCCCCTCTGGATTAGTGACGGTAATGTGCTTGGCGTTCTTAAATGGACAAATAAAGATGCCCCCCCTCCCTCTGCCCCCGAAGAGTTCACGGCAGAGCCGACTTCTGCTCTGGTGAGGAGCTGTCTGCAGGAGAGGTTTAGCATCCCAAGCGCGGTCTGTGGCTGCCTTTTGCCATGGACTTCGGGAAACATACCTGAAACAGCTTAAGTGCCAGTTTAAGGTCATTGCGCCGTTTCTTTTCAGTTGCAGATGCACATACCTTGGCTTGTTGGCACATCAGCCCGCGTGTGTGCCCTTGTCTTTGTTTTACAAGCCCGTCTGGCGTTCGGTAGGGCAAGATTTGTGTTGTGTTACGCAATTTGGTTGTTTCGTTTTTCTCCCTAAATTCCAAATGTAAGTGGTTTGTGTGTGGATGGAGTTCTGTTTATGGGTGGAGAAAGCTGCTCCGAAGGAGGTCACTTCCCAGTGCCTGGGTTTATGTGGAGTTCTGCGCTTGGGTTTGGGAGGGAGCAGGGCTGGGATTCTGGAAGGGTGAAACTGATCTGGGAAATCGCTGTTTCCTGCATGGTGTTGAGTCCTGTGAAGAGCTTTGCCTTCCCCAGTGTGTTTGCAGCATCGTTACCGTTGTGGCATTTCTCCTGTCTGAGCGTAGGAGATTAATCCTGTGGGTTCAGGTATTGACTTGACTTCTATTTCTGTGGCGTAATCCCTGTGTTTTTGATTTGTGTGTGAGGAATGGGATTAAGGGAAATCACACTTGGCAGATGGCAGAGCTCTTCTGCACCATGACGAGAGATCGTAACCTCTTATAATACCTATGGATTTGATTCCCTGGAGTTTAGCAGCACAGTTGTGCCGGAGATGAAGCGTTGCTGATGGTAGAACACGGGTACTGCTTTACAGGAGCGGCAGCACGCAGCAAGGGACATTTTGTCAGGCTGATGCTTCCTACCACCCTGGTAACTGCAGGCAGTTTTCATGGTAGGCTGAAGAGGTGAACTATGTTTCCAGGGTAACTGGGAACTTGTTCAGCTGCTTCAGAGGTACTTTTTGCCAGAACTGAAGGTTACTGGTGTTTCCTTGCCTTGTCTCTCTTCCAGAAGTTGGAAGTTTTTGCATCTTTTTAACGACCACATGAAAATACCATTTTTCTTTGTTTTCCCGTGGCGTTTTCAGGGTGCAGCAGGGAAACACACAATGTGGGGCACGAATTCCAATGAAGCTGCCTGGCAGCTTGACCCAGGTAAAGACTTTATTAAAAAACCCCCCAGACTTTATAAACTTCTTTTCACTTTTTTATTCTGTAGGATTTTCATCACTGCTCAGCCTCTTTTTGTACAAGTTGTCAAGGACATTTATTAGCGAGTAAACCTATAAAGCCTTTCTACTTGAGTATAATTAAAGAGGTAGGAATCCCATTTAAGTAGATGCAGCCTGTAATTCAGTTTTGATAGGCGTATGATTTCTTGAAAATACACTCATAAACTGGAGTCTGTTCTCTCAGACGATGCTCAGCTAATCCTCAGCTCAGTGTTTCTTTTCCAGTACAGAGAAGCCATAGAACAAAGCGACTCCAGAATGTCATAGTATGGGAAGTCCAATCCCTAAAAGAAGTCAAAACTAGGACTCTTTCCTAACTCAGATTCCTGAGTTTGTTGGGTTTTTGCTGTCTCATTTTATATGTGGTGGTAACGACATGTCACAGTCTCAGGTTTATGCTCATGCTGCAGTTCTGGATGCTGGAGGAGAAAGAGCAGAGTACCCAGGTATGTTCCTCATGCCCTAGGCTCTTGACTGACACCATGCCAATAGAGTAGGAGAATCTTAATGTCTGATGATGAAGCAGTTTATCACCTCCCATCACTGCCATCCTGATGGCTGTGTGTGGTGCTCGGTTGGTTGATTTTTAAGTAATGTTTCCAGCCATGTGCAGCACTGTCATCCTGGATGCTAATTGGGTCCCTTGTGTGTTTGCAGACTCCTCTGACAGTAATAATACGCTTACTGTGTGCCTCATTTCTCCCACAGGCAAATGAAATAAAATAGATTTTAGTGAAAGAAGGGATTTCAGACTCCAAGGTCTGTGACAAGTGTGGCAGCTCCTACTGCTCATGGACTGAAGGTGCAATTTAGACCCTGTATGAAAGATTTGAGTCCTGACCCGGTGGAGGGTCAGTGGGAGCTCAGGTATTTCTGCCTGGGATTCTTTGCTTGCTCTGTGGTTTTGCCTGGGTGTTGTCCTGGACTCTGCTCCATTCAGCACTTGTGTTTCTCTGGCTACTAGATAATTTTGAAGGCAGTCCTGTCACTCCCTTCTTTCACACGTGCTTGGTTACTGTCAAGTGAAAAGCGAGCGCTCTCGCCCTGGTGAGGAATGTGTTGCTGCCTTGGCTGCCTAGTCCCTTCCTTGGGATTAGCCTTTGTTTGATCTTAGGTCATGGAGCTTTCTCTCTTGTGGTGGGTTTTCCAAGTACCATCAGAACCAGGTTGTTGGAGCTCCTTGTGACTTTTGTCCTGTCCTTGGGTTTTTAAATAGTGGTAAGAAAACTTCCCATAGTCCTGCAAGTGTCAATGGAGCAGTGCTTGTGGGGCGTGCTCTGCAGACCAGGGACACAGGGCTTGGGGTTGTATTTGATTGGGAAGCAGTTGGGGGTTGGAACATGATGATCTGTAAGGTCCCATCCAACCCAAACCAGTCTGATAATTCGAGAGGATTACTCTGAGCATGTCAGTTAGGGACATGGGGAATGGTGGCAGCAGCAGTCTACCCCTCTGATACCTCAGGCTGCTCGTGTGTGTAAACGTTGTGCTGGTTTCTCACCGAGCAGTCACTTGAATCAAGGTTTTTCTCTGGGACTTGGTATGTTTTCCTGAATTGATATTCCACCGGAGCTGGTAACTTGGCTGGGCTCACTGGCTGGGGAAGTTTCCCTTGGCAGATGAGGTTGTCATGCTGAGTTGTGAGCTGTGAAGTCACTTACAGATTTGACTAGTAAAGGGGTGTGTGTGTGCATTCCTAAGTGCGAGTTCTGGATGTTCTGCAGCCAGTTAAGTGTAATGTCACTGTTCTTTGCAAGCTATTTGTGCCTATAGGATGTTTTCCTGCACAGGGATGTGAATGGTGCTGGTTGGAAGTCTGTCTTTCACTTCCATAACTTGATGAATTTGCATGGTACCATTGGAGGTATTCAGTGCCTTAGTTTTTCTGCTGATTTATGTGTTAATTTATTTCATAATGCAGGTGCAGCCTTTTGGGGCTCCTTATTCAATTGTGAAGTAGTAGGCAGCCTTTGGGAGGAAAGTATGATGTTTGTTGGATACTTCAAAGAGACGTTCATAGAATAGGAGATTGTTCTGCATTCAGTGGGCTGTTTGTAAAAGCCAGACTGAAGTAAACTACTTAATCCTGCATGCCCAGGCATGAAGCTTGCAGTGATGCTGTGAGCACAATCTGTATCACTTGTTTGTGTTTGATGCATGAGGGTGAGTAGGACCTGAGAATGTTGCAATGGTTTCGGTGTGTTTTTTGTTGTGTATGTAGGAATTGCCCAAAGACATCCTATGGAAAAAGCCACAAACCTGCCTCAGAAGTCTATTTGACTGCTCCTACACTGATTGCAGTAGTAGCCTCTGCAGTGGAAGCCACTGTGGGGTTGTCTTGAGTGTGCAGCCAAAGAGACTGGAGTTAATAGGAATTACCTCCACAGCAAGCTGGTCCTGAATCCTATGAACAGCCTTCTGAACAGCCACAGACCTGGTAGATTTAACAGTGTAACTGGAAGACCTCATGCTTGACAAGCTCTGGGTGCACCAGCCCTGTGCAGTTGAACATGCAGGCTTTACCCAGAGCAGGGACTAAGAAAAGCTGGATATTGAGTTTTGGCAAAACACAGTAAGTCTTTCCTATCCTTTTGCAGCTCCTTGTTTAAAAACATGAGTAATGTCCCCCTCTTTTTCTCATGACTGGATATCAGTTCATGTTGGTAGGACCTGAATGTCTGATGAGAAAGGGATATGTAGATCTGCTGGATGATGATTTTCCTCAGGCCTAGGCTTCAATACTTCTTTTAAGAGCCTAGATTGTACTTCTGTAAACAGCCTAAGCTTCAGATTCTTTTCTCAAATCAAGGTGGCTTATTTTCCTGCCTCCCACTGGCTTTGGTTTGCTGTGGAAATACCTAATGCTGGAACTTCTGCAGACAAGAAAGCCTTCAAACAGCTTCCCAAGCTGGTCAGGGGTTATTTTTCAGTGCATCTGTATAATTAGGAGACTGTTAATACATATTTTCTCAGTTCCTGAATACTTTAAAATTACATTGAAACAATGGGAGCTGAGGTTTTTTTTAATACTCATCACTATGAAACATGCTTGGAGAGGAGATGAATTTGTTCTTAGGCTGTGTGATTGCGGTGATGCAACGTGAGCAATCTGGGACTAGAGAGGATTATTATCCAAAACATTGCTTGGTTTTGTTTTGAGTCATGTCCTATGAGCATGCACATAAATGTTGGAAATGGTGGGGGGGAGAGGAAGGGAATCTGAGCTGCTTTAAAGCCACTTACAGAGCTGTTCATTAAAAGTTCTTATCAGTATTAAGTACCCAAACTGTGAGTTTTGGGCAGTAATAAAGCTGCTGCGTGCCTGGAGATAAGCGTTGGTCTTGCAGCAGTGTGAGAACTGAAAGCTTTGTACTGTTGCAGTGATCATGAGTCAGGATGGTCATTAGCCTGCTGTAACAAGTACGAAAAGATAACAATTCAATTGCTGAAGGTTTGGTTATCTGCACCGGTTTCACTTAGAAGGAAGAAGGGGGCATGTGCGTTCCAGCACTTCCAAGCGTGTAAGTACAGTACGCGGCATGCGAACGGCTCCGGCTTTGGTGTGATTTTGATTTGTCTGATTTTACAGATTTAGTGCAAGCTTTCGGGGAGGTGGAGGTTGATCTCAGGCTCTTTCCCAGCTCCGAATACCCCTTTGATTTGGCTGGGGGGGAGCTGTCAGCTGCAGCACAGGCCTGACCCAGTTCCCGTGCGGCAGCGGAGGCTGCCGAGCTCTGGCCTCTCTGGGAAGCGTGGGAGCTCCTCGAGCTGGGCCAGCCCAGGGATCCATCCACAGCTTTGGCTTTGCTGCACAAGCAGCACTTGGGTGCAAAGGAGGTGGTGGCAAAAATAGAAGAAACAGAAAATGAACTGCATTTAGTTTTTGAAAATAGGTAAGCATGACACGATGGAGAAGAGGTGACGAAGAGAAGATGCTGATGCTTTATTTTGTTAGTTTTTCTTTAAATCTAGTAATTTAAAAACTGTTTTACCCCTCATAGTTCCTAAGGGTAAAAAGCTGTCAGTATTTTAGTGCAGTGCATGAAAATATGAGTATTTGTGTATGCTTTTGCTGCTGCAGTCAATGTTGTTGCCACACACATCAGCCCTTTCTGTTTGTTTTCATAGTGACTGTTTTTTCTGGTATTGGTAAACACGCTTCCCATGCCTTTCAACAACTCGCATCAATAGCTGTAAAGTTCTGAGACTTGTTATTCCTCCTATTGTAAAACCAGGGTGATCTTTATTTCACAGTATTGATAAGAATTTGAAAGACATAAAGAGGAATGGGCTGTAAGTTTGTCTTTGTTCTGTGTTTTAATGAGGTCAGACTGCAGCCTGCAATAAGTGTCTGCTTTTTCAGCTCAGCCATAGTATCAGGAACTCCTGGTAGGGAGCAAGTTGTGCCAAACTTGAAGAGGGATGTTTATCTGCTGCAAGCATGTTCAACCATACAAGGCTTTGGATGGACAAAGCCGTCTCATCCGTAGCGAAGGCATTCTGCCCAGCAAAGCCATGATGTGTTTTAAACAGGACTGGAATTTTTGGCCACCAGAATTGTGCTTGATATTTCGTGAGAACACTCAGAATTCTCCATTGAACAAAATGGGCACAGATGCCTTTCTAAAAGGAGTGCTGGTGCTGGGGTTGTGCAGCTCAGCTGCTGCATTAGAGACCTTTACAAGAAAAGCCATTTCTGTTATTTGTGGTCAAATAGTGCTCTCACTCTTTTGGCATTATTAAATGTCAGATATTAGTGTAATCTGCCCTTAGAATATTTTAAGCAACATGATGGTTGCAGACTTACCTAAATATCATCCTTTTGTTGTAGTCCACATGTACAAGTGATACAGGGCATGTTTGAGCCTACAATAACAGTTATATCCAAGGAAACAGATGTCCTGATTTATGCAAATGACATTAACCATTTCTAAAACATGTTTAATGTATTGAAATTCTCACTGGTCATCGTAATGCTCAGTTTGTTCTTCACAATCTGAGCGTTAAAAAATCACTTCAGCTCTCTGTGGTTACTGCTTGTGAATGAGAGATTAAATGAACTGATTTGGTTATGTAGAGTTCCAGTACAGCTTCCCAGCTTTACTTACTCTCCTAAATTCAGTCCTACTTAGGACAGAGATGCTCGCTGTTGCTGCGTGGTGGTATGAGGCTGCAGGAGAGGGTTCCACACGTCTGACCCATTCTTACTCAACTTGACAGAGCAGCGGATGTTTTCTCACTTCTTCCTCACCGTAGCTGGATCACAGCGCTCATAGGAAGGGCTTACCGATGGCTACAGAGCAGCGTTTCAAGGTCAGGGAAGCGGCTTTCTGCATGGTGAGCATTATGCTAATTCAGTTGTTAAACATATTGGAATTGTGCTTCCTTTTGCTTCTGCAGTGCTTGCAGATTCCATCAGAGCCTTTGCACTGCGCTTGGAGTACGGAGGCTTGGGTTCGAGCAGGGAGCAGCTTTCTTGTGTGCTGGGTTGTCACCACGTGCAAGAAGTGTGTCTGCAGATCGCGGTTTGATTCGGGTGCTTTACATGGAATACTTGCTTAAGCAGTGCCACTGTCGTGTTGGTGCTTATGCTTGAAGATGAAACCTAAGGAGGTGATGCCATGATGGAGAGGGTGAAGCCTTGAAGGCTGTGGGAGACTAGCAGCTGTAATGATGGAATTCATTGTTTATGTGCATGCAGGAATGAAATGAGAGTGTATTGAAGCAAGGGTGGAAATTAAGTCCTGGTGCTGACACCCTTTACAAACAACATGAAGCTTTTTGTCTCATATGTGGTCTAGAATACTGTGAATGTGTACTGGTATTGATTCCTAGCCAGCATGTGTAGTATCATTAGAGATTTTGTGATACATTAAAGTGTTTGTGATACTTGTAATGATCACACAGCGACCTGTTTGTTTGGTATCAGTTGCACTACAGTTAAAAGTAGTCAGTTTTGAACCCACTTTCTTGTACTGCAGGTGTATGGTTGACTGAGATAGGTTTTGCCCAAGCTTGGCTCTGTAAGGAGCAGGTTAGTGTAGTTTTCAGTGATTGTGCTTGTATGTGTGTTGCATCCTTCCTAATCGCCCTGGGAAGCTGAGCTCAGTGACGTTCCTCCTGGTGAGTTAGAAGCATCATTGTACCTTGGGACAGTTGGAGCCTTCCCACAGGTTCTCAGGGCAGGGTGATGTCTGCTTCCCATCCTGCTCCTGCTCAGGGCTGCTGTAGCCTGGATTTTTCCTACTGCTTTCAAACCATTATAGATGGTGACCTGCTCCATTTTCTGCTTATGTTGGCTCCTTCCACTCTGCGAAGCAGCTCTGCTCTGGAGATCTACATCTCAGCATCCTGCTAATTACACTGGTTCTGCCAGGACTCACTTGCAGCTGGGAGTGTGGAAGGCTGTGAATGTGGGAGGAGCACCTCAACCCAGAGTTTGAGAACATCTTCAGCAGTGTGAGAAGGGAGCAATGAAGCAGAAGGCAGGTTAGTGTCTGGAGAGCTTTAGAAGTGGTGATGGCGCATGTTGGAAGGCTCTGGATGCTCTCTAGATGCTTGGCTGCCTGGGAGCTTCCTGCTCCTGCCATGTCCCTGGCATTGCTTTGAGTGTAGGCCCCTGCCAGTGCTTGACGGGCTCTGGTTGGGGAGCTGTCTGACTAGTCTGAGACCAGGGGTAGTAACTGCTAATGATCAGAGACAGCATCAGAACCTGTCTTCAAAGAGCAACTACAGAACGTGGTGTTGGCCGGATTCAAGGGCTCTGCCCTCGATTACATCTGGAGAGGGGCCTGGAGTGAAAAGCTTGTTGAGACACGAGTGTATATTTTAAACTATATCATTAACAGAGGTTGTTTATAACTGTTTAGCCAATATTGGCTTTAAACCAATGTGCAAAGCAGTGTTTAGAAGAAGTTGGACTGGCTTTTATTAGGCATCACAGTCTGGAGAGTTTCTCATTTTGCTGCAAACAAACAGGCTGTGTGCTGCCTGGACGTTGGGCAGTTTGGGTCAGGTAGATCTCCTCATCCTGCGTACCTATCTTGCTTTCACCTGGTCTTCTGTTGGCTTATGAAGTCTCTAATCTACAGACTACTGGAAACTGAAAAGCAAAGGTATGTTGTGCCTTTGTCACTTCTGAAGCATCTTCCACCGGCTGCCGTCTCATGAAAGGTGCTGGGATGTGTGAATCGTTGATTGTGCTGGCCAAGCTTGCCACGGACTTGAGGAAGCTGAAGCTGAAGCTCCCTGGATTGGCAAGGCTGTTCTGAGAAGGATTTGGTTCAGATGGGATTCCTCCTGCAGGGATTGTGGATCCGGAGTCAGTTACTTGTTCTTAGGAGAGCATCGTGCCACTGCATGAACGTGCAGATCTGCAGCAGAACGGCCAGTGAGGGAGCTGGCTCCGCAGATTTCCCAGGAGCTGCAGGACTTCACTGTGCCTCTTGAAGTTGGTAGAATGCATCTTGTGCCTTCCAGAGGCATCCGGTGCTGTTAACAGTGAAGCTAAACCCAGGATCGGTCAGTCACACTTTGCCATGTGGCTTTCTGGGGGCAGGAATGGACAAGGACGGAGGTGGGGACCTGGGGCAACTCTGGTTTTGCTTTGGGTCAGATTTCAAAGGAACCTTCTTCGCAGTGACCTTGGGAAGGTGATGTTTCTAAGTTCAGTGTGAGATCATTCTCAGGTTACTAAAATGCTGCTAAAATCCCTTCCTTTGGATATGCCCTGAGAAATCTGGATCAGGCTCTGGGGCTGCTGTAATAGTGGTGTGTGATCTGAGGGAAGCATCCGGGCCTGGATGCTCCCAGGCAGGTGAGTGCTGATGCTCAGGGTCTGGATGAACTGCTGAGAGCATACCTGTGACTCTTCATTCTGCTGTTTTTTGTGACCTCCAAAACAAGCCTTAAAACGGAGGTGATCTCCACAGGGCACCGTGGGTTCTTTGACAGGTTTGCACTGTGTCAAGTGTTTCATTTCTGTGTGTTGAGTGGTTCTGTGGCTTCTGTGCTTAAAGCTTACCAGAAAACGTTGACTTGTGGTTAAAGTGCACTTCTGTGCTCAAGGTGTGAGCATGGAGTGAGCAGCCGCCGTTGCCTGCCCCTGCCTTGCTCCGTGCCCCTGCCAGCACAGGGCTGTGCTCGCAGCCAGGCTCAGCTGGCTCTCCATCCTTCCATGCTTTCTCAGTGCTGCTTTCTCCCACTTCTGCTATTCCCCTTTTTTCTCCCACCCCCCTCAATAGAGACATGAACATTTGAAGTGTTTGAGCTGTTGCCTTTCAATTAATAGGCATTTTCCCTTCTTTTGTGCTTTCTGAAGCATCCAGGGAGATGGAGGGGATTGTGTTGTAGTCAGTGTCTTCTAGATTCTGTGATCAGTAACTCATTACAGGCCGTGGTTGTGCTGAATAACATCATGTTTGTGAAGAACAAGGTAGCAGATGATGGCTTGTGTGTGTGTGCAGGCTTTGTGCAGGCAAAGGTCTTGGCTTAAACATACTTCAGAAATGGGAAGAAACGTAACATTGCTTTGATTCCTCATGTTCATATTTCATGTTTGTTCAGCCTGGAGAAGAGAGGGCTCCAGAGAGGCCTTAGAGCAGCTCCAGTGCCTAAAGGGGCCACAAGAAACCTAGAGAGGGGCTTTGGACAAGGGGAATGGCTTTAACCTGCCCGAGGGGAGACTGAGGTGAGCTCTTAGGCAGAAGCTCTTCCCTGTGAGGGTGCTGAGGCGCTGGCACAGGGTGCCCAGAGAAGCTGTGGCTGCCCCATCCCTGGCAGTGCTCAAGGCCAGGTTGGACACAGGGGCTTGGAGCAAGCTGCTCCAGTGGAAGGGGTCCCTGCCATGGGACACCTTCCAGACAAAGGTTGCTACAGCTTAAAGAAGCAGCTTAGAAGTTGTTTATTGTTCATGGAATGGAATATCCCTTCTGGGAATCATCCAGTGAACCCCAGTGCAGAGCAGGCCCAGTTCAGTGCCTTTCTCCCCTTATGCTGCAGTTCATTTCTAAGGTAGAGCTTGGGACAAGTGTTTTGGGCTTTAGTGTAGTTGCTTGTTGACTAAGACTGACTACGTGCTTCTGTTATGACTAACACAGACATTTGGAAGGTAAAATAGTGGATGGAGTGGGGAAAGCTGCTGCTGGACAATATTGGCTGTTTGTACTGAAAGAAGATGTGGTGTTAGCAGTAAACCCAAAGCTGTTGAACACAGCTTTAAAGCATATGAGTCTTCTTAAGAAAGCAAGTAGAACATCAGGCAGTGAAGACGTCAAATGGCAGAGCTGTAAGAGCCAAAGCAGGACATGAACATCTCTAACAAGACTATGCAATGACAAGTTTCTTTTCAGCTGGGTGAAAGCTTAGAAGCGGCATTACCTGTTACAGCATCTTTGCTCAGTGCTTTGCCTGTAGGTGGCACGTGCTTTTTGTGAATGAGTCTATGAGCTGGTGGCTGTACAGCTTCAGAGGCTGTCCTTTAGCACAAGAACAGGTAAAACTAATGCACTGGAAACTTTGCAGAAGCAGAGGAATCTTAATGCTTAGACCTCAAATACAGATGTCAGTCACCCCCTGCCCTTGTGCAGGATGGGGCTGTGGGGGTTCCACAGCTCTTCCTATGGGTCTCTGCACCTGACCCTACCGTTCTCCCCCTGCCCGATGGCTCTGCTGTGCCTTGGGAGCAAACAGTGTTATCCCCAAAGACTTGTGCCCATGCTCAGTCGCTCTTCAGTTGTTGTCCGTGGCTGTTGGAGCCCTGACAAGGTTGGCTTCATGGTGAGAGCAAATCCTGAGGATTCAAACAGGAGGAAAGCTGACTTCCTTGTGGAAACCATGCAGTTTGGCTTTGCCTGGGTGTTCTGTCATGGAGAAGATGCACATGCATATACACACATATAATTTTTAACCCGTCATGATTCTTTCTAGTCTTCTATCCCATCACTGTGTTTCCTGTATCCTCTGTTTTATTGGTCCAGGTGTTCTCTGGGTGATTAAACTGTTGAAGTGACCTTCAGGTTTTCCTAAAGGCTTGATGAAACCATTTGTTCTCTATATGGCAACACCTTAATCCCTTCTCTGGCAGTCAGATGAGCGTGCAAGAGCTGTAGCATCTCTGTATTGGTGCCAGTGGTGTTTGAGTCCATCCCAGCACAGTGTGAGCTGGGTGTACGCGCTGAAGGAGCTTTACCACACAGGCCACTGCCACGTCTTCCAGTGCTGGAAATCCTGTTAGAATTTGAAGAGGACGATCAGGGATTATTGGATTTGTCCTTTCTTATGGGCCCTTCTGCCACAGAAGCACCTGCAGTGCTCAAAGGCAAGCAGGAAACGTCTGCTCGCATCACTGCAAGCTTGTATGAAACGATCCATGCCCCCGGTTCCATCCTGGGGGCAGGGGTGATGTGTCAGGTTATTTGTGAAGGCTGCCGAGCCCTGGCTCTGTGCAGCAGCTCTGGCTATTTCTGTAACAAGTAGGTGGATTTTTTAATAGCCCCAAGCCCACAGATGGTTTCACTCTGTTCTTTGGCTCCAGTGTCACCCGGTCAGGCACAGACCCACATCCCAGGAGCAGCTCTCCTTGTAGTTCTCCTTAGCTTTGTTTCCATCCTGCTGGCAAGCTTAGCAAGGGGTTTGCTGAGGAGGATTTTAACTTAATGTTTGCCCCATGCAATAAATAGTGTCAGTGTCCCTGGAATTATCACCAGTGTCTTGGGAGGAAACTGGCCCAGTGATACCACTGCTGCCTGTAAAGCATTTGCAGCAGCTGGTAGCTCTGATGGCAGCGAGCACAGTGGCAAACCAGAGACGCCAGCAGTGATGATACCTGTGTCCTGTCAGCTCTGGGACTTGGAACAATGTCCTGTGCTTCCCTTACTGCCAGGAGGACAATAAGTACAGGCACTTACAGTAAATACTGCCTGGTGTGGGTGGTCTCTGAGCTCCATTGACTGTTGAAACCTGGTACTGAACATGGCATTCTGGAGGGGGGTCTCTTGAGTGGAGGGAGGCCAAAGGTTGTTTTCCATCCTGTATTTCTGCCTGTGCTGCAGGCAGCTGGCTTCTCCATCACTTGCTCTCCTTGAGCCATGTCCATGGAGTGCCTGCCAAATGGGAGCATTCCCATCCAGAGCAGGAGCCTGTAGGGAAAACACAGCCCTGCCTCACCTGAGGGCTTCCTGCCTAGAAAGGGATGCTCAGAAGTGCTGCCTGCTCGAGGGCAGAGGGGTTGGTGGCTTCTCCATGGCTTCCTGAAACAACAGCAAACCAAATTCACCTCTTCTAAAGCAAGGTCATGGAGACCACACACTCAAAGGAGGTATAAATAAATCAGCATGTGATTAATTTAATTGTATTTGGGATGTACAGCATAGGAGAATGAAGAGGACACAACCAGGGATTTAACCCCTTTCCTTTAGAATCTTATGTGAAGGAAAACTGAATTCTAATCAAAATGTGAAGCTGTGGCTGCTCCATCCCTGGCAGTGCTCAAAGCCGGGTTGGACACAGGGGCTTGGAGCAAGATGCTCCAGTGGAAGGGGTCCCTGCCTGTGGCAGGGGTTGGAGCTGGATGAGCTTTAAGCTCCCTCCCAACCCAAACCAGTCTGGGGTTCTATGCAGCTGTGTTTTAAATGCAGTTAAGAGCTCCCTGCAGCAAGAGGACTGCGTTGTTCCTGCACATTAACCAGGAGGAAGCTTTATAATGGTTCTGAAAAGGGCTGAGGAGAAACTTGCCAGCTTGCAGATGAAGGAATCCACCCTGTGCTGTGTCAGGGGCACAGCCCTGGTGACCTTTGGGAGCTGCAGATAGGGCAGGGTTCTGCCTGAAACAACTGAACATCGGCCTCCAAGGGACTTGGCTTGACCTCTTTATGTTTTCAATTCCATAGCCAGTTCTCCTTGCTTGTATCCAAGCCCAGTCATTAATGCTTCACCTGTGAAGGCATGTGCTGGAGCTGGCCCGGGAATGTCTTCTTTTCATGCTAAACTGCATTTAATGGGGGGAAGTTATTGGCAAGGTCTTGTTTGTGGGCGAAGCACATTTACAAGGGTGAAACCTGAAAGAATCTTACCAGGAGCTGGAGCTGACCACAAAGCAAATGTTGGATGACACAAGCAAACAAACCAGCGCTTTCTGAGGCTTCCTGGGAATACCGACCTCCTGCACAACCACTCCTCAGCCTTGCCCAGTAATCCACATTGTTCATGCTGAGTGTCCTCTCTGCTGCCATAAATCAAGGTTTTGCTTTTGTTCCCTAGTTCCAACTGCCAAAAGAATTGGACTTTCTGAAGATACCCCCCCACTGGTGAGCCCATGGGATCCCTCGTGCAGAGGGCGAGCTGGCAAGGAAGGGTGACTCAGGAGGGTGAGGATGCACAGCAGCTGGTACCAAAAAGTGATGATTCACCAACACCTGAAAGCATTTCTCCTTTGGGTAGGGTTTGTTCTAGCTCGCTCTCATGAGACTTTCAAAGCAAATTAGACCCTCTGTGAGACTTGGAAGGGAGAAGAGTTTACTCTGAAGCTGTCAATAAGAGGGTTGTGGAGAATGGAGTTATGGAAGAATGAGGAGTAATGAGGTAGTTGTGCAGCTCAGGAAATGCCTAACGTGCTCTGTCAGTCCGTGTGCTGTTGATGGGTCCCTCTCCTGAGGAGAACGCACTGGCAGTGGGGTATGAAGAGGAAACACCCAAACCAGCAGTCTGGCTTTGACAAAGCTGATCTTCACAGAGAGGTATTTGCCTTTGGTTGTCTTAGAACAGTTGTAGCTGTCCCCAGAAGACTGCAGAAAGCTTTGGAGGTCTTGCGTGTTTTCAGCTCTGAGAACTGATGGTAAATGGGATAGCCATGCAGGGGAAAGTGTGGTCACCGCTGGTGTTTGGAGGGATCTCCTTTTGCTGGGAAGGATCCCACATTCTTCCTTTAAAACCATTTGGCACTGCAGAGGAGAAGAGTCTCCTGTTGGTGGGGGGCACCATGCCTGGCTGTGCGGAGGGTGGAAGCTGGGATGGGTGAGTGGGAGCACAGAACAGAGGCTGATAGTCCAGAAGGGCTGACATTCAGAAGCTGTTTCCTGAGCACAACTGGAGTCAAACCCCTCTAGTTCCAGCTCTGCTCCACTGTGCTGCCTCTTCCAAGCAGTGTGGGCACACTGCTGGGCAAAGGCCCAGGGATGCTCCTGCTTGCTCATTCCTGTCGGTGAATCCTGTCTGGTTACTTCTGTCCATGACACACAGGCACTGTGACAGCTCTGCAGGGCTGGCAGCTATGGAAATGGGTCATTACCTGTCATTTTGTCACAAATCCTTCCCCTCCAGACCCATCTTTGTCTCACAGACTCCAGGAAGTTTGGAGCATGAGATGACTCCCTGTGCTCCCCAGCCCTCACACTGTGTTCCCTCTTGGTTACAGACAGTTGCATCTTGCTGTTGAATCCTATTTTAACATAAACTAATGTGTGTTCCTGAATGAATGTCTCTATTGTCCTGCTACACCAGGAATGCAGTCTCAGATTTATGTTGTCTGTTCCATGGACACGCCAGCTTACCGAACATCCCATTTTTGCCTTGCTGTAAATGTTATTGCCTCTGTGGGGCCAGTTTGAATTATTGCAGCTACTGGCTTGTAGTGCTTTATAATTTGTTCCCCTTTTAACTGCATTACCCTTGTAACACGGGTATTGATATACAAGGTGTAAAGTTTTCACTTGGGTAGCAGCACATGATGTGGAAAATACTCCTGTTCTTCAGTGCATGCCTGGATGTCGGTGCAGCTCTAAGGAGTGATGGTCGTTATGCAATTGTCCTGGCAATAGCAATTAGAGCTTTACAAGTGCTTGTAAATGCTGCTATTTATAGGATGGGCACTTTGTTTAACCAAAGGGTAATCTTTCTCTGCAGAGGGAGAAATGTCAGAGCAGAGTGGTTCATCCTTGAGATGGGACTGGACTGCAGTGTACAAAGGAACAGCACTTTGGCCTTAGAATACTAAAATAGAGGCTTCAAACAGGCTTGTACCTGGGGAATGGGGAAGATTGTAACTTGGAATATTTGGAGTGTTAGTATTAAAGATGTATGGGGCTTTGCAGGTCATAGCATATCTCAGTTCTCAACCTGCTACTATCGAGTATTGAGAAGCAGAAGCAGCACCTTGTTCTGCTGACCTGCACTGTGAATCTGGGAAAGGGGAATTGAAACGTGTTGTGTTTCCTGCTCTTCCTTTCTGAACCAGTTTGTCCAGGGATAGTTGTAGAACTTCGAGCCAGAATGACAGTACTTTTGTTAATCTTTCCTCTTCAATACAACTGATCCCACGTCAGGGAATGACAGTGCTAATAATGGGAATCAGCCTTACATCCAAGAACAGAAAAAACCCTTTTTTACTGAATTAGTTGCATTATCTGCTTGGTGATAAAAGTTTCAGGAAAGGGATTTTTCTCCTCTGTGTTACTTTGGTTGCACTGTGTACGTTGTGTGTTCTTGGTGGAATTCACACACATGGTGAAGTTACTCCCCTCTTCCTACGTGCCCAGCAAGTGATTGGATTTAGCAAGAATTAACGGAGGGATCCTATCAGCAGCAATCCAAGTGCAGGAGGAAGCAGCAGGAGGACGATTGCTCAGGAGAACCGATGTGACCTGCTGTGCACTGATGCCAAAACGTGGTCAGTGAGGAGAGCAAGGGGGAAAATGGGAAAAGGAAAGAATTCTTTATATGAAGACTGAAACATTTCGGACACAGGAGGAGCCTCTTGTAGAAGGCAGGAAGTAAATCGTGGGTTGCTGTGTGCCTCCTCCTTGCATTTGATTTCAGTGGTGCCTGTGGCCTCCTGTCCCAGGGAAAACCTGTGGGACAGATGAGCGTACCCTGGCAGAGCTGGGGATTCGGGATATCGTGCATGTGCAAATAGGGATTTGCACCCTGACTTCTTTAACACTGGCAGCAGATTTGCTGGGGAAGTTGTGTCCAAAGAAGGAAAATCCTTTGTTTGGTGGTTGTCTGCTGGAGTATTCTTAGTGTAAACAGGGATAGTCCCCCTTGAGCTGCGCTGTTGGGTTGCTTTCAGTTTTATTACCGGATTTGGGAGGTTTATTGTTTAGGGGGTTTTGGATATTTTCTCTGTGGGATTTTTATGCTTCCCATCCTTAGGAAAGACAGACGGATAGCTCAGGGACAGCTCATGGGGTATTTTGCTTTGTGTCATTTAAAACACTCTGATTTCGGGACAAGGAAGTTGGTGATAACCACGTGGTTCGTGGTGCAGAAATGACCTGCAGGCTGCTGCTCCTCTTGGCCTAATAGGCTTAAAGGAATTACCAGTGAGGTAAATACCAGGTCCGTGCTGGTGGTGGGCAGGGCAGCGCGATGCAAAAGGGTGTGTTTGGGGTAAAGCACTTCCCATAGGATTTTAGCGAAAGCAGCACTGCAAAGGGAGCAGTCCATGCTGGGTTTTGATGAGGAATGGGTATCATTGTTTAATTGGATTGTTTAATTAAAACCCAGGCAGCACCTCACGACATTAAGTCTGGTTCAGCTTGGAGCGGTGTTGGCATGCACATCCCTGTAACACCCTGTCCTGGTTCAGCTTGGCCCAGGGGAATGAATCCTGGCTGCGGGAGTTGTGGGGAGGAGCAGGGGGAAGAGCCAGGCCTGCACAGGCTGTTCTGGTCCTTATCAGCAGGGGGAATTGCAGGAGTGGTTTTGGTGCTGTTGATAATTTCATTTGTGCATCCAGGGTGTGCTATGGAACAGCTGAGGGGAGTGAGACCGGAGCTTAGGGAGCACGAAGGAAAACAGTACCCACAAAGGGGGACATCGTGGCTTGGGGGCTTTGCTGGATGGAGCTGGGATGTATGGAGGATGAGCACGGGACTTTGCTAGGTCATGGATCCTGGAAAGCTGTAGTATAGTAAAACTAAGGTACAAATACCATCGGAATGGGTAAGCTGGTTGGGGAATGTTGGCTGGAGACAGCAGTTGTACACTGTTAGCAGGGATTATGTCCTGCGTCGTATTCTCGCTGCCAGCGAGCGCTGCCTTGCGTCCTGTTGAGGATCAAGTTTTATCCCATTTAAGAAGCTCTGTGCCCCCTTCTTCCTTTCCAAAGGAAAAGAGCTCCAGGATGAGAGGAGCCAGCATGTTCTCGAGTACTGCAAGGCAGATGCTGGGTTTGCAGCTTAATTTTTGCCCTGTGGTATTTCCTGTTGGCATTGCCCTCATTGCAGCAAGTTTCACTGTTTTAGAGCACGAGTCTGCTCATAAAACCTTTGCATCCCTGGAATGTGAGGGTGTATTAATCAGATTTTAATGGTGTTTCTCAGAATAAGGAGTGGGTGAGCAGGAAGACCTCATTCAGATCTGTGAGACTGGGGAAGGGACGGCTTGATGCTGATAAGCTGATTGGGTTAGAGCCTGTTTTGGGAAGGAGAGGTCATGGGCTCTGCAGGGGCTAGAACAGGGTGTCAGAGGCTGAGACACAATTCCAAGAGGATTGGGAGATGAAAGGCACCAGGCAAGGTGAGCGCACAGTCTGCCCCAGAGGGGAAGGCACGAGTGCAAGGGCTCAAAATAAATCCCTGCAATCTATGTGCCAGTGTGGTGTCAGGCTGCTCGAGGGAAGCTGAAGGTGAAATAACCCTTTTCCAGAGGGCAGGCTCGGGAAGGCAATGGGCTCTGTTGGGCTTTGTGCCTTTTAGGTTAATATTCACATGCAAGGGGCTGCATATTCAGTGGAATCTGCAAAGAGGCGTTTTGGTAGGGGTTTAAGTACACACCATCATAGATGAGGCGAGAGGAGTCCAGAGGCTGCCCAAAAGTAGGCAAGAGGGTGGCAACACAAAACTGAGCCCCTCAGTGAAAGACTGAAATACAGGATGAATTGCCTCAAAATTGAGAGAATGGCAGCTTTTAAAGGGTAAAAAGTTAAGCATCTAACCTCACACAGCCACCAGCATCTGCTACAGAGCTTAACTATGCTTCTTACTAGGGCAAATTCAGGTTACTTCTTGTTGCTGAAATGGTAATTACTCTGCTTTGCCCTCATCTCTGCACTGAGAATATAATTAAAGCCAAAGCTGCTCTGCCTTTGTGGTGAGAGCCTGGAAAAACTGCTTTGTCATGGCAAAAGTCATATTTGGCTGGAAAAGCAGGCTCTTGAAGGTCAGCTGCTCAGGTGGCACTTCCCTGCTGCTGCCTGGGAAAGGAGATTTACAATAGAAAGGGAATGGCAGTAATTGAGATGATGGCAATGCAGAGCTGGTGTTTAACCGGTGACTGGCAGCACTTGAACGTGCAGACTGTACTTGAGATGCAGTTTTACCTGTGCTCGGACTGGGTCTGCGTTGTGCACGCCAAGGCAGGCCTCTCAGTCTGACCTTTCAGGCTGTAGGTGACAACTTGTGTTGATTCTTTAATAACCCCATTTATTATTATTTGCTACGTGTAGTTAACTTTATTTGCTGTATGTAGTTAAATGAGGTGGGTTTATGCTCCCACATGGGAGCCAGCTCTTTTCCCTTCAAACGCTCGGGGTTTTTGTCTCATGATGTTACCTGTGTGCATGTGGGTCTCTGCCACCCTGGAGTCTGAAGCTCTTTCTTTGTGTGCAGGAGAGGCCTGAGCAGTGCTGCTGCAGTGATCCCTTCCCCTGCTCTTAATGTCATCTTGGGCACCGGGACCCTGCTCTCACTATGAGGAGTGAATCCGGTTGTATGGATTGGTTCCATCAGAAAATGCAGATTATGGTAAGTGGCAGCAAAGCTTCTGGAGATGCATTTATTCCATTGTTTAACTCTAGGCCTTAGCTAACAGGTAACAAATGACACTTCCAGACACACCAACCTTGCTGGCTTTGTTAACTGCAGGTACATCCTCAATGCAGCTGAGCAGCTATTTGTGTTTTCAGAAGGAGTTGATGTTTGCATGGCAACACTGAGATGTTTGCTTTGAAAAGGAAATCTGTTCCTTTATTTTTAAGCATCTCAACCCTTAAAACTTACTACTGGGAACTCTGTGCAGAGCTCTTGTAGGCTTTGTGATGTATTCTTTGGTTGTTAGCTCTGATCAGTGAATAATGGTATTGCTGTTTCTCTAGGGGAGGAGGAGCAGGATGTCTGTCCTTGTGATACACTCTGTAAGCAGCGTATCTGAAAGGCACCTTAATTTGAGTTTAGCTGCTGCATGAATTTAAATGGGAATGATGTTATTTGATATTCATGCTGACTCCACATCAATACTTGCATTTCCTTTCTTGTTTCGCAGGTCCTTTTTCCTTGTTGGATTTTCTCAGTTCTGTTGAATGTGTAATTACAACTATGGCAACAAGAGTAGAAATAAATTCAACTTTGGCGTCTTTGACGACAGTGCCTGACTTAAGTGAGATCAGAAAGGAGGATAAATCACAGCGTGTGTATGTAAGTGTGCTTTCAGATGCAACTGGCAAGGCAAAGGAGGCTTCAGCATCACTGACTCTGGAAGAGAAGAGCAAGTTTGGGAGCACTTTGAGATCTGCAACGATGCCGTCGCTGGGATCACGGCCACGGCTCTTCCCAAAGCCCTTTTCTAAAGAGAAATCTTCAGATACTTTTGCAAATGTAAAGCCACCCATTCCAGCTTTCAGATCAAGTAGTCTTGTTAGAAAGGCCCCTGAAGAAACGTCATCTGCTAAGGTACTGAGTGGAAACGTTCCTCCGTTAGTAGATCAGAAAGCAATAGAGGATGAAAGTAAGGCTGGCAGCGAAGTGGTCACAAACATGACCTTCTACACTGGCCCCAGCGCAAATACTGTCATTCTCTTCGAGGCAGCAGGCACAGAGCAAGCAAAGGTGAGCCTGGCCCAGGAAAAAAGGGCTGCTGGTGACCACCGAGTATTTACTACTATGCAAACAAAAGAGCTGCAGTGCAATGCAAAGCTGGAGAAACCATCAGAGATGTGCAGGAGTCCTGAAGGGTCTCTCCACAGGCAGATAGTGCTTTCCTCCAGTGTCAGACCAGTTTCTTGGAACTCTCTCAAAACTGGTGAAAAACAAGATGCTTCTGAAGTCCATCCAGTGGAGAAGCCCAGTGATGGTGCAAATAGCAGCAGCAGAAAAGCTGATGTCTCCATTGATGTGCAGCAAAGGCCAAAACAAAGACCGGTATCTGCTATTTTCCTGGAATCGTTACGGGATCAAAAGCATCGCACTGTGGAAGCTGCTGAGGAGACATCTCCTACAAAGAAATCCTGGGCTACAAAACCCAGGCCTTTGTCCATGGACCTGACAGCGAAGTTTGAACAGAAGGATCTTTCTCCTTGCACAAAGACTTGTTCATCTCATGACAGCAAGGAGAACGCGTTGATGACATCTTTTACTGACGTGGGCTCTCTTGATCAGGCTGAAATGAGGCCGAAACCTGAAGAAACTGACTTTAATAAAGGCACTTCTTCCAAACCAACTCTGAAGTGCAGTAGTCAGGACATTGGTGTTCTAGATAATGGAAAATACATCTGGGAGACAAAGCTTAAACCTAAAAGTGAACAAATTGAGACAAAACCAGAACTAATGAGTAACTTGCAGGGTTCGGAAAGGAGCCATGAAAGCCTGTGTGAAAGCAGAACTGGTAGGGGGGTGAAGAGACTGGATCAGAAGGATGTGTGTATGACTCCAGGCTCCGAAAGCCCTGCAGCTTCCTCAGAAACAGAGAACGCCATTGTAAGAGGTAGCGTTAAAAAACACATTAGTTTGTTCACTCCCGAAACTCCCAGTATCCCAGTGGATCCAGAGCCGCTCCCATCAGCGGCTGAGAAGGAGAGCAGAAGTGTGAGCATCCAGCAGAGAATCAAAGAGCTGACGACAGACACGGCCGAGGCCAAGGCAGGGAACCCACACAGGTCACTGCCGGCGCGACCACGTTCTGCAGACTTCACCAAGTTGTGAGTTCAGAGCAGTTCTGTTTCATCCTCCTAAGTCCCCCTCATTCAGTCAAACTTGCGCCCTCAGTACAGGAAAACTGGTCTTTCTGGTCCCACTAACTGTAGCTCTTCTTTATACTGTTACTCTTGAGCCCTTTCCCACCTTTTTCTATCCAAAAAGTAGGAAATGTAATGAAATAGACCCCATCAATAGCTGCAAAGAACAGCAGAAGTAATGCTGTCAGCTTTGTGGCCTCTGCCTGTTGCTGTAACTCTATATTAAAATCTCCTGCATTCTGGAATCTCGAGGTGAGAGCACTGTAGCCTGCAAGCTGCAGTATCTGTTAGAAGGCAGAAGGATGGTTCCCATGTCTCTGCCAGCAGTACAGAGTATCGGGTTTTCAGCCAGACAGGAATCTTATTTTGCTGTCATATTAAAACCTGAAGATCGATGATGTCTCTGCTGCCTGAGCTGTGGCCCTGAGCAGTGCCATTAGGGTAATATGAGATCTGCTATTTTTATACACCCAACCAAAGGAGCAAAAATCCTGTCCAGTACAAAGAGCTTTAGTCCAAGATAGATGTATTCTCTCAGTGCCAAGTTGGGTAACTGGGGCCAGCAGGAGAGGGAGGGGATTCTCCCCCCTCTGCTCTGATCTGGCGAGACCCCCCCCCCCCCCACTATCCTACATCCATGCTCATGATTATCATGACGGGGAGGACAGAAAAGTGATGGGTGTAGGTTGTATAAGGGAGATGTGCTTCATGTGATGAGCACAGTGGGTGTTTTTCAGCAGCATCTGCTTTGTGAACCTTGGTCTTTCAACATTGGGATCAAAATAAAGGTATTTACCTGAGGCATAAGAGTATTGGTATCATATCCAGTGTGCCTCATTATCTCTAAATCTTACACTATACAGTCAGCTGCATAACCAACCATTTTGGGGAAACACCAATCCTTTGGTCTAGCCACGATGAAAGCACTACACACCGTTGCTGACTGTGAAATGCTGATGTTTCTCCTTTAAGAAATACAATTTATTGGCTAACTTCTATCAATCTGCTTTGGTGCAAGTGTATTTGTTAAGTGACTCGCTGGAGTAAAGGAAGTAACAGAAATCTCTTGGTTTAGGTTTTCAAGTCCGATCTCAAGCAGGGAAGCAAAGCCCGAGAAGCCTGCTGAAATGAGAAATGACTCCATGGGTGAAACACCAGAAACCCCAAAGGTAAGAAAGTGGCACCAGGCCAGTGTGCTCTCCAGCTGGGGGTGCATTGGTTTGGAAGGCAGAGAGCACTGTCCTGTGGGTCTTTATCAATCAGTGACTTGAAAATGGGTATTGAGAGTATTAAGGATGACATAATCCTAATAGGTTTACTTGTGTGAGTCTATCTTTAGGACACGCTGATCAAGTAGGGAAGTCTTCAGTGCTGAGTGGATCTGTGGTAGCTGGGGTTATGAACCTTCTCAAGTTTTGTACTATTTTGGCATGTGTTGTCTTCTCTGGGGTTTGTGGGTATAAATTGACCACATATTAAACTGTCTTGTGGAGTCTGTGTTCAGGAGCTCAGTCCTGCATCTCTGGTACCAACACATCTTTCCTTTTTTGCATTGAAAGGAAAAATCAAGCTGTGGGATAATTCTGCTACAATCAGGATTTAGGAGATGGAGCTACACATTTGCTTAGTTACCTTGGTCTGAGTGGATTCTGTGTTCAGAGAACATGGATGTGTTTAACATAACCAGACCATGTTGCACAGAGTAGGTGCAAGTAAGCTTTATAGTAAGCTTTATTACATGCATTTTCAATGCACTCTCCTAACTGTTGGATTTTCCTGTTCCAGAGCAAAGAGATCAAGCTTGGGCATGGCACTGATTGCACTGAGGCACATGCTGCTGGGAGCCCTTGGAAACCCCGGCAGGTAGTGAAGATAACACATAAAGCTGCGGAGCTGGAGAGGAGCAGGAGCTTCCTTGGAGACAGTCAGCGTTCTCCCCAGCAAAGCGACAGCTCTGTCTCCTTCACAAGCAGCTTGGAAAGGAAACTAAATCCAAGCACACCTCTGGAAAAGACCTACATTAAAACTGTCCGTGCCACCATGTTTGACCATCACGTCCAGAGGCATAACATTGCTGCTGATCACCCTGGAGCTGATGCTGCTCTGAAAGGGAATGAGGAGCCTGAGGCAAAGCACAGTGTGGTGACTTCAGGGCACAGCAGACGCTCATGGATGGGAGAAGCAGAGGAAACCACTGCTGTAAAGAAGGAGTATCAGAAGCAGCCTGATCTATCAAAACATATAGCAGGTGGAGAGAAAAGTGGAAAACCAGCTTGTTCAAGTGAAGACAAGAAAATGACTTCAGGAATTCTCTTAGAAAAATCTTTGGTTGAGAAAAGTGAAAAGCTGGCTCCTAAAACTGCAGAGGGCTCTGTGATTTACCAGAGAATAGAGCCAAGATACGAAATCTTCCAGACCTGCGGTGAGAGAGCTCTTAGTGAAGCTGTTACAATGGCTCCAGAGAAAAAGGCCGTGACTCTCAGAACTAGAAAATCATCGGTGAAGGAGAATAAAACCGATGAGGATGTTCCACACACCGGCCAGTTGGTTAGGACGAGTAGTAAAACTCTCTACTTGAAAGAAGATAGTGTTATTTCAGAAGCTAGAGACACAAAGGTGTTTGCAAGCAAGGCTGCTTTGAGAGAACCCACTGAGTGCACTTTACCTGAACAGAAAAAAGATTCTGATAAGACTGGTCCAGTATTGACAGCTGAGAAAATGCCCTATTCTACAAACAAAAGTAGGTGTTTGGGAATGAATGAAGAAGCAAACAAGCTACATTCTGGAATTCAAAATGATAAGAGTGAGGCCTCTTCCTTGGATAGAACAGAGAGGTCTAATGTGATGAAATCCTCTTCTGAGAAAAGGAGTTTTAGACCAGGAGGGACAGACAGCTATGAATTCAGAACCAACTTGGATTGGGAAGTTACTTCAACAAGTGTCAATAAACACAGGGCCCAGTCCTCTGTGCTTTCAGGTGGACAATTTAGTACATCACCCAGTAACCCCCAGCCTGATCCAACAGCACTAACCATTAACAAAGAGGAGCCCAGGGCTTTTGGTGTAAGGAAAAGTCTAGACATCAGTCGCAAAGATCAAGACTTCAGCTTAGATGGTCCAGCTCGTGAAAGCAGTGAAAAAACCAGAGCCACAGATCCAGAGGAGAAAGTCAGGAGAAGCAGAAGCAGCGTTTCTGACCTGAAGATTTCCGAGAGGTGGAGGAGGAGAACCCTGCCTCAGGATTCCATCAAGACAGAAGAAGTCATCTGGCTCACCCCTGAGAATATCAAGCGGCTGAGCAGGACAGATTTGCTGCAGTTGGATGAAGGCTTGGTTAAAAAGAGAAGCAAAAAAAGCAAAGAAGGGGTGGAAGGGGACGAGGCAAACCAAGCTGCTCTTGGCAGGCATGATGATGACTTGAAACACCAGAGTTCTCCTTTTGAGCCAAAGGCAACTTACTTTGCAGTGACCTACCAGGTCCCTGAGAACAAAAAAGAGAAAAGCCTCATTTGTGCTCCCAGTGCGAGTGAAACCAGAACAAGTTCTAGCTCAAGTGAGGGAGCAACAGTTAATTTGGACCCTGGTCTTCCTGCAAGGTCCAAACCTTCCTTGCAGCAACCAAATGCAAACGTGAGGAGTACAAACTGTAGAGAATCCTCACGAGAAGTGCATATTAACAGGGATTGGGGCAAAGATGACCACAAAGATGGTATGTTTTCCAAGAACATCGCATTTGGTAATATTCATGTATCTACAAAAGATCACCAACAGTACCATGAAAAAGGGCTGGATCGTTCTAAAGAGAAAATTATAGATGTTGATGCTTTCCTGTTAAAACAGGATCTGGAAAGTCCAGATCAAGCTGATCTCAAAGGTGGCAGAAGGAAAGCCTCCTCTTACCTTGAGCCCAGATCCCCCCTGCGTTTTGCACAGTTACCTAAAGAGAGTGAGCCAGCCCCCCAGACACGGAGTGAAAATCACTCTGATTTCTCTGGGAGGAAGGCTGAGGATGGTTACAGGTCCCACATCCTCGATATCGATGCGCTTATGGCAGAGTACAAAGATGACTCCGTGAAGGCCAGTAATGCTCAAGATAAGCTCTCTGAAGAGCAAAGTTCACTGAGTAGGGAGAAATCAAAGAACAAGAGAAATGAGTTGGATCGGGTGGCTTCTTCCTATAGCTGGAAAGAGTGGAAGGGATCAGGTCACTATTCTGTTAACAGCAAGCAAGGCGAGTGTGCAGAGGAGTACAACAGGCCAGAGAAACTAATTCTAACTGAAAAGAGCAAAGAGAAACAGGAATCCTATAGCCCTGAGCTGGATAAACCGAAGTCCAAAGACAGAAAGTTCCTTCCTCCTTACTGGGGAAATCCAAGCACCTTTAGTCCAGATAAGTTTGTGAACTCCCCTGTGGAGCTCACAAGGAAGAAAACGTTCATCGTTGATGAGGATGAAGATGTGAACTTCAGTTCCAGGAGTCAGAGTTCAAAACTGGTGATCGATAAGGTACAGCCCATCAGCGCCACTGGTACAGACCAAAGAGTGGAAGTGAATTTTGCTTCCAGGTTGTCCATGAAGGCAGATGATGGCCTCTTACAGAAGAAGTTGGTCACAAAAGAGCAGTCCCTGGAGGTGTCTCCAGAAGGTGATTGGAGCAAAAATGTAGCAAGGATCTCCATAGTGAGGAACAAAGACAGCGCAAATAAGACAGTGTGTGAGAACGACTCTTCCAATGTGAAAAGCAAAGCTGACTGGAAGAGCTATAGCTCTGGCTCAGGAAGTGCACCCTCGGATTTGAGACGGTCCTATTCGGAAAAGAGCCGCCAAGGAAAAGACAATCTGCTGCTGCTGCAGGAAGTGAGGGCAAGAAAGGATCTGCACCCATCCAGGCAGAGCTTCCCGCTGGAAGGAGCTGACAGTGGGTGGAAGCACAGGGTGGCTGCTCGGTCAGAGTCATTCTTCTATGAGGATAAAAAGGTATTACTTGGGGTATCCAGGTGTTCCTGGAGCTAACACTGGACGTGACAAGGAGCTTTTATTAGGTGTCAACACAGCGTTTCAGGATCAGCTGTGACCTGGCAGCAAGTGAGCAGGGCCATCCAGTAGAGTTCCTGTCCTCTGGGTTGTGTTACTTGAGGAATTTGTATTGTACTTCAGGACTAGATTCTTTCAAGTGTATAAATATTGATGTTTCCATGGAGAGCTTGAAAAAGCTTTGAAATGTGTGTGTGTTATTAATGCTAGGATGTTGAACTGTTAACTCTGCAGTTCTGTAATGATTTGAGTAGTTGGGGTTTACTTTGCAAGCCGTCAGCCTTGAGCTTGGAGTTCTTTTGGGGTTGTTTTTTGTTTTATCTTTTTTTTTCTGAAGGAAGCAAATTCATGGAATCCCAGAATCCCAGCCTGGTCTGTGGTGGAAGGGGCCTTAAAGCTCACCCAGCTCCAACCCCTGCCACGGGCAGGGACCCCTTCCACTGGAGCAGCTTGCTCCAAGCCCCTGTGTCCAACCTGGCCTTGAGCACTGCCAGGGATGGGGCAGCCACAGCTTCTCTGGGCACCCTGTGCCAGCGCCTCAGCACCCTCACAGGGAAGAGCTTCTGCCTAAGAGCTCAGCTCAGTCCAGTCTGTATTTTTACTGGATGAATGGCCCTCAGGTGTAGATGGACCTTCCCTGCTGATGCTGACTGGTGACACGTTGAACACTGATGCCTGTGGTGTTTTCTCATTTTGTGTTTTCAGCTTTGAACTTCCTCTGTTCTTTTCTTTACACAGGCTTTGAGGAGAGAGTGGAGCAAGCAGAGTTCAGATGGAACAGACTTCTCCCTGGTCTCTACCCAGAGAAGCCACCACAGCTTTTACAAGGAGAGAAGGGACAACGGGACGGTACGTGGCTGTGGGGAGGTTCTCTTGTGGGGGCTCTCAGCTTAGATCATGAAAGCTGAAACAGTGCACAGACAGAACCATGTCAGAGCCTGGAAAACAGCAGCTTCAGGTTTGTTCTGAGAGCAGCACACAACTATTTATGTGAAGGATCACAACTGACATTTTGGGTTGTCTGATTTGTCTTTTGGGAGCTGTTGGGTGGTGTTCTCCCATATCTCAGGAGAATGCCCTGACCTGAGCCCACAGTGGAATTTTCTGCTGGGAAATGGTGTCCTGTGTCCAGGTGGTGGGAAATACAAAGCAAAAACCTGGATCTTCCAAAAGTTGCGTGAATGAAATACATCAGAACTTTCTGTGGGAAGTAAAGGCCTTGAGGCCACAGCAGCAGCACAGAACGCTGCAGTTTTAAGAGGGATGTTGGTGCTGCCACTGCAGTCCTTCCTTACTGGAAGAACTTGTTTGGAAGCACTGCAAGTGCTGTGGGGCTTTTGTTGGTTTTGTTCTTAACCTTGTGCATGGGAACGGATTTGATACACTGGAGTAACACTGTAGTCACTTCAGGGTATCCTCTGTTGTAACCCCACACACGCGTCTTTGTTGCCTTCCAAAATCCGGGTGTCCCACGTCTTGTCCGAGCTCTTCCAATTGTGTGGAAAGGGGTGACTGAAGGGTGTTTCCAGCCTGACTGTCCCAAGGTCATCTGTCCTCTTGGTCTGCTGCACACTCGTGTGGTGACTGAGAGTATTGCTCCTTTCAGAGATGCTGGTTTTGTAGTTAAACAGCCCTTCCGCTGAGAGTAGACAAAAAGATAACAAAGGAGCTGAGTGAGTTCTGTCTCTTCTAATGAAGAAAAAGGAAACCTCTAAGTATGCTGTAAAAAGTTTCCTAATAGGAGTTCTGGAAACAGGCTTATAGTGTTCCAGTTCTAGGCTTAAAACTCCATGGAAGGTATCAAAAGGCTCATTTCTCCTTGTCCTTCCCATTCTCATCTGGAGCCTTCATCTTAGGGGGACCTGGGTTACTTACTAAGTTGGCAGTTATCATTTGATCCCTAAGAGTTGTTAAATGCCATCAGCTTATGGTGCAGATGTGTAAGATGATGTTGACAAGGTAGAATATGGGGGAGAAAAGTGCTGTCAGCAGTAGTGCTGGGATGGTTGAACTCTTTGGGTGCTGTGCTCTCATCAACATGGCTTATTCTCCACCTTGGTCATGAAGTGTGAGGTTACTCAGGGTAAACCTTTGACTTTGTCCGCCGTAGCCTGAAGCAAGAAAGGAAGCCTATGAGCACTGCTGAGGGAGAGCACTCAGTGTCCAGCGTCCACTGGAATTGCAATGCAGAGCCAGATCATGGTGTATTTGCTCTGCAGAGCACTGGTAGCAACAGGAGCAGCCAGGCCTTTGTGCGTGTAAAGTGGTTGGGAGGTGGAAAGCTCACCATACTCTCTTGTTCGCCAAAGCTCCACATGGGTATCACAGAAGATGATGTAAACCTGAACTGTTTCTTCTGGCAGCAGGGGTGAAACCTTTGTTGTCCTTTGGAGAAGTTCCTGGTGTGCAGCTGGCTGTGTGGTCGCTGTTGTGGTTGGGACGTTCCAATGCTTCCCTCTGGTGGAGAGACCCGTTGTGGTTGTGCTGGAGCTGGAGGCTGAGCTCCCTCCTGCACAGTGACTGCACCACGCTGTGCTGAACCAGCTGCGTTTCACAAGGTGTTTTCAAGGGTTGCCGTTGATAAATCAGGATTCCATCACAGCTGACACATCTTTAATTCCCTGCTGTTGGGTCACAAACCTCAGCTCCTGACTGAGTCATCAAGACTGATACGAGTCTTATGAGTTACAGTGAGGAAGGTGCTGCGCATCTTGGCCCCTCAGTAAAGTAACTGCACTTGTATTGGGCTGAAGGGGTTGTGCCTTCATCTGCAAAAAGAGCAGCTTTCATGCAACTATGAGTTACAACCAAAGTTGCTGCTTTGTGTGGTTCAAATGGAGCACTCTGCTACTAGAGCTGCTGTAGGCATGAATTACTGTGAAGCCTCTGGTTATACATTTAATGCATTTATTTAACTGTAGAATCCCAGCCTGGTTTGTGTTGAAAGGGACCTTAAAGCCCATCCAGCTCCAACCCCTGCCACGGGCAGGACCCCTTCCACTGGAGCAGCTTGCTCCAAGCCCCTGTGTCCAACCTGGCCTTGAGCACTGCCAGGGATGGGGCAGCCACAGCTTCTCTGGGCACCCTGTGCCAGCGCCTCAGCACCTTCACGGGGAAGAGCTTCTGCCTAAGAGCTCATCTCCGTCTGCCCTTGGGCAGGTTAAAGCCATTCCCCTTGTCCTGTTGTCCTTTGGTGGGGAAAATCTGGTATCCATATAAAGCTGTGGTGTGTGGGTGGAGGGGGATTTGTTTAAGGAAATCATGAGCTGACTCTTGGAAATATTTTGGAAGGGAGCTGCAAGGGAGGGGAGATAAATATTGCATAAACACGAGCAGATGAATTTGTATCTGGGCTCGGCACAGGTCAGCAGTCCCCAGGTCTGCCTGTGGTGGGCTCTCCTGCCCACTGGAAAGCACACCTTCTCATTCAGTACTGCAGCTTCACCCGTCCCGGTGCTGACTGAAAGCCATGTGTGGGAGAGTGGAAGAAGGTGGAAAGAACTGGTCAGCTCTGCAGGATCTTCCAGGTGCTGATTAGAAAGAATCCAGAATAGAAAGGACCCAGAATTCCAAGCAGAGGAGGCTGTGGTGTCCTGGAAGGGGGTTGTGTCCCATCCACGCTGTCCCTCACAGGGAAAGGCGAGAGCTGGAGAGGGAGCAGCCGTTGGGGTCCTTGCTGGACTGGCTCTGGCCACTTATCTTGCCTTTTCCCATGTAAAGCCAGACACGGGTCAGAAAAGCAGGAGGAGGGAGATGTGCTGCACTCTCCTTTCTGCTCTTCACAAAGTACCCGCCACCCTTCAGCCACTCAGTTCTGCTTCCTATTGCTAAAACCACCCCGGAGGAGGGAGGCTGGTGTTGGTTAGGGACTGGGTTTGCCCAGGCTTGCTTCCTTTTTTGGTAGTATTCACTTGCTGGGAGCATTCCAGTGCTGTGTAAAAAGTCACTTTGTTGTGTCTGTTTCTTCTGGTTCACAAACAACGTTTTCATATTCAAAGCAGGAGCTCTTTTCACATGTGGTTTTTGCTTTTCCGTCTACATTAACTGAAAATAAGGTCAGCTGGCAACCCCGACCATTAGCAGCATTTCATAACCCAGCCTGCCAGGCAGAGAGGGGGGAGAAGCTTCTCTTTGCCTGCAGATGAAGGGCTTTTTAGCACGAAACCCAAAGTACTATTATTAATTCCAGCCTAACACACTCGGGATTACGGAGAAGGGAGGGGTCGGAGCAGTTGGATGCTAAATAGCGAGTGGTGAAGTCACATGGTGCTGGGAGCTCAGCTACTGCTTATAAGTAGCCCCAGCATCTGTTAAAGGCACAGAGCTGAGCGTGGTGACGTGGGGCCGGGCAGCACACACCATTCCTACAGCATTCCTGCTGCTTCTCATCCCACCGCTCTGCCTTGAGCTTTGCTGGAGGCGGGGAGGAGCAGGAGCTGGGCTCTGCCCACCATGGTTCTGCGTGAACTTTAGCTGAGGAAGATGGAGTATTATTACTGTCCCCGTCTGCTGAAGCTGCTGCAGTACCTGTGGGTAAGAGTACTCTAGTTGTGCTGGCCAAGTTGGGTGTTTGTAGCTGTTTTCAGAGATCCTGAGGATGTTCACATGCAGCAGTGGCTTGACTTGGGAGTTTCGTTCTGATGTAGCTGGATAGTGACATGGAACTTGGGGGTTATTTTGGGTGAGAAAGGCTATTTTATCTTTAATACTCACTTAAAATGATGGGACTCTGAACTACTTGAATGTACCTCAGAAAACCCTCCTAGTAACTGGAATTTCTTCCTTGTTAATGTCTAACCATAGCAGTTGTAGCTTTGTATTACTGTGTGTTAGAAATAGGGAAAGGGGGAATGGCTTTAACCTGCCAGAGGGGAGACTGAGATGAGCTCTTAGGCAGAAGCTCTTCCCTGTGAGGGTGCTGAGGCGCTGGCACAGGGTGCCCAGAGAAGCTGTGGCTGCCCCATCCCTGGCAGTGCTCAAGGCCAGGTTGGACACAGGGTCTTGGAGCAAGCTGCTCCAGTGGCAGGGGTTGGAGCTGGAGGAGCTTTAAGGTCCCTTCAACCCAAACCATTCAGTGTGTTTGGAAGCTGGGCTCTAGCGAGTGCTGTTCCCAGAGGTGCTCCTTCCCCTGCTGTCTGTTCTTTGGGTCAAGCAGCAGCACCCCTGGTTCTGCAGGGTGTGATTTCACAGCTCTGTGTATTCAGTTTGGCTGTTCTGGGTCTCTCCTGTCTCAGGCAGCGCTTCCTCTCAAGCTCTTTCTGGCCGGTTGCTTGTGCAGGCTGGAGCCTCTGACGGGTCACTGTTGCCCAGGCATTGCTATTTGATATTTTCACATTCATAAAAGATGAATGTGATTGTAAAGCATTATGAATAGACTCTCTATTACTTTGAACCTAATTCCTTAATGTTTTAATTTCTTCTGTGCAAATCCACCATCAGTTTTCGTTTGCTTGTTGTGCTGTTCACACACTGTTAATCTCACGCTGTTTTCAGCTGTAAATCCGTGTAACCAGCACTGACACGCTAAACCCTTGAATGTTGGCTGTTTGCTGGCGTGTTTTGAAACTAGCAAAGAGCTGGATTTTACAATCCTTTCCTTGTGTGTGCTGCGAGCAGTCGTGAGCAAAGCTGGGGCTGCCAATGCAAAGTTTTTGCAGCTGGGAGAGCAAACAGTGCTCAGAGAAGCGGGTCTGTCCCTGCTGGAGGCTGTAGTGCTGCAACCCATGGAAGTCTGGGGCTGTTTCTGGTTTCATTTGGCTAAGTTTTCAAGAGGCAAGCTGTCTTTAAACTGTATATTATAGCATGACCATGATGTATCTGACTTCAGTGTGATGAGGGGGTGGATGTTCTCCCTGGGGTGAGAATGCTGAATGAGCTCTCCAAGTGCTTTTGCTTTCACATTATCTGGTGATTTTTCATAAGGCCAGGAAAAAACCCCAGCCTAACCCAAGCTGTTTGATGAGTGCAGAGCCTCACTGGGGTCATGTCTCACACTGGGCAGTTCTAGTCTCTAACAGGACAGGCGTGTTCTATTTTCTGTGTGTACAGCCTCTTTAGGGGCCTTGAGCGTTTCTTAGGGTGTTTTCTTTAGTGTCCACTCCTGGTATATTGTAGGAAAATACTGGAGGGACAATATGGTATTAAATATATATATATATATAAAAGAAATATAAAGGGAAAAGCACATTTGTGCCTTTAGCCGCTTTCTGTGGTGATGTTACAGCTGAAGGCTACTAAGGAGGTATCAATTCTCTCTTTTATCAGCAGTAACTAGAGAAGTTGGGGTTAGTTGTCAAGTGTTACTTAATCTGGCCTGGGGAGCTAAGATACTGTATTCATGAGATGGACATGCCTGAAGAAGCTGTGACTCTTAATTAAAAAGCATTATAATGAACGTGCATTTTAAAAGCCCTATTTTGAGTTCCCAGTAGGTTGCATTTCTCATGCTGTGTATCTGTGGTACTCCTGCACAGTGATGGAGCTGTTGGCCACCAGTGGCCACACTCAGTGCCAGCTATCTGCTCATTGTTTGGTGATTCCTCTCCTCATCTGCGGGTGGGATATGTAATGTTGTGATGTGGAGGGAAGTGTCAAAAGGAATCCTCAGTGTTTCTTGAGCACAGCATAGCTGTGCTCTGCCTGACCATGTGGGAAGTGGGGACTGCCCACCACGAAGCCTGTTTTGTTCAGTAGGTTGTGTTAGATGCAGGCAGAGTTCAGTCCCACGATGCAGCCAAGAGATCTCTTTTCAGTTGGAGTAATGAGGAGAGCAAGCTAATCAAACCTGGGTCACCTGCACCCATGATGAGACCTGCTGCAGCACTCTGAAGTACCGCAGCTCGCTTCAAGTCCGTGTGTAGCACTGACATGGGATAGCTGAGGAGGAGGTTCCTGACCCAGCACCTAGCGTCGGACTTTGTGATGGGTAAGGAGAGCTCCTGAGGACTCTGGCTGCGACTGTACCAGCTAGCAAAAGAAAGCACAGTAAAAGAGGAGGGTAGGAGTGCTGATGGGTCATTCAGATCACTGCAGAAGGCTTTGAGTGTTTAGGATGGCTGTTCCAGAATCCAGAAGTTCCTGGCTGGTGTGATTAGCACAGTCTGGGTTTGGCCGGGCTGCTTGGTGTTTCCTGGAGAGGGGGAAGAGCAGGACTCTTCAGTACCACTCAGTAAATTGTCTTCTTGTACTGTAAATGTGCTGCTTGTTGGGAGGATTCCTCAGCAACTGATGTTTCTTTGGCTCTGAGCATTCAGATTTGAGGAGCTGTGAGGTATAACCTGTGTGGCATATAAGTAAGATGTTACAGTGATGGGGAGAAGAAGGGTCTGGGCTGCCTCTTAGGTCTGTCTGCAGACTGTCTGTGGTTGGACCTGCCTTGGGATGGGTTTGAACCACACCACCATGGTTTGGCGTAGGCTGCTGGGGGTGTTCTGTTCCTTTTCCTGGGCAGCCCAGGGATGGCTGTTTTCCATCAACCGGTGTGAGCACTGATTCCTCTTGCTGCTTTTCCATCTGCCTGGAACCCACACTGGCTGGGCTGCTTTCAGGCATGTTTTAATTACAGAGCAGAGGTGTTGTTTGGACCCCTTTGGATACGTGTGAAGCCAGAGCACTGCTCACTGATCACCAACTGCACTGTGGTCGGCGGCTGACGTTCAGGCACTGAATCATAGCTCTGTGCTCCACGTCATCACTTCCTCCTCTGCTCTGCCGTGCACTTCCTCCTAGCTGAGCTCTTTCCGTCATCTTTAATTGGTTCATTATTGTAATTACATATCCAAGTGTCAGTCTTGCAGTGACCGTGTGCTATATTTATTCTGTTTGAGTGTTTTCCAGGGTACACGGGGTGTTCATCATCCCTTTTCCAGATGGTGAGGAGCTTTGCTGCAGCTGATAAAAGACATCCTTAGGTCTGACTTGCAGAAGAAGTCCTTTAAGTGCAGCTCAGTAGTCTGGTGTCCAACTGCCTGCATCAGTTCACGCCATGAGCTGGTCAGCATGCCAGGGTTGCACTGCGGGAAGGTGGTTTCCTGCTCCTCTGCAATGCCCTTTATCCAATAACCAGCTTTTTTGGCTTGCTTGTGGACACAGCCACTACTGGAGGGCCCTGGCAGTTCTGTCTGTAGCTATCTCAAAGTTGTGAGCAATTCTTGCTCTGTCCTAGGGTGTTTGTGGGATGCTGCAGCTTTGATGCTGTGTCTGAGGCTGCTATAGGAGCACTGTGATAAGCAGCGATCCATGTCACAGGTAGAACCAGGTAACATAAACCAGCTCGGTGAATGGAAGCCAGGCTTCAGTGGGGGCAGAGCTGGCAGGAGATAGGGAAGCTCTGGATCTCTTCCAGAATAGGTGCTGGAGGGAAGGAATTGGCTGACTGTGAACAGGCTGTGCTCACAGGAACTGTGCTGGGGCAGTTCTTAGTGCCTTGGTCAGGTAAGTGACTGAAGATGACTTGAAAACATCATAGGTGTGATCTAAGGGTGGCCTTGGCTCCCAGTTAACACAATGGAGGTGCAAAACCCTGTGGAAGTTCAGTGTCCTCCTCTTAGTAGCAGCGAATCTCTTGGGAGTCTTGCAGCTGTGTTACACACATAATACTGCGATACAGCTGGAATGGAAGTGGGTTGCTCAGTTTTGGCCTTACTGCTGTGGATGCTGGTGACGAGCATCCTGGTACACGGGTACCATTCCTGATGGGTTGTTTCATCCCAACCTGGCACTTGTCTTTGTTCAAACAGCAAAACAAATGCTGCATCCTGGAAGCATTCAATGGAAAATGGCATGTTTTAAACGAAACATTGCCCTGCAGCACTGTGATGGTTCGAAAAGACTTCCTTATTCTTTATGAGCAGTCATGAAACAGTAATTGCAAAATCAAAAAGAAATTGGGGCATTTCAGTAAGATGTGAAGTTTGTTTTGCCAAGGTTTTGTTGCAGCCTTTAAAGGGTGGTTTTGGTACCTCTTTATCAGGTGCCTCCAGAGGAAGTGGCAGTTCAGTAATAGCCGTGGCAGTCGCATGTCACTGCTGCAGCATTTCCAGGGGGATGGAGGGAAACCCTAATGGAGGATCTGTGTGCTGTGGGAATGGTTACCCCTGCTTGGAGGGAGGCAGGCACGTGCTGTGGGTGCTCTGTGGCTTTGCGGTTTCCTCTGGACAGCGTCTCTTCTGTTGCAGGTTTACCTCTGATGATGGGGCAGTTGTGTTTCAGGCACGTGCCTTTTCCTGGGCGCTTACAAATCCCTCACACCCAGGTAGTGTCTGAGGTGTAAATCTGCCTTTCAGGCAGGAAATGGAGCCCTGTTGCAGGGAGAAATCTGAAAAGATGTTTTCCTAATTCCTGGAAGCTGCTGTGGAAGAGGAATTCTAACTTGTGTCATAGCTAAGAGCAAGCAGAGAACAGAGGGAAGCCCATTCCCAGCAGGAACACGAGAGAGTGCTGTTCAGCCACCAAGGCCAGGCGCTGGCTCCAGGCCACTCATCATGCAGTGACTCTGGGCTTGCACAAGGGACACAGGGCAGGATCCAGGACAAGCTATTGTCATCAGGTGTGCTATTCAGTTTAATTTACCATCAAACGCTGTGATGAAATGGTGCATTCTAGGTTAACTCTGCACAATAAGGACTTGAGGAAGAGGCAGCCATCTGTAGACCTGTTCTGGAATGACTGTGTCATTCCAGGCTGGGAGCAGCTGGAGCTGGGCACTGCCTGCCCCTTCCCCTTCAATACGAGCCTCAAGTGGTGCATACACCTCTGACAGGCGGCTGGAAGTGGGTTGTTAAACCTCATTTCTGCACACCAAGCAGAGGTAACCGCTGTCTCGCCACTCGCGTTTTGATGCAGACTTGTTGTGACTCAGTTCCTGCTTTCCCATGCTGTTGTCCATGTTCCTGGTGCTGGGAGACAGCCAAGTTCCCACTATTGTTCCCATTCTTTCAGCGCCTGCGAGTTGTTCGCGCAGGCAGTGCGTGTTTACTGTACTGAAAGGAAGCAGGGGTTTGGAGAGCAGCGTGAGCAGGGGGAAAGGAGGTCTTTGTTGTGGGCTTCCCTCAAGAGATGCAGGACTTTGTTCTGTGCTGCAGAGCCTCTCTTAAGTAACTGCAGGTGATTCTGAATGATGCTTGGAAGTATTTGCGTTAGTGATTCATGGCTGAGGCTGATAAATACCTGCAGTATAGATTAGTTGCTAACCACAGTATCTAATTTGGCAAGTTTTGATTGCTGGGGCTGGAGATGGCAGATGTCGGATGTGGATTTACTTCTGGATTTGTTCCTTAGCTCAGCAGCATTCCTGAGGGCAGGAAATAGAGCAAACCCAGTTGAGATTGCAGGAGGAATTCCAGCAGATCAACTTTTTACCTCCATGAAGTTCCAGACCAAGCAAGAAATAATGAACTTAATCTAGGAAATGTAAGTGAAGGCCACTCCTGGAGCAGTGACCCTGATAAGCAACTTCAGATGTGGCCTCCTGCAGCACTGTGGGGCTGGTCTTGCACTATGACACTGCTCAGGGCTCCTGAAAAGCATCTCTGCTGGGTGTAGCTTGATGCAAGCATGGACTTGGCCAGCTTGTGGTCCCCACCAGTGACCTGGCCTCATCCCAAAGGATGTGGGAACATCAGCCCTCATGTGGCTGGGCCACCCTCCAGCAGGTGATGTGGGGCTGACGTGCTCTGTGTAACAGGAGGAGGAGGCAGCAAGAGCCAAGAGTCCAAGAGGTAATGGAACCGCGTATACGTGTGAGGTCCCACAGCCATGGCAAATAAATGCTATTGCTTTTGTCATAGAAATGGCATGTGGCAAGATAAAATGGATAAAGGGCCTATTGTAGGAGCTTGTGCCTGGTTTTTGATCTGCTTCCTGCCATCAGGAGGTGGCTGATGGAGATGAAAGATGCATGGAAAGGTGTTTGTAGGAAGAAATGGAAATTGCCATTGGGCCTCATGCTGGGGGCCCCAGAGCTGAACGCAGCTGCCTGTGCTTAAGGTGTGCGAGTCCATTGGAGCAGGTGATGGAGAAGTAACTGTTCCAAGTTGGGACCATGGGACAGACTGCACCAGGCCCATGCTGAGATGGTGCATTGGGTCAGAACAATGAATCTGCTCTCAGGAGTAGTGCAGTCTGCTTTATACTTCTTTATGCATCCATATTTTCATTTCAGTGTGCAAATAGCTTCATTTCCTTAGGGGTAGGTTTTACCATCAGGCTTCATGTTGACAACAGCTACCTCCCCTATTGTAAGAGAGCTTCTGGTTTCCCAAAGCCTCTTAGGTGATGCTAAAGCCAGTGCTTAGCTTTCTACTAAGCTTGTAGCTAACTCAGTTGTAGTTTCCAGCCCCCATTGGAGGGAATGTCTGGTATCTGTATGGCAGTGTTTATCAGCAATGAACTTTCATCCTGGGCTCTTATTTGTATAAATGGAAACCAGCAACTCCCCATCCTTTGCTTGGCCTGAGCCTTTGGATGTAAACAAATGTAAAGCAAATGTTTTCAGGGCTTTCCAGAAGGTTTGTGCTGTCGGAATTTCCTGTTTCTGTTTTGCTTCTCAGTTTTTCCTCCTCCATTGAGATAGAAGGGAAGTGCTGAATGATTACTGCCGTGGCCTTTCAAACAACACAGGGTATTTTTAGCTTGTTCCCTCAGCTTTAACGTTGGTTGCTTTGTTTTACACTGAAACAATTCAAGGTATAAAAGCTGTGCATGTTCAGGATGTTTAATGGGGCCTGTCTTTAGTTCAAGAGAAACAGAGATGGGGGGGACAAAAGCATTAACGTTTCCCAAAGAAAACTCTTTTGGCACTCTGGTTTTTGCAGTTATCGCTGGTATTCGTGTTTAAAGTGATATGGCTGAAAACCTTAGGTTAAAAGCCATAGTTTGCCATTGCCTGTACTTAAAAGCTTGGAATAATCACATAGTACTGTAAAAGGGCACAGAAATTTGTGCAGGAAAAGGGATGTCTGGCTTCTTGCTTTGGTTGCAGTGAAATGGGAAGCTGCAGTTTCTCACTGATCCCATCAAGGATGACTGTGGTGCTAGGATGATAAGATTATTCAGGGAGATAGAAACAAGTATGTGGAGAGTCAGAGTTACTGATGTGTTTTCTCTTATCACAAGCATTGCTCTGTAAGGAAGACAAGGAATGCAGAGTTAATGTTTTCCTTATCTGGCAGCCTTGGACTACATTGATGAGATACCTGCTGAAGTGCTTTAGCTCCTTTCTTTGTCTCTGCTATGAATGGGTGCTTGTGTAAGCTGGACAAGCCTCGATCCAGGACCTGTTGCTGCTGCAGCCTCTCCTTGCTCAATAGTTTATGAGGCCTCTGTGGGCTTTTAAAATAGCCCAATGTGAGAAAAAAGCCTGGAAATGGCATTCCAGTCTCTTGCAGCTGGCTGTACAAGGGGAATGCCTTTAATGCCGTGTTCTATATGCAAGCTGACTTAAATTCTGAATAAGCCTAAGTAGAACTGTCTTCATGAGATCATTTTCTTCGTATCAGGAGAAAACGAAAGTAGGAGCAGGACACAGATATTTAGGGTAAATATTGAGACAGCCGGTGGTTGAGGTTACAGGAGGGTTCACTGTGCAAAGTCCTGGTGCTAAAACACCCTCTCCACTCTTTTCTTTCCCTTTTTGTGCTGCCCACAGGCTGCTGATGGTGGATGGGGTGGGTGGAACAGTCTGGGCATCTGAATGAGTTGTCGTTATCCATGAAGAAGGAACACAAATCCCCAACAAAGAAACCTGACACAACCACTGAGGCCTTTCATCTTTGGCTGAGTGAGGTTTCATTGAGAATCTTGGATTTGTGGGACGGGAGGGTGAGGTACAGCTAATGGGAAGAAGGATGGAGGAAGAAGCAAACTTACTTTCGTGACTGGCTGAGAGTCTGTGGCATGTCAGTTATTCTGGGGTGGTAGACGTGATACTGTGTCAAAATCAGAGGGGAAGCAAGGCTTGTGATGTGTTCAGAGTACCCAGACAGCAGGGGCCCGTGCTATGAATTTGTTCCAGTGTGAGCATACTGGTACCTGCGTCCCAACTGGTGGTGTCCCAGCCCTGTGTGTTGGGAGCATATAAGAAAGCTGGAAGAGGGGCTTTGGACACGGGCCTGTAGGGACAGGCCAAGGGGCATAGCTTGAACCTGCCAGAGGGGAGACTGAGCTGAGCTCTTAGGCAGAAGCTCTTCCCTGTGAGGGTGCTGAGGCGCTGGCACAGGGTGCCCAGAGAAGCTGTGGCTGCCCCATCCCTGGCAGTGCTCAAGGCCAGGTTGGACACAGGGGCTTGGAGCAAGCTGCTCCAGTGGAAGGGGTCCCTGCCTGTGGTTGAAGCTGGAGGAGCTTTAAGGTCCCTTCAACCCAAACCAGTCTGGGATTCTGGGATAACCTCAAGGTCCTTACACTGTCACCCAGGCTGTGTTCACAGCCTGCGATACAGGGAAGGTGTGAGGCTGAAGGATGTCAAGCTGTAGATGGTTCCTGGCCTGCTGCGGGTCCTTGTTGGAACTGCTGGCTTTGGAACGGAGGTGGATGGGGTGGTGTGAATCGGATCATCTGTTCCTGCTCCCTCAGCACAGATCCTGCCTGCACCAAGGGTTTATTTCTGTTTCAGACGAAGGATGTCACAGTGATCCCTGCACTGAGCAGCTTGTCACGGCTTTGAGGTTCTGCCGGGTTTGGAACTCTGTCAAGTGAAAGCAGGTGCAGGAGCCCCACCAATTCCAGCCCTTTGTTCATGCACCTAAATCCAAGCCATTTGTTTAACTTCAGCTCTGTGTTAATTCCTATTCTTTTAAACGTAAATGAACGAGATCACTGCGTGCTGCGAGCAAAGCTCTGAATTAAAGGCTCTGCGCGGTGCGGGTGTTCAGTGCACAGTTGTGACAGCTCATTGACAGGAACAGGGGAAGCGCCTGCACTCCTCCAAGTCTGCCTGCTTGCCAGCGACGTGAGGTTTAACCTGGCAGACACACACAGACAGCTTCTCCCCAGAAGCCTGATAACCTGATGGAAACCTGCGCCTTTGTCAGACTTACCCCAATCCAGCTAATCCCAAGCTGCACCCAGGGATCTGTCATGTTGTTTGGGTAACAGCAAGTCATTCCAAAGAGGAAAAGGGGGAGTGAGAACTGCCGGGTTGGCAGGAGCTTTGTCAAGAAACCAACTCGATACACAAACACTTTTGTTCTTTGTGTATGGAAAGGCAAACAGAATCCATCTGCCCAGTCTTAGGTGCTGTGTCTTTTCCCAAGTTAAAACTGGTTTTAAGCAGTCCGGTTGGTCTTGGCTTGGAACGCAATGGAAACCTCTGCTCCAGCTGTTCCAGATGTGGGGTGGCTGGAGCGGTTCACAGGGATCACTGGAAAGCCTCAGGAATATTACCTGGCATTTCAGATGAGTGAGTGCTGCAGCATTCCTCTTCCCTTCAAATGAGAATCTGAAGGTGACATCGTAAAAATTATGGGATGTTACATGTGGGAAATTCGGCCTGTGGTTAGGAATGCTTGTTGGACCTTCTGCGGCCATGGCAGTTGAGGTGGCAAAGTGGGAACTACAGGGGCAGAAATAAGGAGCATATAAAAAACCATATAGTGTCTGAGGAGCCCAGGGAGTAACTGAGCCTGGAGCCACACAGCTCAGCCCAGCACAGGGCTGTGTGTCTTTAAATAGTCCATAATGTCAAACACAACCAGTTAAATTAAGTTCTCTTACTAATGAAACGGAAAGAGTCGGTGTGGAATGCAGGCCCAGGACAGCCTTACAAGGGCAGGCTTTGCTCCTCGTAGTGCTGAGACTGGACAAAGCAAGAGGCCCGGGATGGGATTGAAGCTGTCGTGGGCTTGGCGAGTACTTGGTCATGTTGGGGCGATGGCTTGCAGGAAGCACTTCAGAAATGCATGAATTGTTAATAATTGCTGATTTAAGTGGAGCGATGGGGTGTGAGGCAGGTCAGCACCAGGGCCGTGGGTTTCTGACTGACGGTCCCACAAGGGAAAAGCCGACACTGTTCTCTTGGTTAGAGAAGGATGGGCAGCATTAGTTTAAACTGCCTGTTCTGCTTTGCTGGCAAAGGATCACCCAGGGATCCAGCTGAGGTACAGACTAATCCCTAGTGTCCTTTTGATGGTGTTTCAGCAGGGTTGCCCTCCCAGTTCCACGCACCCCAGTGCTACCATAAGGAGGAGGTGGTGGTGATGGTGGGATCCATGGCCATGCAGGGCTCACACTCCCCATGGGGCTGAGCTGTGGGTTCCACCTCCTCCCACGGCAGGTCCATCATGTGCTGTGCTACGTGCAGGCCTGTCTTCATTTAACCTTTCAATCCCGTATAGTCATTAGCATAATTACATGTATTTGAGAACAGGTAAAGCTCAAAATGAGCTGAAAAAGCTCTTGAGAAACAGAATATAACCATGGAATTTTGTTTTCTACTGAATAAGGGGTAAAATAGGGATCATTACTTCTTTGTGCAGGCTTGTGTTTGTGAGTTGTAGGTGGAATTGATGTTAATAATAAAAGCATCCAGCAATGTTTGAATAATGAGGTCCCATTTGCCACATGTGCAGTGCCAGTTAGCTGCGTGTGCTCTGTGTTCTGAAGCTGCAGACCCTCACCAGACCCAGGGTGGCTGCAGCTCAAGATAATCACCAGCAGCTTTCAAGGGCAGATCATCTTGTGCTGTTCTTGTTCAGAAACAAACCCTTACTCAGCCAGAAAGACTGCTGCTGAAGCGGCTCTGAGACAATTATAGAACATCTGTATGGCTCGAGCTATGTTCTGGAGGCTGGTGGTTATAAAAAGATGCGTGGATTCACCACAGAAGAAGTAAAGAGAGGCCGTGTGTAAGCCACACGCTGTTGTTTAGTTAAAATCCAGTTGTGAGCCTTTTGCCAGCTGGGAGGTGTGTGCAGTGCTGCAGAGCATCGTGTTCTGGGGAGCCTGAGGAGGCAAAGAGCAAGCACAAGTTGGCGTGCTCCCTGGGGAGCCCAGGCATCGCTGCAGTGTGTGGTGCGCACCCCAGGCAGGAGACCTGTGCTCTGAAACTGCTGCTCTCCTATGGCTAATACAGCCCTTACCCCATTGTGAAGGTGATTCGTGCCTCTTCAAATGAGTTTTAATAGTGGCTTATGTTTTTCATACAGATGAAATGTCACTTGAAGCAGAAACGCCTGAAACCACCATTTGCTACTCACAGCTATTGAAAACTCTGTGTGTTAGACTTTCCAAGTGTGCTCCAGCTTTGGCTGATCGATGTCATGGGGTCCTCTAAGGGCTCAGTGGATTCTTTTACCTACCAGAATAGAAGGGCTGGAAGCAGTCTGTTTTAATAACATGGAATAATAACCCTCCTCACACCCCCTGCATGGATCCAGGCAGAGCTCAGCTGTTGACGAGGAGGGGCGAGAAGAACAAATTGAGAGACTAAATTTAGTATTGCAGATAGCCTCAGATCAGCAGTTTTACAGTCTCCTAAGGATGAGGAAGGTAAATGGGACATTAACACAGGCACAGCCCACTCTGTTCTGGGAGGTCTAATGAAGAAGTGAATATACTCTGTAGGGAATTCTCAGATCCCTCAAGTCATATGCACATGTAGAGGCTCTTGCAGCAAGAGTGAGAGCTGAGGATCTTGAGTTGAATCTGGTCATGCATTTCCTTCTGTTCTGTGGTGGGTGTTATACCAGGTACTGGTTGAGTTTCAGTTCTGCGCCCATCCTGTCTCAGTGCAGGAACTGGTGGCTGACCCATGTGGCAGCTACGGTCCACAGCTCTCTGATGGCTATTTCAGGGGAGCTGCTGAATCAGACAGAGCCTGAACCCATCTGAAATACCCAAGTGCCTCGTGAAGAATCCCTGTACTGCAGCAAGCACGGAGCTGTGCTTGCAAATGCACGCGTTTGAAATGGAGAGCTCAGCTCCAACAGCTTGAAAACGTGGGGCAGGTCTTGAATTTCAGCCTTGGGGACAGGCTCTCCATCGTTGGTGAATCATCATCCATAGCTGTCAGAATAGGTGGAGGGTTTTTCTCTGTCTAAAAATGTAAGGAACACCCAGCTCTTGGGGCATCTGATCAAGAGTCTCTTTTCCCATGTCTGTACAAGAACAACTCTGTAGCTCTTCAAAACAAGAGCTGTGTAAGGGGTGAAAAATGTTTTTCTCTATTGGTTGCATTCCTCTTTAACACTGAGGGTTTTATAAGACTGCTCATTTGAGAATGTTCAAAACAAATGTAATGTATTCAGCAATGAAGGAGAGCACAGGGAATGGGACGCTCACCAGGGGTTTTTTTCTTGGAGCTAAGTTGCAGGATGGTGGAGGCTTTGAAACAGTGCTTAAAAGGCAAACACCCCCCACCTCCTCAGAGCATCTCATGCTCCTGTGCCTGTTTGTAATACAGTAATACTCTATGTGAGAATCATTTCATAAGGCATCTAGAAATTATTCATTAATGTATGAACTAATACATCTAAATCTCTTCCTGAATGGTTTAGAGGAGGAGAGGATGATGCAAGACCATGGTACTTTGTATGGCAAATGAAGCAACAGCAACAAAACCCCCTTGAACAAACAAAGCGAGCAGCTCTCAACATGCCTTTTTTGCCTTCAGACCCATATCTGTCTCCCCTCAGTTCTGAACTAGTCATGTCTTGACTCTGGAGAACTTTTTAAGCTTATTAATTGAAATCCTTAGCTTTTATTTCTGCTGTCCTCCCAAATGGGCTGTTCCCAGGAATTCCACGGGTGGTGGCATCTGACTGCTCAGTATTAGCTGGTTTTGTCTATGGGGCTCCCCCATTATCCCCATGCATTCAAGGCTTTGCAGCCATGGTCTCAAACAGGATCTCCCAGCTGGGGAGGGAGCAGAGCTGGTGCTGACAGCGAGCCCTTGCTCACAGAAGTGTCTACAAGGGGGGGAAGAACTGCTTTACGTGGTCAGACCCGCTCAGCGTTGCTTTGAGCCCTGGTTTAATCCTTGTCTTGCACTGATGGCGTAGTCACTCACTTAAAGTATCTTGAGTTTAGTCCTGTCAATGAACGGTTCGAGGTGATGGTGCTGCCCCAGTGCCCGTCAGACACCAGGAGCAGGGTGAAGGCTTTGCCTGGAGCTGCCCATCCCAATAGGAGGCCTTTTGGTGTCCGTCAGAGACTCCCTTGGCAGAGATTTTGCTCCCGTTTCCCCGCGGAAGGGTTAAAATCAGTAAGTGCACGTGACATATGCAAACTATGAATCATTCCAATAGATCCTGCAACTCCTGCCTGCTCCGGCAGCAAGCAGATGCTGTTCCCTCGTTGCCGTGGTAACCCTGCCTGTACTATAATAAAGCCCAGCCCAGATCCTTCCTTAGGCAGACCTCTGCGGCTCTCCCACCTAGCTCATTGTTTCCTCTCCGGAGCAGAGGGAAGGCAGGGACACAGAGGAGGGAGCGGGATTCCAGAGCCAGCGTCCCTCCTGCTGTGCCCTCTTGTGCCTTACCCAGGGAGCATTCGGACCGGGGCGGGCACCCAGAGCCGGCACAGCCCCAGTGCCTTCTGCAGCGCGTCCCCGACTGGGCTGAGGAGCTGGGGTGAGCAGCAGGGCAAGGCTCCGGGCTGGCCTCTGGGCAGCTGCATTCCTCGGGGTGAAGCCCCTGGGAGCAGAGGAGCTGATGTCATCTCTGGGCAGGCTCCGAGCAGCGGCAGGTCCGGTCTGAAGGCAGCGGCTCCGCACGGGTCCCCTGCAGCTTCACTGGGAGCTCGGCATCAGCACCTTGAGAATGGCTCTGAGAGGGGAAGAGTGCTGAGCAGGGGGTGCTGCTGGGGGCGATGCCTTCCTGCGGAGGTCCTGGGGAAGAAAGCCAGTGGGATTTACTGCTCGGAAGGTCTGGTCGTGTTGCTGCTAAATGGATTGTATAGAAGCATCAGAACTTTGTTTCAGGTACTGGCACCTGACAAGCCCCCGAGCCAGAAGAATACGTTGGGTTTTATCCTTCTGATGGTATTTACAGCAAAACAAAAACTTGGCTTTAAAAGGGAGTTGCTTTTCCAGCTCTGAGAGGAGACAGTGAGAGACCAGTTCTCTGCCTGTAGCCGGACCAATTTCAGGTGACTGTGTCAGGATTCAGACCTTGATTTCTCTCTCTAACATGGCTGAATTAAACATGTCTTGATGGAACTCTGGAAATCTGATGGCAAGTGGGAAAATTCCTTGATTCCTTCCTACTTGACACATACCAGTCTCCAACCTCACCTCTCCTTTGCTATTTAAATACAGAAGTATGCTGATGGTTATCGTGCAGAGCTGTTTGCCTTTATGAGTGGAATCCTTTTAGCAGAAGCAAACCAGGGCTGTTAAGGAGAATCTCTTTGCCAGCAATTCCTCCTGAATATTGATTTCTCATCTCTGCTGGAGAAATGGATTACCTTGGAGACAAGCTGACAGTGGCACAAACCCACATGACCCAGTGGATGGGCACAGTGCGGAGATCCTTGCAGGAAGCACTAAATTTAGTCACTACTGCGGTTGCTCACGAGCGGACTAGCGGGGAAGGTGGCAGCAGGACTCCCTTCAAGCGGACCTCCTCCTTCAGGCACTTTGCATCCCGGAGCAGAGAGTCCTTCCGGAGGTTTTCAGTGCGGAGCCAGCAGAGGTTTTCCTCTTTGAGGAAGAGGCAGCCCAGTTCAGAGCCGCCCGAGCTTGTAAGCGAAACACCTTTTTGAGCCTCTCGAGGTAGATAACGCAATGCAAAAACCCTGGTGCTGTTGCAGCGTTTGATCTTGATAACAGAACCCGTATTCCATCTGCTTCCCATGCAGAAATAGGCCCCCAAACTCTCGCAGGTAGTGGTGTGTGTCTGTCTGTCTGCTCCCAGCTGGTTCCTTTCCACAGCGCAGGTGGGTATTTTCATGTGCCAGGGAACAGTTAGTCCAGGTTTGGTGAATGGGGGGGAAATGGTGCTGAACTGCTTTAAAACAGCACAGTCAGGTAGGACAAATATTTGACTGACGCTAGAACCAGAAAGTTAGTGTGAAACGGCCCTTGGGTCATTGCCACACCGTGGGTCAGTGTCACTTTGAGCTCACATCTCAGTAAAAATACCTTGAGCTAAAGTTGTAAAAAGCATGCAGTGCTGTCACTGCACTTAGTGATCATTATGCTCTTCTTTTTCACTGAAAAAGAGGTGTTTTTCTCATTATAATTGCTGTTTTGTCATGGAAGAGAAGCCCCGTGAGCACGGCCTCTGAAGGCTGCAGTGGGGTGTAATTTCATGGGGCAAAGGGAAGGTGAAGAGATCTTGGTTCATGTGCCACACAGAGCCCCCCTCCCCTCCCTTCTCCTTAAATGCCTTTCCTGGTCTCCAGGTTATTTTCAGGAAGGCCTCACAAAGTGGTGGAGGAGCTGGTGGCTGTGCAGACAGAAGCCCCATTCCAGTGGAAGGGGTGTGGGTCTGTTTGGGGTCTGCCCTGTTCCTTGCGGGCGGTATGTGCCACCCCCTGTCCCTAGTCCTACCAAATACTGCCACTGCTTTTAGGTAATAGTATGTGAAAGGTAAATGAATCCAGTTTATTCTGGTTTGTTTCATGGAGAGGAGCCTAAGCAGTGATTTGAGTTGTACCTGGAAGTGAGGGCTTAGGGCGATGCTGGAGCTATGGATGTGCAGTGACTGCCTTGAGTGGAATCAGGCCAAAGCCTTGGGAGCAGCACGTGGGTAAATCCTGAGGAGCTTCCTCTCTGAAGTGGCTCCCATGTTGCTGGGTTTTGGTTTCTAAACGAAGCAGCTGAGGTTGTGCAGTGCAAACACACGGAGTCGGGGCGGCCTCACAGAGCGGCTGAAGGTGAAGCTGCATTCCTCGGGCAGGCGTGGCCCTTGTGTGCGGGCTATTTCCAGGGCTTTTTATCATTCCCGGTTATGGCATTTCTGTCCTAGCTTGCTGCTCGCCTCCCGTTTGGGAAAGAAAACATTGGCAAGTGAGCACAAAAGAATGAGGAGCAAAATATTTGGTAACCACTGTTACAGCGCTAGCGTGGAGGAGCTCTGCTGCTGCCCTTCGTATGCTGATAACCGTGAGCTGTTAGAATCATCCGACTGAAAAGCTTGTTTAAAGGAAGGTGAGAACGGGAACGTGGAACCTGTGGAGGACAAGTGGACAACTTCCTTCGTGCTGCTTGTAGAGCAGGCATCATGGGGCATGGGTGACCTTTTCGCTCCATCCATGGTGACAGCATGGAGCTGCTGTTCCCCCCTTCCGCAGTCATTTGGTGTGTGCTTGGCTTCATGCATGAATGTGCTTTAACTTGTGCCCAACTCCTGAGCTCAAACTTAAGGTTTTGGCACTTGTTCATAGCCTGTCCCCTCCACTTGTGTATATGGACCTTGAGCTATTTATTGTACTTTTATCTGGGTGGAACAGGGTCCTGGGTCTGCTTTGACCTTGGAGCTACTGATGTTTTTCTACAAAACAGCTGTGGAATTACTGTAAAGCACATAATTCATCACAGCCTGAGCCTTTGTTGGGTTAGGGATGTGCTCTGGAGTAGGCCTCAGCGTTGGTACTTGAGTAATGCAGTTAAAATAGAGCAGCCAGGGACTGGGGGCTCTCAGCTCCCATCTCTGGTGGCTTCTGGCTGGGAAATTAGCATCATACAAGACCAAGGAACCTGTCACAATTCGGGTCAAACAGCACAGTTTGAGGTGGTGTGAGTGAACTTCTTGACCTATAGATGCCTTGCTGCTGAGGCTGAGGGCAAGCAAGGTGTGAGGGTGAATTCTGCTCTACTGTGTAGCTGTGCACTTGTCCCCGCTCCTGACTTTGGACAGGATAGAGTTTGTATGGATCTCCTGTCGCTGATCTAGAGGAATGAAGAGTGTTGGATTAAGGCATTCATCCATTTGTAGGTATATCTCTGAATATACAATGCTTAGGCTCATAGGTTGTCCTGTTCTCTGTAGTTGCCACCCTGTGTTTGCAGTAGCTGTTGAGGCAAAGGGCCGATGCCGTGTGTGCTGCCTATTGGATCCGTGCTGGGAAAGCTGGGGCTGTTCCATAGGCCTGGCATTCGTGCAGTTCCCAAACTGTGTACAGGTAGAGGATCGGGGAGGTCAGCCCCTTACTAATAACCCACTGCAGTGAGTTTGAGCTGGTCAGTGCTGCGTGTGGGGCTGGGGAAGGGCTCCCGGGTATCGCGGTGCTTGCTGGGGAAGAGGTTTTCATCGGCTACGGAGCTCTGGGGTTGGAGCGGGAGGGATTTGACGTAACTGCTCATTTCCTTGCTGAGGTCAGAAAAGTGGGAATCGGGCTGCGAGAGAGAGGAAATGATTCCCTCTTCAAGCACTTCTCTCCAACCGCTCTCAAGGACGTACTCGCTGTGCTGCTTGGTTCCTGCCTCGTCACCTTCTCCTGTTGGATGCAGGGCTGGATTCCTGAGCCAGCTCCCATCGTGGCCACTGCTTCTCTGCAGTGCCACGGCCAGGAGGTTCTGCATCAGGTTCCTGAGGAGGGGAGATGGGTGGAGACAGCTTGCTTAGAATGTGACCCGCTGGTTTTCATATGGGAGCCCAGGACACTGTCAGTTTGTGCCTCAGACAGGCTCTTCTAACCTCCACTTGTTCTTTTTATCTTCTTGGGTTTAATTCATACACCTTACATGACACCTCAATAAATCCATGTCTAACACAGGGCTGTCTGATTCTGAGTCTGCAGAAAGCACAGCCTAAAAGCAAGGACAATCCCGAGATAAAATGAACCCAAGAGCTAAAGCTATTTGTCTTGTTCCCAGAGAAGATCAGTCAGAGTTTAATGTGTGCAGATCACAAAGAGGAGTGCAGGGATAGTTTTGATTTTTAAATAGCTTCTCTGGAATATTCAATGGGACTGCTTGGAAGAGCTGTGGCTGCCCCATCCCTGGCAGCGCTCAAGGCCAGGTTGGACACAGGGGCTTGGAGCAAGCTGCTCCAGTGGAAGGTGTCCCTGCCCATGGTTGGAGCTGAAGGAGCTTTAAGGTCCCTTCAGCCCAAACCAATCTGGGATTCTGTGTTCATTTCTGAGCCAATATAAACTTGTGCAGTCAGCTTGCTTCTTGGGACTCTGGCTTTTTCCATTGGAATAGGATCCCTGTCCAGCACAGAACAACAGGAGAGGGATGAGAAGAGCGCCTTTAAGTCCTGGATGGCACCTCAGCTGTTAAAGAAGCATTGATCTGTGCTATCTGGTTTCACTTTACCCAAGGTCTGTCTGCAAATGGTTGTCCTTTATGGTAAACAGCCTTCAACAGACTGTCTGTAAGAAGGAATTAAGGCAAGCTGGCATTTTTATTCCAAGCTTGGCTGTTTCGATCCTCATGAACTGTTTTGGCCTGATGTTCATGGAGAGCACAATGAATTGCTCTCAGAAATACTTTGTTGTGTGAGTTGTTTGTCCTGTTTCGAGGTGGAGGGGAGGAGTGAAGCTGTTTGGTTTAATTAATGGAGATATAAGGGGCAGTGCTGAAACAGTTCAGGCTTTTTCATTCCTAATAGCTTCTCTCTGGTTTAACAGGCCATGAACATAGCTGGCAGCAGGAATCTGGGCCAGGAGGTGCAGCAATGGGCATTTGGTAGAGTGCCTTTGTTGCTCCCTCATTGTTCTGACAGGGATAATCACTGCAGCGACTTCACTCAGTTTTTACTTGGCTGCCTGCAAGGAGGTGATTTTGACCATGTTAGAGCAGAAGAGAAGAACTAGAACTGGGTATTTTGTGCTCATTCACCATGGGGGTTTAGGTTTCTTTGCCTTGTTCTTTTGGTGGTTATTTGTGTTCTTTGGGTTTGTTTTTAAGCACTAAGTGCTATCAGGGGAAGTAAATTGTATTAAACAAATACATGGCTGAGCACAACTCTTAACCACTGTCAGTCCATTTGTACTGAGCTTTTGTAACAGTTGCAGGAAATCCTGGTGCTGGCTCATTGAGGGGGGAGATGTATTTTGACTGCTCTCATCTAAACCAAGAAATCCTGTCCCTTTCTGCAGATATTTAAACCCAGACTTTCAATTAAAGAGCACTTTTTTTTTCCCCAGGAATGTTTGTTTGAAGTTTAACTTGTGTCTGAGGTGGCAAAACATTAACTGTGCAGAAGAGGTGTGAAATCAAGTATTTCAAGTAGGAGGTGTTGATTTCAAGTATGCAGCTTCTCAAAAAAAAGCAAATAGCTTCACTTCCTAGCATAACAGCAGAAAACTGCCTTGGCTTGTTCTGGCTTGTGTCCCTTGTGATGCTGGAGACGAGGGATCCTGTTCAGCTCAGGGTGCCAGCTTTTAGTACTGCTGCGGAGGCAGGGCAGCAGTGCTGTGCTCAGAATCTCCCTGATGGGCAGGCCACCATGGCTCTGATCCTGCTGGGTTTGATTTCCTGGAGTTTAATGTCTATAGAGCTTGACTGCCTAAAGCTGGAAACAAAACTTGATATAGAAACATGGAATGGTTTGGGTTGGAAGGGACCTCAAACCTCATCCAGTTCCAATCCCTGCCACGGGCAGGGACACCTTCCATTAAAGCAGCTTGCTCCACGCCCCAGTTGGTACAGGAGGGGTCTTAAAGATGTTCCCAGATATTTCCTCTGCTCTGCTTTGGTTTTCAACCACTTCTCAGAGGCCGTGCTCAGCCCTAGCAAGGTAAATTTAGTATTTGGTTCTTGTCTGCTTTTTGCACATCAAGTCAACCTCTGCTCTGTCTTCAGCCTTGCACTGAAACCACATGATAGGTGCGTGGTGGGTGTTCACAGCAAGTCATAGCAGCTTTATTTTCAGGGTATAGAAACTGTCAACTCAAAAATGGCTTTGAAATCCTCAGTGGAGTGAGCAGGTTCACTGCGAGTCACTGCAAAGCAGTGAGGAGATTTCATTGCACACTGATAACCAGTTTCCTGGCTGGCGGAGCCAAGCAGGGGAAGTCATTCTGTGTGTTCAAGAGGTGTGGGAAATCATGGCATCATGGAATGGTTTGTGTTGGAAGGGACCTTAAAGCTCCTCCAGCTCCAACCCCTGCCACGGGCAGGGACCCCTTCCACTAGAGCAGCTTGCTCCAAGCCCCATCCAACCTGTCCTTGAAACAACCCATGTTTTATAAGGTAAAAACACTGTCAGCTTTGGGGATGTCACTGGGTGTTGCTTATCATATCCCAGTGGAAGAGGTAGAGGAGACACATACGGCTGAGGCAGCCCCGGGTTGCATGGCAACAGCGAGGATGTGGCTGACATCATTTATGAGAATGTTGTATACTGTGGCACTTGGTACCTACTCCAGTGCACAGAGGAAAATTAAGCATAGAATCAAAGAATATCTGGAGTTGGATGGAACCCACAAGGATCATCAAGTCCAACTCCCAGCTCCTCACAGGGCATTTATTATTCAAAGGTTTTCTGAGTAGAACAGCACTAGATCCTTAGGATTTAATGGTGCTAAATGTGCTGTGTGAGTGCTTTCAGACGTGGGCTGGGGCACCTTGTGTTTACCCAGGCTCAGGTACCCCTGCAGTTTGCCACATCAGACCAGCCTGGCCCCTCCAGGGCTTGTCCCACAGAGGCCAGCAGGATGTTCCTCTGGAGTGATTTAGAGCCGTTCCCCTTGTCCTGGCCCCTCTCCAGGTTTCCTGCAGCCCCTTTAGGCACTGGAGCTGCTCTAAGGTCTCCCCTTCAGGAGCTTTCTCTTCTCCAGGCTGACCCAGCCCAGCTCTCTCAGCCTGGCTCCAGAGCAGAGCTGCTCCAGCCCTTGCAGCATCCCCATGGCCTCCTCTGGCCTCGCTCCAACAGCTCCACGTCCCTCTGGTGTTACAGGATTGATGATTCCATTACTTTTGTGGCTGCTCTTAGGCCTGGTCTCCAGCGTTTGTAAAGTGCTTCCTTGGTTGGAAGGGGGCATTCGGGAGGGCTGAGGGACTGGTGCTTGCTATGGATGCTGCGGGTGGAGCCTGCCCTGGAGGTCTCTTAACTTCCCTCATCAGTGAGGTCAGAAAGAAAACGTACAATTCCTGGAACTGCTTATCTGGCACTGCACATGGGCTGGGGGGAGGCAGGAGGTGCTGCTGCTGCCCAGGGCGCTCTGCTAAGGCAGTTACTCCTTGCTCACACACTTGAGGTGGCAGATCTTCTCGCCTGCTCAATAGGAACCAGCTGGGGTGGTGGTCTTGAACCATGACTTACTCCCTGTGGGCAGCACTCATTCGTCGCATAGTAAGTATATATGGAAATCCCAGGATGCTGATCCCACCGAGTTAGGCTTTCCACTTGCTGTGTAGGCAATTGGCTGCTTACCAAGAGAAAATATATAGGTTGTGAACTGTTATATAAGGCCCTCTGAAAGCGTGGTGGCTTGCGTTGGCTGGTTGGTTTTGATGTGGTGCTATGTTCCTGATAATTCTGTTAATGGTGCAGAGTATGTAGTGTACCTTTTAGTGATGATCCTTAGAATAGTTCAGGTTAGAAAGAGCCTCTGGAGGTCGTGGAGCCCAGCATCCTGGTCAAAGCAGAGCCAGTTGTGGAATAAGAGAGTGCAGCTTTAATAGAATAAGGTGTATTGCCATCTTCCTGGCCTAACACAGAGAACAACTGGGATGGTTTTCTGCATCCACAAGGACGTGTAAACTCTCCTTAGTGCAGGGTCACTCTTAAAGGGCAAGGGAGGTCTAAATATGGGTGATTTAACCCAACGTCTGACTTCTTTTAATGATAAAAAGGAGGGAGAAAGAGATAAGAGAAAAAAGCTTTCCAATAAATAGGCAATTTTTTTCTCTTTGAGTTGCACATTAAGAAGGCAGAATGATCACAACTTCATTCCATTGTGCAGTCACATTCATCTGCAATTTATGCCAGCAGATTTTCACTTCTATTTCTTGCGCTTCAAGCTGTGGGGTGTCATTTTGGCTGTCGGATGTCTCGGTCTCTTTGGCAAACAAAGCTATTTTTAAAGGCTGTCTGTGCGGATTCTGACTCATGAGATCTCTTTCAACTGGTGGAATAAAGACGTGGTGTATGAGGAATCCATCAGTGCAGAAGAGTTTTTCACATCCGTGTCTGCATTCGTGCTTGGTTACGGTTAATTTTTGTGCTGTAGGACCAATACTGTGTGCGCATCACTTTCAGGAACTGGAAATTGCAGGAGTAATCAGCCCTGGCCTGTGGCCAAACCCAGCTTAATTCCAGGGGAGCACTGAAAGAGCCATAATCATCATGTCTCATTTTAGAAGAACTAGAGGGAAATCAGTGTAGAGCTTGGCTGGTTTATTTTGTATGAAAATTAAGTTAGTTTTTTCCTGACTACTGCTATAAGAATGATGAAGTTTGAGATCAAAGATGGAGAATTACAGCACTTGAATACTGGAGCAACAGTGCTATTTATGTGCTTGGGGAGGTTTTTCTCTGATTATAAATAAGGAAGTTCCCAATCTGGGTTTGTCTTGTGCACTAAGAAGACACCAGAGCCCATTTTCCTCTGAAGTTACTGGTTTTACTGTACCATGAACATTCTGTTTGTTGAGGAAATGCTGTCTCTGGCCTCACTCCATGTGTTGTACACCTCTGCCTTCAGCTCTGCCTGCTTCTGCCAAGGGATGGAGGAAGAAAGAGAATGGATCACATGTATTAGCAGAAGCTCCTCAAGTTACTAATGGGTGGTTGTTTCTTATAGAGGAATGGTTTCTGTTCAGAGCAGGTCTGTTCTTAAGAGCAACAAGTCAGAGCCAGACGTGTCAGTGCTTCATCCTGCAAGATCCTGGGTTCTGTAGAGCTTCTACATGAAAAAAGACCTCAACATTGTCACTCTGGTACATTCAGTGTCCTATATTACTCTCCCAATCTGTCATGTTTTACAGCTCTTGGTTTGTGATCCCAGTTTGTTCTTCATTCGTGCTCTTTGTCTGGAACACCAGGTTGTTCCAAGTAAAATGTCAATGCCAGAAAATGCAAATGTATCTCTGTGATCAAATTGGAGTTACTTGTGTCTTAAAAGCATCTCAGCCATAAGACACAGCAGTACGTATGTGTAGTTCTCAGTGATTTTGACTGGTAATTTAAAACCCCAAGGTTAATACAAACTATTAAGTGCTATCCAGAAAGTATGAAGGCTGAAGGAGGATGGAGGATGGAAGCAGAGAAAATGATCTATCTCTTTTAACTAGCCTCTGCTGTGTTTGAAAAGTCAGTTTGTACTTACTGACAGGTAAACCTTCTCAAGAGGAAGGAATGGATTTTTCCCTGGCTCCTCCAAGGTCCCACTTTCAAATTCCCAGTTAAGAACTACTGAGCCTTTAGAGGAGCAATACATTTGCATCTAGATGTTCTGCTGCTGAGGCAGTGTTATCTGGGCCATCCATGCTTTCTCCTTCCAACCATCACATTGGTGATAACACAGCACTCATTATAAACAATGTCTCCTAAATGCCATGAAATGCAGTTGCTTTTCTGCTGCTCCCATTCCTGTTTCTAAGCTTTTCAAGCTGTGTTTCTAGCTAGAAACAGTGGGAGTGATTGCAGGTAATACGCCCTGTACACCCCGCATAGAAAGAAGGTGCATCAGTCGCAGCTGGTGGGACATACTGGCTTCCAGTGACAAGGAGATGCTTTTGTGTGTTGGGTGATCTTCTGTCCAGCTCAGGGAGTGTTGTCCCACAGCTGCTGGGGGCTGCAGGTATGGGGCTTAACACAGATTCCACATTTTCAGTGCAGAAAACAGCCCTTTGTATTGATAAATACTCTATGTGTAGTGATTGCAAGAATGCAGTGGCTCGTAATGGAAACAAATTCATAACAAGCAAGTTTAGTCCTGGCTTTAAGTTGTCTAAGTGTAATTGGTGAATTCCAGCCCATTATGGCAACGGAACCGTTAATCATTGAGCTGGGGCTGAAGGAATGCTGAGGGGTCTGATGGTGTCGTTGCAGGATCAGCTGAAGCAGTGCTTCTCCAGACAGCCCGCGGGAGCCAAGGACACCGACACGCTCGTGCAGGAGCCTGACAGCCAGTACGGCACCTGGAACAACCCGCGGCACAGTGGGGACAGGTAAGGGCACCGGGTCCCACCGCCCATGGCTCTGCTTGCCTGGGTAAGGAGAGCAACCCTTGGCTTGGGGGTGCATGGGTTTTCTCTAAAGCTTCAGGCTCGGTTTCAGTGCCCACGTGGTTTCTTCAGTCTGTCAGTGAAGAAATATTCCTTTAATGTCTGCAAATTGCAGTCAGTTTTGAAATTTAAACTCCACCCTCAGTGAGAATGCAGCATCACTGCTTCTAGAATCAGTGACATTACCTGCTTGGACTGGAACAGACTGGTTTGGGTTGAAGGGACCTTAAAGCTCCTCCAGCTCCAACCCCTGCCACAGGCAGAGACCCCTTCCACTGGAGCAGCTTGCTGCAAGCCCCTGTGTCCGACCTGGCCTTGAGCACTGCCAGGGATGGGGCAGCCACAGCTTCTCTGGGCACCCTGTGCCAGCGCCTCAGCACCCTCACAGGGAAGAGCTTCTGCCTAAGAGCTCAGCTCAGTCTCCCTCTGGCAGGTTCAAGCCATTGCCCTTGTCCAAAGTCCCTCTCCAGCTTTCTTTTTGGCTTCTTTAGGCCTGGAAGCTGCTCTAAGGTCTGTCAGGTGAATGAAAGTTAGTATTACGATGCTTTTCTATTATTAACATGATTTAATGAAATAAACCTAGAGCACTGAAGTGTGAGGGTTTGTGGCTTACACCTGTTGTGTAAATTATAGCTTCATCTACACTGAGCCAGTATCCTGTCTGCTCAGTGCAGTGTGAAAATAGCATTTTATCTGGGTTTTAATGCTATACTTGCTGAGATCTTATAGCAGACATTAGTGTCAATTACGTCCGGTGTGTTCTACGCTCGAGAACAGTGTGTTATAAATATTGTATTGCTTATGAGCTCAGGTAGCTTTCAGGCTGAAGGCAGTGAGCTCACTGGCACGCCAACAGTGACATCCAAGCCTCCTGTTAAATGAACTTGGATTTCAGGATGTTATAGGCACTTTCTGAAACCAGTTTCTTAACAGCGGTGCTGTCGCAGCTCCGCAACAGACAGCGGTTGAATTGAATGCAGCTTCAAGCCTGGGGGATTCTTCTTGGTTAGAAAAGCTCCACTTGGAAATTCTGGTTCATTAATGTGCTGAACTCAGTCCCCATGTCCTGGAGCTTTGTTTCCACTCTAAGAAATGTTTGGTTTCTTCTGCTTTTGCAGTGTAATGATGACAGTATAGTGACTCTTCTGCGTTTTGCCACCCCCTTGCTCTGCTTTAACTTGACTTACGGCTCACTGCAGGGGAATTAGTGGTGTATTCATTCAAACTCTTACAGGAATGGGAACAACATACTTTAAAATATTAAAGTAATAATGTGAATCTTCCTGGAATCTGCATTTTGCTTGCAGTTTATGTTTTATGAATCAGAGGCCTTGTCATAAGGACAAGGGCATCCATTCTGCTGCTCTTGCCGTGGGTGATGGAGCACATCCCTGTGCTCTGCTACTGCGGTGCTTGTCTCCTCTGCTCAGCCAGAGGCAGGAACTTAGAGGAGACTTTGATAACTCAGCTTTCCTGTTTTGCCTGGCTCACTTCCCTTAGACTGTGTATCTCCCCAGCCACACAGCCCCGGGCTTGTGTTCCTTGGGCACCTTGATACGCCTGCCCAGGCAGTGTGTGGCCATGGCTGAACTGAGCATGTTGAGCACACTGGGACCTGAGTCCTGGGGAGCAAACAAGGAATATAATGACAACAGGGACAAAACAACATCACCCTCCTGGTGCTGCTGTGCCGGAGGAGCTTCCAGCCTCTGGCATTTTCATACATTCATGGAATGCCAGACGGGTTTGGGTTGGAAGGGACCTTAAAGCTCCTCTGGTTCCAATCAGATAAGGAACCATCATGTGAAATTAGGAGCCTTGACTCCTATTTCTGTGTGATAAAGCAACACGTTCTTTATGGCCTCACAGCACTGTCTTGCTAAAACGAGTGAAATTTAATTACAGTTGGCAGTGAGGATTGATCTCGGTTTACTGTGTATGTGTGGTGCCCATGCCGCTGGCATTTGTGTGGGCTGGACGCAGGATAGGTTTTCAGAGAAGCAAGTGTCTGTAAATGGCACCAGTTGCACATTGTTGGTAGCTTATGGATGTGGTCATAAAACTTGGAATCTTAATGAAGTAATAGAAGAAGATGCATAATACATCATCTTCCATATTCTGGTGGATCTAAAGCCTAACGCTGCAGATACCAAATACCATTCAAAGCAAAGCCAGCAGACAAACCCTTCCCCCTGGAGCTCATTAGAACCATTGCTTAATTATCCCGGGGCCCACACGGAAGGAGGGAAGAGGCATTCACTGTGCCCATGTGCTGGAAACCCTGCGTGCAGGCTTTGCTCTGCCAGACTGGAAACACACCATGCGCTGCTGCTTGGTAGAACGTTGTTATTCAACAGCTCCTGCGTGTTTTCCTCTGAGATCACCGTTGGACTGTACCAAATACGAAGGTCTATTGTTCAAAACGTGTGTGTGTTCCTGTGTAAGTGTTGAGGTTTTGGGGGGGGGGTTGAACAGTTTTCCTGGATGTTTGCTGAAGAAAAGGTTCTCAGTAACAACAGGCCCTTGTTAAGCAAAAAACCACGTATCTACATGAAATACACAATATTACATTAGTAATAGAGTAATATCAAAGTAAATAAATACAATCTGAGTATTATATATGTGTGTATATACACACATATATATGTATATAATATATAATGTGTATAGAATATATATTATATATATATAAAAGTGCCCTCCTGGGGAGAAGGGAGCATGAATCTTGATCTTGAAGGCTCTGTAAGTACCTCCTAGTGTCCTGCAGGGATCCACTTACAGGAAGAGTATTGATTGTTCTGGATTGGTAAGCGTTTTTATGTATTTGAGATTATTTTGGGTGAGAAAGGAGAAGAATCTTTTATCGGTTTCTCTTTCCCTGAGGCCTGCAAGCAGGGCATTACCCTTCACGGTGGTTTCACATGTACACAGTGCCAAAGTGTAAGGTCTGCTGCTGTTATATATTAAACAGGGAAATCACTGGTGGGGTTTGTTTCCTGGCTGTTATTTCCTTGCTCTTTCCCTCATCTTGTTTGTGTGTATATATTTAGAGGGGCCTTTGTGATGGGGAGAAGAAACCCCAAGCAATAAAAGAATGTTACAATCCAGTTATTACAATCTGTCTGCGTACTTGCATCATTCACTGAACTGTATATTCATGTGGGTAAAAAGCTGTGCTAATGAAGGTGTTCCACACCCTTGCTGCTGGTACCTGCTGCCTCCAAACATGCCTTTGGTACTTGTTTCGGTTCTACCTTTCTTTATCACCCACTGAGTATGTGTGATCCAGACTGTCCTGGCTTGTATTTGTCTCTCAGATTCCGTTGTCTTCATTTGCAGCTTTGTGCCCGAATCTCCTTCCTTGGAAAACGATGTCATTTCAACAAGAAAGCAGCCTCCCAACAGCCACCCATCCTCACTGTCCTCACAGACAGAAGCTGCCTCCCTGGCTGATCACCATGACTTCTCTAAAGACCAAAGGAGCACGAGTTTGGATCGATCCAGCACTGACATGGACTCTACTGATGGCACAGATTTACCTCCTCCAGGAGACACCTACCCTGATGAAAAGACCACTGACTTCTCTTTCATCGATGTAAGTTACCATAATGGGAACCAACTTCTTTGTTAACTATGTAGTTACCTGTGTTGGTCTTAATGGAAACTTTGCGCTCAGTCTTCCTCTGGCTTTTCTTTATCCCGTGGAGTTTTCCCAGCTGACTTCCTGCCTGAAAAGTTTAAGATCAAAGCTACAGAGTTGTTCTAGTTTCTTTAGTGCTTAGATTTTTGAGAGATCCCAGAGCTATTGGCCTTGGGTAATGTCTGCCAGTGGCTTAATAAAGATGCTGTTTCTGGTCCTCGACGAGCTGTAGCAGAAGAGTTAAATGGCTTTCTGAACACTGGAAACAAATATCACAAATAGCTACTGACTGCTGTGCTATGAGCCATGCTATGGAGACAATGACTATATTTTTCTTAATTACAATTGGTCTCCATCTGAAGTCACTTACAATTGCCCTTTAAGGGACTTCTTTCATACTTAAGAACTTTGCAGTTGGTGTAAGAACAGCGATTTCCTCGGCTGTGGTTAAAGGTGTCTCTTTAAAACATGAATAGCTGCAAGTGCAACTGGCAATATGCTGTTTTAATGAGGAGTTTACTCCTGACCTGAAACCTCTTGAAAAGGCACAAACCCACATCTCCTGAAGAAGGGGAGGAGGCTCAGTGCCGTTTGCTCATTACCAGCAAGTCTCTCACAACAAATTGCTTTAAACAAATAAATTACAGCTCCTTCTTTTGCCCTGTAACTGTTGCCTTACCGTCACAGCCAGAGACAGATGTGTTGGAAAAGGCTGACTGCTCTGACACGTCACTTGCAACGTGACCACTTCCCTGTTGCTGGTGAGCAGCTGGACGTGTCTGTGGATGGCAGCCCATCAGGACAATGAAATCCCAGCACTCTGCTGCAAGAGAATTTTGTGTAGTTGCTCTGTTTGGGTCCCAGTCATCTTCTTAGCCTTTAGCTGGTACTAGCGAGCAAGGCTACATTCCGAAAACACTGGAGGAACCAAAATCCTATTTATTGCAGTTAGTTTTCTATTAATTCAGTTAAAATAATTTGTGCAGATCACACATGCACAGCCAAGGGAGATCAAAGAAGCAGCATTGCACCCAGTTAGCCACAATCTAGCTTATCCTCATTAGATATTCTCTTTAATATAGTTTTAAGGAACTACAAGAATAATAATCAGGCAAATATCTGCAGTTTAATTAAACTGAAGGGGTTAAAAACATTATGGAGGAGATGACTTCTGTTTTCAGGCTGGTTGAGGTAAAGGGTTTGTCTCTCTTTCCAGCAAACCACTGTTCTGGACTCCAGCGCTCTGAAAACGCGTGTGCAGCTCAGCAAGAAGAGACGGCGCCGGGCTCCTATTTCCCACTCCCTTAGAAGAAGCAGAGGGCTGGAGTTTGAGAACAGATTTTCTTTGACAGAAGAACCAGACAATACCTGGATGTTTAAAGATTCCACAGGTATCCCTCATTACCCCAAATAACCAGCTCACATCACTTTGGTTGCCAGGGCAGGAATTTCTAACTGCTACAACACACCTGAAGTCGCATTGAGGTTTAACAGCAGTTGCCTTTTCCTGCCTCTGGGTCATCCCCTAAATCAAGTCTCCCCCTCCATTCCTTGGAGCCTTTGGAGCAAGGGAAGCTGCAGCACCAGACCTGCAGAAGACCAGGGGGAAGGAGAATGTTGCTGCAGTTTCCCTGAGTTTCTGCCTGCTGACTTAAAGAGAATTTTGTTCACTGAGGAAACGCTGAGTTTGGAAATTGCTGCAGTTGGATGCATTCTCTCACATTGAAACTTGCCTCCCATTATGTGATCAACCAAGATGTTTAGAAACAGCAACATGCATTAAATTAGGAATACCTTCTGCTCCCTCACCTGTCAGCAAGAAATCTTTCTATTGCTGAGTACTAGTATGTTGGTTGAAGCACTGAGCTCAGTCCTGTGGTGCATTAACATAACTCTTAGGATCATAGAACAGTTAGGGTTGGAAAGGACCTTAAGATCATCCAGTTCCAACCCCCCTGCCATGGGCAGGGACACCTCGCTCTAAACCATGTCACCCAAGGCTCTGTCCAACGTGGTCTTGAACACTGCCAGGGATGGAGCATTCACAACCTCCCTGGGCAACCCATTCCAGTGCCTCACCACACTCACAGGAAAGAATTTCCTCCTTATATCCAGTCTAAACTTCCCCTGTTTAAGTTCTAACCCATTACCCTTGTCCTATCACTACAGTCCCTAATGAAGAGTCCATCCCCAGCATCCCTATAGGCCCCCTTCAGATACTGGAAGCTGCTCTGAGGTCTCCACGCAGCCTCTCTTCTCCAGGCTGAACAGCCCCAACTTTCTCTTAATACACATTTCAGTGGAAGGGGGACATCTAGAGCAAAGTACAGGTGAGAAGCTTGCTGACTAATGGCTTTTCCCCTCCTCTGCTTTTTCTCTTTTAAACAATCAATTAGAAGAGAAGAAAACTATGCAACAGGAGGATTCTGAAGAGGAAGACAAGGCACAGCATCCTGCGAGGTCACCGTCTGTACAAGCCCAGAGACTCCCCGTGTTTCCAGGAATGGATCATTCTGTTCTCAAGGTGTGTGTGGGCAGAAGGTGTCAGCTGAGAGTTAAACCGGGTCGGGAGCTGCAGATCCCCTCCAGGAGCAGAGCTGGGAGGTTTTGCTGGAGAGGTCTGCAGGGTGGGCGTGATGGGTGGAAAAACCACCCGGTTACCTTTCTTATTTTAACTCTTGGCTAGAAATACGAAGTGATTCGGAACAAACAGACATGCTTTTGAGCCTGCAGGGTTTATAAGGAATCCCTTCAGTGATTTCAGACGTAGATCTTTGTGGTTTTGTAAATCTCAGAAATGTCTTTTCCAAGCACCATCTGAGTGTTGCCTTAAGGAGCCCTTCTCTTTACTTTTGTATTCAGGCTCAGCTGCGGAGAAGACAAGGGTCGGAAAGTCCTGCTGAAATAAGTTCTGCTCAGCCCTTCAAATCCCCTAAACCACAACCGCAGCTTGGAGCTCCCGGTAGCAGAGTGCTGCCCTCCAGTGTAGAGAAGGAGGACAGGTGAGAGACTTCCTCGGCGTTGGAAAGATGCTAAACTCATTTTGGTGGGAGAAAACCATGATGCAGATGCACTTCCCAAGGCTCGTGGGGAAAATGGGATATTCCTTTTTTATTCTGTAATGAATTTTTATAATTGAAGAGGGTTTTTTTATATCGTAGGTCAGAAGAAAAGTCTCCTCAGTGGCTGAAGGAGCTGAAATCAAAGAAGAGACAGAGCCATTATGAGAATCAGGTTTGAAAAGGTATCTTCTGACAGAAAAAGGGGCTGTGCAGTGAGAGAGAAACACGTGGAAAGTGTTTCCTTACCATGGCAGTAAAACAACTCTGTAAGCATAAATGTTGAAGCACACTTACCAGCAAGTGTGCACCCGGGAATGTGCAGTAATTCCATGCTGAGGCAGAGCACTTCTAGAAGAGAAGCTTTCATTCACAGGCAATACAGATCCCCTGCTTGTCTGCAGCTGATTTCAGTCTGTTTGTGCCTCCATCAAGAACGAGTCTGTGGTGGGTAACTGAGGCTTGCACACAGTCTGAAAACCTTGGTGTATGTTCTTTCAGCAACATCCTGGGCAGCATGAGACCCAGACAACACTACAGCAGTAGTACTGGTTTGTGGGGGCTTTCCTATCACACTGAGAGGGGTCTGACTGTGTTCTTGACCGTGTCATCCCATGGCCTAATCGCTCCTTTCTTTGCAGGTAGTGATTCTAACTAGAAGACGATGAAGAAGTTTAACAGAAGCCTTAACTCATCTGAACCTACAATTCACACGTCACGTTGCTGCTGTTTGCTTCCTGCCTCAACTGCTATGTGCATGGTGCCTTCCTGTTTCGTGGAGAAAGCTGCTTCATCTTCATAGTCAAATACAAAGCTGTATCTTTTCGGATGTGGGAGGACAGTCACCCAGGCCTGTCTGAAAGAAGAACCCGTGGCTCATAGGTAGCCCTTCAGAAAGCCAGGAAAGATGGGAATACTTGATCTAGGAGCGGAAAAGTCGCTCGTTGTTGAGCAGAGACTACATTTCTCCATAGGTTTTCAGCGACTCAGAAGGGTGACTGCTGGTAGCCACATCAGGTGGAAGGTTGGGCTTTGTGTTTGGTTATGAAAATAACAATTTTAATCAGATTTATCTTTTTCTTTGGTTTTTTTTGTGGAGAAACTAGTGAGCTCCTGTTCCGGCTGAAGCCTGTGGAGGGTGCGAGTGAGCGAACAAATGATGTTTACTGCCATACTGCAGAGGAAACTTGAGTATTTTTTGTCAAATGTATTTTTGATTGGCTCATATTTCCATGTGATCTGCTGCGCCAGCAGACGGGGTCACTTTTAGACGGACACGAGGTTGACTTCTGTCACTAGGAAATGGTATATTCGGTGTTCTGTCAGCATGGGGAATAATTGCTTCCTTGGAATGTCCTTCCTAAAGAGGATCGAGCAATAACGTCAACCAGTTCTCTCTGAAAACCATAACTGTGTAAATACTGTTTTTATAGCAAAAAGGAAGGGAAGAGGGAGGATGTTACACTCATATCAGGGTTCCAGTTAATTCTTGAATGTCACTTTAATAGCAGTTTGGGTAGTCCCACTTCATAGTTTTATTTGTTAGTCTGTAAATACCAGGTTCAAGGTTTTATTTTTATGCTGATTTTATGGGATAACCTCAATGTGATCTTCAGCTTCTCAGATCATTTCCTTTCCTGTTGCTAAGACCGATGTTCTAATAGCGGCGTAGATCTCATGCACAACACGGGTGTTACGGAGACCACTGATATCTCAAGTATGTTCATATCTTTGAATACAGATTCTGAAACAGCAACCCAGGTGTCCATGTCAGACATGCTTTATTCTCTCCCCAAATAAGTGCTCTTTCCAGTAAACCTTTCCAAGCTGTAGCCCCTTGAGGGAGGTTATTCTGTCGTGTCAGCCCGAATGCCTGCTCCTTCCTTTGCCCTCCCCGTGTCCTGCTTTTGGGTTTCTCTGGATATTAATGATAAAGCACCAGCACTTGAACTCATTTTCCTTTTATTACAATCAGCGTTTCGGGAAGCTTGATCTTCCTGGGGTTACCACAGTGGTGCATCTGTGAGCCACAGTGGCATGCCTGCTCTGCTGGCTAGCAAGCTTGTAGCTGCCAAAACCATGTGCCAATTCTTCTCATGGAGGAGTCATAGAGGAGGGGAATTTTAGTCCCAGTCTGCTCGTAGGAAATGACAGCAGTATGTCAAGAGACAAGTCCCATATGCCCAGATCTCTCTCCCAGATTTAGTTCCGATAGCAGCTCCCTGTACTTAATGGAGATGAAATGAATATGTTTCTTTTAGGGGAAAAAAAAGCCTTTCCTTGCTGCTTTGCCCCATTTCACATTGGAGCTGTTGCAGTGTTAGGGTTTCACAGCCCCTTCTCCTGCCAGATAAGAAACTATCACCCCAGATTTCTGCCAAGCCTTTCCTTCTGTGTGGGTTTAACCTGGGCCACAAGATGGGCTTCCACTTGGATGCGGTCAACCACGACTAAAGAGCTGCTCTCAGCTCACTTTACCATGTTGCACATAATTCCCTCCCTCTTCTTTAGCTGATGGTGGAAATGGTGACTCTGAAGCTTCGCTTGTGTGTCTTTTGGGATGTGTTTTGTGATGGCAGCACTCAAGGGTACCATCAGTTCCATCAGCGGGTGTGAGAGGAGCAGCGATGCTTTGCTTACTCAGATGAAGTGGGGCTGACTTCAAACAGTACCTAGAAATCAGGTAAATTCCCCCTGCTCACCAGAGTATTTACCCAGGCTCCGTGTTCAAATCCAGCAGGTTGAGAGTGTTGCATTACCAAGAGCTGGAGGATTTACTGGTTCTTGGTCTCATAAATGAGGGCCAGAAGGTGTGTAACTGAAGTGTTTGCTCTGTGTTTGAGGAACCTGAGGGGATTAACACCAGGTTTCCACAAAGCCCTTTGAATGTGTATGCATTTCCACATCTGCTTGGACAATGCACTGAACCTTACTGTATTTTTAGTAGTTTAACCTACTACTGAGAAATGTTTAATGCTTAAATGTCTAATTAAAAAGCATCTTTAGAATGTTGTTGAATGGGAAGGTGTTTTTTCTGCTCTATCATTTCTTTATGTTGTACACGGATTAAATACCTACTCCCTTCTCTTCAGGTTATCACTATGTAATAAAAGATATATAAATCTGTTATTACTACTTAACTGATAGAACGTTCTATAATACACTTTATATAATTCTATTTTGATTCCAAATAATGCTTATTTGACTTTGTTACGCTCTTGCTTTTGTTGCCACGTAGTTCTTTTGCTGTTAAGATAGGCTGGGAGCGAGCTCTTGACCTCAGCACTTAAGGGATGACTCCTCTTGAGTTACTGGAACCTGCCTTAGTGCAGGATCCAGCTCTTGTCCTAACAGAGGCTGAGTAATAACAAGCGTGATGGAGATCCTGGCACTCCAGCATCTCTACCCAATGCTTTGTAAGAGTCAAAGTGTGTGGAATTCAGAAGTCGTTGCTGCTGCACTGCTCTTGTTCTTACCAGGAATCCCTCCAGTTCGGTGGGGGGATTTACCCAGCCATCCCGTTCTGTTTCATTGCAGTCCCACTTGTGGATTCCTTCCCTGTCATCTTCCTGCTCGCAGATGCACCTCTCTGAGGTCTGTGCAGCTCGAATTTGAGCCCTGAGCTGCTTTGGTTTTACTTCCTGTGGAGGAAGGCAACGCTTCTGCTCTTCAGCCTTTGCGGGCTGGAAGTGCCCCTATAGGAACTGCCCCCTCCTGCTGCTTGCACAAACCTTGTTCACCCTCTGTTTGCAAACAGTTATTGGGGAGCTGTTAAATGCTGTGTGGCACGTTCAGAAAGCAAACCCTCACCTGGCCCTTTCATCTGGAGGAGCAGATCCGTTCGCTCATAACCTTTAGGACTTGTGCAAACACACTGGAATGGGCCTCCTGGCTTAGGTATTACAGCGAGGATGTGGTTTGATGTCTGGGTGTTAAAAGGAGAGCAAGAAGGCTTAGTGGGGATCAGGGCAGTTCTAAGGCAAATATCATATAAATAGTTTAAATACAGCGTGTTCAAGTCTGTGTCCCGGTGAAAGGTGCTTCTGTCTCGAAGCCTTTCCCCCTTTCTATGAAAATCCTGGTGCTGATACTGCAGAGTCGTTGCCCTTTGTGTTACTGTGAGTAGGATGGGAGAGAACCTTTGGCAGACATTTAACTGGATGCTGTGGAGCCAGAGGAGCCGCGTATCCACAGCTCTGGTGGTCCATGTGGTGTCCTCTGTGTGATCAGTGAAGCCTTGGAGAGCATGGGATTGCCAGCACAGGCTGGGATGCAGGGACAGGCCAAGGGGAATGGCTTGAACCTGCCCGAGGGGAGACTGAGCTGAGCTCTTAGGCAGAAGCTCTTCCCTGTGAGGGTGCTGAGGCGCTGGCACAGGGTGCCCAGAGAAGCTGTGGCTGCCCCATCCCTGGCAGTGCTCAAGGCCAGGTTGGACACAGGGGCTTGGAGCAAGCTGCTCCAGTGGAAGGGGTCCCTGCCCGTGGCAGGGGTTGGAGCTGGATGAGCATTAAGGTCCCTTAACCCAAACCAGTCTATAGAACACGATGGTATCTATTAAACACAATGGTATGAAGCCTGTTTTTAAAGGAGCTATTGTATAGATTAACATTTTATATTGTTCCACATAGCCTTATAGCTTATGTAAATATGGGTCACAATAAATATATTGTGCTCTAGAGAATATTTTGTACTACGTACTTTCCTAAGTAATAAAGATATTCTGGCTGCTGTGTATTGTACTATACCATTCCCATTCCCGTCCAGCTTTAGCAGATATTAGGGAAAACCAATCTGTTTTCCAACACTATAACCGTTTCTCACAGGGATTTAAGGGGCTGACAGCAGAAGGAAATGGAGTTCTGTTGGGAAGGGAAATCAGTGAGATCTGGTGCCCCTCCTGTCATGTTCCTGTAATTGCCTTATCAACGTGCAAAGGAAGATTCATGGGCACTGCAGAGCTGGCCAGGAAGGGGCTGGTGGGCAGAGTTCTGTGCTTCTCATCAGCCAGAAGCCGGATGCTGTTGTGTTTGGTGAAGGAGGCAAATCAACCAAGGCCAGGCTCGCCTTTGGGGGCCCTCCTGTGCGGAAGGGATTTGGTGTTTTACAGCCTCATGTGCAAAGGGAAAGTGAAACCCTGCAGAGGAGCTGCAATGGCGATGGGCAGCACCGCACTGCCCGCATCTCTGTGAGCATCACGGCCACCAACAGGCTTGTACCGGGCTGAGCCACCACGACCACTGCACCTTGCCAAGACCCTCTGCCCACCCCAGCGCGGCACAGGGCAGATGGGCTCCATCCAGTGTTCTGATGGCTTCAGGTGGACCTGGGTTTTGGCAGCTTTGGGAGCTGTTTCCTCTGCAGTTCTTGCTTCAAGATGAGACCCAGGTGGGAAACCCTGCAGGAGGTGCAGTGGTTGGAGAGGTGTGGAGCTGAGTGGAGTTTGTGCCCACTGAAGAGGGAATCAAGCCCACTACCAGCAAAGTGGAAGGCGCTCAGCTTGGTCTCTGCTGTGGAAGGGCTGCCCTTGCCCTGTTCGATTGTGCTTCACCTCCAAAGGCTGATGAACCCACGTGCAAGGCCCTTGGCTCCCAACAGCACACCCAGGTCTGTGTGTGTGGGATGCTCCTGGGGAGCAGGGAGATGGACAGGGATGTACAGGAGGAAAAGGAGCTCGATGGAGGTAACTTCCCCTCGAGGGGCAACACTGATCCAGAACCCAAACCCTGGTACCAGCAGAGCCCCTGGGTCTCTCCTTCCATTCCAGCCCAAACCATGACCAGTTGCATGCTTCTGCTCTGCGCTGTGCTTGGTTTCCAGGCCCGTTCCTGCTGATGGGAGAGTTTTCCCTGCCCGGCGGCGGTGGGAACGTGCTGATGCGAGTTTCCCCGTTAATCTCCTGTGCGGGCAGCGCCGGGGGCACCTGAATGCCGTTTCCATGGTGTGCAGCGAGCCCGAGCTATTGAGCTGGGATCTCCTGGGTGGAATTCGGTGGACGCAGCTGCTGCATCAGCGCCAGGCAATCTGCTGCCCTGGCCAGAAGCAGCCCATAAATAGACGGGCGCTGGGTGCAGAGCGGAACCGCACCGGAGGGGTACCCGCGGCACTGCCGGGCCTGCAACGGGCGTCAGGGGAGCAGCGGCCTGAGGCAAGGTCCTGGCGTCTGCAACGCTTGGCTTGGATTGAGGACCCGGGCAAGGCGGTTTCTCCTCTTCCTCTCCTATTACCCTGATGGGTTTCCTGTTTGAGGAGGAGCTTTGGGAGATGTTCCTGGAGAGCGGCAATGGGCTCTCGCTGTTGTCCTACCAGCCAGGATGCTGGGAATGCCAGATCTGTGTTAGAGGGGAGAGGTGGCAGCAGCTGGAAGCTGAAATCCCTGCTGTAAACCAAGGATGGGCTTTTAGACGTGATTTGGTTGAGCAGCTGGGTGAGGGACAGAGAGGGATCCAGCACCACTTGGAAGATGGGCTGGTTTGGTCCTAGGCTCTCTGGCCTCATGGTGATGCCTGGGTGAGGATGCAGGGCCTGTGTGCCAGAGGGATAGAGGATGGATAATGGAGCCCGTCCTTCCAGCCTGGGCATCCCTGGGGCTTTCCAGCTGCTGCACTGAGGGGAACTGACTCCACTTTGCTGCCTGCTCCCAGCCCGCTTCCTTGGCTGCATCCCCACCTTAACCTCCTCCCTTTGGGTTTTCCAGGCACAATGACCGAGCAGCAAAGTCCCCCCGAGCAGATGGTGACCGGGGAGGGAGCTGGCGAGCGCGGAGGCACCTACAAGGTACCCAGGGGGCAGCCGGCTGTGGATGGGCTCCAGGGATGCTGTGGGTCCCTGTGCACTGCGGGCTCTGTGCTGGGACCAGGGGAGGCTTCATCCAAGGCTTTGCTGCTGCCTGGCAGGAGGAGACGCTGCTCCAGGCTGCTGTGCATTGAGCTGGGGTTAACTGGAGCGCAGTGGGGCCAGCTGCAGGGAACCCCCCTGGGGGTGTTCCTGGTTCTGATGCTTGTGCTCGTGGGGTGTGGGAGGTGAATGAGCTCTGGGGGCTGTGATGGCTGCAGCGCTGCCCGTGGCTTGGGAAGGCTGATCCTGGCCGGGAGCACATCCTGTGAATGGGATAAAGAGCTGCTGCTGGGGATGCTCATTGCTCCTGAGGACCACGGTGTCACCTCTATGCCGCGGTACCCAGAGCAGGTGGGCTCTGCAGGAGGCTCTGCCCTCGTCCTGCGCTCAGGGGTTTCAGCTGGGACCCCGTTAGGGCAGGGTTGGGGGTACCAGGCCCTCCTGGTCCCCAGAGTGCAGCGGGGACCCCGGGCCCTGCTCCCTGCTGTGCTCCGGCCACAGGCACTGGCTCAAACCCGTCCTGCAGCTCAGCTGAGAGCAGGAGGTCGCAGGGAGAGGCTTTTGTGGCCTCTGCACATGGCAGAGTTCATAGGAAACACCGAGAAACGAGGGGCACAAATGGCTCTGGAGGGAGCAGTGAGGAGGAAAGGATGAGCCCTGACCAGGCTGGGGTCAGGGGACTGCAGCCCACAGCCCTGCAGGTCTCTGAGCACAAACCCTCTGTGGTTCCAGTGCGTTTGAGCTGATCAGCTTGGTCCCAGCCTGTCGGGGTGAAGCATCAGCCTGGGCTTCACTGAGCAAACACCTTTGGCCAGTACAGAGCTGCAGAGCAAAGCCCATTGGGGCAGAGGCACACGCAGGGCCCAGCTCTGCTGCAGGAGAGCAGCAGCATCAGCATGGGGTAGCCAGGACAGAGGGGATGCGGCTGGAGCTCTTCCCTCTGCTCCTGCTGGTGCTTGCCCAGTGGGTTCAGTGGGCTCCCTGTGCAGTGGGGCTGCAGCCGCAGCCGATGGCGTCTCTGCTGCCTTAGGTCATCATCTACGAGCTGGAGAACTTCCAGGGCAAGAAGTGTGAGCTGACGGAGGAGCTCCCGAACATCGCCGAGAAGGAGCTGGAGAAGGTGGGCTCCATCCAGGTGGAGTCTGGACCGTAAGTCTGGGATGGGGAGGGAGAGCATCCCCCTGCGATGCTGCATCGTGCTGGGTACCCGCGCCAACCCCTGGTGCCAGTGCCATCCTTGGGTACCCGCATCATCCCCTGGGTGCTGATGCCATCCCCTGGTGCCAGTGCCATCCCTGGGTACCCGCACCATCCCCTGGGTGCCGATGCCATCCCCTGGGTACCCGTGCCATCCCCTGGTGCCAGTGCCATCCCCTGGGTGCTGATGCCATCCCCTGGGTACCCACACCATCCCCTGGGTACCCGCGCCATCCCCTGGTGCTGATGCCATCCCCTGGGTGCTGATGCCATCCCCTGGTTCCGGTCCCACAGGTGGCTGGGCTTTGAGCGCCAAGCCTTTGCCGGGGAGCAGTTTGTGCTGGAGAAGGGGGATTACCCACGCTGGGACTCCTGGTCCAACAGCCACAACAGCGACAGCCTCATGTCCATCCGCCCGCTCCAGATCGTGAGTAGTGGCTGTGTTGGGGGCTCTGTGCCCCTGGGGACAAGCAGGAGGCCTCAGGGGGCTGGGGGGGGTGAAACAGGGCAGCCCCTGACCCCCTGCTCCCCCCAGGACAGCCCCGACCACAAGATTCACCTCTTTGAGAACGCGGGATACACCGGGCGGAAGATGGAGATCGTGGATGACGACGTCCCCAGCCTCTGGGCCCACGGCTTCCAGGACCGGGTGGCCAGCGTCAGGGCCCTGAATGGAACGTAAGGATGGGGGCACTGGGAGCACCCCAGTGAGGTCCTGGCCCGTGGCACTATGGTTGGTGCCCCCCGGTGGTGTCAGGGATGCTGGAGCAGCAGGGATGGAGCCACTTGTTCCCACGATGCTGCTCATGCCCACCACATCCCTTTTCCCTCCTTGCTGCCACCCTTTCCCTGGTCCACACGGAGTGATGGGGACCGGGGCAGCATCCCTAGGGCTGTGTGCCTGCTCCTTGCCCTGCTGCAGGGCTCTCTGGCTCCTCTTGGTACGATGGCACATCCCACCTGGGCTGCGGGAGCACTGGGTGGTGACGGAGCAATGGCCCATCAGAGACACCGGCACTGCCGTGGTCCCTGGGGTGGCACAGGGCTGCTGCCCTCCTGCTCTGGGTGGGATGTGCCATGGGGCTGCTGTGCCCCGACCCCGCTGAGCGCAGCCTCCATCCCTGCAGGTGGGTTGGCTACGAGTACCCCGGGTACCGGGGCCGGCAGCACGTGTTCGAGAAGGGCGAGTACCGGCACTGGAACGACTGGGACGCCAACCAGCCCCGCATCCAGTCCGTGCGCCGCGTGCGGGACCAGCAGTGGCACCAGCGCGGCAGCTTCGAGGAGAGCTGAGGGGGGGCAGCGCTGCCGGGGATGGGGGGCGAGGGCCCCGGGTGCTGCTGTGACCGTGGTGGACGTTGTTGTGCAAAACCCTCAATAAAGCGCTGAGCTGGAGGCTGCCGGGGCCCGCCTGCGCTGGGGCGTGCGGGGGGGATGCGGGAGGGATGCGGGGCAGGGGATAAGCGGAGCGTTTGCAGCTCCATCAAGGCTGCAGCTTCCCCAACTCTAACCCCTGGTGCTGCAAAGGGAGCTGAGCCCCCAGCCCCGGGGGATGCTCTCCAGGCACTTCCCAAGGGTTTTTCCATGACTCTGCTCCTTCCCAGAGCATCTCCCTGGGCCATGGCTCCTTCCCCATGTCCCTCAGCTCTGCCTGCTCTGATGGGGGCAGTGCCCAGCACAAGGGGCACGGTGGGGGCCCAGCGCCATGGGCAGCCTCAGGAGTGATGGGGGGCAACCACCCCTGGGTGGTGCCAGGCCCTGTGCACCCCAAAGGAGGCCGTGCCCTGCAGGAGCCTGTGCCCATCCCCTTGCAGGGCGCCTGGGGATGTGCCCTGGCACAGGGGGCCTGTTCTGGTTGCACAGGCAGAGGTCAGAGACCTGGCCCGTGTGCCCTGGGGATGGAGCAGGGATGGGGCAGGGATGGGGCAGGGATGGGGCAGGGATGGGCAGTGCTGCCGTGCCTGAGCTGGCTCACAGGGGCAGAGCCATGGGAGCTGTGCTTGGGGACCACTGCCCCAGTGGCAGGGGCAGGGCTTTGTGCTGGTCCCTGAGCAGCTGCCCTAGAGCTTTGCTGTTTGGGCCCAGGGGTGCATCCCTTACAGGGCACTGCAGGGCCCTGAGCTGCTGAGGCTGCTCCCAGCACAGCCCGTGGGGCTGCCTGTGCCATTGCCACTGCCCAAGGTGGAGCTGAGCTAAAGCCCATCCATCAGCCAAGGGGCTGGGATGTGCCGTGGGGATGCACATGCCCTGTGCTGGGACCTGGGGCAGGTCCATGGGGGTCTGGGGCTGGGGACCGCAATGAATTAACCCTGAAAGATGGGAAGGGCAGAGCTGGATCCCTCTGCGGTGCCGCAGGTGGAGGCACAGGGCATGGAGGAGGATGGTGGCGGGGCTGGTAGCGATGGAGGAGCTTCCTCACAACCCCAGTGTGCCAAAGCCTGCCCATGGCACTGTGTGTTGTGGAGCCCCATGAGGCCCCATCACCCGGAGCTGGGGCAGCTGCAGACCATGGGGACCGACCCCTCTGCATGTCACTGGTGCCCAGAGGTGCGACTGAGGGGCTGCAGCACCTCTACTGCAGGACCCATATCTGTTGTGTGCACAAGAAAGTTGTTCTGGGCTGCATTAACACTGCATGACCCCAGCGGGGGTGATGCAGGGGATGCAGCATCCCTGAGGGGTAGGAGGGGGCTGTGGGTGCTGCACAGCACCCATGGTCTGAGTGCATTGGTCGTGCCCCCCTTGCAGCCAAACCCAGCCCATGGCCCTGACGCATCCCCTGGGTCATCCAGCAGTGAGATACCAGTGAAGGGGTTTTGCTGCTGCCCTCAGACCTCAGCTCATCCCTTGGGAAGCGCTGCTCACGCTGGGCACAGCTCGGATCTGGGGACACATCCCAGGCTGCCGGCCTCGGTGATGCCCTGGTGTGATGGAGCAGGCCCCGTGCTGCCGGACCGGGGCCTGGGGTGCGACTCAGGGACCCCAAATGCATGGGGATAACGGAGGAACCCAACGCCTGGCGCCAGCGCTCGGGCTGAGGATGCTGCTGGCTGCTGCCCCCTGCATCACGCCCCGGGACCAGCCCCTGGCACCCAGTGGCCGCGGGTGCATCCGAGCGTTCCCCACTGGTTTGATGCCATTTTCCACACTCGGGAAGAGCCGAGCTCAGCAGCTCCGTGCCCGCGGGGCTGGGGGGGGGATCAGATCCCTGGCTCCAAACACCCCGGAGCGGGGCTTTGTTCGCGGGGGCCGCCCGGCTCTTGGCACGCGTTGGGCTGATGCAGGCAAAGCGCAAAGCTCCTTCCCCACCGAGCCAACAAAGCGAATTGAAAGGTAATGGAATAACTGCGGGTGTGGGGCTGGCGCAGACAAAGGCAGGGGCCCATCAGCTGACCCGGCCTTTCAGAGGGGTTTAATCCAGCATTCTCGCTCTGAGTCACGCTTTGACTGCTCCCTCCGTGGTTTTGGCACCGTCCCGCAGCGCCCCGCTATAAATGGCACCTCCCGGCCCCAGCCCCGCACTGGCGCAGCGGGTACTGGTATCACTGGTAAGGCTTTGCTGTTTGCTCTCCTGTTCTCGCATCCTCTCCACCCTGGGGCTCCTCAAGAGCTGTGGAGGTGGCAGCGGCTGCGGGCATGGGGGGGATCCATGGGGATGCTCCCATCCTGGGTGACCAAGGCAGGGGCATCGCTGCCGGCCATGGATCAGGTTTTGGCTCGTTGGGAATGGGCCGTTTGGAGCCTGCTCAGACACAGGGGGTCCTGCTGGGCTTGGGGATGAGGATGCTTCATGGCAGTGGCTGTGCTGGGTGCTCGGTGCTTGTCACCCTGTACATGCACAGTGGGAGCCCCGGAGCTTGTCCCCATCGCCCTGCATGGGACAGGGACTCCTCGGCTGCTCCCGGCAGGGACAGTGGGAAAAGCCTTGCCCATGGGGCTGGGCACAGCTCAGGAACGCCGGGGCCCATGGATTCCTCGCTGCAGGTCCCATCACCGGTGATGCTGCCCCAGGACCGTTCCCTGGGCTCCTCCACGAGCCTGGGAATGGTTTCTGGTGGCCTGGGTGGGCCTGGTGAGCTGCGGGGTACGGATGTGCCTGGGAGCCCAAGCCCTGCACCCTCAGTGGCAGCTTTCAACCCGCTCTGCTTCCCCCCAGGGCACCGGACAACCCAGCTTATGATGGCTTCCGAGCACCAAATGCCAGCCTCCAAGCAGCAGCAAGGCAGCTCCAAGGTCAGTGCGGGACCTCTCTGCCCTGAGGCACCCTCAGCCTCACTGAGCACCCAAACCCCCCCTGGGAGCAGCCCCTCGCCAGCATCCGGCATCCCACGGAGCCTGTGGAGGGATGCGGGGATGGGGAGCAGGGCACAGCAGACCCAAGGGGGTGTTTCTGGCTCATCCCACACCCCAGTGCAGCCCGAGTGGGTGGGAGCGGATCCCATCCTGGTCCCTGGGGAGGTCCGGGGGCTGCGCTGAGGTCCCCTTTCCCCCCCCAGATCGCGATCTTCGAGCAGGAGAACTTCCAGGGCCGCTGCCATGAGCTCAGCGGTGCCTGCCCCAACCTGAAGGAAGCCGGCGTGGACAAAGTGGGCTCCATCCTCGTGCACTCCGGACCGTACGTGCCGGGGAGCAGGGCAGGGGGTGTGGAGGGGGTCTCGGTGCTGGCAGCACCCTGGGCTTCCTGTGGCCGGTGCTGCTGTGCCCACACTGGGTGCCAATGGGTGAGCAGGGGGGGGGCAGTGTCCCCAGGGCAGGCTGGGCTCCGCCAGCCCTGCTGGGTGCTGGATGCGGGCATGGATCACGGTGTTTCCTCTCTTTGGGCTCCTTCCCTTTGGGCACAGGCAGGAATGGGATCCCCTCAGTGGTGTTGCTGGGGGCAGCTCCTTTCCCCATCCACCCGCTGACCCCGCTGTGTGCTCTCTGAGGGGCTGTGCCCCCCGTGTTCAGGCTCTGGGCAATGGGGATCCCCTGGGAAGCACTTATGGAAGCACCAGGGCAGGTTCCTCACCTGCACTCTGTGCCTGGCAATGTGCTGCATGCCGGACCTATGGGGCAGTGCAGAGCATCCTTGCAGGACCAAAACCTTACTGGGGACACGTGGAAGATCCCATCCTTCTGCAGGTCCCCAGGGACCAAGGATAAGTGACCACCACATCAGAGCATCCCTCCTTGCACTGCTTCCAGGCCTCACAGTGCTGTTTCCATGGAGCAGAGGGGTCTGTGCCCTGCTGGGGACACAGCTGGGGCTCAGCCCAAGGGTGTTTGCTGGGGTCAGCCCTGGGGTGCTGCTCCCTGCACCTCTGCCCCACCTGAAGCTGGTCCCTGCTCTGTTGCAGCTGGGTGGGCTACGAGCAGGCAAGCTGCAAGGGGGAGCAGTTTGTGTTTGAGAAGGGGGAGTACCCGCGCTGGGACTCCTGGACCAACAGCCGGAGAAGCGACAGCATCACCTCCCTGCGCCCCATCAAAGTGGTGAGAGCACCCAGACAGCCTCTACCCACCCGCCAGACCAAGGTCTGCAGCCACGCGTGCTCCCCAGCCTTCCCCGCGCCCCCGGCCCCGCGGGCAGGGGGACCCCCCCTGTGCACCCCCGGGTGGGGGGACGGAGGGCAGCGGCTGTGGTGAGTCTGGAGGTGCCCCAGCACTACCGGCACTGGGGGGGCAGCCGTGGTGCCAGCCCCTCGCTTGGTTTCCCCATAGCCCTGGGCTTCTCCCCCCCCCTGCTCCCTGCCTGCCCCTGGGTACCAGCAGCCGCTGAGCCCCGCTCCTGCTCTGCCCGCTGCAGGACAGCCAGGAGCACAAGATTGTGCTGTACGAGAACCCCAGCTTCACTGGCAAGAAGATCGAGATCATAGACGATGACGTGCCCAGCTTCCACGCGCATGGGTACCAGGAGAAGGTCTCATCCGTGCGGGTGCAGAGCGGCACGTGAGTACCTGGGCAGCGGGACCGGGGTGATGCTGGAGCATCATGCACTGAGCAGCATCGTCCGGGGTGGGTGGGAGCCTCACCCCATTGCTTGCCTTGCAGGTGGGTGGGATACCAGTACCCCGGTTACAGGGGCTACCAGTACCTGTTTGAGAAGGGGGACTACAAGGACAGCTCAGATTTCGGGGCTCAGCACCCCCAGATCCAGTCGGTCAGGCGCATCCGGGACATGCAGTGGCACCAGCGCGGCGCCTACCACCCCACCAACTAAAGCCACCAGCGCATGCCAGGGCCTGGGGACCGGAGCAAGCTCCCCCCAGCCACCAGTGTCCCCCCATGGCCTCACCTCCCACCTCCCTCGTGTGATGCCCAGTGCTGCCGAAGCAACTGAATAAAGCTTGGAGTTTCAAAGAACCGGCTCCAGCCTCTTCATTCCCCCAGGACACAGAAGGACCCCACCAGGGGGATGCGCATCCTGACCCTGTGCTGCTGGGAGGGATGGGGGCCCATTGCTGCATCCCGATGCTCTCAGTGCAGCCCGCATCCCACCTTCCTCATCACCACCAAATTGGCCAGGGGAGGTGGGCCAGGGTCTCAGCATCAGGGACAGGAGCCATCACCCTGGGGGGGTCCAGCCTGACAATGATGGATGTTGTGCCTGGCAAAGCACCATGGTGCCAGTGCGGATGCGAGGATGTCTGTGGGGTTCACCTTCGAAGTCAGGACACCCCCAAGGCAAATTGCTGCTTTAATTATTAGGCATTGTGAGCTTTCATTTGGCATTAATGATGCTAAAGAATGGTGTCACTATTTGCATTGTAATGCAGTACCGGTGCAGGGGCTGCTTCCCACTCCCGGTGATGGGCATCTGATGGGACACCCCGGCCACCCCCATACCACATCCTGCCATGCTCCTCTCCCATGCACCGCAGTCCCCGGGGAGTGGGGACCCTCTTGTGGCTGTTTGGCTGCTGTGTTTTGGTGTGAACGCCGTGAAACCAGGTGGGGATGCACGGCCCTCTTTTATCAGCTCCCACACGCAGCCACCCCACACACGGTGTTTTGCCCCCAGAACCCTCCACCTTTCAGAGCCTGTGCCTGTGATGACTGAGCCCCGCACCAATCCTGCTCTGGCAGGGCCCAAAGCATGAATTAATCACTTGCCAAGCGTTGCTGTGGAATGTCAGCTCCGGGCGAGTCGTGCTTTGGCAGAGCATCACCAGGCTCAGCATCCCTGCGGAAATCTCTGCATCTCACTCAACAGGGGCAATTCAGAGTGATCCCAGGCCTCAGCATTCCCTGTGCAAATGGGCTTTAAGGGAAGCAGAGACACGCACCCCCCCCTCCCCATGCTGCTGATGGGAAATAGGGCATTCTGTGGGTGCAACGAGACCCACAGCCCCCTGGGGACCACAGGGGCTGGCTGGGAGCAGTGGGATGGGGGCACCTGGGGCCAAGAGCACCAAAAGCAGAAGAGGAAAAGGCGAATGAACCCAGAGGAGGCTCATGTGGGGCTCGTTGGGGAGTCCCCTCAGCTGGTGCCTGGGGCACTCAGGTGGGTGCCCTCAGGTCATCTCCATGGTGCTTTAGCTCTGCTCAGGTCGGGTTTTCCACTCTGAGCTCAGCCTGCTCCTGGGGTACAGAAGCCCCTGTTCTGCTCCAAGCAAGGGGACTTGGCGCTGCTGTTCCCTGCTCATTGCCGTTGTTCCTGGCTCCTGCAGGTAAGGATAGCTCTGGAGGAGCTGGGGCTCCACTCTTGTGCCCAACACCAAGGCCGGAGCTGCCGGATTCAAGCGCACGCTGGGGACCCGATGGGGCTCTGGCTGCTGCCCAGTGCCTGCTGCAGTGCTGGGGAGGCGATGGCACGAACAATCACTGCACCCTGTACCCATGGGGCTGCAGGGATGGGGGGCAGAGGACAAGGCCCCCACTATTCCCTGCCCCAGCTCTCAGGTGCTGCTCTGCCGAGCAATGGGGGAGCTGAAGCTGTTTGAGACTGGCACAGAAAGAGTTTCATTCTCTTTCACCCAGCAGATAATGTGTGTGTGGGGGGGGGGTCAAACCCACGCTGGGTTTCACCCCCCTCCAGTGGCTGTTTCCTTTGGTACCCAGGGCATGTTGGGTGCCATGGGGTGCTGGGGCTCCCCTGGGACCCTCTGCCTGTGGGGAAAGCCCAGCGTCAATTTGCCATGGAGTAATTCATGCAAGAATCAAAGTAACGCAAGCCCCTGGCTGGATCCCACCTGGGATTTGGGTGCATTTCCCTTCCTGTTGTGTTTTTCAGCTTGAGCATCAACCCCTGTGTGTCCTTGGAACGTGCCCCTCTGGGTGTCCGTGCTCAATGCAGGAGGGGCTGGGAAGCAAATACAGTGAGGAGATGACAACGTGCCCGTGGCTCACAGCAGCTTCCTTTTGCCTTCCCGTGGTGCCCAGTGCCTGCAGTGGGGTGAACCCCACTTTGCACAGGGCACCGAGGCCCTGCGGATGCACCAAGGTCAGGAAGTCACTGACTAAAACCCAGTAGTCCTGAACGATGGGAAACGTTTGCCCTTGGCTACAGTGGGGTGAGCTCCATCTTATCTGCAGCCTTGGGGGCTGAACGTGCCTTGGATTCCAGGAGTCTTCATGGCTTTCACAGAGTTCTGTCCTTTGGGAATCGCTGTTATTTTCATTCCCCAGCATCTGGAGCCACGTGGCTCCATGAGATTCTTAGCTCTGGTGGGTTGGGGTTTTTCTCCTTTAGGTTAGACTGAGCTCCAGTCTCATGCCTCTGCACCCACAGACCCGAGCCACAGATCCTCAGTGCTTCAGAAAGGAAGGAAATCTAAGCAGGAGCCCAGCAAGTGTTATTAAAGCCTTGCAGGGCTGTGATTTATCACTGCTCAGCTCTGGCATGTGGAAAAGTGATCTCACTTCTGATGGATGTGAAAGCCGGGACAAGAGCGGAATAACCCTCTGCTGGGGGGCAGAGGGGTGCTGGCACTGTGCCCCATGGTGAGCAGCACATCCTTGGCCTGGCTTCATGGAATCACCTCGGTTTATGGTGTTCAGTGCTCATGTGTGAGGGCTGGGGAGTGCCAGGTAAGTTTTCCATTCTTTCTCTGTGTGCTGCAGCCAAAACATGGGATTAGACATGGAGAGCTGGGATTGATGCTGCTGGGCACTGGCTCAGGGCCCGTTGGCATCGCTGGGCTGGTGCCAGCCCCAATTATGGCTTTTCCCACCCTACAGGGGCTGTGTGGGTCCGTGGAGGAGATCTCCTGTATCAGAGGCAGAGGGAACATCAAGTCCTGTCCAGAAGTGATGAGACAAACCTGCCTCGATCACACCGTGGTACCCAGGGCACTGCGCTGTGCGGGGAGCAGGGGACCGCATCTGATGGATGCTCTTGTCCAGAATTCCAGGCTCCTGTTTGCTTTCCTGCTGCTTGTTTTTGTTCCTATCAGTGTGAAGAGGGACAAGACAGGAGAGCAGAAGCTTTGCAGCTCCATAGGCTCCTTCCAGCAGTAAAACTCCCATGCAGCTGAAATGCTGATGAAGAAACATCGCTTCTTCAAAGGCCAGAATTGGAAGCAGCTGCATGGAGACGTAATGGGATTAACGTGTACCAGGGGATTACAGCAGCGGAGAGGGCTCAGCAGCGCTGCTCCTGCCCTGAGCTGCAGCTCGGGGTGCTCTTCCCAATGCCTGGTTATGAAACAGGGCAAAACCTCTGTGGTTTAATGACATGGGAACCCAAAGGTACATGCTGGGAAATAAGGAGTCGGCTGCAGCTGGGAGCAAGGAGCATCCTTGTGCATGCAGCCACCCTTGTGATGTGATGTGATGTGCTGTGCCGTGGGGCAGGGCTTTGCATCCCATCAGCCTAAAGGGAATGTTCTCTTCCCCTCCAGGCGAGCAGCCAGGGCAGCCCTGGTGCAATTAAACCCCAGTGATCAGCAGCGGACCCAGCAGCTCGAGGTGGGAAACTGGGATGGGAGCAGCCCCCACCATAGAACGGCAGCACAGAAACCAGCAGCAGGGTCTCGCTTTTAATGTCAGCAGAAGGCAAAGGCACTATTGTGAGCGAGGCGAACCCCTGGGCAGCAGAAGTGCCTATTAGGAAGCATCGGCTCCTCCTGGTCCAGGCAGTCTATGGGCAAGCACATGGTGACATAATGGGATTAAAATATATCACTAGATTACAGCAGTGCTGCAGGGATCAGCTGCTGGGGATGTTCTCATGAAATCAGGGGGAAAGTGAACATCAGATTCCTCACTTCAGGATGGATGTAACCTCTCCTTTTTCCTCCTTAATTTCTATCTTGCATAAGGTGCAGGAGCTGGTGCCATGCCTTTAATCTGTACGGTTCAGCTCATCTAAAAAGCCTGTGCTGAGCTGAGTTTGAGCAATTGCAGATGAAATGGCCACAGGAGCAGCTGGTCCCTCCTGGTCCCCAGGCACTGCCTGTGTGGCCATGACTGCACAGTGGGAGGCTGCGGCCCTTGAGAATTCCCTTCATCTGGGAGCCTGGGATGTGATGCAGTGGCTGTCCTGGGTCTGGAAGGTGCAGTGTGAGCAGGGTTTGGTCCCTGGGGTGCAGCAGAGAGAGGCTCATGCAGGGGATGCTCATGTGAGCATCCCTGGGGTGCAGCAGCGAGAGGCTCTTCCCCTCGGCTGCATCCGCTGCTCCCAACATTTGGCCTGTGGTAAAGCCCTGTGTGAAGCATCAGGACAGAAGCAGCAGTGATTTCCAGCACTGCAGACCCCGCAGACAATAGGGACATTCTTCAGGAACCCATACAACCAACCCAGGGAGGCGCACACTATTTCGGGATGCTCGTATGCTCGGAGGCAAATGTCATTTGTATGTAACATCCATTTCGGGAGCCGAGTAATGAAGTCGTGCATCATAAGGAGGGAACTGCTCGCTTAGCAACCTTCCAGCTGTGACGTCTTCCCTCCGCAGGATGGGATTGCTCCTTCCACAGCCAGGAGATGGAATGCTGCTCACAGCTGCCCTGAGGGGCGTTTGGAACCGAGACACACCAGGAGCCCTGACAGCAAATCCTTGGTTTGGGCTTGTGCCCCGAGCTAGAGCCAGGCAGCATTTGTGCTGTGAGGGGTGCTTGTGTCCTGCCTTCCCCCAGCGCATCCATGTGCTGCCTTCCTGGGGGCTTCCCATGCTCTTGTAGGGATGGAGAGCAGGGGGAAGGCACTGGGTGAGCTGAATGCACTGGGTGCTCTGGCTGTGCTGGGTGCTGTGGATGCGATGGGTGCTGTGGATGCGCTGGATGCTGTGGATGCACTGGGTGCTGTGGGTGCATTGAGTGCTGTGGGTGCACTGGATGCTGTGGATGCACTGGGTGCTGTGGGTGCACTGGGTGCTGTGGGTGCACTGGATGCTGTGGATGCACTGGGTGCTGTGGGTGCACTAGGTGCTCTGGGTGCTCTGGATGCTGTGGGTGCACTGGGTGCTGTGGGTGCACTGGATGCTGTGGGTGCGCTGGATGCTGTGGATGCGCTGGATGCTGTGGATGCGCTGGATGCTGTGGATGCGCTGGATGCTGTGGATGCACTGGATGCTGTGGGTGCACTGGGTGCTCTGGGTGCTCTGGATGCTGTGGGTGCACTGGGTGCTGTGGGTGCACTGGGTGCTGTGGGTGCTCTGGATGCACTGAGTGCTGCGGATGCGCTGGATGCTGTAGGTGCACCGGGTGCTGTGGGTGCAGGCTGCAGCAGGGCAGCAGCAGGGAGGCAGAGGATGGCTGTATCACATGGCGGGGAGCGTCTGCCCTGGCTCGCTCTGAGGTTTCCAGATGATAAGCAATTGAGGGAGAGCGATTTACAGAAGGTTAAGTCCAAAGGCAAAGTCCATTATCTCGGAGATGAGCTCCAAGGGAAGAGGCCGTGCGGAACGGGGAAGTAGGACACTTTAACTGTTAACATCCCTATCAACACCAACCCGGTATCCGAAGGACAGAGGCTGATGGTCCCTGCGAGGATGCTGGCACGAGCACCCCAGTGCCTCTCCCTGCCACAGTAATGGCATCTGGGTACCTGAATTGTCCCCGATTCTCCCCCCACAGCCTGGCTGCATGAGGAATGTGAGCACATGAGACTGCAGTGCTCGGTTTAAGCTCTCTGTGCACCTGCTGAGTGCAACGTGCCACCACCCTGGAGCTCTCCCACAGCAAAGGCACCAGGAAAGGTGTTATTTGCTGGGTTTGTGATCCATGCGCCTACACAACAGCCGTAATGAATAGCCTGAATGTTCCTCTGGGTGGTTTAGAGGCATTTAGTCCTTCTCTGCCCTACCCAAGCAGAAAGGAGCTCGTTGCTTTTAGTGTTTTAATTGAAACAAGTGCCTTTTCTACATCCCATCTGGGTTTGATTTGCTCTTAGTACAGTGCATGATGATGGCTGCATCTTTTAGAGGCCAAACTCTGGTGCAAAGGTTCTTTTCACCAGTGCTGGGGTCAAGCTGAGCTGAAGATGCTAGATCCATGTGAATGCATTTTAGCAGCAAGATGTTTTGGAGGTCATTGGCAGGTTATTCACTGCGCTTCCCTCACATGTGGATCTCTCTTCTCCCAGGCAGGCTGCCTTGGGATGCTGCAGCCATCTGCCTGGATGAGCCCCCAGACCCCATCCACAGGGTCCTGCAGGGATGCAGACCTGCACCCCGGGGCTAGGAGGCCTCCCTGGAGCACGTTCCCTCAGCTGTGAAATGAAGATAATTCACTGGTGTGCTTGACAAGGGCACCGAGAGGGGAGATGAATGCTTTGGCATCTGGGGACTGCAGATAGGATGGGTTATGTTCCTGCACATCCTGCTCTCTGTTATGCACAGCACAGCAGGAGCATGGCTCCGTTCTGCTGTGGTCCTGGGCTCCTTTCCCCATGGACCTTTGCCATGGTGCTGCTCCTGCCCAGGCAGGCACAGGCTCAGGTGGCAGCACGAGGACACAGCCAGTGTCCTGGGAACGACATTGCCTCATGCCTGGAATGCAAAGGGCAACCTCGTGTCCAGCATCCGTGTGCGGGGTGATGACGTAGCCATAGCTGGCGGCCGGAGGCACCCGCTGCCATACATACCTTTGGTGTCTGGATTAAAACTGGTTCCTAGAGCCTGAAATCTGCTTAACGGAAAGCTGACATAATTCTGTGAGGCCAGGATGGGCTGTGGAGCAGGGGCAGATCCCTCCCTGCTCTCCTGCTGGTTAGATGCTGAACCCATGGTCTTTACGCACAGCTGATGCAGCGGGACACCCCCTGCGCCATCCTACAGCCAACAGGAGGAATCCTCTTACAGGATGATGCTTGGTGCCTGCAGATGGGCAACAGGCATGCCTGATGTGCTGCTCACAGCCCTTCCTACAGCAGGGATGTCCCCAGGGATGTGGGACCAGAGCCACACCACACGGTCTTGCTCCCTGCTTGGTCCTTGTCTGGTAGTGATGATTTCCTGAGCATCCCTTCGCCCTGCCACCAGCACCAGTCCCTCAGCATCTCTGTGGTAGCAGTGCCCCCCTTTACCAGCCCATTGGCTTGCTGGGGTGCTCCTTCCCCTCGCTCCATGCCAATCCTGGAGAGGTTTAATGCAAAATCAGGCAGTTCTGGGGTAAGGCAGCTCGCTTTTCTGCGCTGGTGGCTCTCTGGGCACAGGAGCACCACGCAGCTCCCCTGGGACCCGGGTGCTACTGACACAGAAGTTCTCAGTGTCATCTCCTACCGAAGGGGAGAAGGCAGTAATTAAAGCTGCTGAGCACACACTTCTTCCAAAATTACCTCATTTATTCAGAGGATCAGATGCCGCAGTCTTTCATGGCTTCTTGAGAGGCTTGGATCTTGTGGGATGCGAGGCTATTAATAGGAACCAATCTTTCCCCTTCTTCTCCTCCAGGCTAAAGGGAGAAGAATTCAAACAAGGGCCCCTTTGATGTGACAGAAGTACAAATAAACTCCGTGCCACTTTGTTCCCAAGCTGGCAGCGCATTCCTGCCTTGTCACCCCATGTTTCTGGTGGGGTTTGCCTGCGTGAGGGCTCCATCGGCAGCCCCTGGGGTGCCCTGGAGCAGGGTAGGGGAGGTGGAGGTGCAGCCTGTCACACCGCAGCACTGCCACAGGGCATGGGAAGCACCAGGTTGGTTCTGTTTTGCAGAGTTGTTTTCCCTCACTGAAATAGAGATGCAGCCAAGTAGAAGAATTCACAGCGCTATGGCTGGCTCAGGCAGAACACTGATTTCCCTTCTGCTTTCCTGAGCAGCCTCGCAGGGAGGACTTTTCCCATGTAGGTTTTAAACACAGACAGGGGGAAAGGAGGGCTGGGACACATGCACAGCTTTCCCTGTGTCTTGCTTCCTCCATCTGCAGCGGATGGAGACGAGCTGCTTTCCCCTCCTCTGGGTGTGGGTGCGATGGCTGGGGCTGAACCCGTGCGATCGCTGTGTGAAACAGTGACCAAGCAGCAGGGACAGGGCTGAGCAGGGCCAAGGCAGCAGCCCCGGGGCCGTGTGTGCCAGGGGGATGCTGAGTCCTGTCTCCACTCTGCCCACACCAAGCCTGAGCTGCCAGCTGGAGGAAGGGGACATGGACTGCAGCTTCTGGTGTCAGAGCAAGGCAAAGGCTCCCCGTGCTCATCCAGCACAAGGGATTCGCTGGCTATGGGGTGGCTTGGCCATGGGGACCCATGACTTTGTGCTCTGCCACCCTGCACCTTCCATCTGATGCTGCTGTCGTCTGTGGTAACATCAGGCACCAGGGCCAGCTCAGGGACCAGACGTGTGCTATTGGATGCGGGTGAATGATCAGCCAGGGCAGTAAATGCCAATCTGTGTGCAAATAGACTTTGAGGACTAAAAGCCAGGGGATAGAAATGACTAGAAAGCATTTCCCACATAACCAGACTCGTTTCCAAGGAGCACATGTGAATGGTTTCCTCGCAGGCTGCCGAGGCTGGCTCAGCACACTGGAGCCCCAGCACCTACTGGCTGCCAACTGCTCCCACCAGAGCACCGGGTGCTTTGGCATCGCCCTGGGGTGCTGCCGTGAGCTCCACACCTCCCACTGCCTGCCAGAGCTCCCTCTGAGACACTCCTGCATATGCTGATCTATGGTGTCCTCCTGATCCCCTCCTACATCGGGCAGCAAAGGCACCCGGGAGGCGCGGGAGGGCTTTTATTTCCAGCACTGCATGATTTACCTTGCATCAGATGCAGTGACAGAACCTGATTTAACTTGTGCCATTTCACTATCTGCGCTGTTATGGGTTTGTTCCTTCCACCCCTCAGAATTTATGGCTAAATTAGTCAATTATTGACTTCTTTTTTTCCCCCTTTCTCTCTACCAAGTTACATTCAAGCCAGGCTGTGGAACAGTGAATGCTCAATGGTTCCCTTTTGGCATCTGTTTGTCTAATCAGGCTGTACAGGGAAAGTGCTGCTTTAATGCCAGCTGATATTAGCTCTCACTTCTAGTGCTGGAGGGGGACTCTTCTTAGAGCTTTAAGACATTTGTTGTCACAGTCCTCATTTGGTTTATTTGCCTCAAACTGAAGCAACATCCTCTGTTGCTTTTAAATCAGGGAGTTCTGGAAGATGGATTAGTTCTGAGATGGGCAAAGGGAGGCACAGGCAGAGGGGCATGGAGAAGGTCCCTGCGAGGACCAGGGAGAAGGCTGGAGAATTAAGTGTCAAAGTAAATTGAGGATCTCCTTGTTCCCCTCTTGCCCTGAGAGGTTCCATGCAGGGCAGCCTCCCTTGCAGAGGAACACAGGGTGGGTGCTCGTGGCACCAGGTGGTGGTGTTTAGGGAGCAGAATAAGGGCTGGCCATAAGCCTTGTTTCCTGGGTCTGCCTTCCTCCCACAGCAGGGGTTTGGTATCACCAGTGTTGTGGCTGGGCTGGTTTCAGTGTGGTGATGCAGGGATGGTGATGCTGGTTCTGCAGCCCCAGCTCGCCTGGCAGCTGCTCTGCACTGGGGATGCTGCTCCTGCGTGTCTCAAGCTCGCCCTGGCCAGGTGAGAGGTGAGATGCGTGTTTCTTCTTTTAGGTGTGCGGATGGTGGGAACAAAAGCTGTTTCCTCACCTCGCTCAGGTTTAGAAACGTTTCTGTGTGCAGTGCACCCGCTCTGACAGCCGTGTGAGAGCATCGGGCTGCAGTGAGAGCACACAGCCATAGGAAGGGACCGCTGGCTGCGTGCAGCTGGGAGGCAGAGCCTGCTGGCACTCCTGTTTGCAAGGGAAAGCTTTGGGGTTTTGCCATGCCTGTGGAGCCAGCAGTGGCTGTTCAGGTGCTAGGATTGATGTCACATCCAGCCGTTGCAGGTGGCCTCGGATGAGGGTGTCTTTCAGCACACGAATGTTCCTCCCAGAATGTTAACTCCCCATTTACAGCTCAGTAAAGACATAAATGGTCTTTATTTCCATTCTTCTGAGTAGATCACAGAATCCTGTCCAACCTGGCCTTGAGCACTGCCAGGGATGGGGCAGCCACAGCTTCTCTGGGCACCCTGTGCCAGCGCCTCAGCACCCTCACAGGGAAGAGCTCCTGCCTAAGAGCTCAGCTCAGTCTCCCCTCGGGCAGGTTCAAGCCATTCCCCTTGGCCTGTCCCTACAGGCCCTTGTCCCAAGCCCCTCTCCAGGTTTCCTGCAGCCCCTTTAGGCACTGGAGCTGCTCTAAGGTCTCCCCTTCAGGAGCCTTCTCTTCTCCAGGCTGACCCAGCCCAGCTCTCTCAGCCTGGCTCCAGAGCAGAGCTGCTCCAGCCCTCGCAGCATCCCCATGGCCTCTTCTGGCCTCACTCGAGCACTCCTTGTGTTGGGGGTCCGAACACAAATGGGGGCCTCAGCCCATAACAGCTGGATTCAAACACTCTGACACTCAGTAAATTTCTGGTTCTAACACAAATAAACAAGTGAAAAGAGGGAAATGGTGTGATGCAATTGCAAAGGGAAGGACTTCTACCTCTGTGCCTGTGTTTTCCCATGCAAGACTTGAGACTCTGCATGACTTTTTCTCTCTGCCCCCACTGGACGTTATAATCACCAATCAGACTGTTCAAGTATGAATGTTTGATGGTGATAATGTTTTTGAGAATTGAATTGCCGTTTGTTTCCTGGTTCAAACTTGGCCTCATCATCATGTGAGCTAGTTACAAGCAGGGCCATGATGGCGATGAACTGCATCGTGTGATTTACCTGTCAGAGATGGATGAAGTACCTTTACTAAGGGTATTTGGGAGAGAGCTGGAAGGATGTGTAGAGATGCAGAAGAGCCTCTGTGTTTCTCCAGGAGGCCAGAGCTGCAGCGCTCATTCTCCTCTTGAGATTCAGGGTGCCTGATGCATCGGCACGGTGAAGGCAGAGGCTGTCTGCTGGAAAATTGCTCCTTCTGGAATAGTCGGTGAATAAAAGCAGCAGCAGAAATGGCCATTAATTACTCTATTTGTTTTTCATATTGCCTCTCACTGCTTATTAGCATAGCATGAGATGGGATGGAACTCCAGCTTCGGTGGGGGTGCTGCAGAGGAATGGCTGTGGGCTTGTGCTGGATGTGCCTCCCACCCTGCTCTGCACGGGGTTCGGAGAGGGTCCAAAGGCTCCCAGAGCCCAGCAAACCCAACAGGCAGAGGGGATAGAGTGAGGCTGTTTCCTTGGGGTGCTGGGCTAAAAGCATCCCTGTCCCTGCATCCCTCTGGGTGAGTGTGGGAGCGGTGGCTCTGGTCCCTGCCTTGGGGTGAGATGAGAGAAGGCAGCAGGCTGAGGAGGGCTGACACTGCCCAGGTCCCATGGGGAATACTTTGCATTTATGTATCTCTTGCTGTCCCCTGGGCACTTTACCATTGCTTACTAATGAATCCTCAGACAACCTCGTTATGTGTTTTACCTCCAGGTAACCCTGTGCTCTGAGGAGAGAGCAGCTCAGCGGAGGCAATGCAGGGAAGGGATTTCTGCCCTCTCCCTTTCAGCCGAGCATGGTCGCACCCCACGTAATGCTGCCAGGAGCAGAGGAAGCAGCAAACACAGCCTCTCTGCTTGGCTGTTACACAAACAAGCCACAGAGAGTCAGATCCCGTCGGGATCCATCACTGATAAATGCATTATCCCTACCAGCACTGCTGAGGAGGCGCAAGGAATGAGGTGGGATTCTGGATGCTGGCTTGCTCTCTCCGTAGACAGCAGCATCCCACAGAGGGAACTGAGCTAAGCACTGCTTAATGCTCTTAAACTTAAGCTATGTGTATTTCTGGTAATAGATCAGAAATACTCAAAAAACAGCCTTTAATAATCTTCTCCAGAGAACAAATACACGTAGGTATATCATTATTGTTAGCCATGCACAGAGGCAGAGCTCTGACCTGTCTGCAGCTCTGCCTCCCTCCTCCTGTGCCCATTTACACCATTATCTTGCTGGGATGGTGTTGGAATAGGGCACACTAATAAATGTGCTTCAGACACGCTGCTCTCTGTAGTATCATCTGTCACCCCGCGAAGCAGAGCAGTGCAAAATTAAACATTTAAATCTCGTACAGATGGTAGGAGAAACTGGCTCCTCGCAAGGAAGGAATGCCAGAGGGGAGGCAAGGTTTCTTGGCTCTGCAAACCCGGCACTCAACCCAGACAGGCCTCCAGACACGCTTGAATTGATTGAACAGGATCAATCAGCATGCACAGAAATGTCAGGAGGTATTTAAATGCATTCACAGCGTGCAGGAGTATCGTTTTCTGCGCTCTGCTAACCCTGGCATCGATGGAAACAGGGCTCCCTTCACCCTGGGGAGCACTCACCGTGCGCTGGTTATAAACACACAAATACCACACACAAACACCGCAACCACCACAAACCAGCACACACAAAGGCAAACCCCACATACAGAGCAAACACGAAACCTGGGGTACAAACAGTGCCAAGGAAGGCTGCCGACTTGCACCGGGGGAATGGCACTTCCCTGTGTCAGATGCCTGCATTACCTGTTCTGCTCGCTGCAGGACGAGGAAAACAATCAGGGTTGCTTCCACTCCATAATTAAAAGAAGCCCACCCAAGTGACCTTTACAACCTCTGCACATAGAACTGCAGGATGTGTGTTTCCATACTGCTGGAGCCAACAGGCGATGGTGACAGTGACACCTTTCCTTATAACCCATCACTGGTTTCGTTGTAGGTGCTTCTGCCACAATTGGTTCGCACTGATGGAAACCCCAAAGCAGAAAGAAGAGACCAAGTTTCTCAATTAGGTTTCTGTATTGGCCATCACCAAACATGACTTCCTAGAAACTGTCACCAAGAACATCTTTGGAGGGTCCATTACAATAATACCCAGATGATAATGGTGCAAATGTGTCAGGGAATAAAAAGCACAGCATCTGGAATCCGACAAGGCATTTCTGTGGCTGTTATTGCTATCACCAACATCACTGTAAAGTCGTTTAAATGTTTTAGACCACAAAAGGCCCTCCTTGGAGGTGGCACAGGCAGACAGTGATGGGTTTGTGTTTGCTCTCCCTTTCCTCGGCGCGGCTGCATCGGGATGATGGTGTTTAGCAATGCTACCAACAGCGCTACTGCTGCTTCTGTGCGTTCCCAGCTCAGGAAATGAAAAGCAGTTCTCTCCATGGCAGCAGGGACAGGCCAAGGGGAATGGGTTTAACCTGCCAGAGGGGAGACTGAGCTGAGCTCTTAGGCAGAAGCTCTTCCCTGTGAGGGTGCTGAGGCGCTGGCACAGGGTGCCCAGAGAAGCTGTGGCTGCCCCATCCCTGGCAGTGCTCAAGGCCAGGTTGGACACAGGGGCTTGGAGCAAGCTGCTCCAGTGGAAGGGGTCCCTGGATGAGCTGGATGGGCTTCAAGGTCCCTTTGAACCCAAACCAGGCTGGGGTTCTGTGAGTCCCTCATTTTATAACGCTGAGATGACTCCAGAGGAGGCACAGAGGAACCTGCCTGGCGGAGGAGAGACCTTCCCCATGGGACCCGCTCCGGTGGGAAGCACTGGGTTAAATTCACGTTTCCCACAACGAGCAGGTTCTCAGACGGCTCCTGAGGAGCCGCTCGGTGGAACCCTCCCGGCTGTGTGCTCTACCTTGCTTTAATCAGATCATTAACTTTCATAAAGCTGTAGGAAGGAGGAGTGGCGGCACTTGAAAAGAGCTCAAAACAAGCTGAGTTTCAAACTTCAGACTTGTCATTGACTTAGCCTTTCATTGAGCCAATTATTCGTGACATATTTGACGAAATCCAGAGCAGAAAGCAGCTGAAATCTGCATATCTGCTTGGCTGCAGCAGAGCTACTACTACAGCTCCAACCAGGACCGCGGGGCTCCGCTGGGTGCGGGAGCACCCACAGCGCTTCAATGAGCACCAGCGGGGCTCCACACAGGTGCATTTGTTCACATCCCACTTTTCTCACACCGGGTTTCAATGAGCTCTGAGGACATCCATCCCACGGCAACGTGCCTCGGGGTGCTGGCACCCCACGGTGGGCCGTGTCCATGGGGCCACATTCAGCTCTTGCTGCCAGGAGGCTGAGCCATGCGGTGCCACCCGCACGCCGGGAAGCAAACAACAGGGACCCTGCGGTCCCCCCCCACCCGCCCCAATCCCACCCCGGCTCCGGCCCCGCCGTCGAATCCAGGTCCGGGTTTTCGCAGCCGCCGCCGGGCAGCCCCTGCGGCCGCGCCGCCCGCCCATGGCCGCCGAGCGCCGCGGGCGCACCCGGAGCTGCCCGCCCGGCGCCGCGGGGGCCGCGTAGGCTGCGAGCCGGGGTGGGGGGGGCCGCGCCGGGCGGTCCTGCCGCCGCCATGGGCCCGGCGAGGGCGGGCGAGCGCTGAGGGGCGGCTGCGGCGCGGCGGGGGCGGTGCGCGGCCCGGGGGGGGTTTCCCGCCCGCCCGCCCCGGCGGCCGCGGGCTGAGGGCGCGCAGGGCCGGCGGCGAGCCCCGGGAGCGGAGGGCGGGGAGGCGGCCGCTGCTCCCCCCCCCCCCGCCCCGCTCGCACACGCGCAGCCGGGAGGCGCTCGGCGGTACCGGCGGAGGGGGAGCGGGAGCCGCCGCCCGCCCGCCGCCAACCCCTGCCTCGGGGGCGGCTGCCCCGGCGGAGCCTCCATCTGCAGCCCGGCGGCGGGAGCGGGAACATGGCGGACCTGGAGGCGGTGCTGGCCGATGTCAGCTACCTGATGGCGATGGAGAAGAGCAAGAGCACCCCGGCGGCCAGGGCCAGCAAGAAGATCACCCTGCCCGAGCCCAGGTACTGGCCGGCCCGGCCCGCGGGGCCCCGGCTGCGGCCCGACAGCCTCCCCTCCGCGCCGGCTCCGCGGTGCTGAACATAACGGTCTGGCGGCCTCGGGCGGCCCGAGCGGGGAGCGGGGCCGGTGGGTGCGAGGGCTGGGAGCAACTTATGGGGAGCCTGCGGGCAGGTGGAGGCGCGGAGAGCGCCGTTGCTCCGGGGGAAGGAGCACCCCGAGGCCGGGCGTTTGGTCGAGCCCCAACTTGGTGCTTCATTGAGCGGGTGAGAGGCAGCTGCGGCCGTGAGCTCCGCAGGACGGTAAAGCCGGGCGGCATCGCGCTCGCTGCTGTGTTCCGCAGAGCTGTTTTCTCGGTGGCTTGACCACAGAGCAGGGAGATGCGGGGACAGGCGCGGCGGGAGGGTTTTCCCTTCGCAGGCAGCTCTCGGAGCAGAACTGGGGTGTGCTTAGCCGTGAACCGGGGCACGGCTCGGGCTCACGGCCGGCTCCCGTCACTGGGGGTCCTGACGGGCTGGGGTGGTTTGCTTGGGGCTTGGAGCAAGCTGCTCCAGTGGAAGGGGTCCCTGCCCGTGGCAGGGGTTGGAGCTGGATGAGCTTTAAGGTCCCTTCAACCCAAACCAGGCTGGGATTCTATGAAAAGCATCTTTTTTGCCCAACGACAGCCCTTGGGTATGCACGGGTTATAAAATCACCTGAGCATCGCTTAGTTATTTACCGCTGCAATGAAAAGTGACCTTTCACGGCTCTCTGTGTGTATATATACATATATGTATATATGCAAAATGATGTTTTAGCAGGCAAGCTACAGATTGCAGCAGAAAAAACCAACCCCCCCCATGCACTGCAACGCGTGTAGGCAGTTTGCATGGCTGCTGGTGGCCTAGCCCAGCTCTGTCGCGAACGGGGGCTCCCTGAAGCCCTCTCGCACTTGGTCACTTGTTTTTCTGCCTTTACGCTTGAATCCTGGTCAGTGTGGAAGGTGAGGGGCACGGGGGTGCTCGGCCTGTGTTAATCCAATCCCCCTTACAAGGGTGTGAAACCTCAGGCAAATGGGGTTGGCAGTGGTTTTTAGGGTCCAGTTGAGGATGGATTCTTGGGCAGATGCAGGTGCCTGGTTTTCTCCTGATGTGTGGAGATGCTCGTGAAAATAATACCCATAACGTTTAGCCTGCTGTTAGCCTGAGGTGCTGTGTGTTTACTGGAGTGCTGTTAGCTTCACATTCCTCAGTGCTGCTGTCCTCGGTGGCAGGGATGTGCAGCGGGGTTCTGCCTTTGCAGCAGGGATGGGACCCCTCTGAGGAGGTAGAAGGTGGGATGTGGAGGGGTGCAGAGGAGGAATGGTCCATCCAGCACCCACATGAACAAACAGCAGCACTGCTGGAGCTTGTGGGGAGGCTCAGAAGCTGCTGCTGGTACCGATATCCCATTGCACAGAGCACAGAGCAAGCCTCGTCGCCCAGCACAGGCCTGGAGGGCCCGCAGCACAGTGCTCTCCTCCTCCAGGACCCGCATTTGGCCGATGCTTGGTCGTTGCCCTGATATGGTTCAGCCTCATTCGGGAAGCAGCAGCCGGGCGCAAGAGGAAGTTTGACGGGGTAGGAGGAGAGGTGAAGGGTGAGGTGGGTGCAACGCCTCGCTCCCGGAGCTGCGTGTGGAAGAACCTGTTTGCAGCTTACATGCGATGTTAAAGGAAAAGGGTTGTTTGCCATCCCCCCCGGACTGTCGTGCTCTGCAGAAGGCGAGGAGCCTTCAGCAAGGGATTGGTTTGTGAGTGGTGCCAGGGTGCTGTGGGACAAACAGGACAGCTCAGGAAATGAACAAGAGGAAGCGTGGACATAAATGAGAGCAGACTTACCTAAGCCTGGGACCACAAACGGCTCTTAGGTTGCTTGAAATGACTGAACTTCTCAGCTTCTAACTGAAACCAGGGATTTCCTCATGCAGTAGGAAATTGTGACCGTTATTCTGGTGTCAGATGTCTTCCTGCTGGCTTCTGCTCGGGGTTTTTTTTTTGGTCCCTCTCATTAAAACAGACACAGTGTGTTGGCTATGCTTAAATATTCGGTATCGCTGGCAAAGTGATTCATTTAAAATTACATAAATCGGCTGGTTAATGCAGGTTGATATAGTAACAGTAAAAAAAATACAGCACACAACGTCCTCCCTTATACGAGTTTGAAATCAAACAACGTTTCCAAAGATGTATTTTCGTTTTGGGGTGTGAGAGCAGCTCCTCGGAGGAGCACGAGCACCGGCTTGTAATGCTGCGAGCAGCATCCTGGCATTCCAGCATCCTGGCGTTCGGCTCCTGGCTGCCAGCGGGACAGCACGAAGGTCACTGGAATATCACATCCACGCCTGACAGTCCACGGCTCTGCCTTGTTGCAGCAGGAATGCGTTCCCTGCCCGTTTATCTCCAGCGGGCAAGCACTGCCCAGCCACAGCATCCTGTGCGCTGACGCTGACGTTACCTCCTGGGGATAGGTCACAAAGGTTTTCCCCCCTGTCCCACTTTGTCTCTTTGCTGGAGCCTGGCACACCTGTAGGCACCGTTTTATATCGTTTTATATCGCTGAGATAAGAGCAAATGAAGTAAATGAGTTTACTGTCATGCAAATTTAGGGGGCTTCCTGTTTACAAGGAAATAGCTGTAGTGCAGCAGAATGAATTCCAAGGCCGCAGGCCAAGGCTTAGCAGCAAATAAACTATGAGGGTGAAGAGTTTATTGGCCGTGGGGCTGATTAGTGCTGAGTTTACATGGGGTATCCTCAGACTGTTTCTGTACCGAACACGTTAAATATCACAGTTTGGGAAGAGAAAGGCCAGCGAGCACTGATGAGACAAGAAGTGCCCAAGGAAGAGGCTGAGGGTGTTTTTGTTTTTTAAAGCACCAAAACAAAACAACCCTTTTTCCATCCTCTTGTCATCTGCTTTTCCTTCCCTTCTTGCGTTTCCTTTCGTTCCAAAGGGCCTTGCCAAGGCCTGGGAAAGCTGCGGTATCCTTGAGTTCTGCGTTGTTCCTTGGGAGCTGCTTTGTGGGTGGATTCACATGGGTGGACAGAAGGGTGTCAAAGGCAGAATGTCCTGCACAGATAGGACTGAAACAGAAAAGCAGATGTGTTGAAACATGAGCAAATCTGAAGCCTTGATCGTTTTCTGCACAATTGATGTCCAATATTTTTAGTTGTGAGGGAAGGAGTAAATTCACTGCATTCCTGTTTTTAGGCTATTCAGCAGAGTTCTGAAGGTCTTCACTTTTCTGTGTAAATTTTGGATTTCCCTTATTTTGATCAAAGGGAGTGGAAGAACACTATAGAACAGCTCCTTTTATTTGCTGTTCTGAGTAAAGGATTTTCATAGTGTGAAATAGAGAAAAGTGGTCCAAGAAATCCAGTAACTGGAATCAAAGAGGGTGCAGGGCTTGCAGTGGGTTCCATCCAGCTCTGCTGTCCTCCTGTGCTTCTAAATCCTGCCCCTTTGGGAAAAGGGAACATGTTGCTGTCACTTCCTTAAAAGCCATGCTTTTAACATGTTTTCCTCAGGTGTCATCCATCCTCACTTTACCTTTATAGAGTTGAAGTGAGGCACTGGTACCCAGCTGCTTCTTCCTGAGGCAGGTTTGTCTGGGGTGTGCTCTTTGCTTTCCTACCTGGTCCTCAGACCAACTTGTGTAAAACCAGTTGAGGTTCACTGAATGCATGGAGGTTGCTTTTTCTTTCCCAGTTCTGTCCTGACCTGTTTGTGCTTTGCTTTCTTCATGTTACAGTGCTGAAAACCCAAGGACATCTCTAGCTGGGAGTTAAGCATCTCTATCCTCGATCCTTCTGGTTTCAGTTTTGTTCTCTTGGCATTGCTGTACTCTTTCTCTGAATTTCAGTTGTTTCCTCATGTTCCCTCCAGCGTTTTCTTGTACCTCTTGAAACTTCTGTAACATCTCTTAAGTTAAAGTCTAAACCTCTGTCTCTGTCAGCCTTGGTTACTTTGATGGTGTTTCCTCTGGCTTTAACATTTTCTTGTGGTGCTTATTCATTTAGAGTGCTGTCTCTACCCAAATCTTCCTGACAATTGTTTGTGTAATTTTCATCCTTGCTGCTTTTATACCTGTGTCATCCCTTTGCATCTTTCTGGGTGTTTCCCTGTTGCTCCAAGCGTACCCCTCAGTTTTGGGCTTCTGCTTTGGCACTTCATTCACTGAGCATCCCTTGCTTAGTGTCACGGTATCGGGAACTGCTGCAGTTTCTGTTGCCTGATGTGAGGTGAGGGGCACTCCCGGCTTTGGTCTGTGCTGATCGTTGCCTTCAGGTCTACAGAGCTCCTCCCTGAATCCCTCATTGAAACACCCTGTTTGTTACCAGGCTCCTGAGGTTTATTGTGTTTAATCTCCCGGTGTTTGCAGTGCTGAGGCAGTGGTTGCTGTGTTTACCCCTGGTGTTTCCCGTCTGCTTCTCTCTACCCATTTGCATTCACTTCCCTCCGATGGCACGTGTGGGACCTGCAACAGCTTTTGTGTTGCTGGTCCGTGGCATGGCAGGGTCTCACCAGTGACATTAACACCAAACCCCTACTTTATACATGGGTTGTTTAGAGAATGTGGCAGCTCCAGGAAGTCTTGTGCTGTGTCACGCTTCTTCCTCACTGAATGCAAATGGTAGAAATCTTCAAAGTGCTGTTTTCCTGTTTTCAGAACATAGGCCCAGATTCTGCAAAGGCTCATGCATTTCCTGGGCTTTGCACAGAAACGTGCCAATGAATGCAGAATTAAACAGGAGATGCTATGGAGGATTAAGGACCTAATGCTTAATTCGGCTGAATTTGTGAATTTAGCTCTGTAAGGTGATGCTTCACTGGAGCGTGTTCCATCTGCTTGTGGCAATAATGACTGTAAATTATTTGAATAGAATTTCTTAAGCTTGGCTGTATAAAACTGCAAAACAGTTGAGGGTTTTGTTTGACATTTCCAGGTTTTTTAGTGAAGTGTTTCTTGGTATTTTTATGCCATTTCCAGGACTTACTAAATATTGAACTGAAAAATCCAAAGTGAGAAATTAAAACCAGCATGCAGGACCCTCAAACTGTTCGAATGGTTCCATCAACACACAGTTTGTGAAATACAGAAGGAAAAAGGGTTCTGAATGAAATGGGTTTAGGAGCTCATTTATTGTCTTGAAACTATACTGCATCTCCTTGTTTGAGGTGAACGTTTAAGTGAAGAATACAGGAGGCAAAGCCTGGTGAGAGCTAGGGATGGCTGAATGTGTGGTGAACACGAGGCAAGGATTCCAGCAAGTGCCATAGGTGACCCTGGAGTAGGTGGGTGTTGGAGACAAGCAGTAGGGACTTTCTAAGGCCAGAGTGTTGCTGTTAAATGGAGCTTCTCAGTTCACTGGGCAGTGTCATGAAACTGGTAGTAAACTACTCGTATGGATGCATTATTCCATGTTACTGTGCTTCTGCAATGCAGCTGACATTTCTGAGATGGTTCTTCTCATTTCAGTGAGACAGCAGAGCATCTGCCCAGTCTTCAAGAGCTAAAAATACCCATGAGGGTGTATTTTTACATATTTGAGACACTCCAGCATGCCTTTTGTCCCCTGCCTCAAGCGATAGTGCTGTTGGATGCCTGGAGAGCAGTGTGAGCACTGCACTGGCGCATCCTGCTTGTCTCCTGTCTTAGGCTATTTTTTATTTCCTTACTTAATGTAGTAAATTACTATTGACAAGTACGGTCAAGAAGGCAGTTGTTCATTTAGTTCAGTGCAATTCATAGTGAGGTGTGTGTTTCAAAGGTTAGTCTTCCTGTTCAGCAGTGATGAAGTGTGTAGACTGAAGCTTACATCTTACCTTTGCTTGGCTGGAAAGGGATGCTTGAATCTTCCCATGGTAACTGGTTGGGGAGGGGTTAAAACTTGATTTTTTTTGGAGCTAGCATTACAAGAAGGACTGAACAGTTGTGGTTTGTGGAAGAGCTCAGCCCTGCTCAGGGTGAGGACAGATGACAGTAGTTAGATTTTCTTTAGCGATTCAGCCTCCTGAGTGCTGTCAGTAGAAGTGTGTGGTTGGGAAGGTAGTAAAAAGATGGGTTTCTCAAAATAGTTTTGGATACATACGGAAAGCTTGGGGCTGCTGACAATGTGTGCTTTCTTTTCATCTCAGCTTTGTGCTGCAGGACTGGCTTAGGGAGAATGCAGGCTTTTGGGATGGACGTGGACTATCAGTGCCGGAGCCTGTGGAGCAGGGCTGCGGATGCTGCTCCCTGCGCCAGTTGGGTGTTCTCTCACTTGGGAATTCAGGCTGTTATTTATCTGTTTATCTGCAGTGACACGTTAATAAAAGACAGGGCTATGTGGAAGAGCATGGGAGGATGAAGGTCCCGTGGCAAGGCTTTAACAGATGAGAAGTGAGAGTCTGAAAGGAGGGCCCTGGTGCTACCTGTGCTCTGCAGAGCAGAAACTAAGCCTGTCAGAAAGTAAACGTGTGCCTTTGGTCACTCGTAAGACCTTTGGCAGATGCAGTTTGATTTTCCAAGGTTCGGATAAGCAGTGAGGCCCTGGACTGTCTCGCTCCTGAGCACACAGTACTCAGCGCATCTCTGTGTGCAGGCAAGAGAGCTCTGGCCTCGAGAGAGATGCTCCAATTAGCTCTCCTGTGGGGATGCTGTGAGACTGAAGCTTATGTTTTGAAACATAGACCTTCCCTCGGGTGTCATTACTTTAATTAAGAAAGAAGGTAAATGAGGTTGATCTGGGAAGGGATCAGTGTGCAATCTGCTGATGCTGTGCTGAAAACAGGGATGTTTCCAGGGGTGTTTTGAGGGGAGGTTTCTGTGCTGTGATGTTGCATTGTGGGTGTGATGCATCTGACCAGCGGCATCACACGGAGCACACATGGTGTTCCTGGTGGGAGATGTGGACAAGCAGATTTGCCTTTCCAACAAAATTAATAGCCACTGCTCCTTGTACAGGTATGACAGCTTTACAGTGCCCAGGCCTTCCCGTGTGAAATGCTTTTGGCAAAGCTCTGGAACTGTAACATCAGGAAATGGATGTATGCAGCTCTCAGTTTCTTTTCAGGTGAAATCCTGTGGAATGGCCTTGTTTAATCTTCTTGTCAATAGCAACATTATTACTTCTTTTTTTTTGTAATTAATAGAATTAGAAAAAAGCCAATCAGGAGCTGCCAGGTCCAGGTGCATAAACGGAATAACGCAATTTAATTGAACTAAATTGAGGTAAAAGCAGCAGTTCCTAGCTTTAGAAAATACAGCTGTTTCCCACAGCAAGAACTTCACCCCGTGCGTGTTAGTTTCTGCAAGAAGATAATCCCAATACTGAGTAAACACCTATATAAATATGCCTTTCATAAATAATGATGTCTGAGAGGGTTGGGATACATGTAGAACCCCCCCCAGTCCCCTTCCAGTGTGCCAGGAGTTCATCCTGTCAGCATGTGTCATGTCCTGTGGAGAAAGGAACTGGGGAAAGGGCAGGTTTCTCAGGCAGAGCTCTGCAAATCAAAGCCTTTATTAGAGGCAAACAGCACTCCAGCCCATCCGATGCCGTGTGTTGGTGATGCGCAAACAAGCACCAGCTCCTGTAGTTTGAACTTGTTTAAAAGGTTTCTGGGAAGAGGTGATTCTTAGGCCACATATTATGTGAAAGGTTTCACTTTTGATTCATTTTGCATTAATAAACCTTTTAAAGGCACTTCTCTAAAGAAGAAAGGCTTGGCTGCACTGGCGGTGTGCCAGTCTGTCCTTGCTTTGAGTTGGGCTTGTTGACCCTGTCGTGCTGGCAGTTCAAAGGCCTTTGGGGCAGGATCTGTGGTCCAGTTTTAGCAAGTTTCTGATGGATTTGGATAGTGCAAATAAACATTGAAGTCTCTGTACAATTACATCTGGAGACTATAAATGAATAAATAAATCACAGGCGAAAGAAAATGTTGGCTGTAGTTCGTGGTAGCTCACTTAATGTTTATGGTTGCACACTGCATTTAAAGAAAGATCTAAACATTTTATAGATATGGGAAGATAGATTAAAAAAAAATTGGCACGTCTTCCGTGTTTTGTATTTGTTTAAGAACACGAATGATGAGTGACAAATTACTTAATTGCAGGAGCGAGGAGATGTGGTTTTGCTCCAATTTCTCCTCCTTGTACTCACAGCGTTCTGGTGGAAGGGCAAGTCCTTGACATTACCAGACAGTGTAATTATTCCTGAAAAATTCATGTACTTAGAGGCTTTTATGTTAGTTTCAGATTCCAGGAATGATAATGCAGCCCATCCTCAAGGAACATGAGGATAGTGCATATTTTGACATCATCACTATGTAGCTCTTGCTTTTGACTCTCTACTCATAAACTTGCTCCATTACTACAATTTGCATAAGTGAAGCTGCTTCATCTTCTGGATGAAATACATGCGCTGGAAGGGGGGGTGTGTGAGAATGTGTGGCTGAGCTTTAGTCCCTTCCATCATAAACAGGGTGGAATATGCTGTTAATTGTCCTTGACAGGTACAAGAGCATTAGTTGGCCGCAGTGAGTGACTTGGCAGTGGGCTTGGCATCAGCTTCAGAGGGTGCGGAAGGGCAGAAAACTGGGTAGAAGTACGTGCCAGTTTCTTTCCCTTTCTATTTTCTATCCCAGTTCTTGTCCTTTGTGACATCCATGCAGGAATGACCAGGAACCACGCTGCATGTGCCCGTGCTGCTGTGTTGGTGGAGGTGATAAAGTTTGGTTTCCTTCACGTTATCTGTCAGCTGATGAGACTAAGAGTAGGATAAGTGTGTGCTCTAATTAATGTAGCATCAACCATCACATTTATTTCCCTATTAAATAATGAAGTCAGCTGGATGTTGCATTGCTGTCAAGGGTATTGTAGTAATAGGATAGGATAGTATCAGATGCTCAGAAGTAAAAGAATGGAAGGAACATATATTTTCCATGTTATTTCATTGTTGTCCAAAAATGTTCGGATTTATTTTTTTTTCCACAGCCTTCTAACAATTTCTTTCCTCTTCAAATGTGGAATTTTACAACTAAGGGATACATAGATGGTCTCATGGTCCCTTCTAGCTTTTCATGCTGGGAGTTTACTGTGCCCCATTAATCGCTCGAACAAGCATTGCAATGCATAAAATACCTTTTGCAGCATCTGAGAACGAAATAATTTGGAGAAGTACTAACTTCTGCTGAACTTTGAGCTGGGTGCAGGGCTGAGAGGAAGCAAAATGAAATGGCTTGAGTGGTTTGCGATACGTTCACCATCTCTTTTACCCCTTACACAGGAGGGAAGGTAATTCTTTTTTACTGGTTGCATCGAGCGCCTGCCCTTTGCTTTCACCCCTGAAGCGGAGCATTAAGCTGAGCTGGTGGCTGTGATCCAGTGATTGTTGCCGTTTAGTCTCGTTCACGGGGAATTTTATGTTCAGTTGGAGAGATTCTTCATGCCAGTGATGAATATACTACAAGAAAATAACAGCACCCTCAGTAATCAGCCGCACAGATTTACTCATTATGTTGAGATGTTTCCTTTCTTCTCCCTGTCGCCTTCTGTTACGTGACTTGTTTTCTTTCCTTCTCCACAAAACCTCAGTAAAAGTACTTCTGGGGAGAAGCTGTATTACTGTTGATGCATTGGTAGTATTATACTTGAGGCTTCCTGGTTTTCTCCTCATTTGAAATTGAGTCTTAAGTGGGCTCGGTTATTTTCTGACTGCAACAAGCTCAGGTCTTTGGGAGGCTTACCTGCGGGCGGGCTGGAGCTTTTGTGCAGAAAGAGAAGGCAAAGAGGAAAGCAGAGATGGAGGGATGGGATGAGGGGATGTAGTGAATACGGTGAGCAAGGTGAGAACAGGATGAGAGAGAGGTTGGGAAAAAGGAAATGGGGTAAGAACAAGAAGGGGGAGGAGAAGACAGATGAGAATAAATGGAAGGTGACTGTCCAGTGTGGAAATGGGATGCTGGAATGGGGAGAATGGGAGGGTGGTCACAGAGGTTGGCAGCCAGGGGCAGTGGTGGTTTAGCTGCTGAATATCTTACATTCTCTTGAAATAATTATTAGCATCTAAGCAGTTCTTGGATGTGCCAGCAGCCATCAGGAGCTTGTGCTGGGTACAGGATACACACATGCAGAAGGATGCTACTGCCCTGATGACAAAGAGGAGGAAGAAAAGAAACCCAGCTTAATTTACAGACTGAAGAGCCGAGAATGGCAGAGAATGTTCAGGGCTTGCCCAGAATGCTACAGGAAATGATGACAGAGTTGTATACTGCACTCTGCTCTCAGGCTGGCCTCCCTAAAGCTGCCATTTCATTCTTGGTTTGTTTTTCTGTTCCCCTTTTTCTGGTTCAGCCTATAGGTGAATGTAGTAGTGAGTGTAACTGTGCATTCCTAGCGTGGGTACGATTCTTTAATGCTTGCAATAAGGCCAAACGTTTTTCTTCTCAAGCTGTTGGCTGCATCTCTGCAATATGTAATATCCCACAAACCTGAACTCTTAGTGATTTATAAGAAAAAATAATGGCCTTTTATGATAAATAATTAAAAGCTCCTTTAAGATACAGTAAGGCCAGTAGTAAATAGCTTCTTGATCGAGTTCCAGTAGTAAGAGTATGTATTCACATACATACCATCCCATTTTTCTTTACCCTTGTCATTTCCTAGGTGCAAGATTCTTTCAGAAGAGCTCCTGCACAATGCAGTGTATCAGACCTGCGGGGACAGAATCCAGGCAGCTTTGAAATACGAGCACAACTTCTAGGAAATGCCAAAATGAATGCTGTTTATTTTGCCCTCCTCCCTAACTTCTGCTTCTGCTTATGCCCTCATCCTCACCCTCCTCTCCAAGGGACCTCCTGGTTTGCTATTTGCTGGTGTAGCTCACCAGGGAGGAAGGGCTGTGGGTGAATGATGCCTGTTCCATGCACATCCTTTTCTGTCTTAAATAGAACATAATGTGTTTTCTTCCTGGTTTTCAGACGCTGTGATCTGAAGTAGACATGTTCCGCCTGTACCGACCTTGGCCCCGCGGCAGTCTGCTGTGTCCTGTCAGACCATGTGCCACCACACATGCTGGTAGACAGCGAGAGCTTTTGAATTGCCAAACGTGTTTTAACCTGAAGGTTGCTTTTCAGTGTGTTTCTTTGATCAAGTCTGGAAGACAAAGATGCTGGCTGTAGCAACTACAGCTTCAAGATGCAGCTTAAAGCTCCTTTGAACAGATTCTTCAGCTCATGCTTGTAACAAACCCCTCTCCTGGGTCAGTGGAGGAGCTGACCAGGTTAGAGTGACCTGTGCTGCTCACAGAGTTTATAGTTAGATATCAGTGTCATCTTCCTGCCTGCTCCTGGGCAGGCAGTACACTCTGAGCTGCTGGATTGTTCAGCCTTTGCTTTAAGGGTAGCTTCTCCCATGGGGCTGCAAGAGATGAGTATGTCAAGTGCGTGCAGCATCCCATTGCCCCCCTCAACATCAGCATGAGGCACTTCATGGATACTGTCTCCAGTGCCAAGGATGGAGGTGACTGCCTTATCTGCAATGAAGAGCTCTCCCAAAACTTGGCTGATGGGTCACCTCTGCATTAGTTTTTGCTTGCTGACCTTGGCATGGTGCAGCTCTTTTCCCTGCCTTGTTGAGGGCAAAGGGCTGCATCATGGTCCCAGATCCCCACTTCAGTTCAGTGCTGGTTAAACCAGCAATGAAGTATGCAGAGTGCCTGTTGCATTTCTCATCAAATCTTAAACTTGACTTGTCATTTCCCCTAAATATACTTGCTGTTTCAGTTGATCTGTTGTATGTGGACAGTGACCTGAGCCTTCTGATGTTTCTGTTTGCTATTCTCCATTTCAGAAAGGAAGAAGGTACACGGACAGAAGGTTTTGCCCCAGTACAGTCAGATAGGCTTTTGTTTCTGAGTTTAATTTTTAGGCAGCTTTTCTTTCTGCTTCTTCTGGGTGGTGCTGTTAAGGTAGATCATGCTGTGAACTGAGGTGAACTTGTGCAAAGAAGTCCACTCTCGCATTAGTGTGTGGTTTGTGCTGAAAGCCCATGTGGGTATGGAAAGCTTTTCAGAAATGGTTACCTCTCTGTGAAATGCAGCTTTTAACCCAGATTGTTTGTGTGTAGGGCAGCTGCTGATTCAGTGTATGGAAGCAGAGAGGGTTCTTCCTTCCTGTTTATGGAATGTGCTAGGCTCCATTTCAAAATTTTCCATCCTTCTGAAGCATACATGGACTGTGCTTCATTTCTTTTGAGCACAGAAGGATTTCTACCTTTGGTGCCTGTGTGAGAGCTGAAGGTGGTGATTCTGGGTAGTCGTAGTCTAGTCCATGTCCTTTATTCCTATTTATTGATCTGGATAAGGAGAACTGCTTCCGAAGGGGTGGCAGTCTGCGTTCAGAAGCTGGAATGCAGTGTGGACTCCCGGAGCCTGTGATCATTTCACAGATTTGTTCAGATTCTGTAGCTGCCAAAACATTTTGTTCCTTTGACATGTTATCCATCAGACCAGAAACGCTGCGTGTCGAGGGAGAGGAGGAGGCGCGCTCCTTTGTTCCTGTCACAATCAGAGTGTTTTCCTGGCCACTTCAGTCACACGTTAAATATTTCGTTCTCTCCTCCCGTTGTCCAGACTGAGCTATGTTTGTATAGTTTCTTGCAGTGCACTTGTTGGAGCAGAGAAAAGCTTTCTTGATGTCATTATTAAAAGGGCTCATTCTGTTACTAACGGTCTAGCGGTCAGTGGGAACGGGACGTTGCACAAGAGTGCTCCAAGTGCAGGCGCTCTGATGGGCTCAGGTCAACCAGGAGAGAAGTTTGTGGTCTATGGTGGTGCACACCATGGTCATTTATGAGCCCTCCATAAGCATGGAGAGACAAGGGGAAGGGCTGGTTGGGAGAAGCGGGATGCAGAGCAGGCCATGCTGCCCATGCTCACTGGCATGTGGTGGTATCGGTACAACTGGGGATATTTTGCCATCAATGTGCTCGCATTTAAGAGCAGAATGACGTTTTATCATCACTATTTTAAACATGTTAAACTCAAAGGTATATTTTTAAAAGCCTACCCATAGAACAGGCAGCCAAACTTGGCAGTTCTGCCAGTTAATGTGAGAGATTTCCCTTTACTACCTTGCCTTTCCTGAGTACAGAACCACAGTCTCTATCTACTGCTTCCTCTTTGCTTGGAATCAGTATTTTGTTTAGATTGTTAAAATACGCAGAGAGGAGGCATAGTTTGTAATGAGCAGATAAAAAGATTAGCAAGTTCGTCACTGAATAATTTATAGCCTTGAACCTGATTAACAACGTTCAGCCCTCCCCGTTCTTGTTTAAGTTGACGTGGTGCTTACCCTCCAGAGTGCTCGCCGGGGATCACAGTGTTCGTGGAGCTGTGTTCCAGGCGGGGCTTTGAGATATACATAAAAACTATTCATAGAGAGATTCCCTGCGCTGGGGTTTAAGCCTTCCAGCTAATTCTTGGCTTTTATTAGAGATGTTTTTCTGGTCAAGTCATGCAGACTTCATGCCTCAGGTCTTCATTTGAAGAGGAGTGCAGATACTTTCCTTCCTCAGAGACGATGGAAGAGATGCTGATTGATATTTGGGAGGGTTTTCAGAAGCTCTGGTGATGGGTCCTTGTAGGTAGGCACAGGGCTGGGGATGGTCTTAGCCTTTTGCTTTTTCAGGCAGGGCTCTGCTGCTCGGGGTAACCCAAAGCAGTTCAGAGGCCACACTTTACAAGGGTGAGGTGCTCAGGCTTTCTTCTGCAGGAGCCTGAGTGGTATTGAATGGTCTTGTTTAAGACATGAGCACTTTCTACAGGGCACTCATGGTACTTCTTAGAAAAACAAATAGAACATGAAAATAGCAATTGTAAAATTGGAACAGGAAAGGTCTAGTGGAATCTTGGCTTCATGCTGTGACAAGAGGTTTACCAAGGCACGATGCTGCTGGGCTGCATGGATTCTCAAATTTATGAACTTGTATTGTTGCCTCTGTGGAATTTTTATGGGCATTATATTGCAATGAATATTGAGGTTACTTGACAAATAAAGGAAATCTTTGTTAATGTGGTTTAAATGGGTGATTGTGACATTATAAATTAGGCAAAGTAGATGTTAAGTGCATTGCAGCCAAGCTAGGGGCCTAATGGAGCTTGTGTTGGCTCGTTTTCTGGATGATAGATGGCAGTTGCAGTGCTAACAGCCTGCTCTAGCTCTGAGTGACTTGTACACTTGTTTTACATGGTGCAAGCTAAAACCTGATGCAAGAATACAGAAGTGATGACCACAATGTCCCCTGGGAAGTGCTATGACCCCGAGGCAAGGGTCCACCTGATGTGTTTCTGCTGCAGTCTCTGTGTCCGAGGAAGAACACTCAGTGTTTGGTGCTCCAGCTCCTGCTAGCAGCCCCATACCACCCTTCAGTTCATCCCCCAACTATCTAACTGGGATAAAAACTCGCATCTTGCATGAGTCTTTTACACTAACATTTCATTTTAGAGATCTGTTTCTCCAAAGGATGTTAAAGGTCTGGTTTAAAATAAGCAGTTTCAAGTAACTCTTTTTTCCCCCTTCTTTTTCAGTATCCGCAGTGTTATGCAGAAATACCTTGAGGAAAGGGGTGAATTAACCTTTGGCAAGATGTTTCATCAGAAAATTGGTAAGTCATAGTTAAGTGAAATGTTACTCATGTAAATATTAAGACCTGTTTGCCTGCCACCTCTCTGTGACGACTGCTGGAAGCCAGTGTTGGAGATGGTGTGAGGAGCACTGCGGTATGGACAAGACGCAGTAAAACAAAGGTCTTCAATAAAGTGAAATGCTGTGGAAGGGAAGAGGACGAAGCAGAGCAGTCTGTCAACTTCATGGGCTGGAAAACTACTGGGAAAATAATTAAATTATTGGAAACAGCAAGGAGAAAATTGTATTAGGTGGTATGGGCTTGTCAGCAATGTAATGTGTCACATCAGTTACACTTTTTTGTTTCCTCTGCAGGACTAATATGCCCTCTTGATAAGGGAGCAGCAGTAGAAAAGATACTGTCTGTGTTATCTTGACTATCTGACATCATGCTTTTGCTGGCAACAGAGAGAGATGTGGCCTGGGTGAACCTGCTGTGTGATGGGGCAAGCTGCTAGGGAGATGGGCTTGAGGAACAGGTAGTGAGTGCTTCCATGGGAGTGTGGAAGGAGTTTGCACCAGAGCATCAGGGATCAGTTACTATGCATCATTTTAGGTAATGGTGTAAATATTGGGATGGAGGACCTCTGTATGCTGTGTGACTGTTGACTAGAGGAGGGGGGGAAAATGTGATGCTTTTCAGTCAAAACCAGCAGTGCCCTCTGTGTCTGTGCTGGAATGATCACACAGATCCAGGGTGGAGAGCCGCTGCTCAGGTAGATGCCGTTAACTGCCTTGGCCGTTACACTGAGGTTGTATTGTCTGTGCTACATCATATGACTAAATATAAAAGCAGGATCATAGCCAGTGAGGCATGTGAAGTAATCCTCTTTTGGCAGAGTATTGTGTCCAGCCTGGCACAGGACTACAAAATATCCATGGACCTGCTGGAGAGAGGCCAGGAAAGAGCAGTGGGAATGAGCAGACCTTACTTAGCAGTCTGCTAAACACGACCTACAAGGAAGTATTGAAATAGGGTGTTAATGCAGGCTATAAAAGTGAGAAGTGAGGTTGAACAATCTTCAAAACCAGAAAAGCTGTTGCAGAAATGATGAGGTTGGTCAATTTTCCAGGGGCTTGACATGTGAGTTATAAAAGAATCTGGATACGACTGAAACGATTTTAGTAGTAGGATGGGTGGTGAAGCAGGGGAACGAATTTCATGAGGAGTTTGTGAAATCCTTGTCCTTTGGCGTATGTCTGCTGGGACAATACAGCTGCTCTTGTCTTGCAAAATGGGGACAAAAGCATAAAGCAGGCGGGGAAGACTTGAGGAGGTCAATGGATCTATTCCTGTCTGAAATACACCAAGGCTGTACCTAACAGTGGAAGCAAATGCCCATGAAGAAGGTGCCATGCACCTCATTGCCCATCTTTGTGCTGGTTGAGCTTTAGCTGGGTTCCATGGCTGGCGCAGCAATGTCCAGCCTTCCTGGTTGCCTAGAAATGTACAGCTCAGTAGGTGGGAGAATATTCCAGAGTGGGAGTTTTGAGTATTGCCAGATTGAAATAAAGAGTATTCACAGATTGTCATTAATGGATTTCATCGCTTTGTGCAGAGAGGGTTGTGGAAACACTGATCTAAAGGATGAATTCGTAGCAGTCTCAAGGAGCTTTCCATTGTGTTACAGGAGCTGAAGTGTGGTCTGTGTTTTTGTGCATAAAAGCTATCAGTTTTTCTTCTGGCCTGATGTTTTGCACTGTAAATACCTTGTTTGCTTGTACTGACATCTCCCAGCATGTGCTTCAGTTTAGATGTCTGTGCTGAATCATTAGGATTTGCTCTAGCATGGCAGTTGCAAAAGAAGTGGAATTTTAAGCAGGCAAACACAGCGTGGCTCTAACTGTTCCGTTCTCCTTGGTGGCAATGAAGTGGAGTTGTCTTTTTTTTTATCTCCTTAAACCCAGAGCAGCTTCACTGTCATGGATATTTCTGTTTCTGTGATGGAGTACGTTTCATTCACCAGTGGTTCCAAAGAGCAGTGAAGAATGCTGCTGTTATTCAGTAAGTTATGGCAGTTACAGTTGGTAACCGTAGCCTTGGAAGGATTCTAGCTTTGTGTTCTTCTGTCCCCCATTCTGGTGGCCATCAAAACTGGCATTTAGGAGCCCTGGCCGTTTAGAGGCACCATTAACACACCAGTCTGTGTCCTGGTCTCGAGGTGCACAGCTCGCAGACGTGCAGGGAGGTTTCCTCTCCTCTCCCCATGGTACACTCATAGCAGAGCTTGCCCTTGTTACCTGGCAATGGGGAGGTCGCCTGTGACCACTTTGATGCCATTTTGGTTACTTCTGAAGCTGCTTTCTTCTGAAGTAGGATTTAGACTGGAAGAAAACAAAGACTAAAGAGAAACGTGACTGTTTTTACCAGAAGGCTTTGCATTGCTCTGGAAAATGTATTTCCTCACTGCAGTGGTTCATTTGAATTTGATTGCGTTTTCTAGCTTGTTCTTTGCCATTGAATGAGTCCTGTTTCCAGACGTTAGCATAATTGCTTGTGGTAAAGTACCTTTGGTTTTAGGCAAGCGTGATGCGGGAGGCTGTGAAAATAAATCTGGGGAGGTCATTAAAAAGTCTAATCGCTTTTTTACTCTCATTGTTATCTCTTTGCATGGTGGGGATGCGGCTCAGGCTGAGCCCCGGGCCGGGAGGCAGCTCCTGCTCTGAGGAGTTTCAGTCAACCGGAGCCCGATGGGTGTCTGGTCCTGAGCTGTAATTCTGCTGCTTCACCCCCTTGCTGCTGGCTCTTCCTGTGCCTTTATCTTCTCAGTTAAAGAGCTGTCTACTATGCAGTGTTTTATCTGTGTATACTAACTATAAAGCTTCATCAAGGCACCTATTCTTTCCTTTGGCAAGCATGTAGATGAGCACTGTTAAGCTGTTTTTTTCCCCAGAGCACAATTCTTTCTTGCAGCCCCAGGTCATTGTTTTCTCTGGTTTTCTGTCTCCTCCTTTCAAATGCAAACCCCAGGGCTTTGATCAGTTGTCTGATATAATTCTTTCTGATGTCCTATTCGGAGCCATTCCTGTTGGATGTTTTCCTATGAGTATGTCTAATTATGGTGCTGTTCTTATCAGGTGCAAGTGCTTATCTTTAATGAGCCCTTAAATCCTTTTAGGATCAGTGTTTTCCAGTCCCCACTCTAAAAGATTGGCCTAAATTCCCTCCCTGCCACCTTCTCCAGGTGTGCAACTGCAGGGACAGCTTGAGCTTGGAAACCAAAACCTTAGCTCTGCCCTTTGGATTCACCCTAAAAGCAGGAACTCCATCATCAGGCAATGGCAGCAGCCTTCCAGGGGTGAAACTGTCCTGGAGGCTTCATCAGATCTGCATAAACAAGTGTCTATCCTCTCTTTGTATCTTTGTCTTCATGAAGGCAAATGGGTTGCTCTCCTCTCTCGAAGACGGGATGCTGCTTGCAGGAGTGATGCTCCAGAATGATCTTGAACTCTAAGAATCTCCTAATGACTCAGAGGACATGAAGATACAGAACCACCCAGAAGAGCGCTCTGGCAGCGCTCAGTAGCCCAGCAGCCGGCTGTTCCCACAGAAGCTGCTTCCTCCACAGCAGAAGCTTCATGGGGGAAGTACAGGCTGTCTCGAAGCGGAGCGCGTAACCACCTCTAGCTAGTTTTCATTTTACCACATCCTGTTTGCTACAACACCAGATGATGTGTTTGCTGTAGCAAAAGAGACGTTTTCTGGTATCCCCATATCTATCACTTACGTGTAGGACCCGCTCTTGGTTCATGATGGAGTTGTCCTCGTGCTGTGGGATGGGCACGCCTGTGACAGCGCCGCTTCCAGAGGGCAGTTTGGGAATGAACTGGAATGAGCGTGGCTGTTGGGTGGATCAGGGTCTGCTCAGCCAGTGCAGCTGCCAAGGGTGAACTGGAGTGAATTAGGTCATAGTGTTGCTTTAGAACAGGATTATCGAGGTTATTAAAGTTAAATGCTTTGGAGCAAACTTGTTGCTGGTTATAGTTCAGTGACTCTTATGTCTGACACTGGACTTACTGACAAATTGCATCTGCGTGGTAGGCAGTGAACAAAATCAGCTTAGGACTTATGGGATGTGACAGTAAAACATCCTGGCTTGGTTCAGCCTTGGGTTCTCTGGTAACTGCTTGGGAGCTGGTGGGTTGTGGCAGTTTGTCTACACCCATCTCGGTTTCTCATCAGTTACACAGAGCTGTTGGGTTTGGGTCCTGGGGAAAGATGAGGCCGGAAGGTGTTTGAGCTGTTTCAGCAGCTGGTCATGCTGCAGTTTCAGCCTTTCACCTTGCCTAGGAAGTGACTTGCATGGGTTTTTTTTCTCTGAAACTGAATCTAATTTTTGGTTTATTTTCTCGAAATACACTTGCAAAAAGGACCAATTAAAACCCATGTAGTTGATGTAACAAGTTACAAACGTGGGTTTTTTTTTTTCCTATTTACCATCTCCTTTTGCTTAGTGAGGAATGATTGTTCTTGGGTGATTCATTTAACTGTCTTTCATATCCACTTAAATCAGCAGGCTCCAAGTTGGAGGTCTTCCCAGCCAGGGTGAGCATTTTGCCATCTGCATCAGTGCTTCTTCCTACACACGCACGTCTTCTGCGGGGCTCTCGCTTCTTATCTGCTCCCTTTACACTGCAGCAGCTAAGTATAGCTAATGTATATTCCTTTTAGCTGAGTTTCCAGAGCAGATGAGCCTTAGGTCTCTTTTGTAGTTCCTCCTGCACAGGCAACCTCCATCTGCAGGGAGGGACTTTTCTGCCTGCCCTCTGCAGTTAGAGGGAAACGTGCTCCTGGCCATTGTGGCTGCTGTTTCCTCCAGCTCCGTCAGTGACAACGTTGAGAAAAGCCCAAACCCCTCCAAACAAGGGTGAGAACAGCTAAAGAAGTGGGTTTTTTTTAGGGCAGTGAATCACACTTTCTGTTGCTTGTTTCTCTACTTCTGGACCCAGCATATTTGATTATTTCAGAATTCTGATGCTAATCACTAAGTGGATCTTGAGTGAAAATCTGTTGAGAAAAACATTCTTGCTCTTCCTCTTTCTGTTGCCAGTGTGGTAGCACAGCGCACTGCGCTCCCCGAGATGCCTAAAAATAACAGGCTGGGAAAAGCACCTCCCTAGAGCATTATTTAAGCTATTGTTTAGTTTAAGCATAAGATCTATGTGCCGTTGGCATTCTGAACTAATTAAATAGGCCCCTGAGGACAGAACAAGGAAAGCAGTAAAACTTCATTGGAAGTAAAGAAAAGCACCTGAGGTTTTTACTATTAAATGAGCGGGGGATGACAAAATTATTAGCAGATCTTGCTCCTAGTCTGCTCGAGATGACTCTGAAGCTGCAGCTTGGACGTGCAAGTGGTGGGGTTGGCCTGGGCGTGCTGGGAGCTGATGGTGGACTGAAATCCTCCTTCCTTTCGGGGAGAGGACTGTGGTAAGCAGGAGGGGCCACCCAAAACCCCATGTGAAGTGTTTAAAACCAGATTGTTTTGAGAGCCAAAATCAACCTACAGGTTGTACATCAGCTACTGACCTAGGACTTGAGTGAGGGCAAGTGTCACAGCCTTGGATTTCTTTCTTAACAGTGTCCATGAGAGTTGCAGCACTGCGATAATTTTACTGTGTTTCTGGTATGTTGGTGTTGAATAAAGTGCAGCCATATAATAGGGAAAATAGGTACTTGCTTGATGGGTTTTCTGTACAAGCAAGGAGGCAGGTTAGTTGTTGAAGTGCTTTTCTCCTGAGGTTCTGTTTCTGACCTAGGGGAAACAGCCACCATACAGAAGTAGGCACCATCAAAATCAGGAAGTAACTAGATGAGCAAAACCCCCCATATTTAAAACACTGCTTGAAGACTGATCTTCTTCTTTCTCGTGTTACTTCTTATTTTCAGTTCAAGTTTAGACTAAAACCTGGATTCTGGAGAGCCTGCGGGAGGGTTTCTGAATCCGTTGAACTCGCGCTTTCCTTGCACCGTTGATATGATCAGTTAAAACCAGCACAAACCCCAAACCGCAGGTTGAGGTCGGAAACTGGGCGATTGTAAACTGAAACAGAAACGATTCGTGTAAGAGGTTTCATAGAATGGGCTGGGTTGGAAAGGACCCTATGATCATCTAGTTCCACCCCTCAAATTCCAGCCAATTTCACAGTGATTCTCCACTTGTATCAAACTGGGGTGTGGACAGTGAAAGACAGAAAATACATACTGTGTGCAGTCTCTCTTCACCAGAGTAGGGTTAGGTTTGAGATCTGGTGTCTGTCATGATTTAAATGTTACTGGATGCTAAATTTCTTTAAGTATACTTTATTTTGTGGTAAAGTTAAAGTGATGCTTGCATGACTTACATTGAAGAAGAGCATTTAGAGGGATATTGATGAACATTACCACTGCAGATTTTATGTGCAGGCAGCTTTAAGGAGGTGTCTGTCTTGTGTGTCAGGGACGAATAGTATCCAAAGTCACTATAAAAAAGGTATGTATTCATTTTGGGTTTTCTTCTTGTCATAAATAATTGAGCATTTCTTTGCTGGGATGCAGCCTGATATGCTCCCTTGAGTGCTGGTGCAGAGGGGTTGCAAATACTCAATTGTGTGATTTCCCGGAGGAGCTGCAGATTAATTCTGGGCTTTAAGGTAGAAAAAAATATATATCATATCCTCTGAAACTTCATATAGTGGATAATGAACTGAATAGCTTTAACCTGCCAGAGGGGGGACTGAGCTGAGCTCTTAGGCAGAAGCTCTTCCCTGTGAGGGTGCTGAGGCGCTGGCACAGGGTGCCCAGAGAAGCTGTGGCTGCCCTATCCCTGGCGGTGCTCGAGGCCAGGTTGGACACAGGGGTTGGAGCAAGCTGCTCCAGTGGAAGGTGTCCCTGCCCATGGTTGGAGCTGGAGGAGCTTTAAGGTCCCTTCCAACACAAACCAGTCTGGGATTCTGTGAAACTCCTTTTTAGTATACTGCATTGTGACTTCCATACCAAAGATGTTTTTTTCTACCTTCTTGTTTGAGCTTTCTTAGCCCATTTCTGCTGGGATGTTCTCCTTGTGTACCAGCAGTGATGGTGTGCAGTCACGATTTCCCCCCTCTCCTCCCCAGCAATTTCTCAGTCAGTCCAAAACATTTGCACTCCCATGGAGTTTTTATCAACGTGCCTTGAAACAATTCATCCACTAATGAAGCCTCTGCACACCACTGTGAAATAGGTAAATATTAGTTTCCCATGTCTGTAACATGGCATAACAACTTTAATGAGCTTTACCTGCATAGCTGTCTACTCCTCATAAGCAGATTCTGTGGTCCTGCCAGTGCTACTCATTCATCTCAGTGGGATAACTCATTAGTAACAGGAGAAAAGCTCAGGAAGAAGGAAAAAAGTAAGTAGACCCTGAATTACTGAAGCTCTTAAGTCTTCTGACTTTCAGCTTTTAAGAGACAGAGCAGTTAGTCACGGAGCAGGGAAGCTGGAGAGCTCTGGCTGTCGATTTCCTCATCGATTCGTTTGTAGAGCAGATATTTACTGTAAAACTTTCAAATGCTTTTATTGTTCTGTACCAGTATATGTCCTCTAAAAGAATGATGTGCAACAGGACTTGCAAAACCCCTGAGGAACTTGTCCAGGTTTCCAAGGTTCTTGCTGCAGAGCATCACTTGGTGATGGTCAGGAGGTGAGTAACACACCCCCAGAACATGAATCTTCACACTGTGTAGGGGAGCAGAGCAGTAACCTTGTGGGGTTGCTGCTTGTCTCTTTCCTGGCCTCTCCCCTGACAGCATCGGGTCCAGCCAGTGTCTCCATAACGTTCTGCTCTCAGATGTGTGCACGTCTGCAGTGGTTGGGTAGAAAATCTGCAGCCAGAAATCTGCAAAACAGTTTCTTAATGTTTCTAGATGCCTCTGTCATTAATGTCTTTGATTTAATGGGGAAAGAGGCTGAAGAGAAGTAGAACCATCTGTTTCTGAACCTCCGGCTCTCAACAGCTTTCTTCTTAGAGTGCACAGAATGAACCAGAGGAAGGCTTTAAAATTCATGTAGGAGAATCATCTGTGCTCTGTCACTGTTATTTTAGCGGTTTTGCTCCTCTTTACCTAAGTGCTGCATGTATTTACTAGCTGAATACTACTGGTTTTGTGTTCTGATTCTAACCACAGTACAACAGACTTCCTAGATGCTGTTGCAGAACGGTTTGGATCGTTGCAGCTGTTCTTAGCAGTCCTGCCTAAGGTGAATAATGGCATCAGAGACTTGAGAGTCCCCTTTTGCTGTGAACTTATTCCATATCTTCAGTAAATGATGTTAGTGCCTCGCTCTTCCCCAGGCAAAGCCATGCACAGGCCCTTCCTCATAAGTAGAAATACACCTCCCAGTGGGCTTTGTGTGCTTGATAATTCATAGTGGTGAGAGGTTCATGGCGTGGAGAGATCAGAAAAGACAGTGTGATTTCCAATAGTGAGGGATGTTGCCTTGCATTATCATAGAATCCCAGAATAGTTAGGGTTGGAAAGGACCTTAAGATCATCCAGTTCCAACCCCCCTGCCATGGGCAGGGACACCTCGCTCTAAACCATGTTGCCCAAGGCTTCGTCCAACCTGGTCTTGACCACTGCCAGGGATGGACCATTCACAACCTCCCTGGGCAGCCCATTCCAGTGCCTCACCACCCTTACACCATCCTAATTATGTAAGCAAAGGTTGTATAATGGAAAAACACTGATCAAGAAAACGACGACTGGCACATCCTTCATAGGGACTGAGCATCCTTGTGACGTGGGGAAAGAACCCCTGCGACAAACAGCAGCCATCGTGACGTTTTTAAGCTGCTCATGCTTGTTAGCTTGCTCATAGCTTGCTAGTAGCTGCTAATACCACTTGCAAAAGCGGTGGGAGTTTCTTCTATGTACAAGTGAAAAGAGAACAAAACCTCAAGTGCTGTATATTTCTTGATGAGCTTCAGTGAAGGAATTTAATCACGTTCTTTGCAAGAACTGATGGATTGAAATGAAATGCTTCAACTCTGTGTTTCGTTGTCCTTTTAAAATTAGAATAGTTACGTGTGATACCGGTCCATCTTTCAGAGGAAGGTTTTCTGATGTACAACTCTCTTTTTTTCGTTCACCTATGGTATGTGAATACATACTTGACTTCATCATCCCTGGCAGTGCTCAAGGCCAGGTCAGACAGGGCTTGGATCAGCGTAGTCTAGAGGAAGGTGTCCCTGCCCGTGGTAGCAGGTTGGGCTTTAAGGTCCCTTCCAGCCCAAACCATTCTATGGTTCCGTGACTTTAGTCAAATGGAATTCTGGAGACCAGAGTAGGAAAGATACGTCCTAATCTGGTTCAGCTATAAGTTTTCGCTGTTCTTTTATTTTCATGGCTTTAAGTAGTGATTTATTGCATGTTCAGTATTCAGAGATAGTTTTCATGAGGATATTAGAGTGATAACCTGGTGGTTTGGGGGTTTCTTTGAGGTAAAGATCCAGTGGCAGTTGCAGCGGGTGAAGCACAGACATGGCATTTTTAATGGTTTACAGCTGTGTGTTAAAGACAGAGCACGTTCTCCTTTTCCTTAGGAACCCTTTTATCCTGTGAATTGCTGTGCTGCCACTTGACATCCTGACAGCTGCTGGTCCTGCCCTTTGGAAGTGCTGAGCTCCTGGCTGCTGTCAGGATGGGTATTTACAGTGCGCCTTCTTGTTTGAGATGCAGGCTCTCTAATCCACGTCAAGTATTTAGCTCTGAGCTGCTCTGCGGGGCTACAAGCAGAATGGTGATTGAATGCTTGTGGTAAGACAAGCATTATCTGCTTAAGATCCTCTCCCTTGCAGGCCTGGGTTGAGGATTAACACACAGTCTGTGAATACTCCTCCACCGTGTCCAGTACGTGTGTGCTGGAGGAGGTGAAGGCACACACAGCACTGGGATTTGGGACCAGGGCTGGCTGACCACTTGTAACAAGTGTTAGTGATTTCATGGGGAGAAAACTATCGGAAAACATGCCTGGAAATAAGGATTTTCTTTGAAGACACTTAAAACCTTGCAGCCACAGTTTATTTTCCTATAATGATTTATAGGCATCATTAAACAAGCTACCTGGCAACTTAGTAATGCTGAGCTCAGTTCGAGTCTGTTGTAGGGAAGTTGTTCTGTGCTCCTCCCCACTGTATGCAAGTCCTGGCTTGGAAAATACAATTTGTTCTTTTACCCTGCTTCTTATGCACACAGATATGTTTTAATTTGTTGTGATGTATTTCTAAGGAACAGTGAATGTACTTTAGGCTCTATTAGGAAAAATGGGTTAAGGACAAAGAGCTCGTAATGGGAAAGCAAACTAGGGAAATCTGTGGTGCCTTCTGGGCTGGGAGGATTTTTGTGGCTTTGTACCTAGCCCAAGCTGTGATTCCTACGCAGATGAGTTTTCCCTGGTAGTAACAAGTCTCTTTGTTCCTGAACAAGGAAATCAGTGGTTCTCTCAATTCTGGAGCTTTTAGGTGGTCTTAATTATGCTGTGCTATGGCAACTGAGCGCGTGTAGCATACAGAACAAGATCCTGAACTTGACTGGATGTGCCTTAACAACTGCAGCCTGGTTCAAATCACAGCTTTTACATGGTTGAATAACAGAGTCTACCCCTAATGTTTTATGTCTGTGACCCAGGTCTGTTACTGCTACCGGTGGTGGTCACTGTGGAGTGTTGGTTGAGGTTTGCTGTTACTGCATCCTGCAGGTTCCTTGGCAGTCCTGCACAAGAGGCTTTGCTGGAGGCAAGTTGTCTGTGTCCCTGTGGTTCTGCTCCTCTGACTTCTTCAAGCTGTTGCCTGAATTCAGCCACGCAAGAAATATCAGGAGATTCTTGGAGGGTCTCAGGATAGAGACATTTAAGGGCTCTAAATGAGGAAAACTCCTTGCGTGGCATGCTTCGCACCAGCCTGATGTTGGGAAGCTTGTGCTGACGCTTCCTCTGCCTGGAGCTGGAGCCATTCGCTGCAGCCGAGGTCTGAGGAGCCTGGTTCTGGTGCAGATGTCACTGCTTGCTGGGTTGTTGTTATTCTCTATTTATACACAGCACATTTAGATAGGATTTGGAAGCAGCTTGATATTTTTGTTTTCTAATTTGCTATTTTGCCTACTCGAAAGTGTCTACATCAGCATTTTGGACCACATTCAGGTCTGCTGTAAATAGCTGCAGCTTCCTTTCAGTCAGTGGCATTGTGAATACTTACATCAGGGCGGAATGTGTCTATTTTTAGCTCTGCTGTCTTACCTAGTTGTTTCTGTTTGTTTTAATAAGGTTGTTATTTACTCCCGTTAAAAGGGTATTTGGGTCAGCTAGGAATAAAAATCTGGTTAGAGTGAGATAAGTCGTTCTCCGCCAGGTTTGTTTCATTACAGATTTCCTCATTAATTGTGTTATTATTATCCCATGCTCTCAAATTAATTGACATTCTGGTGAAGATCAAGATACGGTGCTGCGAGTGCAGGAGTGACCTTGAGCAGGCAGAAGGCCAGCGCTGTCCCCTGGCATGGCCTGCAGCGTGGCTCTGGCTGCTGTCCTGCTGCCCAGTGCTGCCAGAGCTGAACCTGCTGATGGGGCAATGCCTCCTGCTTAAATAGCACTGGTAGCAGGGCAGGAAAATGACATGGAGCTGTAAAATGAGAAGGTGGCTTTTGTCCCTGCAAGTGGAAAGGGCAGCATTTCTTTATTAAAGCTGTAAGAGAAGGGTTTGACATTGCAGGGTGGATACAGCCCATGGGCATCGGCCTCGCTGCAGAACAGGCTGTGATTGTATGAAATATTGCTGTGTTCCTTTTTAAAAGACATGGGTTAACCTCAGTCCCTTCCTTGTCCCTTTCCAAGCTGGTGAAACCAGCCTTGGCTGATGGGGGATGAGTTCTGGGAATGAGCTGATGGATCAAGAGGATGCTGAGGTCATCACCTCAGTCTCCCCATCTGTCCAGTTAAAACTGAGCTGCAAACCCCAAGGGTTGTCTTTATCCCTCCTTGAAACACATTTTGTCTTGGTTATTGGTTAGTGCAGTTAATGGCATTTGGCAAACTTATCTGCAAAGGATTGCCCATCAAAAGATAATGGGAAAAAGATACTGTCTGGAGAGTGGGAAAGCTGAGGCTCAGCGCTCGGTCTGTCTCGTACTCCAGTGTGTGCATTGTGGGTACCATCCAGCGCTGTGGTGGTACCAGAAAAAGCTTTTAAGAACTATTTTTCTTTTCCCTTAACAAGTAGTGATGTGGTTGTTGCAGAAATTATATAGTATCGAGGAAGAGATCTTTAAAGCAAAAGCTGTCAGCATCTTGATTTCATAAATAATTGCTGGTTCCTTTTATCTGTTACTTAACGCTATCATTTTTCTAATTCCTGCTTTCTGTTCTGGGTCTGATTTCTTGGTGTGTAGTTAAAGGTGCTTATTGTGCTCTGCGTCAGTTCTGCCTGAACTTCTTCAAACTCCTGTCACTTCTTCACTGCTGCGTCTGTCAATTAGTTCTGCAATTATGTGAGAGCTGCACTTTCTGGCTAGTAATTTTTCACTCAATCTCAGAGCAGCAATAGGAGAGATTTCCTTTATGCTGCAGTAGAAATGCAGACTCCGGGAGGTCGCAACACAAACACTTCCAGTGTGGAGAACATCAGGCTCTCAATGGATTTGTTTGAGATCAGGATGGTGGGAAGAGGTCCCATGTGCTGATACCTGGGGACGTGGATTGAACAGTCAGACAAGCTGCAAATGCAAGATGAGGGAGGAGTAGGATATTTGTATTTGCATTGGCGCTGTAAAAGAGTTTAAGGCAAATAATTCAAGAGAAGGTTAAAATCTGGTTATGTTGAAGGGACCTTAAAGCCCATCCAGCTCCAACCCCTGCCACAGGCAGGGACCCCTTCCACTGGAGCAGCTTGCTCCAAGCCCCTGTGTCCAACCTGGCCTTGAGCACTGCCAGGGATGGGGCAGCCACAGCTTCTCTGGGCACCCTGTGCCAGCGCCTCAGCACCCTCACAGGGAAGAGCTTCTGCCTAAGAGCTCAGCTCAGTCTCCCCTATGGCAGGTTAAAGCCATTCCCCTTGGCCTGTCCCTACAGGCCCTATGTTTTCATGCTATGATTTATTTTACTGCAGTATTTTTAATAATTTATTGTTTAGCATAGGCTTTAAAATGCAGCTGTAATAATTCTGCTCATGTTCACTGGAGCTGGGTAGCAGCATTTTCTCATACTTGATATGGCTGTAACATATTATGACTACATCAATCATCTCTAAAGGTTCCTAACTTCTCATTTGGGATGTCTTTATTTTCTTGCACAGCAGTGCAGTTTAGAGCAGAGCCCTGGAGAGAAGCAGCCTTGCAGTGTGAGCAGCATCGACCTCCTCTTGTTCCCTGCCGTAATGAAATGAAGCAGTTTGGAAAACACTAAGCAGGGCTCCGGTGCTTGCCAGGGCATTGTTGAGGGTGTGTGTTGGTGTATTTTCACACTCCTCCCCCAGTTGTCTTTGTGGGTTGGGTTTTGTTGTTTGTGGGTTTGTTTGGTGACCAGCCAGTGGCTGGGACCTCGCCAGGGATTTTTCTTCCAGTGCATTCATTGCTGTTTGTGCTGCTCTTTAGTCTCTTAATTACACGACTGTAATCTTCTTTGGTTCATTGTCCAAGGGAAAGTTCAGTCAATTCAGCAGTGTTTTGCTCAGTGCCGCTGCTGCTTCCATCCTGTGTAAAGTAAGGAGTTGGATTCATGCCCTCAGTGGCAGGTTTTGCCCTGAGCCAGGTTTGGGCCACGTTCTCCGTGCTCTAGAGGTGCCAGGAGCAGCTCTGAGGTTTGGGCAGGAGAAGGGACAGTCTGGGACCTGCTCAGAGCCCTGCTGGAGGGACCCCTCATGTCCCCACTGGGGACTAGGGGAGCAAGGTCCTTCACATGAGGTGTGGGGATCGCAGGGGCTGCTCTGGTGCTGCGCTCCTGTCCCCTCTGCAGCAAGGGAAGCAGCTCACCAAGAGTATTCCCAGCAAAACAGGAACTGAGACAAGGCCTTAGAAGAGAAGGAAGCCCCAGTGTGAGTGCGGATTGCTGCAGGGATTAGCAAACTCAGGGGGGTTTATTTTCAGAAAAGCATGTTTCTTTGTAAAATATTTCAGGAATGATTCTTTTTGGTGAGAATAATGAGAAAGTTTGGAGGACCTCAGAAGGGAATCTCGTCATCAGATTTCTGTCCTTCTTCAGAGAACAAACCCCAGTTTGTGTAACCGTTGAAATACCATCCTAACCAGCTAAATAAGCTGAGTGAAGTATGGGAGCTGTCTGGTCATAATTCCCTTGCTGGTGTTCTGATTGTGACAAAGTAATCCGGAGGACCCCAGGAAAACAGGTGCTTCCAGTAGCAAATGTAACTTGGGATCTGGATGTATCTAGAGGGGCTATCAAGAAGCTGATCAGTGTTTTCATTATAAATAAATTAAAGCTTTAGTTTGCCTGATTAGCAGTGCTTTATCTGCTGGGACTGGGGTTTGCTGCTGAGTAGCTGGTAGCTTTCTTCTCATTTAGGTCCTTGATAAAATCAGGTGATAGTGAGTTGAAAGGACATGATGCTCATAACTGACAGTTAATGCCCTCCTGTACATACTACAATGGAATTACCGGGTAGTATAGTCTGGAATACAGGAGATGCTGTAGGTGGTTGTATTATTTCTTAGTCGAGCATATAATTTTGCTGTAAATTCAAATTGCAATGACATTTTAATTAGATCAGGTCTTCCGTACGTATAATCCCTTCTCTGAGTTCTTATAAATGTTAGTATTAAATATTGTGTATATTTTAAGTTGAAAAAGGGCATTTTCTGTCTCCACATGCTGCTTTCTGGGAAGGAAAAGGAGCAGGGAACCGATGGAGCAGTGCCCAGACAGTGTCAGCCCTTGGCTCAGCCGCTCTTGCTGCTTCTTGCTCCCTTTGCTATTCAAGTTCATGTTTTCCTGGTCTTACCTCCAAAAGATGGCTGTGATTTCCATAAGCAGCAGTAACTCTAAATAAGGAAAGGTATTGCCTGGTGTGGTGGGGTGAGACCTGGTTCATTTACAGCTCTGAGGGGCTGTAAACCCAAAGCATGAGCTTCAGCAGCAGATACCCATGTAAAGTCAAAGGGTAGCAGGTACCAGCCCAGGCGCACATAAGGACACCACTTCCATGAGACTCAGCTTGTCACGGTGCATGGAGATGCTTGTAATGGAAAATATCAGCAGGCTGCAGAGGTCATGCTTTAAATTACTTGTAAAGGAGCTATAAAGACTCTGATGTAATTTATTATGCTATAAAACCTATTAGAGGTAACATTAACCAGGAATTTTAAACTGGGAATGCAGAAGAGGTTGTTTTTTATCAATAAAGTGTAGGTAAATCTAAACCAAACCATGTGAATAGTATTTAGTCTTTACTCTGAAAAAAGGAACAAAATCTGATCCTTTGAGAGGAATGGGATATTCTAGTGCAGTATGGAACCATTTCATACAATTCTCAGCAGGTAGAAATTGGAGTATGCTTTATGGGAGGTAAATGAGGTTTATGATCCTTTTCTGTTCTGAATGCTGGTGGTGGGAATTGCTGAGCCTTGGGAGCAGGGGTCTCTGCAGGTGTAGATAATCCAGGATGTTACCTGGGGGCTGTATCCCTGTTGACACGTTACTGCAGTAATGATATGGCATTTTCTGATTTTATTTTCCCCTTTTCTCTTTCCTTTCCAGGATTTTTGCTGTTTAAAGACTATTGCTTGAATGAGATTGATGAAGCTGTCCCTCAACTGAAGTTTTATGAAGAGGTAAGGAGGAAGGTACTCTGCTCCTCGGGGATGCTGAGAGGGGAGGAGAGGCATCCAGGGGGACGTTGGGACCTTGTTCTCAGTCACTTCAGCTTCGCAGTGTAATGGTTGGCTCGTAAGAGACCATCCTTGATACAGTAACGGTGGCACCTCAAAGGGACAAAACCATCACTTTAACCAAGCTCAGGAGAGTTTTAAGATAGCAGTGTAACTACTGACAAGTTGGCAATTTGGTACGGTCGTGGTTGATATGGTCAGTTGTGCTCCACTGTCAGGAGATAATCAGTGGAGGAACCCACATACACGGTCCCCAAGTCAGGCATCATGCAGAGGGATCTGTAATTCGGGGGAGCACGTTGTATCCTTCCCATCTCTCCTCGGCTGGGGGGCCCTGGCAGTGCGGGGACCCTGAGGAGCCTCCTCGCTCCATTCATTCCGTGCTCCATTTGTGAGGCTCTAAATATAAAAGTGTAGTTAATCCTGTCAGAGGTGCTGGTTTCAGTTCAAACACGCAGACGTGCTGGGAAGAGGCAGCCTCTGCTGCTCACTAGTAATTAGAAAAGCTGCCTGAGATAACCTTTTGTCTGGATTACTCTTAAGCTGATGAGTTGAATTTCTCTTGCTGGCAGCACAGAATAGCTGGAGTTGGTCATTGGTGGGAGAGAACTCAACAACACACAGCTCCCCCCCTCACATATTAGGTACTGTCAATAAAGAAGAACCTTTTTCCTATTGTTTCCACCTTTTTATATCCTGAAGGTATCACTGTCATAGGTAATCAAAAAGGCACGTTGTCAGGGATTGTTTAGCAGGTATTTTTAACTGCCTCTTTATCTCTGAAACAATTTGGAATTGTATTTTTAGGTTATTAGCAAAGTGTGGCTTAAAAAGAGCTTCAGTGCTTTGTCAGGTACTGCTCAAAAAGTCCCATTACAGATATTCCAGGAGGGGTTTGGTGCAGCGTTGTTGGTGTCATACCGGATTTCTCTTTTATTTTGTAATATTCAGTTTACTTGCTGCATTTATTACATGTGGAATAATTTGAGTACCTCGCCCCATTAAAAAGCGCTTGATGTAGAAGGGCCCCGTACTCCAGGGATTTCGTGTTACTGCAGCTGAAGTCACGATCAGGCATTTAGCTGGGGGAGTGATTCATCCAGCTCGGCTTCGGGAAGAAGGGGAAGGAAAGGAGAAAAAGAAGAAGTACTTTTGGGTGCTTGAAAACCGACACATTCTGATTCCCATTTTCAAAGCTGTGTCTCTGGAGGGGGGCTGAAGTTGGCCAAGGAAGGGTTGAAATACAGTGACAGGGGCAGTATCTTTGGGTCAGGAGCAGTACTGCGGAGCTGCTGCTGCCAGAGACTGGTGACAGCTCTAAACGCTGACACTTTGGCTCTGCCTAATGCTGTGGTTTTTTGGCATGCTACAGTCATGTTCTATTTAATGAATGTATAAAATTATCTGTGAATATGTCAGGCACATGTGTTAAATGTGGTCTGTAGTAGAGGTGTCTCGTGGAATCACCTGTGATGAGCAGCATCGGGCAGGGGGAGAACAGGCTGAGGTGCCCCGGAGTGCATCACCAAAGTCACCTCCTGTCCCTTTCTCCAAAGCTTTACAAGACAAAGGGACTGTGGTTAAAAGGTGAGGGCAGGTGAGGATGTGCCTGTGAGGATGTGGTGGAGGGATGCTTTGCGTGCAGAATGAGGCGGTTTGAAAACCAAATATCAAAGGGCAGGAAATTGCATTCAAGTAAGACAATATACCACGTATCAGGCTTTCTCCTGAACTTCTAATTATTTTATGGCATTGCATTAATTAAAAATGTTTCCTTGGCAAAGATGTATTGAATCATTTTAATTATAACTGGGTACGAAGGGGAAGCAGTCACAGATGGCAGCTCGCGGGGGAACTGTTGCCTTATCATAGGCAGCAAACAAGGGGACTAGAAAAACACGGAGTTCAATTACAGTGTTGCACCTCCTGAGGTAGGCTGGTCTGAGCTGTCACCTGGAGACCTGCTTGAGAGCTGTGAGGAACAGCTCATCCTGTGAAAGGAGCAGGCTCGGAAAGAAGGGACAAAAGAAAGTGTATTGTGACAGAGGCAGAACACTGGGTTTTCACATCTTCGCTTTCTGAAGTCCTCAGGGATGTGCTTTGTGTGAACCACGGTGCTGCTCTGCTCTGAAGGGTCTGGTAGGGCAGCAGAGCCCTCCCTCTGTCCCTGCTTCATGAGGAGCATCTTTTGTGCAGGGTTTATTCTGTAGGCTGAAGGTACAGACAGCTCTGATCTGTCCTGTTCCCTCTCCCACAAACACTGAATGAAATCCAGCTGGGAACTACTGTGCTCTGGTGTTCCTGAGTCAGAGCAGGGCCTCAGAGCAGGGCTGCAAGCTTCATTTTATTTGGATCCAGGAATCTAAAACATTCCCCAATTGGATGTGGCTTGGAGCAAGCTGCTCTAGTGGAAGGTGTCCCTGCCTGTGGCAGGGGTTGGAGCCGGAGGAGCTTTAAGACCCCTTTCAATACAAACCAGTCTGGGGTTGTATTCTCTAATTCTGTGATGCTGGGCAGGTCTCAGCAAGTCAAGAGCTGAATCTGTTCCCTAAAGATCTTGTATGGTTTTTACATTGAGTCAGTCCTGGAAGAACTCTTTCCCTAAATAAACCCCAAAGGACACTTGGACTCGGTGAGGCTTCTGGAGAAGACCATTAAGATCACTGAGTGCAACTGTTAATCTGCTCTCAATGAAAATTAGTTTCAGACTTCTTAATGCCTACCAGTGGGAGTGGCAGCCCCGGTGGGATTCCCTCCATACATGTCTGGACATTTTTTGCCAGGGGAAGTGATGACCTGCAAAGGGATTTAGCTGTGATGGGAGCATGAAGGACGGTATCAGGCTGGGTCTGAGCTGCAGGGTGAGAAGTTTTCTGCAGACAAATCCAAGGGGGGAAAAGAACTGTTCCTCAAAAATAGCAAAGACTTTCTGAATTCTTTGTCAGTGTTCTAAGAAGTCTCCTCTTCGTTCTCAGAGCCAATGCAGCATTTTTCAAGACAAAAAAAGTTGCGAGCAAATGTGCTCCCCGAGCAATAGTTAAGAAAATAACAAAGTAAAATAAGCTTCAGTGAAAGTATTTGGGTTTTTTAAACCAAATAAGTGAAAAATCTAATGGACCTTTTCTCTTGTATTGCAGATAAAAGAATACGAGAAACTGGATTCTGAGGAAGAGCGCCTGGCCCGGAGTCGGCAGATCTATGACACGTACATCATGAAGGAGCTCCTGTCCTGTTCCCATGTGCGTAGCGTCCCAATCTCACACTGCTCTTGCCTTCTTTGGGTAGCTTGACAGCAGGGGTAGTTCAAAATAATCGTTTCACTCAGAGAACAATTATTACTGATGGGATTGTAGCTACCAGTGCTTGTAGTGCTGGGGATTTCTATTTGAAGCCAGTGGGTCTGCGTTTGGCTGAAGTCAGCAGAGAATCCCAGCCTGATTTGGGTTGGAAGAGACCTTAAAGCTCATCCAGCTCCAACCCCTGCCACGGGCAGGGACTCCTTCCACTGGAGCAGCTTGCTCCAAGCCCCTGTGTCCAACCTGGCCTTGAACACTGCCAGGGATGGGGCAGCCACAGCTTCTCTGGGCACCCTGTGCCAGCGCCTCAGCACCCTCACAGGGAAGAGCTTCTGCCTAAGAGCTCAGCTCAGCCTCCCCTCGGGCAGGTTCAAGCCATTCCCCTTGGCCTGTCCCTACAGGCCCTTGTCCCAAGCCCCTCTCCAGGTTTCTTGTAGCCCCTTTAGGCACTGGGAGCTGCTCCAAGGTCTCCCAGAAGTGTGTCTTTTTCAGTTTATTTTCAGTAATGAGAGCTGTGCGCCATTCATTGTTAAACTTGGTGGTAGGCAAGGGAAATATTTGGAGATTGATCTGGTTTTATTTCTGCAAACAAGATATTTTACCATACGATAGCATGAGTGCCATTTGTGTGTGTATATACTTGCACACATTAACCAACCTCCCCAACCCAGCAGCAAGCCTGCCTCAAAAACCCAAAGGAATGGAGCTGCCAGGGACCGTTTGGATGTGGAAGTCTGGTGTGTGGGAAAGCTCAGAGTAAAGGTTGAGATGATTGTGTTTAAAACTGGTCACACACAGCTTGCTGGGGGTTGTGTTATGGTTTGTTTGGCCATAAAGCAGGCTTTCATACTACACGGAGACAAGGCACTCTTTAGCCTCAGCGTGGCGAGTTGAAGGCATGGGGCCACGTTGGGACAGATACTGCTTTGTTAAGCCCATGGAAACACGTGTTCCCTCCAGCTGAGCTCTTGCCCCAATTGATCTGTATTTATCAGTTTCATTTGCTGTTGCTTTAAAGAAGGATCTGCAGTAGGTTTTAATATATTAATTATGATATTATTAACCTATGATAGGCTCTGTAGTGGTAGAAGGCCCAGGCTGTCTCTGGAGCTGTAAATGGATAGGGCATTTTTCACTGATTTCTTAAAGGAGCATCATGGAGCCTTTCTGTCTTTGCCTTTCTCCTCCTCATCTTCCTCTCTCCTGCCTTCCTGCTTTAGAGCAGTTGTTTCACTGTGTTACTCTGCATGTTTCACAATGACATGCTTTGGGGGAGGTGTTGCACCCATTCACTCTAAGGAACATCTCTGTCTCACGTGGGTAAAAGAACAGCAGTGCCGTAGACCTCCCATGAAACTTTTCCATTTCCAGCTGTTTGAAACATTTCTCTTTCTTTTCCAAAAGCCGTTCTCAAAGCAAGCTGTAGATCACGTACAAATGCATTTAGCCAAGAAACAAGTGCCAGCCAGCCTTTTCCAGGTGAGCCTAACACACTCGAAATGGTCTTGTTTCCTTCACTTCTGTGACAGTAAGCGATCTGGTGCATACTATTTCAGGAGACAGAATAAACTGTACTGGTGTATGTTCTTTGCTGTAGTAGTGATAAAAATGCTTTTTTTAAGTAAAAAATCACAAATTATTGTCTAAAACATTGTAAGCACTTTTAATGAAAGCAAACTGAACCTTGGTGCATATGAACAGAGTAATTCTTAAATCCATGCAATTTTAAGCCATTAAATGATTTAGAATAAATCACTTTCCATCAGGAGGATACACATCCTGTCAGCCTAATCTGAACTGAGAAATAGCCTTAATGTTTCAGTAATGTGAAACCTTTGAAAGCATTTTTCCTTTGATTTTCAAGTGTATTAATTCCCAGCTGATGTTGGTGTGGAATTCAGCATTTGTACCACCTCACATGTTCTAGTGTTCCTCTAGAAAGAGCCGCTTGTGAATGGGAGGTGCTGATTTCTTGGTAAGGACAGAGAGATGAAGCAAGAGGGCAGCCCTGGGAATAGAATACAGACTCCACAGCAGGGACTGTTTACTCTGTTTAAATACACTGGGGAAGAAGAGCTGTGCTGTGATTGATTTCCCAGGCCTGTTGTCCATAGTCAGGTACTTCACACAGGTTTCATACATTAATCAGATTCCAAAAGCTAAATGAAGCTTCAGTGCTTCATTCAGAGTGTCTCCTTCAAAGAAAACACAGTAAATACTGTTGTTGTATAGGGCCAACATGAGTTAAATGCAGTGGGTAGTGCTGCATCATCAATTTACTGTATGCTTAAATACTAATTGTGTTTCTTATCCCCCTTCAGCCATATATAGAAGAAATTTGTGATAGTCTCCGAGGAAAAATATTTCAGAAATTTATGGAAAGGTAGGAACATGGCACATTATCCAAGTTTTCCACCTAATGCAGTGGGAAGCCAGGTCCTTAAGTATTGCTGTAAAATAAGGCTGAAAATGTTTCATAAACTTCATTTAATTAACAGTGTATTAGCAGCGAGCTTCCACGAAGGAGTGGCTGCTTTGTATATAGTGATGAATGTCAGGATGCAGGAGTGGAGAAATAGTAAAGCTGATTTTCTCTTGCTCCATACAGCAGCAATAATGGGCTGCAGTTTGATCTCAGGGGTTTACAAATGCAGAACTGTGTTCTTGGGGGAGATTCTCTTGAGTGTTGACTGAAAGACGTGGTTTGTATCTGGACACCCCGCAGTTAAGCAGGAAAGGTCTAGTAAAGAACACAAGACAGAGATGATGGTAAAAATCCTTCTGTAGAACTGTTATTTCTTACTCTGAAGATAAATACTTCATTATTTGTGTAGAAATAAGAAATGATTTTTTTCTTTGCGACAGCTTGTGGTATTATCAGTGTTTTTCCTATTTTAAGATAAAATTAGTTTAAAATGTTCCTTGGAGTATATAGAGACTCATTAGCATGAATCGAGCTGCCTCTGTTTTCTTACAGTTATCTTACAGTTATCTTTCTCTTTTCTGTAATTTAAATGTTTGTTAGTTCCAATTTTAGTTGGTTTTAAAAGTTAAAAACCATCTGAAGGAGAGATATGAGGACAGCGAGCACTTACAGGGATAGGATTATCTGATGTCTTTCTCCTATAAGGATGTAAAATCTGAAGCATGCGCTGCTAGTAATTGTTTTCTTGGTGGGGGTAGGATTACAGTGTTTTGAAAGGGAGACTGTCATTTGCTAAGTAGCACCACGTACCCTGGTTATTTTACACAGCAGAGTCTTGATGCTTCCTATGATGCTTTACACAGTGTCTCAGACCACTTTTAAACTTTTTTTCCCTACAGTGACAAGTTTACTAGATTCTGTCAATGGAAAAACGTAGAACTAAATATTCATGTAAGTACCTCCAAGTATATTTATCTTGTCAAAGGAAGAACATGTTCCTTTTTGAGTAATTGCTTGCAAGTAGGTTGAAATAGAAACAATAAGGAGCTCCTTCTTCCAAAACAATGCATGTTACATGAATTACACTTGTTAAATATCTTAACACATGAATAGGTTCTTTAGATGTTTTTTACAGTAAGTTTTTGTAATGCTGCAAATTGAATCTGGTTTTTGCTCTGGTTTTTGCATTTACAGCTGACCATGAATGATTTTAGTGTACATAGAATAATAGGAAGAGGGGGATTTGGTGAAGTGTATGGTTGCAGAAAAGCAGACACTGGAAAAATGTGAGTATACACCCGCTTTATTTTAGAGGCAATGCTAAGCTCTCTACTAGTAAGGAAATCCTTCCAGTTGTTTCTTACCAAACCACTGGGAAGCAGCGTCACGTTACTCTGTAGTTCTTTGTAATTAAATGTTATCTCAAGAGGTTCCGATTTCTGGATCATCTTTAAGCTTAGTTTGATATTTGATCCTGTTACATGCCATGCAGTGGGGCTTCAGTCTAGCAGAGCTCTTAAGCACATCCTACATTTAAATGGTCTTTGCAGAGGTAATGGAAAGGGCAGATGTGTTTAAAATGAAGCGTGTGCTTAACTGATTTCCTGGCTCGGAGCCTGACGGTGCAGGACCGGGTCCCTGTGAAAGCCATGGTGGTGGTGTGAGGTGGTGCCTTTCGTCTCCTGGAGGTTGCTCCTCACACAATGAAGCCCATCCCATAACTGGTGCTGATGTAAGGACATCACCTCATTGATGGTGTAGGGACAGGACCTCAGTGCTGTGCAACCTGCAGGGTCGGGCCTGAGCAGGTTCTGAACATGGAATTCCAGCTATGTGTGATTGCGTGTTTGTGCCATGAAGAGCACGTTTCACTGGTGAAAGCAGTGATCCTTATTTACATTTGGTAGAATATAGTTCCAGTGTTGAAGTTCTCTTTAACAGAGCTTTCAGTGGGAACTCCAAGATCAACCCTCTGTGGGTTTTATCCTTTTTCTGGTCTTACCATTCACACACTTCCTTCCCTTGATCATCAGATTTCAATCTCTAGGCATTAATTGCCCCATTATGTTCTCTTTGGAAAATCTGGGCATTGATTTAACAAAGCCTTCTCAATATCTCTCTATCTGTTTATTTACATTCCACCCCACCCCTTTCAACTTGCTTTTCTCCAAACAATTTTAGTCCAGGGACCATCCTTACACATTCCTCTTCTAAGTAAGCACTGGCATGTTTGACGAGCCAAGTGTTTGCAGTTACAGCTGGCTTCACTGGCAGTGCTGTGTGCTTGGCATCCTTGATAATAATAAACTTCTGAGCTATTAACAAGTGGAAGACATCTTAATGTTACTGTCATGCTCAGTATTTTTGCAGTGACTTCAAGTATTTATATTAATATTATTACTAACAATACTGTCTCTATTCTTGCTTAGGGACTTTTTTGTCTGTGTACAGTTTGTTAATTTGTCCATGTAGAAAACTAAAGATCTTACTTAGCTTGAGCCACAATCAGTAGGCATCCACCCTGAAGAGGTAGTTGACAGATTCCCAGGCATTTTCATGTCTCAGGAGGTGGATAAACCTTGGGACTAGCAAGTGAAGCAAAGGACAGGTTCTATTAGATATAAATAGAGTGAAGGGAAGTGCAATGTGGGATAAACCAACCTATTTCCAATTTGAAGCAAACCTTCAGATTAGGTTCAGTTGCTGGGTAAAGGTTTGGTTTAGTTCTTTCTTAATCCAAACCTGTTTACCCATCCCTAATCCAGATCCCGTCCACTGTAGATGGCTGCCTCTGCTGCACTTACTGCCTGCAAGGAGCTTGGGAAGCCACCCCTCGAAGGTAAATGCCATCGGTGTTTCACTAACCCACAAAGACACACCTGAGGCTTCTTTCACATCACCTCCTTCAAGGGCATCTAAATAGGGGCCAGAAGCATGATGCAGAAAGCAGTCTAAAGGGGGAGGGATTGCAATGCTTTGGAAGCATGCAGTTCCACATGAGGATGAGGTTCCCCGTCTTGGTCAGCTCTGAAGAGCCCCTGTCATTCACTTGATCAGTGGAGTCAAAGCGTAAATCAAGGACAGCATGTGCAGTGTTATTTATAGTCAGCGTCTGCAGACTCCCCAGCAGGAGCACGTGCTGTGAATATATTCCTTGTTTTGGAAACGCAGAATCCGGGATGCTCACGCTCACTCTTCCCCCACTCACCACACATGCATGGCAGGAATGACGTGGCTTGTCGAGGGAGTGCAGGGCGAGGTGATGCGAGGCCCCGTGGCTGTGCAGAGCTGGCAGCGTAGGCAGTTGATGAGCATCGATGCAGTGCTGTAACACGGTGTTCTCCTCAGCGCAGTTTAACATCAGTGGCCTAAAAACCCGTGGTTGCCCGAGTCTAGAAATCATCTATGCAGGAGCACATGTCTCCTCCTCAGCTATTGCCTAATAGTGAGCTCACCTACTGTCTTCACCAAATAGCCAGACTATGAAATACCCTCCTCTTGTTTGATGGTTGTTAGGGTAACGTTCTGCTTTTGAGCAAAATGGCATTAATTTGTGTAATACAGATGGTAGAAGATTTAGAAAAAAAAAAAAGCTTTCTTGTGTATATCTGACCTCTGAGTAGAAAGAAAACTTCAAATCAAAACTCAGCATGTGTTCAGGATGTTATTTTCCTCGCAGAAACTGTTAGAATTACATGTAACTGTAATAGTGCCTGCTACTTAATTCATACTGCAAAGCCCTGCTTGTAGGTGTTAATAAATGGATGTATGATATGTAACACCTCAATCTCTGTGGTGGTTTGGACACAGAATTGTTTCTTACAGCACATTTCTGTGTTAGGAGGCTTCTAGCTGAAAATGTCTTAACCCTGAGATGTTGGAGGTTTGCTTGTTTAGTCGTGTAATGATGTTTTTAGTACCAGGTTTAAGTCTTTAAAGAGCTTGCTTACAGGATATTGAAATGTGCATGGCATAACTGTTAGTGAATAACTCTGAGTAAGGAGGGAGTGTTTTTGGTGCCTTTTCTGAACAGTTAATATTTTCAGGTATGCAATGAAATGTTTAGATAAGAAGAGAATCAAGATGAAGCAAGGAGAAACGTTAGCCTTAAATGAAAGAATTATGCTGTCTCTTGTCAGTACAGGAGTAAGTATCACTGATTTATTATTATTTTATTTCTTCTTTTTCTTCCATGTAATATAAAAGCTGTTACATATAATACATATTCCATTAATTCAGTTGTGTAACATGCAAATATTAACTCCTCCTGGAGCCTTCCCCCTGATTGTAGCAGTGTGCCTGAAATGAGAATGGAATGTGCTCCAGGCCCTGCACCGGCTCCATTGCCTTTCTCTGACCCCGCTCCAGCACCTCAATGTCTCTCTTGCAGTTAGGGCCCCAGAACTGAACACAGGATTTGAGGTGCAGCCCCACCAGTGCCCAGTGCAGGGGGACAGCCACTGCCCTGGCCCTGCTGCCGCACTGGTGTTAACACAAGCAAGGATGCTCTTGGCCTTGGCTGCCTGGGCACAAGTTCATATTCAGTGGCTATTGACCAACACCAACCAGGTCCTTTTCCTCAGGGCAGCTTCCCAGCCACTATTCCCCAGGCCTGGAGCATTGTGTGGGGTTCTTGAGACCCACCTGCAGAACCCAGCCCTGGGCCTTGGTGATCCTCATACAGTTGGCCACAGCCCAGTGATGCGATTGGGATTTATCAGTTAGACTTTTATTAATCAAGTGAACTGTTTCACCAAAGAGAAGTTGTGGCTTCTCCAGAAGTGTCAGGAGTTTCCAGAGCCAGAGGGTGAAGTTCTGTAGCGGAGACTAGACAAGAAATATGGGCAAATTAGTAATAATTGTCCTATTAACTTCAATTTGTGGTTCTGTTGCTGCAGAACTGACTGTGAATTCTCATGTCTAGCAATTCAAAGAGAAAATTGCTCCCAAGGCTGCTAATGGTGGGGGTAGTTTTCTTACCTGACAGCACAGAGCTCGTCATTGAGCAACAGAAAAGCAGGACAACCCATTTATTTTTTCATTGATTATCAGCTCATTGGAGAGAAACTGGTTTTAGATTCATAGAAACCTGAAAGCGAGTTTGAAGAGAGGTTTTGTACAGAATGCTGCCCATTCAGGGACATAGGCACATCAGCCAACACGAGATGCTGGAACGTTCTGAATATGCAGAATTCAATAGGTTTGCAAGGGGTAGAACAAGGTAATTCATTTAATTCCTGAATCTGAGCTGTTAGGTTTGCATGGCGCGTGCTCTGCCCAGTGACAGGATTGATGTGCTGCCTGGAGCAAAATGGAACTGGGAAGTTCATTGCAGTACAATTAGTCATGAAACTGGGAATCCAGATGTCTCTCACAGCACATACTAACAGCTGCACAGATTACACATACCTTTGTGTAATCAGATTTGGTTCTCAAACGTTGACACTCACAACCGCTTCTTCAGCAGGGAGCTGCCAGACTTGAGTCCCATCGTGGCTGCCTTGTGAGAGCAGCTTCTCATGGTGATGTTGCAGATGAGCACAGCCCTGGCAGTGGGGTGGACATCACTAAGGAGACAGGGAGCTGATGGGCTTGGTCACATAGCACCAAATGGGGGTTCCCCACCGTGGCCTGTGCTTTGTCACTGATGGTTGGTGTAACACAGACAGACTGTTGGTGAGGTTTGTGTTTCCTCTGCTGCAAGATACAGGCCCTGGCTTCCTGTCCCATGGAGATGTTCAAGCTGGATGCTGGGAATAGGTTTTGAAGTTCTTGGGAAATAGCAGAGTATGGAAAATATTTTACTTTCTGTTAAAAGAAAGAAAAATATTTGCTTTCTGTAATAGCCAGTGTTTGCCTAACTTCGGTTCAAACCCAGCGCACCGAGGTCAACTGGGACCATGGCTGCTCATGGGCTGTATAGCAGCAGTGTGCCAAAAGGTGCAGTCTGTGTTAGGAGGTAGGGGCTCTGCGCTGCTGGGGCTCCATCCACTCTGCTGTGTCTCCTAGTTCTCCTGTTCTGAGAACACTAGGCAGTGAAGCTCTCTTATTAAGGGTAGTGATTAAATGAGGAAGGCTTACACAAAAATGACTTATGCATCACATTTACACCTGCAGAGTTCCTTTAAAAAATGAGATCCATAAAAATACAGATGCACTGGTATAGATGGTGCCCTTTCTTTTTCTGTGTCTGGTGTTTAAATTCTGATCCTTCTGGGTAATTAGGTTGCTCTAAGGCACTAGGAAGCCTGGTTGGGGACACTGCTGAATTATCCAGTTGATTTAGAAAATCAAGTTAATAATTCTACTGAAGGTTTTGCTCTGAAGTTAAGTTGGAACTACAGGATATGGAGTTTGTAACAAGAGGTAATGTCTTTTGTTAGATGCCATACAGCCTTGCCTAGAGCCTCCTTGTTTCTAGGACCATTTAGCAGTTATTTTCACACGTTTCAGACATGTGCTTGCCTTCTGCACTGGGGATTGGTATGGGCACAGTAGCAATAAAACACAGTTAGATTTGAATGGTGCAGCAGGGTTGGTCCATGCAGTGTGGGAATCACTGGAATTCAGTCAAGTATAGAGAGGTTCACATTTCAACCTTATCTGGTTTTGGCCTGTGGGAGGATGAGCTGACCTGAGCTGTCCCAGTGGCTGGTGGGGTTGGAGTGTGTGTGTGGCTGTTCCCTCCCTTCCGGAGCCGGCTCCGCATCCCCCGCTCTGCCCAAGGCCACTGTGTTTTGCTGCTTCTAAATTGGGAAGGAAGCGAGTTCCTGTTAGAGATTCCCAGAGCTTTCACTATCAGTCCTGCAGTAATTAACTCATTGTTTAAGTCGTGGTAGGTCACATTCGTGCTTCCTGCCTGCTGGCCTCGCTCATCAGCAGTTAAGCTCGTCTTGGCCCATCTTCCCATCAGTGCTTTGGGGTCAGACCGTTGTCTGTTGGTGTTACTGTGCAGCCCAGTCTGCTTCAGTAGCACAGCCACTCCTTAAGCTTTCACTATAGACTAACCAAACAGCCCTGGTCTCATATGGCTTTGGAGAAGGGTTTGACCAGGTAATAGCCACCCCCTGTTAGTTAGCATCCAATATAGGCCTGATGAAGAGAGGACGTTCTGCCAGCTTTCTTCCATGGCCTGTGCATTACAGAGGTACCAGCACACTGAACAGATCAGTGGGAGCTGAGGTGTTTTCCCAGCTCTGTTTTCAAGCGCTACTTGTCTTAAACATCTGTGTGAATTAAGGCTCCAGTGCATCAAGCAGTGGCAGTGTAAACCATCCCCATGCACGGCCACCCTGCAGTGACACTTAAATCTGCACTCACCACACTTGTTTTCTGGGTTCTGCGTAGTCTGGAGCTTGCTGTTCCTGCTTCCCAGGCATCACATACTCATCAGAGCTGTGGCTTCCTTCCTGGTGTGTTATGTTCCCTTTAACCATCTGCTGCTAGTGCTGCTGGGGGGCTGCAGGGCAGCAGCGGGTGGCTGTCCCCCCCCCCAGTGCAGCTCTGCAGGGATTGGCACCAGTGTGGCTGCATTTAATGTCTAGGTGAGGATAACACCTTCTTGCCTTTGGGATTTGGTACGGGACGTGACTCAGATTCGCAGTCAGTGCTCCAACAGCTGAACATTCACCATGCAATTGTGAGAAATAGTGTGTACCCTTTAGACTTCATAGGAGCAGCTTTATTTCTCCCTGAGCTGGCTTGGAGCTTTCCAGCTTTGATGTATCTTTATGTAAGTCTTGTGCAAGCTCAGGTAAGGGGAATATTTGTAGCTGCTGTAGGTGCAGGTCTTCAGAGGATAGTGATGGTTGCTGCACTTTTTAAGCCTTTGGCTCGTCATAGCAAAATCTGAGCTCTCTAAAGTGTAAGTGAAACATCAGAGTGTGTAGATGAGATTGCTTTAGGAAACTATTATGAATATGGGCAGATATCACAGGAAGAACATCCCATGTATTTTTAGCTTCTCTAAGTGGTACATTGCTTATTACCCAAATGAACTCTTTGCTCCTTTCCTTCTAGGACTGTCCTTTTATAGTGTGTATGACCTATGCCTTCCACACCCCTGACAAACTCTGTTTCATTCTGGACCTGATGAATGGTAAGCAAGACTCATGCAGATGATGGTGGTATTACAGAAATGCTGGCAGGAGGACTTGTAGAGATCATAAGGAGAATGAGGGAAAAATAACTCGAGCTGTGAAGCAGTGGCCTGCAAGCACCCAGGGGTAAATTGATCTGAACCAGGGGATGTATAGAACAGGCTGGAAAATCTCTGTAACCTTAAAATATTGACATATTTAAGTAAAGGTTCCAAAAGGCCCATCAGGCTAGAAGCTTGGGGAAATGCTGGTCATGTGGAGAAATATATAAGGACATCCGGGAACAGCTTTCAGAATAAAAGGGCTGCTGTATAGAGATTTGCAAAGGGTTGATGGGGGAAAGCATTCATCATAAGGGAAGAACTCATACCTAGAAGCCTCAACCTACCTCTTGTGAGGACACAGAGAGGAATTGGTGGAGTTAAGAGAGAGAAGGTGCTGCAGTGCCCATATTTGCTGAGGATGCTGGGTGTCTGTGGGACTTGGACTCTTTCCTAGGAATATTCACGATTTGATGTGGTGATGGCATGGCTTAGCTCACAGAGTGACGTTGTGTTGTGCCTGCTCTTACACAGCGTTTTACTTGCTGTGTAAATCCTTTACATTGAGACTCAGTTGCTGGATTAGTCACTGAATGCAAATGTATATGAAGTAAATGTATTCTTAAAACAGAGTTTCAGATTGATGAGATTCATTTATTACCTTTCTCAGGTATTTTGTCCCCATTGGTACTTGCAGAGTGTAGGGCTGGGTCTCTGAGCTCCACAGGTTCTAAGAACCTGCAAATAGCTCCCTGCTCCCCACAGCATCCTGCTCTCTGCCTGTGAGGCAAGCTTTGACTGTTCCTTTAATGGCATCTCAATTCTGCTCATTTCAGGAGGAGATTTGCACTACCACCTCTCCCAGCACGGAGTCTTTTCTGAAAAAGAGATGAGGTTTTATGCTACTGAAATCATCCTGGGCTTAGAACACATGCACAATCGCTTCGTTGTATACAGAGACCTCAAGGTAATTGTGAACAGCAACTGCTTTCACCCCGGTGCTAGACAGCAGCAAGTGCACTCACAGGTTCAATTATCCTGCCTTAAACCTTTTGTGGGGAAGAATACAGATTATTTGTTCATCTTTGGCTGATTTTTCTAATACTTTTCAAGAGTTCTGATCTGAGTTGTTACCCAATTTAACCTGCCTGGAAAATGCTTCCTTCGGGTCAGAATGACTCCTGTGCAGTGTTACTCATCTCACCAGCTTAATGATGCTATTAAGTTAGAGACTAATACCAGAGTGGTGTGGACTTGAGGCCAAATGGGATTTATTCTGTCATGTGCTTTGTTATTCTTCAGTCTTTCATAATCTGTGGGGTTGGTGGTGCTCCATTAGAATGTTGATTAGAGCTAGAAAGTGGCTGTTACATTGACATAAAAAAACCCAAAAAGCAATTACCAGTTACAAGAGAGTATTGATGTTTGAGGATGAGTTATTGTGTTCAGAGAGCTGTAACATACCAGACAGTAACCTTTCTGTGCCTCTGGCTTTCCAGCCTGCAAACATCTTGTTGGATGAACACGGGCACGTGAGGATATCAGACCTTGGGCTGGCTTGTGACTTCTCCAAAAAGAAGCCCCATGCCAGTGTGTAAGTATTACATCTGGGGGCTTTGCTGCACATACGGCTAGTGCTGAGTCCTTAAGGAATAAAGGTAACACTTGTGTGGTATAGGCTTGCTTTGGCACGCAGCTGAGCTGGGTTCAGCTCTAATAAGGTTTTTCAGTCTCCTCTCTCTGTTTTCCTGCACAGTTGTAGCAGCTGATGTGTAGGCATGGCTGGAAGATGACGCATCATTTTGAGATGATTCACTGCTCAAAGAAGAACTGAGTTAAAGTACCAGATTGTTTTAATTGTCCTAAATGGATAATTAAATATTCCTAAACTGACTAAAAAATAGGGTTTATTGTGTCTTTCTCTCCCTGGAGCTTTGTAGAAATGGAGGCAAATTGTGTTCCTTTCTGCCTCTTAGCATCGGGTCATAACTGGGATGTGAGTTTCTTGGGTTGTGTGTGGATTCCACATCGTATCTGGCAAGTTTTATTCTTAGGTCCTCATTAGCCCTGATTTAGTCTCGGAATTTATGCAAAAAGGAAAGCTTCATCCTGTCATACCTTCAAAGATCTGCAATTCAGTGGGTTCTTGGGAAAATCCCTATGTTCCAGTTACAGCAAGGATAAAAGCAGTGCACGGTGACTGCTTTCTAGCGGTGACCAGCCATGACTTCTGGTGGATGCGTTCTCCTGTTACATCACGCTGTTAGTTGGAAAGAGACATGTGGAACACCTCAGGAGAGGAGGAGGCAGCTCTGCTCACCTCTGGGCTGGGGGCAGGAGCAGGTCTCAGCCTTACTGAGCCCAGGGCTGGAGTGATCTGGTGCTGTGTCCTGGGATCCGTGTTCCCTGTGAACTGAATGAACCGAGTAGGCAACCTTCCTATCTCTCTGTTGTGTCCACTCTTAGATGGAAGCTACTGACTGACCCCTGCACTTGCTCTGCTAAATCTCTGCTTCCGTTTGCCTGATCACCTCTGTTGTTCATGTTTGAAGGTATTTCCTCAATAGATACACACAAACAAAACATGCATATGTATGTCAGGCCACAGAAAAAGCAAAATAAAATCAAGTTTAAAAAGAATTCTTCTTAAATTAGGCTATCTTACTGAGAAAACAGCAATTTTGAATTATTTTGTCAGTGATAGTTCTGGTTGTAATCAAGATTTTGTCCCTTTCTGCTTCTCAGAGGTACCCACGGCTACATGGCTCCCGAGGTGCTCCAGAAGGGAACCGCGTACGATAGCAGCGCAGACTGGTTCTCATTGGGCTGCATGCTTTTCAAACTCCTGAGGGGGTGAGTGAGGTTTCATGTCCTGTGTGCTTTTTAGCCTGAGCCTCGTCATTGTCTGTCCCTTGAAGTACTAATATGTAGCGTATTGCACTGCATCTGAAGTGGTATCTTACTGCCATCTCTGCAGTGTGGACCATGTCTGCATGTGAGGCTAAACCAGGCTTTTTGCTTCCAAACCAAACAAGGAACAAGCCCTGCTTCCTTTAGTAGGTGCAGGTGTGGAGCAGGGAGGAAAGCAGATGCTCTATCCACTCTTTTGACTTCTACTGATACACAGTTTACTCATCTTTTGGCAATTGTTAGTATTTTAAATGGTAGGATGTTATTCACTGCTTAAATACACCAGCAGCCCTGTTAAATGATGGGCTTCATTTTATGCTTAAGACCTGCTCTTGTGATGAAACTGTTCCCTTTTTACATGAAATCTTTCCTCCTGTAGTTGTAATGTATGGAGTCTTCCAGTTGTTGAATCTGGCCTGTTACCATATTGGTGTACAAAAATACATGATAATTACAGCCTTGTCAACCATTACCTTCTCAATAAAGTGGCTGCATAGAATTTATTAAGATTATGGGATTTATCTGAATCAATAAGCGCTGATTGGCAAGTGCTTGATGGAAGTAGCATCCTCAGTATTAATGGTGAAACAGAAGAAATGTTTTAAGCTTTTCAGAGTGCTTCTCTGTAAAGACTGATCATTAGTTGGATCACCCAGTGTCCTTGCACCTAATTAATTATAAGCTCTTACCTCTATCCCAGACACTGTACTAAAGGTGTGTGGCTTCTGAGTAGAACTACAGAGCTGTATCAGTTTAACAGTAATTGTTCACAAACTAGACTAAATGTAAGTGTGCAAATAAAGAAAGCAAAAGTGTTTAAATTGCCAGGAAAAGAAGTATTTCTAAGTACAGATAGCATCAGGCAGCTGGGAGCCGTCCTGTGTCTGTAATCACCCACTGAAGGAGGTAGCAGGATGCTGGGGTTTGCTGGGAGCAGAGGGGAGAGCATCCTTCATTTGGGACCACTGTGGGTTCCTCATCTTTCCTTCTGAGACATCCTTTTAAGTCATTTGAGCCCAGAGGATTAAGACCACTGACTGCTGTGGTTCTTCCTTCACAGGATTAAAGTCGTGTGATGAAAGAACTAGCACCTAGAGACAAGCAATGCCATCTACTACAGGCACTCAGGCTTACAGGGTGGGGGGATCTCAGTCCTTATGGGCTGCAATTCCTCCTGACAGAGATGTGTGGGGTGGTATCGGTGGGCGGACAGAAGCCAGAGCATTATTCACTGTGAGCTCTCCTTCCTCATCTGTTCTGAAGGCAATTAAACATCTCACATCTCAAACAAGCTGGGCACATGGTGCCATTTCTTGGTGCTTAGTGAATTTAGTCTGGCACAAAATCTGCCCATAAGTCCCCAGTGAATCATTTGCTTCCCTGATCTACAGAGCCTCACCATCACAGTACCTGAGGCTGTTACTCTTGTCTTCTTACTTGTCATGCTTAAAGCCAAAAGAATGGAATTCCTGGTCCATCCATCGGATCCATTCATCAGAAGCATTTTTGATTATAAAAGGGAAATAACTCTTTGAATAGCAGATCCCCAGTTGAAACAAGCTGGTACCCAGTGCCATGTGGCAAGACAAAATGGTTTCTGATACAATAATGTATTGATAAGTAAATTACATCTTAATTTTGAAAAACACCTTTCCCTCAAGGTTTTAAAGAAAACTGAGAAACAGGGAATATAGCCTAAATCTAATGAAAAAATCTCATACTAAAATGTTTCTGCTTTTGTGGTTGTTTAAATCTGTAAATATTGGATGGTCTTCTATAGCTAAAAGGAAAAGTTCAAGCTCAGAACTATGAAGCAGGAAAAGGACAGAGCTGATAATTTACCAGGTAAATTGGAGATAGCTAGTAGCCACCGCATGCCAGTGTTGTAAATGCTTAGTGTGTTACTAATTGTTCCATGTTCTGCAGGACAGGATTAATGAGGTGGAAGAATGGGACTAAGGGGATGCTATGCTCTTTCCTGCTGCAATAACCTGATGTGTTATGGCTTTCCATTGACTGTGCATTCTCTTATTTCTACAGTCACAGTCCTTTCAGACAGCACAAAACCAAAGATAAGCATGAGATCGACCGGATGACGCTCACCGTGGTAAGATCCTGGTGAGGGTGGCACTTACATTGTTCTGGGTTAGAAAATTCCCATCTCCTTAAAAACTGGAGCTCTGGAGCCTGCTTTTGCATGTGGAAGAGTTGCTTACAAGCACTATGAAAGAAAAACTACTCTCCTGTGTGGGGAAAGCAGATCACACCATTTGTATAATGAAACATCTCTTGTGCTTCTGTTCTTCATAGAATGTGGAGCTCCCGGATTCATTTTCTCCTGAACTGAAGTCCCTTTTGGAAGGGCTCCTGCAGCGGGATGTTAGCAAGAGGCTGGGGTGCCAAGGAAGAAGGTAGGTGTTGTCTTCTCCTTGGATTGCTGCCTTGAAAAATTTCCACTTCTCTGTAAATGAGTGAATTCGTTTCATGTCAAAATCTGCTTCCTGTTGTGATGACTTTAATTTTGGAAAGAGAACATGGTGCATGGAGTAACATTTCAGCTTCCTTTGGTTTGGACAAGTTCTTGGACAATTTCTGTTCCTGAAGGCTTCCCCGAGCTCCCTGCAGTCATGCTCACATTGGGTGGTGGTTGTACTGTACATCCCGGTGCTGTTTTCATGGTTTTGCCTGATCCGTTTTGGCAGGAAGTCACATTACTTGACTCAGCCTTACTGATAGCTTAACATTTACCGCTTATCTTGTATCTGTAATGATATATTGCACGCAGAAAACCCCAAACCCCCAAGCACAGAAAGCTGTGAACGCTTATTTCATTTTGGGTTCCTCTTTTGTTCTGTGACTGTAAGGAAAGGGGCATTTTTTGGTCTGTTGGCTACAAAACCTGACTTGCTCCAGCCGAAGCTTACCTTTCTCGTAGCTGCTCACTGAACCTGCTTTATCACCTCAGAAAGCCAGGGTGAGCCCAGAGATAAAACAATGGGAGGAATAAACAACCGTTGAGAATCCATTGGCAAGGCGTGATAACAGCTAATTGAGAGTCACACCTGAGGCTGGGCTGGCTCTGATTCCAGAGGGATAGGCAGTTTTTATCATGGAGCCCTCTGAGGGTGACCTGAGATTGCTTTTCAGCCTGGGGCGTATCCAGAGGAGTTGCTTATTTTGCCATAAAATATGTACGATATGAAATAGTGTGGAGTAAGCTTGTTACGTGGAAGTAGTATATGGGATCTGACAGATGGGTGTTGTTTGAAATGATGGACTAGCATAGCAAACCGGTAGGGATTGCTTGCCAGCCCTACAGCACTGTTTCCACATGAAAGTCTTCTGTTGTTTGCTTAGGAAAACTTTTTTTTTTTCCTTGAAAAAGAAAAAAGAAAACATTTTCCTGATGTTTTCAAGTGATAGAAATGTGACCTCTGAAGGCTGTTCCTCAAATACATTTGAAAAGCCCTGTCTCCTTGTTAACTTCAGTTGCTTTTCTTTTGCAGTGCACAAGAAGTAAAAGAACATGCGTTCTTCAAGGGCATTGATTGGCAGCAAGTCTATTTACAAAAGGTAAAGGGTTGGGATAGTAATCTTAGATTGTTTGGTAAAGCAATAAAGGAAAATAAGCCCAAACAGATCATGGCCAGAAAACTGCAGCGTTCCAGTCTTGTACTCACTTGCATGAGTATGTGGAGGGTGGTTGAGGCAAACTGCTGTATGCTTATTACTGCAAGTCTTCCTCCTCATTTCTGAGTTATTCAGGGTTAAATGACTGCATGGTGCCTGCTGCTTTGCTGGCTCTAAACTGTGGGGTTTTCTCCCTGGATTTTTGGAGGAGCATTTACTAAAGGAGAACAACTCTGGGCTGAAGCTGAATTTCAAGGGACATATTTTTGCAGTCGAGTATAATCTGTGCAAAAAATAAACAGGCTGGGATATATTATTGATTTCAGTAACATCCATGAATTTGTCTTTAATTCTGCTGCTTTTAATTCCTAGTATCCTCCACCATTGATTCCTCCCCGGGGAGAAGTAAATGCAGCGGATGCTTTTGATATTGGGTCATTTGATGAAGAGGACACTAAGGGCATTAAGGTACACAGCTTTAACTGATGGGTACAGAATGGCTGCCATGCTTAACTTGCCATGTGCATGCCGTTCCTTTGCTCCCGGGCTACCGAGTGTGCAAGGGATTACTTTCAACCTTGGGAACTTAATCCATGCTGTTATGAAAGAGGTAGCTCAGGCTGCTTGGCTGCTTTGTTGTTGCATGCTAAGCCCTTACATTTTACTTTTTAGATTGACTGAAATCTACCTTCCTGTCAAAAGTTTCATAGGATAAAGCAAATATTCCAAATGGTCAGATGGCTTTTGGGAAATCCTCAGATTTTCAAGAATTCTTAATGGTTTGTAGTTTTAAAAACTCTAATTTGTTCTTGGTAGCTTGCAGAAATGGACCTAAACCTTATTTTAATAGTGTTACTTTGTGGTCAGAGTGGACACTGGGAAGCTCTTCAGAATGAATAGCCGTGTGTGAATGGTAGCACCTTTACAAGCTAGGAAAGTGATAAAAAGAAACCTTCAGGTTCTGATAGTATCCAAACCCGTTTTTCACTTAAAAGAATTTAAGTGAAGAATGGGAAGTTAAAGCTGCTGGCCTGTTGCTAACACACATGGAGGGGGTGTGATGCACCCTGTGTTTTCATCCCGCTCCCAGTGCTTCCTGGGCACTTGGAGACAAGAAGTGAATCAGTGCTTGTCTTGGGTCGGTCCTGGTCTTTATTCTTACAATGCATGTCTTCAGTAGCTCAGACTTTATTCTCGTTAGCACAGAAGTGAGTCAGGAGGGAAACTAATTGCTCTAAACTTTTATGATCAAAACCACATGTTAAGTACTCCATGTGCCAAAAAGGAACTTGTCTGACAGTGTCACCTGCTGTAATTACAGAAGTTGGCACAGAAAAGGTTTTACGTGTTTAAAGAGCAGCTCAGAGAACCCAAGATGTTCTTTATCCCAGAACACTCCACGTTGTCAATGTTAGACTAACAGGATTCCAGTTTCCTGCAATTCTGGAGTGCTGTAATTCAGAGGAACATTTTGCAGTGAGAAGCTGGGTGGTCTTTTTCTTTCTTGTGGGGATCAGATACGCTCAGGAAGGCCTGACACTAGTGTAGCCAGATCATTTCCAGGTAATCTTTGTTCAGGCCGCCTATAAGAGAAGTTTATTCTTAGTCATGAGTCAGTGAGGGGTATCATGTACAGCTTCTTTGCTCTGCGCTCATGCTGGGACGTCACAGCCTTTTAGAAGGGACTGAATAATTCCTGCCTCTGAGTCAGCTGCAGCCGGAGCTCCCACTGAGGTGTCAGGAGCCGCCTCTGCCCGTGAGGATGCCAGTTCTGAGTGCCTTGTCTCCTCCCTTGCCGCTGAGGGTGATATTTATACTGCAGTGTCCTGTGACACAGAGAAGAACATGTGTTCTTTGAGGTTACAAGCGGGAAAGCCAACAGTGGATGCCCACAGCTTTCCTCTCTTAGTCAGATGCCATCAGGAATCCCTATAAACCACATGTACCCAATTGCACCGAGGTCTTCTGACTTGAGATTCAGCGTGGTTTTTCCTGCTGTGGTCATGGAATCCCAGACTGGTTTGGGTTGGAAAGGACCTTAAGATCACCCAGTTCCAACCCCTTGCCACAGACAGGGACTGGAGCAGCTTGCTTCAAGCCCCTGTGTCCAACCTCGCCTTGAGCACTGCCAGGGATGGGGCAGCCACAGCTCCTCTGGGCACCCTGTGCCAGCGCCTCAGCACCCTCACAGGGAAGAGCTTCTGCCTAAGAGCTCATCTCAGTCTCCCCTCTGGCAGGTTCAAGCCATTCCCCTTGGCCTACCTACATGTCCTTCCTGAAGATCCAATCATTTCAGTTGCCTCCAGTGCAATTCAAGGACTGTAGTTAAGGATTAGGGGAGAAAGAATTCATGTAACAGGGAAACTGAGGTGTGAGCATGCACTGCTGACTGTTGAAGCTTAATGGTTAAGAATGCAGAATTTGGCTGTGGAAGCATGGAAGGCACTCTGGTGTACAAGGTATCTTTTCATTTATTCTGGGATATTTATGCTGAGAAACTTTTTATGCAGCCACGTTAAGAACAGTGCTTGCGTTTAAGGAATTAGATAAAGGTAAAGCCTAGAGAACATGATGGGGCAACGCTGAGTGAGGCTTTTAGAGCTATCAGACCAAACAAGTTTTGAATAGGTGGCCTATTCTCTGTGTATGAATTAGTATCTTTGTGCTTATACGTTAATATCTTTGCTTAAGTGGATATTTGTGTTTTGTTTGTACCTGTTTGTTTTGTTAACATTAGAGTTCCTCTTTTAAAATAATGCTATTAATGTGGGTTGCTATTAACTATTGGGGATAAGAATAGTAATAAGTTATTAAAATGTTGGTGTTTTTATGTTGTTTTTCTCTTGCAAGTTGCTTGATAGTGACCAGGAATTATATAAGAACTTCCCTCTGGTAATATCGGAGCGTTGGCAGCAAGAAGTAGCAGAAACTGTTTATGATGCAGTAAATGCAGACACAGATAAAATTGAGGCCAGAAAAAGGGCTAAAAATAAGCAACTTGGCCACGAGGAAGGTAATCTGTCAAATACACTTGTCTCCATCTTTTGCTGCGAGGTAGTAATTCATGTGTTTGAAGTTTCACACGGCAGACTCCCATATTACTGTCATTCACCAGTAATTGTTAGAATTCATTTAGTCAGTGTCGTGTTTCTTAAGATGGTTCTTAATATTTTGAAATGCTGTATGATGACATAATGTTTTGGAAAACCTTTTGTACTCTCTTTTAAAGAATATCATGTGCAGCCTTTCATCGCTTTTGTTGGTGGTGTGTGCTCAGAAAAGACTATGTGGGATTTGGTGTCATGACAGAGAAGCTGAGAAAGCAAACAGGAGGTCCGTTACAGCAAACCTCGCTTGTTTGCAGGAGGGTGTTCAGCACAAACTGAACTTTGGGTAGCAATATATAATTCTTTCAATAGTTAATGCATAAGAACTGAATTCTGCTTCTGATTACTTCACTGCACCAGCCTGTGTAATTAGGGCAGAATGGGCTCTGTGTCTGCCTGGGCACATGAAGCACTACTGCAAACCTGTTGAGGGCATGTGGAGTCACCCTTTGTTCAGGGCCATGCCCTTTCTTAACACAGCACACTTGCAGAATGCTTTTGGCAGCACTTTGTTCTGCATACTAATGCTTCCTCTTGTTGTAGATTATGCCCTGGGGAAGGACTGTATCATGCATGGATACATGCTGAAACTGGGGAACCCCTTCTTGACTCAGTGGCAACGTCGTTACTTTTACCTCTTCCCAAACCGACTTGAATGGCGAGGAGAAGGCGAGTCACGGGTAAGTGGGGTCCTCTGCAGAGCAGCAGCAGGAAAGGCAGGTGGATGCTGGGGCAGATCTGATGAGCTCCTGCTCAGGCACATACCTCCTGTGGATTTGTCTGAGTCAGTGACGGTGGATTTGGGTAGCTTATCTGGAGTATCACTTTAGTTAATGGGTAGCTACAGTGCACTGAGGAAACAGTAGACTTGAGAAACCTGTTTACTCTGTTTTGTTGTGTTTTGAAAGGAATTTGGTAGTTCATGGTGTTGTTTTTCATTTAGGACCTCTGGACTATTTATACAAAAAAACATAAACTGGTAAGGTCATAAAGGCTATAGCATTTTGTTCCAAAGCAAATGCTATAGGAACTTTAGTTTAGTCCAGCTGTGATGATGTGCTAGGCAGATCCTGTGTGTAGTTAGTTCAGTAAGGTTTTGGAGTTTCAAAACATTGTTGTCCATCGGGAAAGCTTTTCTGCACACTGTTTATGTTTGCCTCTTTGCAAGTATTAGTTCTTCAATATTCATTCCCTTTCAGCTCTTTGAAATAGTCAAATTGCTCTTTTTTTTATAACAGCAGTAATACTTAGGAAATATATAGCATTATTTGCAAGTCTCTTGAGGGAAAATAGTGACTATCTGGTTGTAGACACACCTATTTGTAGATTCTTATTTTGTGCTGTCATTCCTGGCTTTCTTAGCTTGTATTTTGTTGCATCTGTTGGAACAACCAAGCCCCTTGCTAAATCCCTCTCTTACCTTATAGTCTATCTTTAGTTGATGACCCCACTCTTCAGAAATAAATGTTTGTGTAATGATTGTTCATAACTCGATTTACGTGGGTAGTCCAGAGAAATGAGGTAGTGGTTTTGTTTGATGGGCAACAGGGTTTTTTCAGTCATCTCTCTGCTTTTTTGCAAATGCTACAGCAAAGCCTTCTGACAATGGAACAAATAGTGTCTGTTGAAGAAACACAGATTAAAGATAAGAAATGCATCTTACTGAGGATTAAAGGAGGGAAACAGTTTGTCCTGCAGTGTGAGGTGAGACCCCTGTTTTTCAGTAACTGTTAATCAGATTGATTTTGCGTATGATAAAACGATTGAAGTTTTTCAGGTCCTCCCATTACGTGTTAGCTAAGGGTACTTCATGAAGCTAAGCAGAACTAGGAAGTTCTTATCCCACTTGAGTTTTGAAAGCAGGAAACCATGCAGCTCCTGTCCTGGATTTCAATGGTTAAATAGTTTAATAGTAAATAGCTAAAAACCTCAAAACTTCGCAACCTCCGTGGGCTTCGAAGGCCTTGTTGGCACATGTCGGTTGGTGGTGGCTGATGTGTTTGCAAGGGAGGAAGTACACCAGTGCTCAGCATGTTTGGACCAGCTGTAGTTGCTGCTGCCTTGCCTGGCTTTGGAGAAACAAGGGCTGCACTGCCCAAAGTTCCTCATTCCTACAGGGAACTAAACTAAGTTGCTTAAAGGGCTAACTAAGAGAGAAGACGCTATTGGCAGTTTGCTGTGAAGTGCCAAATGACTTCTGTATCTCTTTCAGAGTGACCCAGAATTTGTTCAGTGGAAAAAGGAGCTGACAGAAGCTTTTACTGAGGCACAGAGGTTGCTGCGCCGGGCTCCCAAGTTTCTCAATAAATCTCGCTCCACAGTTGTAGAGCTTTCCAAACCACCGCTCAGCCACAGGAATAGCAATGGTCTGTAGGAGGAACAGCAACCCAGGTTCACTTAGGGCAAGCTGCTTCGTGAACATGCCGAGTTTCACAGAATCCTTACGAATTACTTTGTGCAATCCTGCCCGCGGGATGTGCTTAGAAGAGGAAGAACTTGATGTTTACAGCGTGGGATATGTCAGAACTCTGTGTCTGGAGGTTGGGAGGACTGGAACCGTGGCAAGTGAATTCATGCTCCTGGCAGCGGTGGAAGTTGCCGAGCGTAGAGGCTGCATGTTGCTCCCGTGCATTCCCCACCCTGGCGGTGTCGGAGCCGTGGTCCGTTGCCTGGAACTACTGATGGAAGGAAGATCCTGTTCTCTCTGCAATACTCTCCAAGCCTGGAGACTGGGCTGGTGACTGCTGGCTGGGAGCACAGGTCTGTGCGGGACCGACGAGCCCCTCGGCTGCAGGAGGAGCTGCAGACTTGCTGTGTTGGATAACCTTCAGTCTGTCGTGTTGCCATGTTCTTTCCGACCATTACTGCTGACTTTGTAATAACCTTTCTCCATACTGCTGATGATCAACAGTGTGACTCTTATGCACTTCCAAGTACTGAATTCTAACTGTCCTGTGGTTTAAATGTTATTGCTACTTCATGGAAGCATTGAACTCAAATTATTCACTTGGTTTGTTGTACTCACTAATAGTAGCTACCACCGTTTTGCTTCTTCTACGTATATGCAGTACTATAACTGACACCATAGAGTAATAATTGGTGAAGAGGAATTTATGGTAGCTTCATCTAGTGCTCTGTTGTATAAATTTGACTATTTTAGCACAGTTTTTAAAGAGCAGATTCCTTTTGACAAGTTTACAGTGAACATAAAGACAGTTCTTTTCCATTTCAGGTCAACTGCACTTTTTAAAGATTAAACAGAAGTTACTCAAATCCAATGCATACTAGTGCATGTACTGGGTTAAAGTGTCTGGGTACCTCGGTACGTAGTCGGGATCACTCCTCAGTTATGGGACTTGTGGATCCCTCTCTGTTGTACACAAAACCATGAAGCAAGTGTCTTCTCATAGCGTAGGTAGCCTGGGCCATCGCTGTAGCTCAGCTCAGGAGCTTTGTGCACCCATCAAACGGCTCAGCTTGCAAAAGGATTTTCAGTTGTCTTTTCTAGTGAGTTCAAACTGTGCACATTGAAAACAGTCTGAAAATACTGGGATGGAAGTGAAAAACGAGCTGATCAAATGCCAGGTTTATATTAATTCTGCTTGAGACGTCAGTCCTGTCATGTGGAAACTCTTGCTAAAGTAAAGGTATAATCTCTTAGCTGTTAGACAACTTCAGGCACGTCAAGTCAGCTTTCTGTGGCTGTGCTGGTGTTTTGTAAGAGGGAGATCAGGGCTGAATTTGAGCTTTCCTTCCGATTCAGTGAACACCTGAACGTGTTCTGCCTGGCTGTGATGGTACAAGTCTCATAGTCCCTAAAGATGATGGGAGTTGTAGCAGCATGGATGGGGACAGCAGCTGCACAGGCAGCATGCCTTGTCCCCTGGTGTGTGCTGAGTGGTGGCACTAACAGATTTCCATGGAGTCTGGGCCTGTTTCCATGTAGAAAAGTACAGATAGGCAAAATCAGGAGAAATGTGTTAAAAGTACAAGTTCATCCTGAGCACACTTGTGATAAAATTGGATGGATTTGCTTCTGGAAGTAGCTTAACCCCCAAAGCCTTTTCTTCGACCATCCTGTGCAGTGTGAATGGAAAACGCACTTTGGAAAAGTGTGGACCCCCTGTGCATCAGGTGATAGCTTTTAATGATCCCCCCCATTTATTTTTTCATGTTGCTCAGTATAAAGAGTACCAGCTTCTGCCATCCTTACTGGTAAGTGGTGTTTAGCACCTCAGCATCCTCTTTAAGGAGTAGGGGCGGTGCTTATGACAGTGGAATAGGAAAAGTCTCATCTCACTGGTGCTGACTCCGCACTGGGTGTTGTTAAGCTTTTCCTACAATACCATGCAATGGGCTTATTTCCCTTCTTGATTTGGAAAAATACCCTCAGATTGTGATGAAAACCGCTCTTAGTTTTCATGTAACTTGTTTGTATGTCCTTAGTTCACGATCGGTTCCATTCTTCTGTTCCAGTTGTTTTGCGTGGTTGCTTTTTACTCTAAATCCTTGTTGGAAGCGTTTTGCAGCTCCTGATGTGTCCGTGAGGAGGGGAGGGACACATCTGCAGTTGGGAAATTGTGCCTCAAACCCATAGATTTTATATGAAATGAAGGCTGTGTGTTGACTTAGGGAAACAGGCACTTCTTGAAGTGTAATGGAGTTGGGATGCCCTGGAGCACACATTCATGGGGTCCTTCTTGCCTCGTGCAGGCTCAGGGCAGCCCCACTCACAGTGTCAGTTCTTCAGTCAACTGATTTATTGACCGCTTATAAAAGCTTTATGTTGGTGACTTGCACATGACTGTGCTGTAAGGAGGGGAGAGGTTGCATCAGATCCCAGTCACAAGTGGGGATCTGCATGGAAGGGAGGGAGGGAGAGCTGGAATTCCACATCTCAAAGCCAGTGTTAGATACTGCTGTGGGCAGCTCGGTCCTGGGTTGGGTACCGAATTCTCTGAGGTTTCTTGCACAAGATGCTCCTACTTGATGGGAAGGTCTTCAGCTGCTTGTGTGGAAAATGTCATTGAACACAGAGCACCTGGGGCACGGTGTGGTCTTTGGTTCATTTTGAGCACAACTCCAGGGCAGGGATTGGGGGGTTTGGGGGGCCGGGGTTTGGGTTTTTTTCCTTTTGGGTTTAGGTGGGGGGAGTTTTGAGGGTTTTTCCTCAATGATTCAGGGAAGTGAAGATGAAAGAAACGAGAGCATCAGGCAGCAGCAGTGAATGACTGAACATAGACTTCTACACAAGGTATCTGAATGTGCTGGCAAACATGGCAGCTGTGCTGATGTTCTGCTTCATGTTCAGAGCGTGTTCAGGAATTGTTTCTTATATTCCAAACCAGAGAATTCGGTGCCATATTCAGCACTCCCCAGACACAGCCACACGCCTCCAGTGCCGCAGGGATTGTTTTCCAGATATTCCTTGGGTCTGATGTATGAGCTGAGAAATGACTGGATCCTGGAAGGGAAGCGCCTGAGTGATGTGAGGGGAGAGGGATGTGTAATTCCTGCTGGAGTTGGGCTGGCGAGTCACAGCGACTGCTCGAGGAGCTGTGACTCTGTTCCATGTCCTTCCCCTTTCCTTTCCCTTTGCCCTGCCCTTGAAGTAGGGTGATGTTTTTGTCAGATGGGAGTTGCTGTATGTATGGGGGGGGGAATAAAGGAGATAGATCTGAGCCTGGTTTGTGTTGGGAGAGACCTTAAAGCTCATCCAGCTCCTGCTGGGACCCCTTCCACTGGAGCAGCTTGCTCCAAGCCCCTGTGTCCAACCTGGCCGTGAGCACTGCCAGGGATGGGGCAGCCACAGCTTTGGGTTGGTTGTGCTCTGAATACAGCGCAGGGGTTTGATGGCAGCACTCGGGTAACAAGAGATGTGTTTGGTGCTGAAAGCAAAGCTGTCTCTCAGTTGTGACCTGCACAAGCTGAGGCTGTTGGAGCAGCTCAAGGTGTGACGGTGCGCTGCACCAAGGGTGCTGTCAAGCCCCAGTGCATGTGGTGAGGTTTGCAGTGCGTTAGCTCATGGGAAGAGGGATACTTGGAGCTTGGTGTGTGGCTCTTTCCCTGGCTGCTGCTCAGCTTAGGCCTCAATTCTCCTTTAATCCCATGGTCATACCCATACCTGTACCTTAGCCACTCGCAGTCACACATGGGTTTCACTGTCCCCACACAGCACATGGCAGGGATGCAGGTATTTCACTCTGGGATGCTCCTGCTCGAGGTGTGGCTGGAATGGAGGAAGGATTACTTTGAAGTGTACAGTAGCAAGTAAATAATTCTAGTTGTGTTGATTAATATAAGGAATGCGTCAATTCCACGAATGAGAGAAAAAAACCTGAGAAGTGTATTTTGGGAAAGCATAGTATTAATTTTAATATTGTAAAAAAACAAAGGAAAATATCTAAAGTCTACAGAGACCAGATGTATATCCAGATGTCTGAGGAAATTCCAGGTGATCTCTTTTTGTTTTCTGTTGATTTCTATTCCATGGTGTACATATTGTGTGGACTGAACATCGGCTGCTTTAATTCTGTTGTTCAATTGTATTTTCTTTTGTGTTAACCTGATCCCCCCAGACTCAGCTTTATTTTGTTGATGTAAAGGTCGCTGTGCTCTGTAGCTATAAACCCAGAATTCTATTTTAACAAGAGAAAAAAAGCATTTTATATTATTTATTAAATACGTATTTCTCCGACTTCTGACATTCCGCAGAATCTCTGCTCCGTACATGTATGGAATCAGCAGGATCAGCTTTATTCTGGTTTTCGTAATAAAGGCACCCCAGTTCCCCTCATCTGTGCAGCCTCTGTTCCCAGCACGGTGATTCCAGGCGCTGTCGGGACCCTGGCCAAGTGCAGAGCCCCCCTCGATTTGCTGGGTTTCAGTTTCCCCGTTATCCCTCGGCATTCCAGAGAGGAAGCTGGTGCTCACGTGAGTCTGCGCTGGGTGATGGGCGAGACTGAATGACCTTAAATGGGGGCAAGGAGTTGGTTTTGGTGTTTGAAAGAGCTCAGGCATCAGCTCAGAGGTTTCAGAGCTCACTCCAGCAGTGGCTGTCATCGGGCTGGTCTCTGTAGGGCAGAGGTGGCTGCTTGGCAGTGGTGATGGCAAAATGTGTTCACCAGAAGGGATTTTTGCTGTTTCGGGGCATTACTTGGTTCTAGATGACCTTGATTCAGGGTGATCACTTGGCTGGAGCTGTGACGGCAATGGAGGTGTCCTGGCAGATGCCTGGCCATAGAACCCCAGCCTGGTTTGGGTTGAAGGGACCTTAAAGCTCCTCCAGCTCCAACCCCTGCCACGGGCAGGGACCCCTTCCACTGGAGCAGCTTGCTCCAAGCCCCTGTGTCCAACCTGGCCTTGAGCACTGCCAGGGATGGGGCAGCCACAGCTTCTCTGGGCACCCTGTGCCAGCGCCTCAGCACCCTCACAGGGAAGAGCTTCCATGCATGGTGCAGGGCTGTGCCCCAGGATGTTGGGAAGGGGACCCGGTGCTCCCTGAGGCTTGCCCAGGGCAGGGGCTGGCAGGAGCTGCAGCTACCCCTGAGCAGGCTGTAGGTGACCAAACCTGGCAGCTCCTTCCCGAGCAGGGGACAGAAATAGCACCAAATTCATCGGATAACTCGTTGGCTAAAAATACCCCAGCCCCAGCCGCAGCCCGGGGAGCACTCGAGGCATTGAAGCGCCTGCCTTTGATTGCCACCATGGTGGAGCCTCGAGTGTGTGTTCATTGCGGCTTAGCCCAGGGTGAGGTTTGGCCGGTGCCAGCCCCGCCACTGGAGCTGCCTCTTGCTGGGACGTGTCCCAGTGCAGGGATGAGGGTGGCTGCTTTGCCACCATCACTTCCCATTTTCCATTTCCCCTGCCCTATGGTGGTGTATTCCTGAGCTGAGGAGCGGGCTGCAGCGCTGAGCACCGGCAGGGAGAGAGGAGGGCAGCAGGGATGAAACCGTGCTGATGCCAGTGGTATTGTGGTGTCTTGGGTGATTGGGATCCCGGTGCTTCAGACCTCACTTGTGCCCATGCACGGCTTCATTGGAAAGCCTGGGAATGGGCTCTGTGTGCTGGTTGTTGGTGCAGGGTCAGGATTTACCCAGGTTTGTGCGAGTTGGTGTGTTGCCAGGCTGGAACAGGAGACAAAGGTGCAGGTTTGCCTGGATGCAGGGCTGGGAAGAGGCTTTCCCAGCTGTATCAGGCAACTTTTCCTTAAGGAAAAGGAGGGAGGAGAGAGCAGGTGAGGTGGCAACTGAGTCTGAAAAACAGAATAAAGCGAGAGCATCCTGAGAGAGGTGTTTCATGAGCACTGTTTCAGTGACTGCATTCGGTCCTTGACAAACTAAAAGGAGCAGATTCACACGAGTAGCTACGAGTCATTTAAAGAGCTATATTGAAAGAGAACCTGTTTTCAATGTGTAATTTAATGGTCAGACAAGCCAGTGTGTGTAAATACCTTTAGATATTGTATCTATGAGAATCACTTTGTTTTATGTACTTGGCTCTGTTCATATTTATTGTGCAGAGGAGGGGGCGCCCCGTGTTCGCTGCTGCACACGCAGGGTTCTCCTCGCAGGGGTGATCTCCAGGTCCCTGTGGATTTGTGATGTGCCACTCCTGGTTCATCCCACTGTTCTTCTGTTTTAGAAGGATTCTCTTGGCACAGCTAAGCTGCTTCTGTGTGTTGGTCAGTGCAACTGCTCTCATACCACGAGAACCCCAATAAAAACCGTCCTTTGCGTGTGTGCTGCCGCCTGGTTCTTTCGGTCTCACCGGTCCCTGCCTGGCTGGATGGATCCCTGCATCCCCGCATCCCTGCATCCCTGCCTGCCCTTTGCTCGCTGGAGGAGCTGTGGTTGGTGGTGCTTTTTCCACTCGTGGCTGCAGATGGGTCGGTGCCTGCTGAGGTGAGGAGGGTGCTGGGGGATGGTCTGTGGCCTGGTGTGATGGAGCAGCACAAACCCTGGCCCTGGCAGGGCCCATGAGGTGTGTTTTGGGTGATGAACAGCAGCTTTCCAAGAGCTCATGCCTGCCCGTGAGCCCTGCAGGGGCTCCCGCATGGCTCTGGTGCCATCAGGGACCATGGGAAGGATGACCTGAAACTGCGTGGCCTCATCCTGCTCTGGGGTGGGAATGGAGCAGCTCAGCCTCCTGCCAGGCAGCTGCAGACCAGCAGGTACCTCCTTTCCTAACAGCTTTCCCAGCTGTCGGTGCTGATGCCATGGGCACATCCACGGAGCTCTGGGGGGGATGCTGGGTTTTGCCCTTGCAGGTTGGCTTTGGCCTGAGCCCCAGGCTCGGTGGTGGGTGCTGGTGGCGGGTGGCACTTGGATCCTGATGGTCACTGTGGGGTCAGCTGGTGCCACTTCCACGTGCCCTGTCCCTGGCAGAGCTCAGTGGGGAGGTGAGGCTGGGAATGGTGATGCCAGGGACCGTAGGCCCCTGCCCGCTCCCTGCCCGTGCTGCTGCTGATGCTGCCATTAGCGCTGCGGTGACTTCTTTCCATTGACTGGAGGCTATTTTGGGCTCTGCTCTCAGGTCCCTCCCAGGCTTATCCTCCCCTTATCGGGATGTGAGGGGCCGGGTGCTCCTGGAGCCCAGTGCCTGCACCCTGACCCGTGCTCCAAGGGGACACCCCGGGGTCCCCTCCTGCAGCAGCAGAGCAGCCAGGGCTGGCTCACGTCACAGAACCACAAATTGATTTGGGTCAAAGGGACCTTAAAGCTCACCCAGTTCCAACCCCTGCCACGGCTTAGCACGCTCCAGCAAAGAACTGAAGTTAATGGGATTACTCGTGTTTAAAATGAAACCCACTCTGGGAGGGTCGGTGAAGCCACAGAGGTGAGGCAGTGCAGCACCCACCGGCACCCATCCTGAGTCAGCCCCATCCTGGGGTTCACCCCATCCCATGGGACCCGCAGCTCAGGAAGGGAAGAGGGAGAAGTCTTGCCAGGAAAAGCTTTCTCCAGCCCAGGGCCATCACTGGCAGAGCCCTGCAGTGGCCCTGGCCCCGTCCTGCCCGTGGGCCACGCTGTTCTCAAGGGCACTCACAGCACGTCAGGAAGAGAAGAACCTGACTGTATCAGAACCATAGAATCACAGAATGGTTTGGGTTGAAGGGACCTTAAAGCTCCTCCAGCTCCAACCCCTGCCACGGGCAGGGACGCCTTCCACTGGAGCAGCTTGCTCCAAGCCCCTGTGTCCAACCTGGCCTTGAGCACTGCCAGGGATGGGGCAGACCCGCGATGGGGGGGACCCGGGTGCACCCCGGGAGTGCGCGGGGGGCTCAGGGCCGGGGGCCCCTCGTTCCCGCCCGCTGTCCCGCGGTATTTTTAGCCGTGCCACGTGGGGCAGCCCAGCTGCCGCGGGGGGAGGCGCCGCTCCCGCCCCGTTCCGTCCGGCCGCGCTCCGCTCGCTCGGTCCCGGTGCCGCCGCCGCCGCCGCCAGGTACTGGGTGCTCAGGGCTCGGGTGCGGGTCGGGGTGCGCGGGGGCCGCGGGGGTGCGCGGGGACGGGGCCGCGGCCCCTCCGCGTTCCCGGCTATTTTTAGGTGGGAACGGACGGCGATAGCGGCGGCTGCAGGCGCCGTTCTGTGCCGGGGAGGGCTGCGGTGGGAGCGGGGATGGGACCGGGGACGGTGCCTCCTGCCCTGTGCGGGGAGGTGGTTCTGGACCTCGGATCTTGGCCCCCACAGCGATGGCAGCGGGTCCTGGGTGCCAGAAAGAGCATGTCCCCAGCCGGCTCCCGCGTGGGGACCAGACCCGCATTGGGGCCGCATCCCTGAGCGGGGGAGCCGGGGCGGTGCTGGTGCTGGTCCCCAGCCCTCATTCGTGCCGTGCTGTGTGCTTGGCCCAGGCACATCCTTGCCTCCGTGCCCCAGTTTCCCCCCTGCGTGCAGCAGGACTGAGGATCCAGCCCCGGGTGTTGTTGGGCTCCCACAGGCACCCCCCAGGCTCCGGCCACGCTGTCTGGGGCCGGTTCTACCGCGTGGCCACCGAGCCCTGGCCGGGGCACAGCGCTGGGGCAGTGCCTGTCCCCGCCGGGAGCCAGGGCCTGTGGCACCGGGGGCCGCTGCCCCAGCAGGCAGATGACATTCCTGACCCGGCTCCTGGCGCTCCTGCCCTTTACTGTACAAGGAGATGCGGCTGCTGGAGCGAGCGGCAGGGCCGGACGAGCCCCGACCCGCTCAGTGCATGAATGATCTCGACAGGTGAAGCCGGGCTCAGCCCAAAGCGGGGCACGGGCTGGCTCCTGCGGCCGCCCAGAGCCACCCAGTGCAGGGCAGCGGGGCCCCAGCACCGCCCCGGTGCTACCAGCACCTTGTGCCACCACCTCCCTGTGCCATGGCAGGGGCTGGATGCGGCTGCTCATGGCTGTGCCCTCCCCAGCGCACCGAAGCCCCGTTCCTTCAGTGCACAGCCCTGAGCATGGCCCCTTGGCCAGCGGTAGCCCCTGGCTGACTCTGCTCTCTCTCTGCCCGTGGCTCCCCGTACAGCCCCATCGCTCACCGGCATGGCCATCTCCTCACGTCTGGCGCTCTGGGAGCAGAAGGAAAGTCCTGGTCCGGGGTGGTACCAGCGGTGTTTGGGGCTGGATGCTCGCAGGGTGCTGGGTGGGGGACGCACTGCAGCCAGCCCCCCGCATGGCTCCAGGGTTGGTGTCCCTGCAGCTCCGTAGCACGTCTCTCATGCTGTGTCCAGCCCTGCAGGTCCTGGGCACCTTTGCATCCTCAATGGTCTGGTTTGAGCGGTTCTGCTGAGGTTTGGGGCAGGGCTCTGCAGGTTTGGTGCTGGGGAAGCCTCTGCTGTGGGGGCTGCAGGAACCGGGGTTCAGCTTAGGCCCGGCATGGAGGGATCCGCATGTGGCCGCAGTGATGCTGGGAGCTGTTTCTGGACTCGCTGCAGCTGGGATGGTTCCTGCCATGGCCATGCTGGGGCTGCTGGTGCTGGGCCCAGCTGGCAGCGCAACCAGAGCTGCTGTGTGGAAACCTGGTGCTTCCCTGCAGGGCTTCGGAGTGCTTCTGCTGCTGCTCATCACAGCCCGGTGCTCATGGGTGGCTCACGGCATCACCAGCATCCTGCACCCTGCAGCTGCAGCCACTGCGCTGGCCCTGCCTTGAGCTCCTGCTCGGCTCCGTGCCCGCGCTGCTGCCCATGGGGTTGGCTTTGCCAGGGCTCCCATCCCTGTCCGTGCCTGTAACCAGCCTCTGCTCCTGCAAACAGATCCGGGACGAGGACCGGGGGCCACCCCCTGCTGCTCCCCCCCTGCTTCTGTCGGTCATCCCCGGGGGGTTCATCAAGCAGCTCGTGAGGGAGACCGAGAAGGAGGCCAAGGCGGCCAAGCTGAGGAGGGAAAAGGCGAGCAGCAAAGAGGAGGTGAGAGGAGCCCTGGCATCAAGGGGTGTCCCCGTCTGTGCCCAGCCAGAGCAGGGACTGGGGGGCTGCAGGGCAGAAGCCTGAGGTGGTTTTGGGGTCGGATGGCAGGGCCTCAAGCATAAATCAACTTGGGGCTCTTGACTGGCTTAATGAGAAGGTGAGTGATTAAACAGAGCACGAGGCTCCCTGGGCATGGCACCAAGTGGTGACCCAGGAAGTGGCCAAGCGGGAGGGAGGAGGGTGGGGATGATGCCGACTGCACCCATGCAGCCAGGCCCATGCAGCCACCCGCAGCCATCGGCTCTGCCTGGAGCGAGCAGGTCAGGGCTGGGGCTCTGTGTGCAGCCGGGCTGTGCTTGGCACGAGCATCCCTCGTGGGGCTGGGTCCTTCTCCCTGTCCCTGCTGGACCCGGCCCCCTCCTTCACTTGCAGCCTCCTCCGGCAGCGGACGGCGGGGCCGGAGCCGGGGTCACCGCAGCGGCTGGAGCAGAGGGGACCAAGGAGGGGCAGGCGCTGCCCAACGGGCTGCAGGCAGCGGGGCCGGGGGGCAAGGGGGTGATCCCCCCCTCACCCAAGGAGCTGCCACCCGGGAGGGCTGCGCCAGGGCCCAGCGCCAGCAAAGCCCCATCCCCATCCCCCAGCCCCACAGCAGCCGCCCCAAAGCCAGCGGAGACCCCTGGGCCGGAGGTTCCCAAAGTAGCGCAGCCATCGTGCCCCAAGAGGAGCCCCAAGGAGCCCTGCCCAAGGGGCAGCCCCCAGGCTCTGAGCCCCCCACCGGCTGCCCCCAAACCAGCAGAGACCCCTCGCCCTGAGGCTCCCAAAGCAGCGCAGCCGCTGTGCCTCAAGAAGAGCCCCAAGGACCCCTCCCCAAAGGGCAGCCCCCAGGCTCTGACCCCCACATCGGCTGCCCCAAAGCTGGTGGAGACCCCTCGCCCTGAGGCTCCAAAGGCAGTGAAGCCGCTGTGCCCTGAGAAGAGCCCCAGGGACCCCTGCCCAAGGGGAAGCCCCCAGCCTCCAGCCCCTGTGCCCAGCAAGGGGCCCCCGTGCCCCAGCAAAGCCCCAGCAAAGGTGGGGGGCACGGCCAAGGTCTCTGAGAGCACCAAGAAGGAGAAGGGGGCACCCCTGAGCCCCGCAGAGCCCCCAGCCAAGGCAGGAGGCAAGAGGGAGCTGGGACCGGGCAGGAAAGAGCCGGAGAAGATGAAGAAAGACATTGGAGATGGGAGGAAGGAGCCGAGGGAAATCAAAAAGCCTGGAAAAACTGCAAACAAATCAGAGGGGCCCAAGGAGGAGCCAGGAGGGACCCAGGAGAAGCCCGAAGATGTGGCAAAGGAGGTGGGGAAGGTGAAGGAAGAGCTGGGAGAGGGGAAAGAGGCACCAGGAGAGAGCACAGAGACAGGCGAGAGCGCAGACAGGGACCAGGTAAGGTACCACGGACCTGCTGGGCCAGGCAATCAGCAGGGCTCCTGCTGCTGTCCCGGGGGTAGATGCAGTTTGTCCAGTGCAGTTTCCACTGGGTCCTGCAGGATTCCCTTCTGTCCGCCCTGCAGGCTCCCAGGGATGTCTGGTATGAAGCGGAGAAGGTCTGGCTTGTCCAGGAGGATGGATTCACGCTCGGTAAATGCCTTCCTCTGCTCTCACTTTCCAGCACTGAACCTAAGCAGTGTCTCCAGGCTGGCTGTGACTGGGAGCAGAGCGGGCACCGGGTGCTGCTCCACGGCCCATTGGAGATGGCCCCTCTGCATCCCCCTTCATTGCACCGCACCGGGGGTCTCACGGGCCTCTCATTGCAGCCACGCAGCTGAAGCCGGACGTGGGGACACCGGAGCTGCCGGCCGGGAGGGTGCGGGTGCGCCGGGATGCGGACGGCAGCGTCACCGAGGTGGACGAGGACAGCGTGCAGAGGGTGAGGGGCTGGACCCAGGGCTCGGGCATGGCCCGGCTGGATGTGCCCGAGGGGCCCGGCACTGCCCGAGCCCCAGTGGCGTTGCTCGAGGGGGGGGGGCTCCATCTCTCTTCCTGCAGAGCAACCCCCCCAGCCTGGACCTGGCCGAGGACCTGGCCGCGCTGCTCAGCCTCAACTCCTGCAGCGCCATGAACACGCTGCAGCAGCGCTACCGAGCCCGCCTGCCCTGCACCTTCGCCGGGCCCAGCCTGGTGTCCATCCGGGACAGCGGCACCGGCACCGGCACCGGCACCGCGGGCAGGGTGAGCGCGGCCACCGCACCCCGAGGGGACAGAGCGGGGGGAGCCGGGCGCGGCGGGGCCGGCAGGGGGCACCGTGGGACCGCCGCTGCCGGGGCCGGGGATGCGCGGGGAGGGGATGCGCTGAGGATGCTCGGGGTAAGGGATGCTCAGAGAGGGGATGCGCTGAGGATACTGGGGATTGGGGATGTCAGATAGGGGATGCGCTGAGGATACTGGGGTTTGGGGATGTCAGATAGGGGATGCGCTGAGGATACTGGGGTTTGGGGATGGTCGGAGAGGGGAAGCTCAGATAGGGGATGCACTGAGGATACTGGGGATTGGGGGTGCTCAGATAGGGGTGCGCTGAGGACACTCAGAACAAGGGATGCTTGGGCTGCAGGATGCTCTGAGGACAGTTGAGACCAAGGATACTCTAGGCCAGAGATGCTCTGAGGACACTCAGGACAAGGGATGCCCAGGGTGGGGGAGTGCTCTGGGGATACTTGGGCCTCAGGATGCTCTGAAGACACTTGGGATCAGGGATGCTCAGAACCATTGCTCACGGGCAAGATGGAGTGGGTTTTGCTGCAGGTTCCCTGAGTCAGTTCCCAACCATCTCTCTGGTACTAATGTGGCAAGGCCAAGCTGGCCAGGCTGGGCAGCATTTCCCTTTCCTCTGGGAATCTCGTGGGGTTTTGCACCCTGGGAAGAAACCATCCCCCTGAGTGTGACTGCTGTCAGGATTTCCTGTTTAAGAAGCCTGGTTTGGGCTGTGCTGTCCCCCTCCCGCAGGCACTCAAGGGGAAGCGGGACATGCCACCCCACATCTGCTCGGTGGCACAGCGAGCCTACAGGAACCTGCTGCTGCAGCGGCAGGACCAGGCCATCGTGCCCCTGGGGCGCAGTGGGGCTGGCAGGACCTCGTGCTGCCGGAAAGCTCTGGAGTTCCTGGTGAGCTCTGCAGGCAGTGTGGATGGCAGAGTCTCAGGTACGAGCTCCAAGTCCTACTGTGGGATGCAGGGCAGAGGCTGCGGGATGCAGGGCAGAGGCTGCGGGATGCGGGGCAGAGGCTGTGGGATGCGGGGCAGAGGCTGTGGGATGCGGGGCAGAGGCTGCGGGATGCGGGGCAGAGGCTGCGGGATGCGGGGCAGAGGCTGCGGGATGGGGGGCAGAGGCTGCGGGATGCGGGGCGGAGGCTGCGGGATGCGGGGCGGAGGCTGCGGGATGCGGGGCAGAGGCTGCGGGATGCGGGGCAGGGGCTGCGGGATGCGGGACAGAGGCTGCGGGATGCGGGGCGGAGGCTGCGGGATGCGGGGCAGAGGCTGCGGGATGCGGGGCAGAGGCTGCGGGATGCGGGGCAGAGGCTGCGGGATGCGGGGCGGAGGCTGCGGGATGCGGGGCAGAGGCTGCGGGATGCGGGGCAGAGGCTGCGGGATGCAGGGCAGAGGCTGTGGGATGCAGGGCAGAGGCTGCAGGGTACTGGGCACAGGCTGCAGGCTGTGGAGCCCAGCAGACACGAGGGGGATGCCGTTTCCATCTGCTGGCCTCTGTCTGACCCACTCCTGGTGTGATTCATGCCCTTGGGGTGGCTCCCGAGCAGGCGGTGCGAGTGCAGCACGGGCTGGCAGGGCTGCGGCTGCTGCTGCATCCCAGACCCAACACGTTTGCTGTTTTGATAAAGAGCAGGGCAGGCACCAGGAGGGAATTGGTGGCGTGCTTGGGGCAGCGCTTTTCCCACCTGATCAAGTTACCGGTGACGCGGGGGGAAGCACTGTTCAGCAGTCAGCAGCGTTAGAGGGCAGGTTCGGGTTTCCGAGGACTGGGTACACCGTGCTCTTGCAGCAAGGGGTGGCGAGAGGCCTGGAGCAGTGTGCTGCTGTGGGCAGCATCCCACCATGTTCCCATGCTCCCATGGTGCAGGATGCTGACCCCATGCCTGGCTGGTCCTATGCAGGCAGGGGTGCAGGCAGGGGGAGAAGCCTCCATCAGTGCCTGTTTGCAGCCTGAGGCTGCACTGGTGCAGCAGCATCATGGTCTGGCTGTCTCCTGGTGAGCACCACAGCAATGCCACGCTGCAGCCATCAGGATGGCTCAGGGGGCTGCCGGTGCTGGTTTTGCAGTGGAGAAGATCCAGGCGATGTTCACGGTGCTGGGAGCGTTTGGATCGGTGACCACCGGCCACAGCAGCAGCTCCACGCGCTTCTCCATGGTCCTGTCGCTGGATTTCAGTGCCACCGGCCAGATAACGGCTGCTCACCTCCAGGTACCCCATGGACCTTGGTGCATGGTGAGACGGGAGGGCTGTGGCTGAACCCGGCATCCCTGGGATGGGGCAGGCAGTGATGCTCAGCTCTGCTGCTCCTCCTGGACCACAGCAGGAGCCCTGTCAGTGGTGGGGTGGTGCCCGCAGCACATCACCAGTCCCCAGGCAGGGAGAGCAGAAAAGGGCTGGAAGGAAACGTTGATGAGGAGATGAATAATGCAGCATTTCAGTAGCAGCACCTTCCACATCAGCCTCGAGCTGGAGCCTCCAAGGGCTTTTATCACCATCAGGGCTGTGATGCAGAGGCACTTGAATCAGTGCTGCTGGGGGCTCAGCTGATGGAGGGAGGGGTTTGAGCTGGTGTCTGCTGTGGGGAACACCAGGTCTTCCCATTGCTGCATCTCTCTGCATTGCTCTTTGGACCACTGGTACCACCCTGAGGTGCTGGTGGGAGAATGGGACAATCAGAGAGGGGAGTCCAGCTCTGCAAGGACTTGTTCCTGGTGTCAGTGCTGGCATGGACCAACCTTGACAAGGCTGGAGGCTGACCCAGCCTCCCCTTAAGCTCAGGTGATGGCTTAGCTGGAGACTGCAGCAGCTTTGCCAAACCCATCACACTGCCCAGCCCTCCAGCGGCGGGGGCAGACTGTGGGTGCTGCAGCCATGCACTGGAGTGTTGCCCCTTGATGCACTGTGCCTGGGGCACGGTCCAGCTCTTGCTTGCGCACCCTGCAGTGCACAGCATCCAAAGCCAGTCACGGCCCTGCAAGGGGAAATCCAGCCCTTCCTTGCCAGCTCCCTGCAGCAGCTCCATGTCCCTGGGTACCACTTCCCCCTCCTCCTGCCTGCCCTGAGCCCTGCCTCTGCTCCCTCCCCAGACCCTGCTGCTGGAGCGGGGCCGTGTCGCGCAGCAGCCCCCCGGAGAGAGCAGCTTCAACGTCTTCCCCCTGATGCTGGCGGGGCTGGATGCGGCGCAGAGGTGGGTGTGAGGGATCCGGGGGGCTCTGCTCTGTGCCTGGGTGCTCAGCCCCACTGCTGAGGGGCTCCCCATGGTCTATAACCAAGCTGGCTCCAGCAGCGTGGTTTTTGAGACCCGCCTGATAAAGAGCATGTGAGAGTGATCCCGTTAGTGATGCTGCAGGGATTTTATACACATATATTAGAGCATTTCTAGGAAATGGGTGTTTTCTACTGCTTTTTATGCCCTTTCACTAGAACCAAAATTGGGCTGATCAAATAGAGGTCCCTTTCCCTGCTTGCTCCCGGTTTTCCCCCAGAGCAGCATGTCCCTAGGCTACCCTGGGCAAAAAAGGGTCCTGGTGTGTCTGGTGCTGGCTCCAACCCCTGTGTGGGCAGACCCATGGCAGCATTCCCATCAAGGCCCCTGCAGTAAAGGGTCTCTGTGTGTGTCCCCAAGGAGCAGGCAGGGCTTTGGGGGGTGCTGGGTCAGACAAGGAGAGAGCTTGATTCTTGTCTCCTGTGACTGCTTCCAGGACAACGCTACACTTGCACCAGCTGTCTGAGAACAATTCCTTTGGGATCAAGCCATTCACAAAGGTGAGGGGAAGCGAGGTGCTGCAAGTGTGTGCTCTTCGTCACCCCGGGTAGAGGATGTGCTAGGTCCTTGGCTGATGGGTGCCTCAGGATGGTGCTTCTGCACCGGGTACACGGGGAGAACACTGGGGTGTGAGGAAGCGTCTCCCCCATGGGAGCTGCTGGGACTGGGGGTACCGCTGCCTGGGGTCTGCACTTGGGCTTGGACCCCTCCATCCATCCCAGGGACAGATCTAGGACCAGCAGCCCCTGATGTTTCCCTGCAGCGGCAGCTCCTGCATGGGGGAGTGCACCCTTTGGAGAGCCCAGAATGTGATTATAGGGACTAAAAGAGCTAACACTGATTCCCACCCCCTCGCTAGCCTGAGCTCTTTGCAGAGATCATGCCAAAGCACCAGGATGAATCGCAGCAGTTTGCGGTTACATCATTTGGTGATGGATTCAATGTTCAATCGTCATCAGGGAGCTCCTGCTCTGGTCCAGCGGCCAAAGGGGTGGGCTGCTGGAGCAGCAGTTCCTGTGCAGAGCACAGTGAGGTACCACGGTACCTGGTTCCTGGGGGTTCCCCATCCCAGCATGGAGGCTTTTCCTGCTGGAATGCAGAGGGTCAGCACTGACCCTGGACAGCATCTTCAGTCTGGGGAGTGCCTGGTCTGCAAAGGGGACAAGATGAGCACTGCCTCTGCCTCTGCTTCTCCATTGAAGCCTCGCTGTCTTGCTGGCCACACAGTTTCCACCCGCCCCATTGTGTTCCCCCATATCCCCTGTTCCTGCGATGCTCTGGCAGAGGCAGTGACATCTCCCCCCTGTCTCTCCCCCCCTGCAGCCCGAGGAGAAGCAGAAAGCCTCGGCAGCGTTTGCCCAGCTCCGGGCGGCCATGGGCACATTGGGCATCACCGCGGAGGAGCAGGAGGCCGTGTGGCGCGTCTTAGCCGGCATCTACCACCTGGGAGCCGCCGGCGCCTGCAAAGGTGAGCGGGCTCCTTGCCCTGTACCTTGTGTTCAAGGAGGGAGCGGGTCCCTGTGATGTTCAGCACTGGGGTGCGCTGTGAGGTGTGCAGGAGCGATGCTCAGCCAGAGGCTATTGCCTGGTCATGGTGGCACTGAGCTCTTCGCTGCCCATGGAGGAGCTGGGTGATGCTCAGTGCTGGTGTCCTGCCCATGGGGGATTCTGGAGCGGGTCCATGCCCCGGCTGTGTGCGGGCAGGACAGGAGATGCAAGGCATTGCCTTGTGACCAGGGGATGTAACTCATTGGAACAAGGTGCCCAGAGAAGCTGTGGCTGCCCCATCCCTGGCAGTGCTCAAGGCCAGGTTGGACACAGGGGCTTGGAGCAAGCTGCTCCAGTGGAAGGGGTCCCTGCCCATGGCAGGGGTTGGGACTGGATGGGCTTTAAGGTCCCTTCAACCCAAACCATGCTGTGAATTGATGAACTCATTTGCTTGCATATTGTCCCCAATGACACTCTGAAGGGACAGCTTCAGGTAGCAATAATCCTATCATCTCCTGGGTGCCTAATACAGTAACTGAATTATAATAGGATGAGTCTGGATGAAGATTGTATTTAGAAAGACTTTGTTAATACAGGTTGTACAGAAATTGCCTTATCCCTTATAAATTATTTTAAGATGTGCTCAAACCCATTTTAGAGGCAGCCACATTGATTTACACACTTCAATTTATGAAGGCTGTATAAAGGCTGCTATAAACCAAACTGTAGACATTTATAAACGTCTCTGCAACATGTCACAACACATCTTATGGTAATTTATGCCATTAATCATATATTAATTATTTTAAAGGCATGAATGCTGTTGTCACTTAACGTGAGTTCTCTTTCTCCTCCTCTCTGGTGTTCTCCATCTCCATCTCCCCTAACTCCCTTCCACCCTGCACAGTATGACCCCGCTGTCTCAGGCTGAAGTGTGGGATGAGGCTCTTGGCAAAGGGATCATAGGGTTTCCAGGAGAGCAGGTTTAGGGACGTGTGTGTCAGCTCCAAGGCAGAGGGAATGGTCACTGTTGGCTGCAGAGGGTTTGCTGAGCAGTGTTCCATCCCCATCATCCCATCACTGAGCCGGGGAGCGAACCAGGGGCTGCATTCAACAAACCTTGTCACAACTGCTCCAGCACAAACACGGATGTTACTAGCAGGCCCAGGCAGGGCTGTGGCTTTCAGGCACTCGGGTACAGGATTAACAACCAGAGCATGTCGCAGCATCACTCGCTCTGGTATTGATTCCCCCATCGTGTTTCAACAAAAGGGGAGAAATGAAAGGAAATACGGATAAAAAATGGATCAAAGCTGCATAGAGCAAAAGTCTCAGTGGGGGCGATGACTCTTTTAATGTGGTTAAACCTCTCTCCTGATAGCCATCTCTTCCCTTCCCCTCTCATGCGCTTTGAAGCTCTATGCTCCAAATCCTCTCCTTGAAATCTCACCCAAGGGAGCCTCGTTGCTGGGGCTTCACCGGCATTGAGCAGCGCAGCCGGGCACCGCGGCCACACCGCAGCTGATGCTGATGGCTGTCCCCTCATTGCAGACTGGGTTTGTGCAGGAATGAAGCAGGAGGGGAACAGCATCACCTCCCTCTGCCTGAGGTGGAAAACACATCTGCAGGTAGAAAAACAAGGAGAAGAAAAGGTTGTGTTTCAAAGGCCAGCTCCATCTCGGTGTCAGTGACTCCCACGGCCTTTGAGTTGTGTTTGAGCCGGGTTTTTGTGTGGATGCAGGCAGGGGCCAGCGGGGCATCCCGGTCCCCATCCACCTGAGTGCTCCCAGGCCCTTTGTGGCTGCAGAGCATGGCATGTTTCAGTCATTCTTTGCTGCTTTAAGCAGGAGGGAGGGTTTGGGTGCAGTGGGAGGGCAGCATTCAGCTCGCTCTCAAGCTGTCTGTTCTGCTATAACAATAGAGCATCGCAGCTCCCTGCTTCCTGCGGGCTTCCCACCGTGTGCCTTTCAGAGAGGGAGCTGGGTTTCCAGTGCTGGGAAGTCATTAGAGCCCTCCCAGTGCTGTGGCCGGTGTGCACCAAGTGTGGTTACCCCAAACCCCACCATGCTCCGACACAGCCACAAACCCAGCATCCTGAGCCCCTTGCTAGAGGGAAACCATGAGGGCAGATGTGCAGGAGGGGCTGAGCCTGGGTCCCATGCACTGGTGCCCAGTGCGCTGCTGTTTCTCAACCTCCCTTGAACACCCTGTGAGCTCCGGGAATGGGAAGTTTCCAGCAGGCTGGAAGCCATTTAGCCAGGTGTTGTAATGGGAATGTCCATCATGATGTGAGAGGGAGAGCACCGGGCAGGATCCAATGGGCATGAATTATGCAGCTTCCTGAGCATAGCTGTCTATCAGGAGTGGACTCGGTGACTTATCGCTCTCACCAGAGCTGAGAAAAAGCCTTGGACCTGCATTATTTCTGCTGCTTGGCAGCCTCCGAGATGTAATGACCTTTCCTTAACTGATATGGAAATGACACTGTCCTCAAAGGATCCCAAACAATTCCATGATCCTGTGAGAGGAGGGAGCAGGATGCCAATGGAGAGCCTCTGCTGCTGGAGCTTTGCTTTCCCTCACAGAGCGGCTGCCCCGGCGCTGGCACCCAGCCGTGGCCTTGGCTGTGGTTAAATCACTGCTGTGCCCCAGCACCTCACTCCTGCGGGAAGGGCTCCTCTGCTTCCCTGCATCCTTCATCAAAATGCCTCTTGGAAAGGGTCGCACTGGGGCTGCCCTCTCCATCTTGCTCGTTTTTCTCTCCCTGTTAAAGCCTTTTGCTTTTCAGCACGTGGCTTTTCCGGCTGTAGAGGGAGGCGCAGCTGATGCTGCGGGGTTGGCAGGATGGTGGCTCTCTGTCCTTGAGCTCAGGAGCAACAGTTTGGTCCTGATGGAGCCTGATGGCTTCCTGGGAAAAACCCAGCCCAAGGTGATGCAGTCTCCAGGGCCTGGATCACAGCGCAGGGACCAGCCAGCCACAGCCCTGGCTGGTAATGGTTGGATTTGATGACCTTAAAGGTGTTTTCCATCCTAGTTGATTCTCTGATTCTAAGCCCTGTACACTGTGGGATGTCCTCAGGATTTCTTTTCCCCAGGCGAGAGGATTTAGGCAGGATGATGTGTGTCCCAGGGCAGAGGATCCCAGTTTGGAGCATGAATTGGGCAGAGCTCCATGTTCTACTGCCCAGGGCTGCAAAATGAAGAGGTTTTCTGGGAACTGTGCTTGGCAGGGAGGAGGGAAGAGATCCAGGCCTGTGGGAAGTGGGATGCTGGGGGGGTCTGCACCCCAGTGCATCTCAGCTCAGCATGGGAGCTGCTTTTCCCTTCTGTCCTGGCCATGGTCCAGGGTTCAGAGCCAGGGAAGCAGGAGCAGAAAACACTGGGAATAGCCAAGTCCTGGCTGGAGCCTGGCTGGCTGCTGGGGGGAAGTCTGGGGAGCACGTGGAGATCCTGTTAATGGTGCATCTCCTTCGTGTGGTCACAGCACAGCCCCGGTCCAGGCGGGCTGTCTCCTGCCTTACGGTGCTATCTGTTCAGTGCTCTGACATCTTTATTGCAAGCAGCCGGGGAAATGCAGCCAGAACGGCAGATTTCTTTAATCATGCTATTACACAGCTCTTCCCTTTGTTATATATAGGCTTTAATATGTCATACATCAGGCAATGGGTCAGCAGAGAATAGACTGGAGAATTTAGTGCAGGACAAATGGATTAACCATTCGAGCCAGGAGGAGCCTCCTCTGTCTCCCTGTCCCCTCCCAGGGTAATAAAGAGGAACAAATGGGCTCTTTTATTTGTCCCATTAGCAGGGCAAATGTTTTAATGATAAAATAAGTGGAAGTGAATGGGGCAGGCTGAGCAAGCGTGCCTGCTGACTCAGCACTCCCCAACTGCTTACGGCGATGGGGCAATCTGGGGGGCACCAAAGGGCTCCCAGTGGGCACTGGAACATGTCCGACCCTGTGTGCTGGTGAGGCAGCAGTGGTTTGGTTTTGTGGAGGTGTGAAGCACGGAGCTGAATCCCTCTCCCCGGAGCAGCAGGATGTGTTCCATGCTGGAGCAGCGTGGGGGGGTGAATGGCTTCTCCACTTGCAACTGCTCCATTGGAAAGAGTTTGCACTGGGGCTGGGGTGAATGGAGCCCCTCAGTTATCTCGGGGATGCCGGAGTGGCCAGCATAGGACACTGGAGTGGCTGGCATGGGATGCTGCATTGGCCAGTGTGATGCTGGAGTAGCCAGTGTGGGATGCTGGAGCGTGCAGCACAGGATGCTGCTGTGGGAGCAGGGCAGTGGGGCAGGTCTGGGGCAGCCCTGTCCCTGCAGCCCCTCTGCTTCCCAGGACATCTCCTGTCTATCAGCAAGGAGCCTGTGTCAAACCAGCTCAGAGGAAAACAAGTGAAATCGAGGTAAATCAAAGCCTGGATTGTTGAGGCGGTTCCTGTGCCTGCTGCAGCGCAGCCCTTGATGTCGGAGGCCTTCAGTCAGAATAAGAAATAATGGGAACAGATCAAAGGGGAAGGGGGGGATGACTCTCTCAGGTGTGCTGTGAACCCCCCAGGCCCTGCCGCAAGAAGCGTGTCCTTTAGCTGCTTTGTGCATCACCTCATCCTGGAGCATGGGGCTGGCCAGGAGGTGGCCAGTTCTTGCTCTCCATCCCAAACCCCTGCCATCAGCCACCAGTTTTGTTCTAAGGGATCATCCTGTATGTGATCCCCTGGCTGGATCCTCATCCACCACCACCTAAAAGCCCCGAGGGCTCTGGGTGGCTTTGCTTGCCTGCTCCATCCCTGCTCATCCAGCGCCGGGCGCTGGGCAGCTGCCTCCACAGCACTTTCCTTGCTGGATCTGTGAGAGGATTTATCCTGCAGGTTGTTCTCTTGGAAAGCACAACGTTGCTGATGCCTTGCTGGCAGCAGCAGCCTGGGTGTGTTATACCCACATGGGTCCAGACTTGCTCTAAGTTGCCTCAAAGAATCTCCTTGGAGCTGCCCCTTGGGCAGCAGGGATGCTCTGAGCACCTGGGGAGCACTACAGTGGGGAAAATAAGCTCAAAAGCATTTGCTGGAGATCTTTAGAGTTTTGAACCTCATCCTGACCAAAAAAAGGTCGTCTTGTGCTAAAGGATTGCCCAGGGGACAAACCTGTCAGCCTTTGTGGAGTCAGCCAGCCTTTAATACGGTAATTACCCTGCGGAGCTGAGAAAAGCCTTACAACTGTTGTTAACATAACTGTGTGTGTAGGGAGGGCAGCCCCATGTACAGCACATGGGAGTGGAGCTGAGCAGGCCACTGGGACTGAGTGCTGAGAGGTACTGGAATTGTCCCAAAGGAAAAGGGGCAGCAGAGCAAGCAGATGGGCTTTAGGGAGGAAAAAGCTTTTCAGTTCAGTGTGATGTGATGCAGCTGGGGAGCGAGGAGATTCCTTCCAGCCATGCCTTCGAACTGGGAGGGTTGATTTGTAGCTGGTTTGCATCCTGGTCTCAGTCAAGCATCCAAGTGCTGCTGGGTCCTTGCTCTGAGCACTGGTAAGGTCAATGCCTGGTTTGGAACTGCCCGTTAGGGATCCCAGAATCCCAGCCTGGTTTGGGTTGAAGGGACCTTAAAGCTCCTCCAACTCCAACCCCTGTCATGGGCAGGGACCCCTTCCACTGGAGCAGCTTGCTCCAAGCCCCTGTGTCCAACCTGGCCTTGAGCACTGCCAGGGATGGGGCAGCCACAGCTTCTCTCGGCACCCCTGAATGACAGGATGCGAGGAAAGGGCTGATCCTCGGGGCCGGAGGGAAGCTGGGGCGCGTTGGTCCTGCACCTCTACCCCCGTTGTGGTGTGGTTTGGGGTTGCTCCCGGGAGCAGGCAGTGTGTCTGCTCTGCTGACCCCCCTGCCCCATTCCCCCGCAGCGGGCAGGAAGCAGTTCATGAGGTTCGAGTGTGCGAGCAGCGCGGCGGCGGCGCTGGGCTGCGACCCGGAGGAGCTGAGCACCGCCACCTTCAAGCACCACCTCAAGCACATCCTGGCGCAGGTCACGGCGCGGGGCCGCCGCCTGCCCCCGGCACAGGAGAGCCCGGCAGGTACCGGCGCTGCAGCCGCTGCTCTTGCTTACGGGTGATGGGGAGCGGCGGCGCTCCGGGCGCAGGAGGAGGGAGGGTGGCTGCGGGACGGGGAAGCGCCCCTGCTCTTTGCAGGCAGTGAGGTCCATCTAAGGGTGTTCATGTTAACTTGCTCGCTGTGCTCTGCCAGGTTGCTCCATGAAAACCAGGTGAGCTCTAATGCCCCTGGCACATAAATAACGTGGCTGGTTCTTCCTGGGAAAGGGAGGGAAAACCCCAAACCAGGAGGGCAGCAGGGCCCTAACCCTAACCCCCTGCCCTCAAATGAAGCTGTGCTGGTGTTGTGCTGTGGGCACCCATCTCTTGAAATATCCCCAGCTGGACAAACTGCTCCTGAGCTGCTCTAAACCTCCAGTTAATGCATGAAGCTAATTCCAAGGCAGATCCAGCATGTGAGATATGCCCAGTTTTAAGGTGAACCTTTCCACACCCAACTCATCCTCAGCAGCAGAATTACAGCCAGGCCCCTGCCAGTTATTCTGATGAAAGCAAGAACTGGCCTTTAACACGGCAATAGTTTTCTCTCCTCAGTGCACGTTAGGCAGGAGGCATGGGGAGAGCTGGAAGCAAGATGGGTGACACACAGTGATGATGTGAGGGAGTGATGCTGTGCTTGGGGCTGCTACCGGCCGGGCTCTGTGTGTGCTGCAAACAGATGATGTGTCTTTGTCTCCCCTCCTCTCTGCCTGTGCCAGGGCCGAAGATGACGGGTGTGGAGTGTGTGGAGGGGATGGCTTCGGGTCTCTATGAGGAGCTCTTTGGTGCAATCGTCTCACTGATCAACAGGTACGGAGCTGCTGGGTGCTGCGGGTGATGGCTCCTTCTTCAGGGGCTGCTCAAGAGGAGCCTTTGCTGGGGGTCTCCAGGGAGAGGCACAGAGCTGGCAACTGCTGCCTGCTCAGGAAGGGAGTGATATGGAGATGTCCATATGGGAGATGCGCTGTGCTCGGATCTTCTTAGGGCTGAGCACCAGCACTGGGCACAAAAGGGCCCTTCGGAGCATCAGTGTCTGCAGCCAGGTGTTGCACAGGGCAGCACATGTGCTGGTCCTCTTCCCAGCATGGGCAGCCTGGCACAGAGACCTGGCCCCTCTCCTGCTGCAGCTTCTAAGCTGTGCCATGAGCAGACATACGGAGCAGGGCATCACGGTGCTGAGAGGAGCAGCTCGGCTTCCTATTAATAATAGATGTGACTTTGCAGACTGAAATCAAGGTTACCAGTACAGGCAGAGCAGCAAACCAGTCCAGGAACCCCACAGAGAGCCCTGCAGATGCGTGATGGGAGTCACTCCATCACAGGGGAGGGTTGAGGTGTCAGTGTGAGGCTCTGGTACCCAAGTAGCTGCTGAGGTGCCCTGGGAGCTGCGGCTGCATCCCAGTGCTGGTGTGGCCAAGCAGGCAGCACCTTCCTCTGCCCCAGGGGCTTATTCCCATCCGGAGAGCTAGGATGGGAAGTTCATCATCTGTGGGCTGATTCATGTGCTCAGGTCCTGTAAATCCAAAATTGTCTACTGGGACAAATGGAATAAGGTAACACCCGGGCGAGGATCAGCCCCCCAAACTGTTCCATTTTCTCAGTTCTGATGTGCAGCTCAGTTTGTTGAAGTCAGCATCCACTTAAAGGCTGGTGCCCAAAATACTCCGTGTTGTTGCTGCTGCTGCTGGTTTATTTTAACCTGCGGTTATTTAACCTGCAGAATATTTTTATTGTAATTCCTAGCAACCACACTCCAAAGGGAAATTGCTGATGGGGCTCAAAGGGCTGACAGAGAAGCAAAATGCTGCTGGTTCTCCTAAATAACAGCATTAGCTCAGGATGTGCCCTGGGTCCCTTCTTCTCTTTAAAGGTAGCTTTGCTTTGCCCAGCTGTATTTTCCATCTCAGCCCACCAAAGCCTGTTAAACCACTGCACCAACAATCCAGGCACGTTCCATGAAAATCCTGTTCCTTGGTGAGGTGATGGGGATGCTGAGCCTGAATGTTTCAACCCCAGCTGCAGGAGGATGCTGCAATGGAAATCTGCAGGCAGCACTTCATAAATATACATCTGTTTCTTCATTCCACCCTGTGTTTCATGGAAGCATCCTCGCTGCCCAGTGCCACCGAGGAGAAATCCTTTAATCTCACCCTGCTGCAGGGCTGCTGGGGATGGAGCAGCACGATGTGATGGTGATTCAGAATGTGCATTAAAACGCTCCAGGAGGTTTCCCAGGGGCAGGCTCCACTGCTGCCTTCTCACCCCATGCCACTGTTAAACGTTCATTAGGCCAGGTCAGGAGAAGTCCATGCCTTGTGCTTCCATCCAGGCTGGGAGGAGATGCTCGGCTTGATGAGGGAGAAGGGAGAAGCAAAGGGACAGTGTCAGGAGGTGTGGGTGCTCTCTGCAGGAGACATAGGAAGAAGGGCAGATGAGAAGTGCTGGTCACTGCTACATGGGACGGTGCCCACCCAGGGATGCTGCACATCAGGAGGAGGAGGAGAGCTGGGGCATGGCCATGGGTAAAACCTATGATGCGAGTGCCTCTTTCCGCAGGTCCCTCTCCTCCCCACACCTCTCCGTGGCCTCCATCGCCGTGGTGGACACCCCCGGCTTCCAGAACCCGCGGCATCAGCACCATGAGCGCGCGGCGACCTTCGAGGAGCTCTGCCACAACTACGTGCATGAGCGGCTGCAGGCTCTCTTCTATGAGAAAACCTTTGTTTCGGAGATGGAGAGGTACAGAGAGGTGAGGAGCAGGGGCTGTGCCGCTTCCCCCACATGGGACAGGGCTTTGACCCAGCGGGTCCCTGTGCCCTGCCATGGCATGGCCAAATAACTCAGTGCCGTTAGTGAGGGGCTATAGAAATGAGGGGTCTGTTTGGAGCAGGCACCTTGAGCTGAGTCTCCTCTCCTCACTGCCCCAGTCACGGCTCCTCTGGGGTATTCCTGACATTCCCAAGGTGCGGGGCTGTCTCGTCACCTCTCTGGAGATGCTTCCTCCAGCTCAGGCTCTTTGTGCCCTTCTGGTGCAGCTGAGTTTTCCCTCAGGTGATGAATAATAGAGGATAGGAAGGAAGATGATAAATTATTGCAGAAATAAGCTGCTGAAAAACCTACCAGCAGAGATGAACTTATTAAGCTTGCAGGAGTTACTCTAATACCTCTAGCCCTGGGAAAAGAGTTGAATTCCCATGGCTCAATATTCACACAACATTTGCATCAAGTAAGTATCTGTGTGCTCTTCCCTGGTGCTGAATATACAGGTACTGGCTGAGCTTGAAATGGCAGAGGGCTCAGCAGGCTCTGCTTTGATGCTGCCTGCCCTGGTGCAAACACATGCCCTTTGAGCCATGGGACTGCCGCTGTGAGCCCGAGCCCCAGTGACCCATTTCCTCCCCGAGCTGGGTCACACAGAGCTGGCTCACACATGGGGTGATGCTGGTACGTGCCCTGGTAGGCACAAACTGCAGCCCCGCTGCTGCTTTCTCCACTCACATGCTGAGGCTGCGGACCTGAACCTCACAGTGTTACCGTGCAGAGACACTGAAGCTCTGGCTCTTGCTGAGCATCCCTGCTTCACACAGGAGCAAGGGCTCCCCCTGCTCCAGGGCACATGTAGGGGTGCTGGGATGGGGTGTGGGTGGTGGGAGACCCTGCAGTGGGGGCACCCACTGCAGCCCTTGGTTGAGGAAGGGAACCCCACAGAGCACTCCACAGAGTGGGAGCAGCGTCAATGCCACCTTCCTCCCCATCCATGCAGACCTCTCTTGGCTTCCCAATGCCAGGCTATGACTGAAGCAGCTTTTAAATGATGTTTTCCAGGAAAATGTTGAGGTGTCTTTTGATCTTCCAGAGCGCTCTCCTCTGGACACGCTGTCCATCATCGACCTGAGCTCCTCACAGGTAACCTGTTCCCATGGGGGCTGGTTGCTTCGGTCACACTTGGAGCATCCTCCTGCTCCGAGGAGGGAGGGATTGAGAGGCAGAGCAGGGCACCGTGGTGTGTTTGGCACAGAGCAGCCTGTGGAGTTGCACGGGAGGGTGCAGCATCACCCTAAAATAAAGTACCCATCCTGCTCAAGCCCTGCACCCCGGGCACATCTCCCAGCCTGGATGCAGAGTGGGATGACTGGTCCCTTTGGGATGCTGTGTGGCTGTGGAGGTCTCAAGGGTGAAGGTGTCCAGAGCTGGATGGGGCCAGGAGGGTTTCCCAACCCTGTTCTGACTGTTCTGGGGCAGGGGACACAGGACAGAGGTGGTGGGGAGCAGGCTGGCACAGCTGTCCCATTCCCAAACCCAATCCCTCTGCAGCCACAGGCGCTGCCGGGCAGCCCGGGATCTGATCGCAGGGGGCTGCTGTGGATCCTGGATGAGGAGGCACTGACCCCTGGTTCTGGGGATGGCACTGCCTTTGACCGCCTGTGCTCCTACTTCACCGCAGAGGGACCCGACCAGGAGGGTAAGCTGGGAGCAGCTCTGCCACCCGTCCTTTGGCATCACAGTGGAGCTGTGGGAGCTGAAGAGACCGTGTAGGGGGTTAAACAGCTTTTCTCCTGCTGCAGGGGACAGCCACATGCGGAGGTGCGAGCAGGGGCTGCACTTTGAGATCAGCCACAGGCTGGGCACAGACCCCGTGCGCTATGACCTGACGGGCTGGGTCAGCAAAGCCAAGTTCAACCTCTCGGCACAGAACGCCCTGCAGGTGCTGCAGCAGTCCACGGTGTAAGTATGAGCGAGGTGCCGTGGTGCTCTCATCCCTGTGGGAGTGGGATTGGGATCCCATGGCAGTGGAGTGGGATGGGGATGATGCCAGTGAGACCTACCCAAGGTCTGAGGGGCTGCTCATGGTGGGGAAGGAGAGGGTTGTGTGGGGCATCTCAGCAGAGAGGAGGGGCCCTGCAGCCTTGGTACTGCCCATCCCCACACCTGCCCAATGCACAGTGCAGTGATGGAGCTGATCTTGCTTTAGATGGGCACGGAGCTGATGGGACCCTGTCTGCCAGGCAGCCCCAGGCACATGCTGACACCAGTGCAAGGAAGCCATAAAGCCCCACAGCTTCATCCCAGCTTTGTGGGAATCCTGAGAGCCTAGCTGAGGTGTGGGGAGCAGATGTCAAGTGATTTGACTTGCAGCCATCAAGCCCTGGGGCTGACTGACAGCAGGATGTACACGCTGTGATCACAGCAGACGCTGCGGGCGAGCTGGTGAATAGCACTGCAGTGAACAGCTTCCCATCAGAGCTGTCTGGCTCCTTACAGTCAGCACATCCATGCCATTGGCCTTTCAGTGGGGGTCTCATTCTGCACGCATGGGTAGTGGGGGAATGGGAGGCACCAGGGGGACCCCACGATGTCGTCGGCTCCACAGTGCCATAGGGTAGGCATTCAGTTGTGAAGCATCACTGCCTGAGGTCGGGTTCCTGTGCAGCAATGGGGCAGGGTTTCCCCACCTCCTCAAGGAACTTTGTACACTAAATTGGAGTTGAAATGTAGTCGAGCTGCTGCCGATGTCTCTGCACACGGCAGGACTTTGACCTTGTGCTTAAACATTCCCAGCTCCTTTTGCTTCAGGCTTCAGTTCAGGGAAGTTTCAACAGAGGTGGGCAGCTCAGTGCCCAAACCAGGGAGGAGCAGAGGGGTGAGAGGTGTCCTGGCACCCTGCTCTGCTCCATGGCTGGGTGCCCTGCGGCGGCACCGATGCTGAAGTTGGGATGCTGGGGGCTGCATCCCCATGGAAGGGGCTTTGAAGCCGAGGACCCCAGCACTGACCCCGCTGCTCATTGCTCGCAGCGAGGCCGTGCGGGAGCTGGTGGAGCCGCGGGTGCGGGCGCCGCTGGGCTGCCGGGCCGTGGCGGGGCTGGAGGGGCGCTCGCAGGCAGCCCTGCACCGCAGCGCCTGCGTCAGGAAGAGCTTCGCCAGCAGCTTCGCGGCCGTGAGGAAGCGGTCGGTGTGCGCCCAGCTCAAGCTGCAGGCGGTGAGTGCGAGGGGACCGCCGGGGCTGCTGTGGCCATGCGGGAGCATCCCAGGCAAACGTGTCATGGAGCAGGTCACACACGCACCTCGCTGAGCACTGCTTAATCCTCTTAAGCACTCGAGCAACTGGAGCAGCCCCCGTGCTGGGCACGTACCAAGCTCCTGCTGACCTCAGCCATAATCAGGTGCCTCAACTCTCTCGAGGAGTGTAGTGCAGTCTCTGCTGACTCCTCTTCCAGCCTGCTCCGAGGTGCTGGGTGTCTCTGGCAAGCCCTCACCCAGCAACCCTCAACCCTGTGACATTCGGTAGCCCATCAACTGAGAACATGGGGTTTCAGTAGGAAGGGTCTCACTCAGCCTCTGTGACCTGTATGCCGGGCTCCCATCGCAGGCCAAAGCTGTTCCTGACACGCACTGAGCTCTGCGGGTTCTGAGGATGGCTGCAAGGGGTGCGGGGTTGGGGGTCCCCGCCACCGCTCCATCCCTGCTCACCTCTGCTTGCCCGGCAGGACGCGCTCACGAACCTCCTCCGCCGGTCCCGCCTGCACTTCGTGCACTGCCTGCTACCAGGAGCGGGGCCCGAGGGGCCGCTGCCTCGTCCCCCTGCGCCGCCCGACGCAGCCCCGCAGCTGGATGTGCCGACCCTGCGGGCACAGCTGGAGGGGACCCAGCTCCTGGATGCCCTGCGCCTGCACCGCATCGGTACGCCCGGCCCCCTGCTGCTGGGTGTGGGTGCTGCCCTTCCACACCTGGCTTTGCTCATCATCTGCCTCCCTCCAGACCCACTTCAAAAAGCCCTCGAGGTTTTATCGCGCAGGGGTTCCCAGCCCTTCCCTTGCCTGCATGTTCCCTCTGGAACATCCATGCATCAAGCTAGACCTGCACCTACCGCAGTCACAGTCACTGCCGGGGGGAGAGGGACCCATGCAGGCAGCCCAGGGGCATCTACTGCACAATAGGAGGTTCTAAGGTGGTGTCTGGCCACCTCCAGTGCATCTCTGCTGCTTCCCTGCTCCCACCACCCTGCCCTCAGTACAGCTCCCTCATCCCCATCACCCTCAATGCCTCTTGGTGTGTACAGGACATACCCCTGGGGTGAGGTACCCCGCACCTCAGTCCCCCACTACTGATTCCCTCTGCAGTGTTTGGTGAGAGCCTTGTGCCCCGAGGCTGGTGCAGCCCCCAGTGATGTCTGTGTGTCCCCAGGGTATGCAGATCGCCTGCTCCTCACCCAGTTCCGAAGGCGCTTCCAGGTCTTGGCTCCGGAGGTCATGAAGAAGCACACCTCTGCCTACGAGGTGCCAGACGAGAGCAAGGTATGTGCTGGGTGCATGGGGCATGTGGGCTGGGAGCCCCTCATTGGGCTGTGCTGGTGCTGGAGCTCCTCCAGCCTTTCCCAATGTCCTAAGGGCTTTCTTTGCAATGAGGAGCAGCTCCTGCAGGCAGCCCCTGTGCTGGCATTGCCTGTGCCCTGCATGAGCCCCGCTGTCCTCTCTGCAAAGAGGTGATGCCAGCATCTCCCTGCCCTGGGACAGCAGCTGCTTCCCAGCCCCTGCCTCACTGGGATGCAGGGATCCCAGCATGGCAACACCCATCCCTTGCTCTGGCTCCTCAGACACTGGCTGGCTGAGGACAAGCCAGGCAGCATTCCCAGGGACTCATCAGAGCAGTCCAATGGAGGTTCTTGGCGATGGGGCATCATCTGCCTTCAGGCCCTTGTAAAGCAGCAGCCCAGGGTGGCTCCTCACCTCATCCCACAAAGCCTGAAACTGAGGGGAGCTCAGGAATGGAGATTTGCCAGTTTTATTTGTTTCATAATGACTTTATATCACAAACTTGGGAGACCCCCCTGTGTCCCTGGAACAGGCTGTGAGAAGCACTGGGAGCCGGGGAGAGCTGGGAGGAGATGAATTAAACATGGGCATGTGCTCTGTTGTGCAAACTGCCAGGCAGGGTGTGCAAATTCAGTTAAGACCTCGGGATTTAATAAGACAAGTTTGACAGCCAGAAAAGGTCAATATTGTTATTAAATGCTGAAAGGAGGCAGAGGGTGCCTTGTCAGCACTGTGTAAGCTGGGGATTTGGAAAATCCCGGCCTCCCTGGAGCTCACTGCCATGCGCTGTTAGCGGGAGGATGCTTCCCAGTGAGTGCATTCACTCGGCCACTGCAGCACAAGAGATGCTTGTGTGGAGCGAGGGTGGTGGTGCAGCAATGACTGACCCTGTGCTCATGCTGGCCCTGCTGTTGGGGATGGGACGGGATGGGATGTGATGGGATAGGATGGGATGGAATGGAATGGAATGGAATGGGATGGGATGGGATAGGATGGGATGGAATGGAATGGGATGGGATGTGATGGGATAGGATGGAATGGGATGGGATGGGATGGGGCGGTCCTGCACTGTTCCAGCAGTGCCACAGGAGCAGGCATTTCCTCACCTCTGGCACACTGTTCCATGCATGGCACTGGTCCATACCCCCATGCACTCGCATGCTCCGTCCCCGTCTTGCCCCAGGGCACGCAGGGCTGCAGGCTGGGGTGCAGCTCTGCTGCAGCAAGGTGCTCCAGGGGCCACGGTGAAATGATTCTTCCTGGAGGAGATGCGTGTGGCCTCCAGAGGCTGTTGTTTGAGTGAAGCATTAGCAGAGGGGTTTTGTTTCAATTTCGGGAGCTCTGGGGTTTTCACATCATCGATTTGTCCAGATAGCGTTGGCTGCCCTGGGGAGATGTGCGGTGCTCCTGGCTGCTACAGTCATGCGCTGGGCCAAAGCTCAGAGTAATTGAGTTCAGGCTTCTTTCCCCGCTTGCCTCCCTGCAGGGGCTCAGCTCTGCACCGCTTGGCTCCAGCGGGAACTTGGTGCTTTCGCTCCTGCTTTCAGCTCCACAGGCAGAGCTGTTGGCTGGATGGGCTCTCACCTTCCCCTCAGTAGCCTCCAGCCACAGCCACCCATGCATTGGGGCTCTCTACCCTTCTCACAGCAGGACTCGGGGCTGGATGCACCCTTACTTGGGTGCCCATAAGGATCAGGGGTCTCTGCCCCATTTCAGCAGGCTCATATCAGGGTGTAAATGTTTTCTGAGCAGTTCAATGATGTGTTCCTCCTCCGCAGGCCATACAGGAGCTCTTCCAGGCGCTGGATCTGGAGAAGAGCAGTGTTGCCATCGGGCGCAGCCAGGTACGACGGCTTCCCTCTTGCTCTCGGTGTGTACAGGCAGAGCCAGTCCCATGCCAGGCACTTCCAGCTGCCCAAAGCTTCCCAAAGTGGGGAGAAACCCTTTCTTCTGCTGTGCCCAGTGGGCTGGGAAACCAAGCCTCACCAAGCATCAAAGCAGAAGGCCCCTGATTCACGTTTGAGAGCATTCAAAATGTGACTGTGAAGTGTGGTGGTGTGTGTACCTTGTTATCAAAATCCAGCCCTCGTGGCATTGATGTTCCTCTTTACCTTTGATATCTCCTGGGAGTTAATGAAGATTGGGTACCGGTGCTTTTGGTGGGCTGGGGTTAACACTGCACAGCCGGGCAGCTGAGGCATCGCAGCAGCAGCGTTTGGGCTTTAATGTGATAATCTCACAGCAAACTGAGTTGTGCTGGCGTGCTTACCTGCAGCTCCCGGAGCCTATGGAGAAAGGATTCATGACACGGTTCCGAGGCACAAAATAACTTTCTTTTACCCTGCACAGTGCAGTTTGCAATTACCTCTTCTATGAAACCCTTGTACTTAATCAATAGTGCAATAGCAGCTCCAGTCACATCTTGTTATGGAGAGTTAGTTTTGCCATTGCTTTGAGCATTGATTTTGCACTAGCTTCTAAAGTTACTGTCTTCTGAAGTTAATACAGACATTAATGAGGCAATCAGGTAGGTGCTGGAGCAATCATAGCATTATCTCTGGAAAGGGAGTTTCCTTGGAATTGTTCTTTGATTCAATTTAGCATCTTTCAAATGCAGCTCTAAGTGTGCCACTGGCTTCACAAGTGTAATTCAGTGTTTATTATAGCTGTATAATGTAAATGGGGCACAGTAGTGGGGAGGGATCAGTCCCATGTGCCGAGAGCTTCCCCAGGCAATGACAGGGGTCTTACACTGAGAGATCGATACGGGCTGAATTCAATGGCACCAGCAAATCTGTATCAAAGAATCCCAGACTGGTTTGTGTTGGAGGGACCTTAAATCTGATCCAGCTCCAACCCCTGCCACGGGCAGGGACCCCTTCCACTGGAGCAGCTTGCTCCAAGCCCCTGTGTCCAACCTGGCCTTGAGCACTGCCAGGGATGGGGCAGCCACAGCTTCTCTGGGCACCCTGTGCCAGCGCCTCAGCACCCTCACAGGGAAGAGCTTCTGCCTAAGAGCTCAGCTCAGTCTCCCCTCGGGCAGGTTAAACCCATTCCCTTGGCCTGTCCCTACAGGCCCTTGCCCAAAGCCCCTCTCCAGGTTCCTTGTAGCCCCTTTAGGCCCTGGGAGCTGCTCTAAGGCTGGTGCAGGGTCTCATGCACTGGTCCAAGGATCTTCAGTCTCCTGCAGGTCTCAGGGGGGGCTGCAGGGTGTTTGCCATAAACACATCCTGCTGGCTGCGGGCAGCTTTCAGGCTCCATCCTGAATGGCCATTTCTTGCTGTCAGGTTTTCCTGAAGCCGGGAGTCATCTCCCGACTGGAGAAGCAGCGGGACAAGCTGATAGCCCAGAAGATGATCCTGCTCCAGGCTGCGTGCAAGGGCTTCCTCAGCCGCCAGAAGTTCAAGAGGTTGAAGATCCAGCGCCTGGCCATCCACTGCATCCAGAAGAACCTGGTGGTGTTCCAGGCCATCAGGCACTGGCCCTGGTGGCAGCTCCTGAGCCGTGTGCGGCCCCTGCTCAGCATTAACCTCACAGAGGAGCAGCTCCGGGCCAAAGAGGTATGCATTGAAGGATGGGATGGGGTTGGATGGGGTGGGATAGGATGGGATGGGATGGGATGGGATGGGATGGGATGGGATGGGGTGTTTTAGGGGCTCTGTCTGGTAGGTTGGACAGAAGTCACTCCTGTCAGAGCAGAGATGTTTTACTGACCATCAGAAGCTGTTATCTGTTCTTGGCACTGCATTTTTTTGCCTTAAGTAATGCATTTTGCTGGGGAGGGAGAAATAACTCTCCTTTAGGGGGACAGTAGCAAATGCACCGTGTCCCCATAGCCAAAGCCTTGTTCTAGGGCTGTGGCTGCCCCACTGCCCTCCCCATGCCCCCTGCAAGGTGCTGGCTCTGCTGCACCAAGCCCCTTGTGGGTGGATGCCCCATGTCAGTCCGTAGGATGATGGATGCTGAACAGCCAAACACACCCCTGGGGCAGAGGTCTGCTCTGTACTGTCCCCAGTGCTGTGCTGGCTTTCCCCTGTGCTGCAGCTGGAGATAGGGTGGTTAACGGGCATCTGCTGACCTGGGACAGGCACCTTCTGCGCCGTCTGAGACCTGCACTCAATTCTTTGTCTTCCTGGCGTCCTGCTCCTCTTTTTGCCTCAGTGAGGTTTTAACAAGGTGTTTTCAGGCTGGCTGCCCAAGCCTCTGTTCCTCCCTCCAAACCCACCTGGGATCCATCAGGCCCCATCACCCGTTCACCAATGGTTTTATCACAGCTCCACACGTTCTGCTTCTGCTCAGTGCTGAGCAGGACCAAAGCAGGCTCCCGTTGCTGTTACAGCCGGGCTGCCTGGAAAGGGATCACAGCCAACAAGGTGCCTTTGCCCCCGCGCTGTGATAGCCTGCCAGGGCCCTGGGAATGCTCCTCGAGCAGGATCCCAGCACTTGGCTGCTCATGCAGGCCTTTGAGGGTTGTCCCTTGCTCTGTGCGCACAGCAGAGCTGACGTTCCCTCCGATGGAATTCATGTCAGGAGCTGCAGTCCTGGCAATTTGCAGCGAGCAGCCTTCAAAGCTGCCTGGTGAATTGGATTAATAAGGCAGCCGTGTCTCTCCTGCTTATTTTGAACAGAAAACGAGGTTTTCATCAATAAGCTGGGGATGCTGGAGCTCTCCATGTGTTCTGTTTTGCAACCTTCCCTAGGAGGAGCTGGCAACGCTGAGAAGGAAGCTGGAAAAATCCGAGCAGGAATGCAGTGAGCTCAGGCAGAATGCAGAGAAGCTGGAGAGCAAGGTAGAGCCCCAGACACTGCTGTAGAGTCCCCAAACACCTCTATAAAGCCCCTAATGCACCTCTCTAGAGCCCCAAAACACCTCTGCCACAGCCCTGTGGTGCCCAACTGCTGCACTCAGGACCAGCATCATTGTGGGGTCCATGCTGGGTGGGATCCTGCCTGCCTCAGCAGTGAGTGGTTGCAATGCCTTGGGAATGGGCTGTTCCCAGGGGTGTCCCCAGGGAAAGCCTCATGTCCCTTGCAACAAGGGCAGATGTCACCCTGTGCTGCCACCAGTGCAGTGCATGAGGCTGGAGTGTGGCGATGTGAGTGTCACCCCTTCTGCTGATGAAAGGCTGCAATTAGAATGGGAAATTACACACTGATGTAGCCCATGATGCTCTCAGGACTGCAGGCTCACTGACCCGTGCAGGCACCACAAGTGACTTGGCTCCATGGGATGAATGCTAATACTGAGGAGGTGGCATGCAGAAGTGCCCTGCACATCCCCTGCAGGGATGCAGCCACAGGGTCCTGCAGTGGTTGCTCTTTGCTGGGGTTCTGCTGGCACTGGTTGGTGCTGATGTGCACTTACCACGTCCCCTAAGCACAGGCCGTGGGAGCAGCTGGGACACTGGGGTTGATGCCTGCACAGTAATGCCCAGACTGACTGCCTGTTCCCCCCCAGATCATCGACCTGAACACGGAGCTGTCGGATGAGCAGTACAAGGGCGATGTCGCCTGCCAGGTCCTGGATGGGGAGCGGGCAGAGAGGCTGCGGGGAGCTCGTGAGCTGCAGGAGCTGCAGGTAGGAGAGCCCTGACATGCTGGGCCATGCCGGTGGTGGTGCTGCTTTCAGACCTGAGTGCCGTGGTGCCGGGTAAAGCTGTTCCCTCCTTCCCTGCTTCCCCCAGAGCAAACATGACCAAGTGCAGAAGAAACTGGAGTCAGTGGAAAAGCAGCTGGAGGAGGCCCAGCAGCTGGTTCAGTTGCGTGAGATGAAGATAAGTGGCTCTGGAGGAGGTAGGGGCACCCCTTTGGGGTGATGCATGCTCTGGGCATCCAGGCATGGGCATGAAAGCCTTTTGGTTTGCCCCCTCAAGCAGTGCAGCTTTCACAGTGTGGTGTTGGCACCCTGTCATTCTGCAATGATTGCCCAGCAAGGAGCTGACAAGGGCAGCAGCACACACGGCTGTGGCTGTTGCATGGAGCTGGGATGCAGGCAGGGATTCTGCCTAATGGCACTGCCAGCACTGACTGGCACTACCTGGCAGTGTGGTTGAAGCATGTTGTGGAGTGATGAGGAGGATGGGATGGGATGGGATGGGAATGGATGGGATGAGCACGTGTGCTTTCCTGAAGATGGGGATACCTGTGCTGTGTGAGCTGGAGCAGAGCTGCCCCCCATGAGCTTGGTGCTGGCATTTGTGCCATGCAGGAGCCACGGTGCTGTTGTATATTCACCCACCCTGCCCTGGCATGGCTGGTCGGGCCCGAGCACCCCCCAACCCCTCGTGTCTGTCTCTGCTGGCAGAGGACGAGTGGCAAGTGCGCTTCGAGTGCGCGCAGACGGAGATCTCCTTCCTGCGGAAGCGGCTGGTGCAGCTGGAGCAGCGCCTCGAGTCCGAGCGGGGCACCAGGACCGGGCTGGAGCAGAAGGCAAGTGCTGCCGGCCATGGCGCAGGGATGCTGCTGGAGCTGGGCATCCTCTCCCTGTTCCCTGGGCAGGCTGAGGCTCAGAAATGCAGCCGCTTGGGGCTAATGCTTTCACTGGCCACTGGTTTGAGAATAAATATCCCCAAATTCCTTCAAGCTTATAAAACCAGTTTTGCACCAGAACGTGGCAAAATTCAACCATGATCAAATGTGAGCATGAGCACAGGGTGGGGAGGGCCTCAGTGATGGGTCTTGGTGCTGAGCTGTATTTTGGGTGCCGTGCTCACATCATCCCTCATGCATAGATAGCTGGAAGCTCCTGAGCTCTGCCATGAGGGGGGAAAGAGCCACTGTGCTTCCCTGAGCAGTTCCTGGGAGTCAGGTCACTTCCCATGAGGATAAAACAAATAAATTGGTATTATTCATGGTACATTAAGAAGTAATAAGAAAAGCAGCCTGGTCGTTGGAGTTTGGGTAAAGCAAAACAGCCCATTTGCTTCCCGATAGCTGGTTTGGAATTACAGGCTCCATTAATGCAAGATTTTGCTTATTTAAAGTCATTCCTTAATGGCTCCATTCTCTGGTCAGCGAGAGCTCTGTGTGTATCCGTATCCCAAACACGATCTGATTCCTTGAGGGATGCAGTGCTGCTTTCTGAGCAGGGCTGGGATGCTGCAGGCACGGGGGGGTTAGGGGACCTCTGATTGTCCTTGTTTCGTGGTGGGTCTGGGGTGACCCATCCCTGGTGCTGGGGGTCCATGCGTTGGGGTCTCACCCGCTGTGCCCGCAGCTCGGCGCGGCGCAGGCAGCCTGCGAGGCGGCCAAGAGGGCATCGCAGCAGCTGCAGCGGCGGTGCCGGCGCCTGGCCTGCGAGCTGGAGGATGCACGGGTGCTCGCCGAGAGCCAGCAGAGCCGCAGCCACGAGCTGGAGAAGAGGCAGAAGAAGTAAGGCTGGGGATGCTTTGGGTGGCGGTGGGAGCGGGGCAGCTGCTCCTGCTTTGGCTGGTGGAGGGTGCACGGAGCATGGGGTGGTTTTTGCATCGCGTTGCTGTGTGACTGTAACCTCCTTCCATAATGGAAACCGCTCTCAGTGTGATGCTCTGGGGAGGGATGCTGGGGTGTGGGGCATCCTCGTGCTGGGGTATCCCAGGCTTCCGTGTGCCCTTGGTGTGCATGTGCTTGTGCTTGTGCTGGGAGCACTGCTGGCAAACGTGGTTGTGCAACAGAGGAGCGTAAGAAGTGACCCCCAGTGTTTTAGTGCTGCTGTTCAAAGGAAACAGGTTTTCTGCCCCAAAATAGGATACTGAGCAGGCACAGAAAACATCGGAAGACACCAACTGCTTTATGATTCCTTTTCATTTACCCTTCGTTTCTCATGTTCCCTGCTGTCCTGTGCTGAGATGCTGACTGTGGGCTGGGGGTAGCTCTAACCCAGGGATACAAAGATGCTGAGGTGACGTGTGTTTCCCCATCCAGGTTCGACCTGCAGTTAGCCCAGGCCCTGGGGGAGTCTGCCTTTGAGAAGAGCCTCCGTGAGAAAGTGTCGCAGGAGAACACCAGCATCCGCTGGGAGATGAGCAAACTCCAGCAGCGCTTGGAGGTAAGAGGGGAATATCCCACTTTGAGGCATTATATCCAGTTTTGGGAAGAGCTCTCAGAGCTAAGCCATTATCTCTGTAATTACAGCTGAGGCAATCAGGCACAAGCCCAGCAACTTGATTCCAGTTTCTTTCAGCGCAGTTCTAGGATGTGCCTAATGTATTTAAATGCCATCATCCTCTGCCAGAAGAAAGGCTATCATTGTACATGAGTGATAACCATCCTTGCTGAGCTAATTACCAACCCCTCATTTCCACTGAAGCCACTTGTGCTCTTCTCCACGCCTCTACCCACAGCTTCACCTGAACGAGACCACAGGGACATGGTGTGCTGGGGGTGGGGAAGCTGCAACGCTGCTGCAGCCGCCCCAGGGCTTGTGATGGGGATGGGGCTGTTAGTGCAGGCAGGGTCTGAGGATGGTCCTGAGGGTGCAGCTGGGAATGGTCTGGGTGTTAGGAGCAGGGCGCAAGTGCAAAGCCCCTGACCCCCTGCTCTGCCCCCCCGAGCAGCAGAAGGAGGCAGAGGTGTCCGGCTTGGCACAGAAGGTGTCGGTGCTGTCCGGCCGGGTGGAGGAGCTCAGCACCCCCAGCACCATGGATGCCCGGGCAGTGCCTGCACTCCGGAAGCAGCTCTGGGACATGGAGGCCAGCGCTGCCGAGCAGAGGAAGGAGCTGGAGCAGCAAACGGCCGCTGTCGATCACCTGGAGCAGGTACCGTGGCTGGGGATGCTCATCCCTGCTCGTGCGTTAAACCTGCAGCAGCCCCATCCCTCTGGGGCTGTCTGCAACCACTGGGCAATCCCCTGTGGGTCCTGCAGCAACACCAGCGCCTGGAGCTGGAGATAGAGCGGATGAAGCAGATCCACCACAAGGAGCTGGAGGACAAGGACGAGGAGCTGGAGGATGTGCGGCAGTCCTGCCAGAAGAGGGTAGGTCGGCGATGGGGTGGGGATGATGCTGGGTGCACAGGGGCCCTTCCTCCTCGCTGCTTCCCCAGCCTCAGCCCCAGGGTGCAGAATCAGGGTCTGGGTCAGACGTGGGTCCCCATGTGCTGGAGGGGCTGCAGGGATGATGCACAAGAGCCATGTGCGATGCAGCACATGGGATGCTGCTCCTGGTAGCACCAGCACCAGGCTGAGGGCACAGCTCCAGCCAGACAGGGCTTTGTGTTGGGTGCTAATGAATAGAAAATACCACTTCAACAAGGCCACAGGGTCGGTGGAATGTGAACAGGAACTCTGGTTTCTTCAAACACCGGGGGTGTTTGATGTAGGGTGTGTGGTAGCAACCAATTCGCATCAGGCCTGGGGCATACCTGGCTGTCCATAGTGAATTAGCATTGCTGAGACTCAATGAAGCAGCCACTGGGGCTGTTTTAGGAAGGCAGGACAAGTGGAAAGGCAAATGAGGCAACCTCTGCTCCTCCTGCTCCTGCCAGCACATAGCCATGCCCAAAGCCATAAAGCCCTGTGTGCTATGGGGGCTGTCACGGTGCAGACACTGTTTCCCCCTGTGCTCCCCTTCTGCTGGATGCTGGAAGTTCTGGGCTGGTTGTGAGGATGCATTGCTGAGAGATCCTCCCCGGGGTCCTCCCTGTCCTTCTGCACCTCTCTGCCTGTCTAATTGCCCTGTGCAGAGTGCCAGCATCACTAGAGATGCTGTGCCTTGCAGCAGAGCCATTCATCCCTTCTCTCCCTCACCCTGCATGCCCTGACTATTATTTTCCAAATGAGTAAATGGCAGCGAGACACCAGAGAGCAATTGATCCTTAGCAGCCTGCTCCCGTTCCCTTTCTGAGCCCTGTTTCTCAGCAGTGGCAGGGACTGGAGCCAACTCCTCTTCTAGGTGGTTCAAGGCCCTGTGTTACTGCTCCAGAGCTGCAGGAGCACCCCTTGGGGACCTCTGAGTGTGGATTGGCTTAAATAGGGCAGCACATCCCCAGAAATCCTGTAGGTTCCTGGACTGCTTCCCCTTGCTCCCCCAGCCGTTGCACTGCCTGAGGGTAGCAGATGCTCCAGGGGATGTGGCCCATCCCTGGTCCACAGCACTGGCTGCAGTGATGGGAGGTCTCAGTGTGCACCATCCTGGGGCTGCTGTGGCTGAGCCACACGGAGCCTTGGCAGGGGATGCTGGGCTCTGAGCAGGGCTGTGGTTGTCTCCCATGCACAGCTCCGGCAGCTGGAGATGCAGCTGGAACAGGAGCACGAGGAGAAGCAGATGGTGCTGCATGAGAAGCAGGACCTGGAAGGGCTCATCAGCACCTTGTGTGAGCAGGTAAGAGCACAGAGCCCACCCCAGGGGCTGCTGGTGGGGAGAAACTCACTGCTCTCCTGGCTGCTAAACCCATGCCCTGGCTCAAAACACATAACAAAAGGGTTGTGAATGGGAGTGTGTGTGTGTGGATGGGCAGCAGCTTGGTTCTTCACGCACAGCCGGCAGCGATGCCCTTCCAAACGCTGCCCATCCGAGCAGTGGCACGTGCTGCAGCAGGCACTGCGTGCTGGGAATGCTCTGGGGCTGCAGGCATCGTGCAGGACCCAGCCAGCCCCGTGGAGGGGAACTGAGGGTTCTCTAAGCTGGGGGAGTCACCTGCTTTTTGCTGGTATTTTCATGAGAGCCAACCCGCTGGAGCGGCTCCAGCTGCCCAGAAAGGCAGTTCATCCAATTCCACTCTTTGCAGAGGAATTCTACCCCAGACACATTTGTTGAACAACTCCTTTTTCACTCTCTAATGTGTCTGTGGCAGTGATTGAAGTGCATGTAATGGGAAAAACACACACAGCTGCTCCCTGTTAAATTAGAAGGCGAGGGGCTGAAAGCAGCCTCACTGAGCAGCATTTATCAGGCTGGGCATCACTTAGCATCACCCAGCAGCCAGGCCCAGCGCCTGCCTCATGCACAGCTCCTGCTGAAGGAGCTCTGGAGACCAAGTGAGGTCCTGCCTGACCCTTCCCTGGGGTCAAGGGGCTGCTGGGGCTGAGGGTGGCATCAGAGCAGTGTGCTCAGAGTCCATCTGAGTGCTGCTGCACCCCAGGGCTCCCTGGTGCTGATGCCCCCATCACACTGCACCCCCCCTGCACACATCAGGCATTAGGCACAATCTGGGTTTCACCAGCTCACCAACCCTGGCAGTTGCATGTGTTCATCCCACGGGATGACTCCGGGAGCACTGGAATGCTGGGCATATTTCACACAGACACAAAACGGTCCGATGAGGTTTATCCATAACATCGCCCCTGCTCCTGGCTTATAAAATGTTTTGGGAGCTGTCAGTATAAATCTCGCTGTATAAAAGCAGGATATGATCACAAGTGCCTCTCCAGCATGTCCCTCCTGCTCAGTGGAGGAGAACTAAGATGGATGAGGAGAGGGCTCTCGAGGACAGGCACCTTCTCCTGAGCAGGACTGGCCATACTGAGGGCAGTGGACGTGGCAGGGGAGAAAGGGATGGAACAGTGCAGCTGGGAAATTGCCACAGTGCCTGTGAGCAGCTATTGAATGAAATCCCAGCTTTTTAACCTAAAAAGCACCAGGCTGCAGTGGTGGGAGGTGGTGGCAGCTGCCATTGATGACACAAAATCCATCAGGATAGACCCTGCGCTACAGGGAAACGATGCATCCAAGAGCCCATCCATAGGGATGGCAGGGATAGCGGCAGCCTGCTGCGCTGCAGGGTCCTGTAAACGCTGTGTGATTTACAGAGGATGCTGTGCTACAGAGCAGTTTATTAAAACAGGGGACAGAAACTCAGCAAACTAATTAAGGAAATGGAGCTGGGATGGTTCCTGGCTCCAGCATCAGAACCGGGTTAGGGGGTCAGAGCTGCACAATGGATTTTAGCCACTGAACAGAAAAGGGGAGAAGAGCTTTGAAACAAGAAGGGATGTGGAAAACAGGCTCAGTGGAGATGCTCTTGTACCTCAATTGGCCTGAAATCCAGCTCTGAAACCACGTCGCTGTTTATTTGCTGTCTCTCATTCTCTCATCCTCGTAACCATGGTTGCTCTCAGCTTCAGTGGGGAGTGGAAAGGGTTTTGTTCCAAGGTGCTTCCCACTTCCCTACTTTAAAAGGCTTCAGAGTAACGCGGGGACACCGCATGCCTGGGGCGAGCATCCCGATCACCCAGCAGTGGTGCTGCAGCAACAGCAGCAGCATCAGATACATCCCTCCGCAGCTGCCTGGGGACTCCAGATGCTTTGCAGTAGAGGCGTGTAAATAACTCCTATTGGAGCTTTCCTTGCTGGCATTTGGTGTTTTCTTCCCTTTCCTCCTTGTGCTGGCTTTCTGCTGCCTTGGGCACTCTTTTCCCCAAAGGAGCAGAGGGGTTTTTCTGGCTGTTTTTACTTTCATACCATGGCTTTCCCGTGCCAGCTCTCAGTGCAGACACTGGACACTGCCCCTCTTTGGCCCTGCTCCTTGCATCATGTGGGATGACATGCTCAGTGGTAAGAGGAGAGGGTGCTCCAGCTCTGGGCACCCACAGTGCCTGCCTGTCCCCCTTGATCTCATGGCCAGTTTGTTCATTGATCCCATGGGTGGTCACAGGGCTGGCACGTGGCTGAGGGACACCAGGGGAGGGCAAATGCTTTCAGAGGAACAGCTTTCTGGTAGGGGAAAATGTGGTGTTTTGGTGGAATCTGCTAGTTTTAGTGTTTACAAAGTTTATTTTCTCCCTTTCACCAACTATTAAATAAATTTAATAATGACATAAATAACTTAATTAAATAAATAATATTAATTAAAAAATTAACTAGGATTTAAAGAATTAAATTAATGAGATGGAAGAGGGGAGACTGAGCTGAGCTCTGAGGCAGAAGCTCTTCCCTGTGAGGGTGCTGAGGCGCTGGCACAGGGTGCCCAGAGCAGCTGTGGCTGCCCCATCCCTGGCAGTGCTCAAGGCCAGGTTGGACACAGGGGCTTGGAGCAAGCTGCTCCAGTGGAAGGGGTCCCTGCTCATGGCAGGGGTTGAAACTTGGTTGAAAAAGCTTTAAGGTCCGTTCAACCCAAACCAGTCTGGGGTTCCATGGTTTGATAGATGGAAAATGGTAATATCTGCACATTGCATCGTCTTCATCATTACCAGCGTGTTTCCCTATTCTCAGACTGTGCAGGGAACACCTCGGCATGGGATGGGCAGGCCCAGTGGAGGCTTTGCGGGGTGGGATGGGGCAGCAGCGCTCAGGACAACCCTTTCTCCCTCCCCAGATCGGCCACCGGGACTTCGATGTGGAGAAGCGCCTGCGGCGGGACCTGCGCCGGACACGGGCTCTGCTCGCTGATGTGCAGCTGCTGGTGGCAGCGCCCGCAGAGCCTGGTGCCAGCATCCAGGACACAGAGCGGCTGCGCAGGCAGGTGGGTGCTGCCGGCATCCCCCTGCCCTGGAGCATCACCTCTCAGTGGGGACCCTGCGAGAGGCCTTCCTGCATCTCCTGGGTTTAATGGTGGTGAGGGGACCCTGCGCTGTGCCAGGCCATGGGGAGAAGTGCCTCTTGCACTGATGAGGGCCTCCTTTGGAGGAGCATTTCTCTGTCATGAATCCAACAGTGGTTAAGTATCTTTTTGCCTCCTTCTTTTTCCCCGCATCACTATTAATTACCTTCTGTTGAGTGTGTTTTCTGTTTGTCTAATAAGGAGCGGTGCCTCGTTCGGGAGACGTTGCCATAGGGATGCTGTAAGGCAGGAGCAGGGATTGCTGTGGATTTGCTGTAGTTTAAGTGCAGACAGCCAGGTTCACAGCCGTGTGCCACACTTTGCCCACCACACCAGGGATGGCCTCAGCCCTGGGGTGAGCTCAGGGTCCTATGGGGTTCCTGCCATGGAGCAAGAGCGGCATGGGGCTGTCCATCCACAGGCTGGCCCTGCATGTGCATCCCATTATGCTGGGACTGAGTGAATAGTGCCAGTCCTTCCAACCCACCTGGTAATTAATCTGTACTGTACATTTCCCCTGGAAACAAACTAATGGGGAAGCCTGAGCAATTCCAACAACACACGTATGTAATTGAGGTAATCGTTCTGCATAAATAACATCTGTGAGCAGCAGCTGTTCCCACCTGTACTGAGGGAGAAGGGGAAGGTGAGCTCGGCCTGGCGCAGTGTCCGTGCCCATGCCTATGCTCACATGGCACAGTGGCCTGTGCTACTGACCCAGACAGCCAGGGCAGGGGATGGCATGGCTGGGGCAGGCAGTGGGAATGCCCATTTCTGGCACTCCTGTGTTCTCTCTTGAACACTATTGAGCTAATGGTGCAGTGCTGCACTTAGCAATTAACCCCTCAGTACTTCCTGAATCCTGCTTTGGGGCTGGAGGTGATGCACAGCCCCTGCTTTGCTCCTTCCCAACCATGGGGCCGTGCCCTACACTCAGTGATGGAGCTCACAGCAGTGGGCTGGAGCTGAGGGACCCTTCCATAGATTGATCTGAGAGACCAGGCAGTGACTGCATTGGTGGAACATGGCCATACCCTTGGTATCCAGCCCTATCTGGTTGTGGCAATAGTGCCTTGTTCCCTGAGCAGCCTGGTCCCTGCAGCCAGGCAGGCTCCTGCAGGACATCAGTGCTTTCTCTTCCTGTGGTGCCTTATGGCCCACCCCAGCTCCCTCCCAGCGCTGCCCGGCTGCCTCCTGTTTTGGAAGAGAGCACAAAGCCCAAATGCTGGGGATGCTGACATTTTACTGCACCACCAGCACGCTGCTTGTGTTAAAATGCCGCAGGATTCTTTATTGCGTCCTTTAAATTGAGCCCATTTCTAATGGCATTCATGACGACTCTCTCAAAAGCCAATGCATCCTCGCACCAGCCCACAAACCTCCCCAGGAGCGAGGGCTTTGCTGAAATGCTACATTTCCGTTAATCAAAATCCATATGGCTGCGAGTGTAGCATTGTTTCTTAATAAGGCTGAAGCATCCATTTTACGCAGGTATTTACCAGATGGTGCAGCACAAACTCCTGTTGTTCTGAAGTTCATACATTATGCATTTGGGGAGGGGGGGAGGAATTTCAGTGTATTCCTCCCAAGTGGGAAAATTCCATTACACGAAGTGAAATGGAGGCTGGGATTTAATGAGAGGTGTTGGGATGTGTTTCTCTTGGGTTAAAGTACCTGGAGTTTCAGTGTGATCGTGGCAAGGAAAATGCCATGGTTGGTGTGGATGGGGTTGATCCTAGAGGAGCCTGGCGCTGGGCAGGTGGAAAAGCCCTTGGCCACAACAGAGCAGTCGGTGTGCTTGGCACCTTTAGCACCTCCCAGCAGCCATCACTTGGTTCATTTTGGTCATGCCTGAGCCTTATGCAAACCCAAGGGCTATTTCTCAGCGCCTGCAAGGAAGGGGAGCACAGCACATGGCTCTGCAGCTGTACGAATAGACCGACCATCAGCACAGGCTGAGTCTGGGCACAGGCAGAGCCTTTCTGTAGCATTCAAAGTGCCAAATACCCCAGTGCCAGAGCTTTGTCTTTCCCACAGTGAGCAGCTTCTGGCAGGCTCAAAGATGGAGACACGAAGATGTTGGGGTTTGTTTCTTCCCATCTGTTCCTTGGGTCATGCAGGGTGACCGATGGGCTCAGAGATGGAGGTGGTGGTCCCAGGAGGTGGAGATTTTCTCACCGAAGAGGTTAAGGATAGCGAGAAGGGGATGCAGTGCAGGAAAAGCTATTGCTGAGGCTCGGGGCTGGAGAGGGAAGAGGTGCTGTGCCAGGAGTATAAAAAGAACCATTGACTTCAAGGGACTTCCATTTCCCCTGCAGATTGGGCACTGAGGAAGCAAATTACCTGCTCATCTTCGAGTAGGTCTCTATCACCCCAAACAATCGAGGGGGATGAGCCAAGGAGTGCTCCAGTGGTAGTGCTTCATAATCCCCCCTTGGTTTAAAGGGAAGGAGTTAAAAAACACAAGTAAACCCAGAGAAAATAGCCTAAAAGGCTCCAACTCTCCCTCTTGGGAGCCTTTGGTTTGCTGGGAGCCGTGGTGTGCAGCGGCTCCCATTCCCTTGGGAGCTCTGCATCCTCTGCAGGGAAACTGGGAGCGGGTGTGGGAAATGAGCAGGGAGCGGAAGGGTTTAGGCTTCTTTATGGTGAAGAAGAGAAAGAAACGGGACCGAGAGAGAAGGAACTGGCTGTTCAGGTACAGCCGCCTCCGTCCCCGCACTGTGGGCTTGGGGGATGATGCTGCATCTTCCAGATGTTTCGCAGCCCATTTAAGACCATTGTAAGTCTTAACGTCTGAGCTATAAAAACCGGGAGCAGAATTAGCGTTTATAAATGGGGGATTTGGTGTGTATTTGCAAATGCGATTTATGCCACGTGAAAAGCCCATTTGCGAACTCGGAACCATGAATTGCTCTAATCAGGAATTACATGTAATTCCCATAATTTTGCAAATTAATGATCCCGGCACTCCCTGTGCTGCAGCAGCGAGAGGTGCAATAGCAAGGGAGATGCTATGGGGGCGAAGAGCAAACAAACCGTGAGGCAGGGGGAATGCGGGGATCTGAGCGGGGATTCTGCTCCTTTCATTGTGCTCTCTCCTGATCTTTCCCAGTTGGAAGAGAGCGAAGCCAAGTGCGCAGAGGCCCAGAGGACCCAGCAGGCAGCGGCGCAGCAGCTGGAGAGCTTGCACATGGAGCTGGAGAGCCTGAGCAGAAGCAAGGCCCTGGTGTGTGCATGGAGATGCAGGGTGTTGGGGTGAGGCCAGGCTGGACACAGGGGCTTGGAGCAAGCTGCTCCAGTGGAAGGGGTCCCTGCCTGTGGCAGGGGTTGGAACTGGATGAGCTTTAAGGTCCCTTCAACCCAAACCATTCCATGATTTATTAAATCACCCTCCCACCAACAGCCCCAGGGTGGTTTAATGGGTGGCTACAATGAGTACAAGGGTGCAAAGGCACAGGGCGCGCTTTGCCTCTCCTGGTAAAGCACAGGGTTGGAGGCTGGTGTATCCCAGAGGATTCCGTGGTCCGCGCAGTGCTGGGATGCACTAGTGGGATGCTGAAGTGGCCCCGTGGATCCTCCCACAGGTGGATGAGCAACTCAACCAGCTGCAGCATGAGAGAGCTGACCTCCTGAAGCGCATCGATATGGACCAGGAGGACCTGAACGAGCTCATGGCAAAGCACAAGGCTCTGATTGCCCAGGTAGGGGCCGGGGCAGCATCTCTCTCCCTGGGAAGGGGCCTGGAAACCCCACAGCCTGGCTGGGGGCAAACATCAGCTTCCATTGGGGCACAGTGGGATGGGGACCCTGACGCCAGATGCTGTGATGAGAGGAAGGGATGGGTCACGGCTCCAGGTCCTCCCACCCATAGCTTTGATTCTTCTTTCAAGGGGTGTCTTTAGTTTCAGTGTACAATCCTACACAATCCTATAGCTTCTCCTCTGGGTCCTTTTCTATTCTTTCTTTATTGATGTCTCATGCAGAGCTCAGAAAGCACTGACAGCCAGCTTGGGGCTTTCTGGGCAATATCCTGGCTAAGGCAGGCTCTCCCAAAGGATTGTACCCTGGAGAGGGACCCCAAGGCTCCCAGAGGAGCAGGGGGAGGATGGTGAGGCTGACAATTCACAGCCTGCATCTGAAAGGACCCTGGGGACAGAAATGACCTTGACAACGTGGTTTCTATCCCCATCTGTCCAATGCAGGGAAGCTGCACTGAGTCAGGACAGTGAAGCTCCTCCAGCCCAGGGCAGGAGGGGCTCTTTGGGTGGTAGGAGGTGCAGGCAGGAGCCAGCCTTCAGCCCCGAGCACCCTGCGGTGTGGGTCCTGTGCTCCAGACCCCCATCTCTGACCCACTGCTGCGCTTCCTCCTCTCGCAGTCGGCAGCAGATATTGCTCAGATCCGGGAGCTGCAGACGCAGGTGGAGGATGTGAAGAAGGAAAAGCAGAGCCTTCAGGAGAAGGTAAATCCTCCTCTGTAACACCCAGAGCTGAGGAGCGAGAGCCACCCGGGTGTCCTCAGATGCCTGTGCCCAGCGCAGATGCTGTGTTCTTGTCTGACATCAGACCAAGTCTCTACCCAGGGGTACAAAGCCACAAGGGGAATGGCTTGAACCTGCCCGAGGGGAGACTGAGCTGAGCTCTTAGGCAGAAGCTCTTCCCTGTGAGGGTGCTGAGGCGCTGGCACAGGGTGCCCAGAGAAGCTGTGGCTGCCCCATCCCTGGCAGTGCTCAAGGCCAGGTTGGACACAGGGGCTTGGAGCAAGCTGCTCCAGTGGAAGGGGTCCCTGCCCGTGGCAGGGGTTGGAGCTGGAGGAGCTTTAAGGTCCCTTCAACCCAAACCAGGCTGGGATTCTATGGTTCTAATACAGTGAGGTTCTTCTCTTCCTGACGTGCTGTGAGTGCCCTTGAGAACAGCGTGGCCCACGGGCAGGATGGGGCCAGGGCCACTGCAGGGCTCTGCCAGCGATGGCCTTGGGCTGGAGAAAGCTTTTCCTGGCAAGGCTTCTCCCTCTTCCCTTCCTGAGCTCTGGTCCCGTGGGATGGGGTGAACCCCGGGACGGGGCTGACCCAGGATGGGTGCCGGTGGGTGCTGCACTGCCTCACCTCTGTGGCTGCACCGACCCTCCCAGAGTGGGTTTCATTTTAAACACGAGTAATCCCATTAACTTCAGTTCTTTGCTGGAGCGTGCTAAGCTGCACAGCATCGAGCAGGACTCGCTCCCTCTGACGCAGAGCGGGTGGTGCTTTAGAGATAGGCCAGATAAAAGAAAACAAATCCCTGCAGGTTTAGGTCAAATACAGAATCTGAACCAAGTTTTTGGCAGCATCGCTAAGGGGTGGTTTGCTTTGGAGAGCTCAGTGTAAGCACTGAAGGAACAACTTGGCCCAGGCAGATTTCCTCATAGGAGTAAATTACGCAGTTTTAAGCCTCCTGTTCTCAAAGAGTTTGTGAGAAGAGGAAACCAAAAGAGCCCCAGACACGTGTGGTGTGGCCAGCACCAGGGCACTCTTCACTCAAAACCACACGTTCCTGTCCTGCTTTTACTGTGGGTACCAGCAGCAGGAATCCTTCAGGAAGCCCAAGGCGATGCTTTGTCAGCTCAGGGACCATGAGGACCCTGGGATGGATGCGAGGGACTGGTGGGGATGTGGGGAGAGTGGGTCAGGGCAGGAGGTGCTGATGCTGCTCATGCCCCCAGCTGCAGGCAGCGCAGGCGAGAGCAGCACGCATGGAGCAGTGCCCGGCCGAGCGCTCCATCGTCAGCCGGCAGGAAGCCCGGATCCGTGACCTGGAGAGCCAGCTGGACTTCCAGGCCGTGCAGATGAAGCGCTTCGAGGTACCACCTCCTCACTGCTGCCGGAGGGGATGCGGAGCTCCGGGGCAGGGATGCTGCCACCTCAGCTTTGGGAAAAGGCACTTAGGGAGGGCTGGGGAGCGACAGATTGGGTCTTTGGCCAGCTCTGCTGTGCTTTTGGACAGCCCATATAGCTCCTGCCCCTGCCATTATCTACATGCTTCACTGCGGCATCTACTGAAAACCAACAGTGGGCCCAGTGCTATAAGTGCCCAGAAGAATAGACAGTCCCTGCCTCTGGATATGGAGCATGGGGCTGACTGCTCAGCACATCCATCACAGCACCCCTCCAACAGGCTCTGGTACTGTCCAGATGTCGGGATGTCAGGCTCAATTGCAATGCCTCACCGTCCCCATCAATCAGCACATCTACAGGCACCCTGGGGTCACTGGGGTCTGCACCATCGCTTGCTAACTCCTCACCTCCATCTCCACTGCTTACCTCGCACTCTTCTCTGCAGGTGCTGGTGCTGCGCTTGCGAGACAGCATCATAAAGATGGGTGAGGAGCTGGAGAAGGCAGCGGAGTCAGAGGCCCGGGAGAAGGAGAACACCAGGTACTACCAGAGGAGGATGGAGGAGATGAAGGCTGACATGGACGAGCTGGTGCAGAGGGAGCTGGAGTCCAGCCGCCGGCGCGTGGAGCTGGTAAGGGGGTGCTGCGGTGCCAGCAGCTTGAACCTGCCAGAGAGGAGACTGAGATGGGCCCTTAGGCAGAAGCTCTCCTCTGTGAGGGTGCTGGGGCTCTGGCACAGGGTGCCCAGAGAAGCTGTGGCTGCCCCATCCCTGGCAGTGCTCAAGGCCAGGTTGGACACAGGGGCTTGGAGCAAGCTGCTCCAGTGGAAGGGGTCCCTGCCCGTGGCAGGGGTTGGAGCTGGAGGAGCTTTAAGGTCCCTTCAACCCAAACCAGGCTGTGACTCCCTGATTCACCTTTCTATGGCTGGGCTGGCAGCAGCCGCAGTCCCTGTGCTCTGTGTGTTGGTCAAGGAAGGAGATTTCTTTGGTTGCTCTGCTCCAAGAAATGCTGAGGAGTTGCTCAGGTCATTCCTCACCTCCCTGTGCTGCTTTTCCTCATGTTGGCCACTGCGGCAGTGGTGCTGCAAGTTCCCTGGCATGGGGGGAATGCCCTCCTGCCAGCCCCCAGTGTACCCAAGCCTGTTGTGCAGTGCATCTGTTGGGCTCCTCGTGGTGTTCCAGGCTCCCTGTGGTGCTCCTGGCTTTGCCAAGCAACCCCTGGGGGCACAGTGGTTCATCAGAGGGTGCCAACCTGCTCTGCACACACAAAGCCCCAAATGGATCTGGAGTACAGGCAAAATAGATTCACCTTCATTTTGCAGTCCTTTACGAGCATCTCTTTCCATGCTGGTTGTTCCCAGTAAACAAAAGGGAAGCCGTGCTTCCAAGCAGTAATTGAAAGATATTGCATTTCTGCTGGCAGCAGAGCCACATTAGAAGCAGTTATTTTATCAATAATCTTTAATTTAACAATCAAGGAAATTTCAGCATGTATTTCACCCGATGCTGCCAGCCTTTCTGACGGGAATGGTGCTTTAGTGTGAATGATTCCACATCCCCCGCCTGCTGTGCCATGAACAGGCTTTGTCCTCGCTCTGCCAGCCTGAATCCTCAAGTGCTCACACGCAGCTCCGGCTGCCGGTCACCCTCCTGGGCACGGGACAAAGCTCCTCGCTGGGTGGGAGCCATGCAGGCATTGATGCTCTGCGGAGCCAGGAGATGTTCTGATGCAGTGCCACAGCATCCCACCCCGGGGCTGCATCCCGCTGCTCTCCCTGTGGGTACCACTGCACACAGCTTCAGCTGCTGTGATAACTGTGTGTTTATTGCAGCTTTGTTGGAATGGGATGCTTTGGAACACGGATGCGCTGTTTGTTAGGATACGGGTGGCTTCTTTCAACTGCAGTTTTGTGTTTGTGCAGGTATTTTTAGAAGCTTTTGGAATGTTTCCTGTGGGGATGTGAATGGCGGGTGGAGCAAGACACTGGTCTTCTTCACACGCTTCTGTTCTCACAAATGATGTTTGCAAAGAAGCCTGAAAGGGATTTTAGAGGCACCTCCCTGGAATAAAACACAAAACCCTCATAAACAGACAAACTCACAAGCAAACACAGAGGGGTCTGGGCTTATCCAGACACTCAGACATTTGGGGTTATCTGGGATCTGCTGCAGGAAGAGGGGGCCAGACCCATCACACCCTATGTTTATCCCCATGGCTGTTTGTGGTGGATGCTCCATGTGATCCAGGCTCCATGAGCCCACTGTAGGAGCCAGGGGTGCCTCAGCATTCCCAGGAGCACAGCGGTTCCGCAGACTGTGTGTGCTCCTAACAGTGCTTAAATAAAACATCTTGGGAGAGCTGTGATGGCAGAGCCCAGCCCCTCTTGTCGAGAGGCTGGCAGAGAGCATCAATAGTTAATAGAAAGCCACTTCCAACTCTGCTCCTGACAAATCCCCCATCCATTATAAATTCTGCATGAATTATTCACTTAACATTACTTAAGTCATAGTCTGCACCGAACAGGGGTTTTTAACTCATTTAAACACACAGCGGTGACGTTGCGGAGCTGTCACTCACTGTCAGGCTTTAAGAGAGGCATCGAAGGAACAAAGTCATTGCAAAGATTGGACTGGAAATCCCGTCGTGTTTCCTGGGTTCCCAGGAGCTGGTGCTGTGTATAAGGTGTTGTGTTCTCACTGCTCATGTTTATCAGTGCTGGTGGCACTGCACAGCCCAGCCCCACCATCCCTGCACCTCCAGCCAGGCTCAGGGCAGCTGTTTCCATCCCTCCCTCATTTCAACCCAGCTTTGGGCAGTGGGGAAGCAGCCTCCTGCCATTCACAGGCAGCAGGGAGATCCAGCGTGAAGCAGGGCCAGGCACATGGCTCTGCTCTGCTTTATGACTTTTGTAAGCATGGGGTTTGAGCACTTTCCAAGCCCAGTGCCATCGCAGCAAGGGAGGCAAGTTTCCTATCGGTGAGAGCAGTGCTTGGCCCTGCCTGTCTGTCTTTGCTCTGATTGCATGTCCTGGGTTTCCTCTGTGGAGCTGTAGCTGCTCTTCCAGTAAGCTCTGGATCCCAGCCTGCATTAACAGCTCCTCGGTTCCCTGATGCTGTGTTGGGATGCCCATGGAAAAGCAGGGGCTGATCCTGCCTGGATGAAGTCCCAGTTGGCAGTCTCATGTTGGAGAGGGGATCAGACTCATTCCATCCCCTCCAGCCACCCTGCACCCCCCCGGGACCCCGCTGTGCACCACAGAGGCTTGGCGGGCACTGTGCTAAAATCCTCTTTCTTTACCGAAGCTGGGAAGTTCATCAGTGCAATAATTAACTTTTAGCACCGCAAACTCAAGTGCAGGTGTGAAGTTTTTTTCCACACGTTTGGTTTTCCTCGTTAAGGTGGGAGTCACAGTGTAAATAACCCTTTTTTTCTGGTTTTTATGCTGGCAAACCCCCTTTGTAGAGCAGCCCCGTTACCGCCTCGCACCCAGCGTGCTGCAGCACATCACAGCCTCAGCGCTCTCATCTCATTTTTGTTTTCATTTACAAGCTTTAAAGGCTTCTCTGGCGCTTTCAATGAACTTGAGAAGCGAAGCGGGAGCTGTTTGTGCCTCCAGCCGGGAATGCCGCGCTCCCAGCCGGGCAAACCCGCAGCTCCCAGCGGGGTCCCTGCCGAGCCCTCTGATGTCTCTGCATCCCTCGGCCCAGCCGCCCCCGCCCGGCTCTTCCTGAGCTGCTCTTTTCTTTAGGATCTAATGGCTTTGACAAAGTGTAACGACAACGAGCATCAAAGGAGCCGTTCCTCCGAGGTGATGGAGGAGCCGCAGACGTGCTAATTGCCAATGGGGCAGGGCGTGATTCCCTGTACGTGATCCCTTTGCCACTAAAGCAGTGAGTTCTTTAGGAGACCATCAGCACTTTGGCTGCTCGCCCCAGTCACCGGCTCTGCCGCTCGCCTTGACTCACTCGAGACTTCAAGCGCCTGGGTTTTGTCACTTCAAACTTCCTGAGAAGCCGGCAGTTAATTGCTTAATTAAACGTAATGACGATTGATGAACGGTGCAGGTGCACTGCAGTGACTCCAAGAGGCGCAATCCAAGTGGGACTAATTAGATCCCACTTCACTCGAGGTGGAGGGGAGCTGTTGGGGTTGTGTTGTGACAGCAGAGCTGCAAACAGCAATAAAAGGCGGCTGCTCCGCGGTGCCTGCCCTGGCATCCTTCACAGCCCCCTAGGTTGTCTCACTGCTGCTTTGCTTCAGCGCTTTTTAACTGATTTTTGTATGTTCCTGAGGCAAAATCAGTTGAAAAAGAACCTCTTGAGACAAAGAGGGTTTAGAAGGTGTCCCTGTCCCTTTTCCCTCTCCCTTTTCTGCTCAGAGGAAACAAAAAGCCAGCCATGCTGGGCAGCTCATCCTGAGTGAGGATGCACATGCTCAGACCAGTTACTGTATTAAAAGGGAAGTGCTTCTGGCATTTACATTTAGATTGAAACGGGTGTCAAAGATGGCTGGTAGCTCCTGGGATAACAGTGCCTGATGCTGCAACTGTTCTTGTCAGTTCGTATTATAAAGATAGGGTTTTTTTTTTTGCATCTGAGATGTAATTACATTGACATAATTATTCTCGCCCTTTAGACAATTGTATGGTGCAGAGTAAAACATAAAGTATCTGTGCATGAGAGCTGGGATGGAGCATTGAGACAGGTGGGATGTGGGGCTTGCAGCCTGCTCCCCACCACAGCACTGCTATCATGAGCACAGCATGATGGACGTGGCTGCTCTGTGGCTCTGTACACACGAGCCTTTCTCTTTTGCACTGATTTGAGCCCAAAATGCTGAGCAGCACATTTACTCAGAGCATTTCCCCTTGCTCTGCTTCTGGCCAAGATATGGCTCTGCCCTCCTCCTCCTCCTTCTCCTCTTCCTCTCTGGCTGCAGCATCCTCTGGAGCAGGGCACAGAAATCGAGCACTATCACTTCTCTTTCCCACATCTTCTTGCTGCAGATTTATATCACAGAATTCACTTTACAGTAGTGCCCCAAGAGATGAAATTCCCTTTCTGAACAGGCTCATGCAAGTCTCTTGGCAGGGACTGACCTCGGGTCAGTCTCTGAAGGAGGCTGGTCCTTCCCTCTGTATCCGGCCAGCCCGGGTACATGGTATGATGTCCTGGTGGCACTACCTCTGGAGGAAGGGGTCTGGTTCGGTGGCATCGCTGTGCTTGAGCTGTGCCAACTCCCATTAGGAAACTGGTATTTCCAGGCTTACATTGAAATTGTTGCTTGGGTGGCTTGTGGGCAGGGACACCAAGGTTACCTGCAGTGCTGTGCAGTCCCCAAAGTGCCCTGGGCAGCCTCTGCCATGCAGTGTGGGTGCCAAGGACCATGGGTACCCAGTGCCTGGGGGGAGCTGAGCTGGAGCCCCGGCTCAGCAGCATCATCCCCTCGGTGATCCTGCTTCTTCTGCTGTCCCATGGCTGTGATGCAGCAGGGTTGGGGGACCACCCCCCCCAACCTCTGGGCATGCTGTTTGCTGCTCTTGCAGCTGTACCCAGGGGAAGCAGGGTCAGGGTGCAGGAGGGGAGAATGCTGCTGTGTCCTCCCTGTCACTTACTGCCAGGTTAGTAACAGCAGAACGGGAGAAAGGAATTAAATGCCACCACTGAACTGCACTGCACAGTGTCCTGGAGCTGAGGAACCAGTTCAGTAGAGGCTCTTATCAGCCGGTTTGAAGGGTTGAGCTCTGTATCTGGTGGCTGCTTTACTGCCTGGTCCTGCATTATAGACACAAAAGCAGCCAGAGCTCGGGGTTCTCTTCGCCTCTCTTCACCCTGTGACCGTGTCACTCCTCCCAAGCCTATTTGCAGGGTCCAACCCAGTGTGGGGAGCATCTCCACTGCCCCACGCACCTTGAAGCAGGTCCTTTCCACCCCCTGCATTTGCCCAAGCCAGGAAGGAAGCAAAGGGCTGGGAGTTTCCAATGGCTTTTGACAGCGTTCTGGTTTTTACCAGTACCAGTGTGTTTCCAGACCCAGCTGATGCTGCGCAGCCCGAACCGGGCTGTTCCTTTGCGTGTTTCCATGAACTGGAATGCTCCTCCCCGCGGGCCCGTGTGCCTGCTGATTCCAGGGCTCCCATTATTTACCCTGACAGGCTGCCGGCCCCAGCGCCACAGCCTGTCACAGCCTGCACTGCAAATCATCTCTCACCTTGTCACCGCCGAGATGGCAATTTTACAGCTGGCAGCTCCAATCAGGGTGAATGTGCAGCCCCGTCTCCCTGTGCCGTGTGATGGTCTGGAAACAGCACCGAGAAAGGACCTGGCAGTGCCGGGTCAGCATTCCCGGTGTGCCGCGAGTGATGCTGGCTCCGTGGGGCCGTGCGGGCAATGCTGTTTGCTCAGCTCTTCCTCCTTGTAGTTTAAATTATGAATGGTGTCTCAGTTTTTTCTTGTCAGCTCTGGTGTTTCTGGAAAGGGCTTTGTTTCCAAGCAGGAATGTGAGATGTGTGAGTGGGGAGCAGCCTTGAAGTGCTTGGGAGCATCCCTGCGGTCTGTGCTTGCTCCATCCCTAGCAGGGATGTGGTGCTCTCACACAACGGGTTAATGTTTAATATCAGAGTTAGTTACTTACTTAGTGCATTAGTGTTAAAGTTTAATTTTCCCATGTCACTACATGGATGTGATGCTGTCCTCAGTCCCTATCCACTCCTCACCACGGCACTGGGCATCCCCTGCTGCAGGAGCTGATGTGGAGATGAAGTCAGCTCAATCCTGTTGCTCTCTTCAAAGATCATGTTATTACTCGCCCAGGTTTTATACTCTTTGTGGGCTTAGCCACGTATTTGCTTCCCCCTCGCTGGTTTGCCTGGCTCAGGAAGGCATCACTGCTAAGTATCTCCGGGAAGGCTGTTTGTACGTCCCGGGATGCGCTGGTGCAGCCGTGCGCCTAAAGCCAAGGTCACCCCCCCCTCCCCGGCATTCAGTTCAGTTTCCTCAGTCATTGCTGGTGGCTCCTCGTGTTCTTGCCCTGTGCCTGGGGCTTTTGGCTCATCCCTGAGCCTTTTCCCTTTGTGTGGGGTGTTGCTTGATCATGGAAGGGTTCAGCTTTGGCTGCTCCTCTTCTTGTGAAAGGCAGTGTGCATTTACAAGCTGCTGCAGGCACAGCAGGGTGCAGTGGCAGGTCGCAAGCCCTGGCAGGGCACAGGGAGCACTGGTGCAGGGGGAGCTTTCACAGACCCCTCACTGGTCTGCTCCAGGATTTGGGGTGCTGTATTGGGTACCAGCACTAACATGGTGCTGTATCAGGGTACGAGCAGTACCATGGTGCTGTGTTGGGTACCAGCAGTACCATGGAGCTGTATCAGGGTACCAGCAGTACCATGGTGCTGTGCCGGGTACCAGCAGTACCATGGTGCTGTACTGGGTACCAGCACTAACATGGTGCTGTATCAGGGTACCAGCAGTACCATGGTGCTGTGTCGGGTACCAGCACTGACATGGTGCTGTATCATGGTACGAGCAGTACCATGGTGCTGTGTTGGGTACCGGCAGTGCCATGGTGCTGTATCAGGGAACCAGCAGTACCATGGTGCTGTGCCGGGTACCAGCAGTACCATGGTGCTGTACTGGGTACCAGCACTAACATGGTGCTGTATCAGGGTACCAGCAGTACCATGGTGCTGTGTCGGGTACCAGCACTGACATGGTGCTGTATCATGGTACGAGCAGTACCATGGTGCTGTGTTGGGTACCGGCAGTGCCATGGTGCTGTATCAGGGAACCAGCAGTACCATGGTGCTGTGTCAGGTACCAGCGCTAACATGGTGCTGTTGGGTGTTGGTGTGTTGGGTGGTTGGTGTGTGTGGGTGTGTGGTGTGTTTGGTGGGTTGGTGTGTGTTGGGTGGGTCCATGGTGCTGTATCAGGGTACCAGCAGTACCATGGTGCTGTGTCGGGTACCAGCGCTAACATGGTGCTGTATCAGGGTACCAGCACTACCATGGTGCTGTATCAGGGTACCAGCAGTATTGTGGTGCTGTGCCAGGTACCAGAGCTACCATAGTGCTGTATTAGGGTAGCAGCAGTGCCATGGTGCTGTATCAGGGTACCAGCAGTGCCATGGTGCTGTGTCGGGTACCAGCACTAACATGGTGCCATCCATGCAGGAGCAGCAGCTGGTGGAGCTGGCAGCGGTGCGGCAGGCCCTGCAGGCTGACCTGGGCACTGCCATCCGCCGCATCGCACACCTGCAGGCGGCCCTGGAGGAGCGGCGCTCCAGCGATGACAGCGATGCTGAGAGGTGAGGAGAGGAGCAGAGGGAGCTGTGGGGGGCTGTGGGGCAGGCTCGGGTGTGCTGTGCTGCAGAAGGATGCTGCACCATGCAGAGGTGATGCTGGGGCGGCTGTAGCTGCATCCTCGTGTGTTTTTGCGGCAGCAGCATGTGTTTATGAACAAGGAACTTGGTGTTAATGAAAGTTTTCATGAAAAAGCATCACCCTTAAAACCATGCTGCCTGGCCCAGCTTAAAGTCAGTGAAAGGAGTGGGAGTAGCCCCATTTGCAGAGCAGGCTCCAGTCTCTCACACAGCGTGCTGCTGTGCATCAGCACATCCCCAGTGCTGGGTTTATTGATGATCTTGCACTTTGATCAGCTGCAGGAGCTGGGGGCTGGAGGAGCTGGTGAAGCAGCACAGAATGGGTAGAGGATTTTACTAGGAAAGAACGGGGAGGTGGGAATTCCAGCCAATGTTCCAGGTATTATTTCCACAGCCTCTCATTTTCCCCTCTGCCTCATTGCTAAAGGGGAATCGCGACAAATAGAGCTAAAACAAATGTATTTTAGAAAGATAGCAGAGATTCTTTATGTGCTCATTAAGCCAGGGCAGGATGAGAGAGAAACCACGAGCTCAGGGATTCACCCTCCATCAAAGAAAGTGATTCCCAACCCAGCCAGCTTGCTAACAGGGGTTGAGGGGCTGCCTGCAGGGACCCCGGGGGTTTTGCTGCCTGCCCTCCTCAAGCCGGGTGTCCCGGAGGTGTTCTGTGAGTGCAGACACTGCAGCAGCAGTGATTGCTGTGCAGGGGTGCATGCACGGGGGGTCCCTTTGCAGCCTGCAGTGTGGGGAGCAAGGGGAGAGGTCTTCATCCATGCAGTGCTACTGGCTCAGGCAAAACCCTGCTGTCAGGTGCTGGCATTGTTAGACTGGGGAGGTTTCCATCTCATCAGGCTCAGTGGCTTTGGGGAGGTCCTGTGAGTGCTGGGGCTGACTCTGCTTTTGTCCCTTGCAGCGTGCAGACAACGCAGGAGTCCCTTTGCTCCAGAAGAGAGACGTGAGTGAAGGGCAGGAGCCTGTGCCTGGTTGTGTGCTGGGCTGTGGGTCCCAAGCTGAAGGCAGGGCTGGATGGGCTTTTGGATGGGCTTGTTTTGTGTCTCTGTGCCCATCGACCCCCTCACTTTCCCTTTGAGCTCTGATAAACCAACGGGATGCTCTCACTGCTCCACGCTGCGCTTGGGGGACTGTGAGGCTGATTTGTGGCTTTGAAGGAAAACTGAGATCCTAATGGATTTCACCCAGTGCAGCTGGTCTGGGGGCTCCGGGTGGGTGGGCAGGGGTAGCTCTGACCCCAAGGGTGCATAGGGCACAATGGGGTCCCCAGGGTCTCACTGGCTCTGTCACTGCTGCTCTGGTCCCAGGCACTGCAGGCAGCAGTGGGGTTTTCCTGCCTACAGGGCACTTATAAAAGCACGAAGGAAACAAACACCCGTGGCACAAGGGCCAGGTTAGCTGGAAACGTTTGTTTTACCCCATCTGTGCTGGTGCCATGGGGCAGAGCCCATCAGCTGGAGCTGCCCTTGCTGCAGCCATGAGGAGTTCCCAGTCTGTGCCCTTCTCACATGCTCCAGGACCCTTCCCTGGTGCTTCCAGCCCTCCTGCCTGCACTTGCAGAGCTCATGGGGCCCTTCCTCTCCCCACAGGGATGCCTGCTCCAGCATTGGGTCCACACTCGGTCTGGAGCCCGCAGAGAGCATCAAGTCCTGGCCGGGTTCATCCACGGGCTGGTCCTCCCATGCAGGTGGCAGCGTGGCCGGGAGCATTTCGGCACAGTCCATTGGCAGCCGCAGCACCCAGAGCCCCAGGTAAGGGACCCAAAGCCCGCACTGGGCTGCACCACACAGGGCACCCACCACAAGCTTTATGGTAACAGGTCCCACCATGGTGGCACCACTGCCATGCCTGTGGTTCATGAGAGGATGCTGCAGACTGGCCCAGGGATGTGGGAGCTTCACCTCTGCTCCTTCTGGGGTGCACAGAAGGGAGGGTCCTGTGGTATTTAAGGTCAAAACACCAAATCAAGGAAGGTAGTCGCTGCCAGGCCAGGATCAGTGAAACTCTAGATGAAAGTCGCTACATCAAAACCATGCTTCAAGCAGTATAATATCCCTTGATGTATTCCCTAGAGAGAACTTAAAGAGGCGAGGCAGCCTATTTGAGGGTGTGTGTGCCATATGCTTGCCTTTCGCTGCTGAGGAAACAGGCTGCATTTATACAGTTCTAATATAAAATATGTTAATTTCTGACTGTAATGCTAATGGGCTGCGAGGGAGCTGGATGGTGGCCCAAGCACTCCTATGGCCAAACTGCCTCAGCTCGGCTCTGGTGGAGCTCCAGGCACCCTCCAGCCTACAGACAAACCCTGTTTGTACAGCACTGCAGGGTCCCAGAGAAGCTGGTTCGTTGTGTTTGTCCCGTGATGCGCAGGGATGGTGTATTGGACCATACATCACTATCTTCCCATCTTTTCCCCCATTCCTCCAGCACCAGGGCAGGGGCTGGACTGACGCTTGGCACAGCTCACTGTGGCATCCTCCTCACGTGCAGGTCTGTAGATAGGTGCTCCAAGCTGATGGTCTGGGGGGTTGCAGATTGCCATTGCACTGCAGACACTGGTACTAAGCTCCCTGCCCTGGTTCTGGTGTGAACTGTCCCCACCACATCCACCATTTGGACAGTTAAATAGCTGGTGCCAGGACTGACTTAGGAGCGATTCCCCTGGGAATGGACACCTTGGATGTGCCGGAGGAGCTGGTAGCATCAGTGTCCATTGCAGATACAAAGCAGAGACTAACAGCAGCCAGGCAGGGTTAGGGTTAGGGTTAGGGTTGTGATGGGTGGGAGTCCTGAGAGCTCTCTGGGACCTCACAGCCCACCCCATCACCCATCAGTAAAGCAATTCCTAAGTACTACCATGTTGCTCCAAGCCCTGTCCGACCTGGCCTTGAACACTGCCACGAATGGGGCAGCCACAGTTGGACCAAAGACTCCCAGGTAGTGCTCAGGAATTGCTCTACTGGTGGCTGCTGGGGTGGGCTGTGAGGTCCCTGTGCTCTAGTGGAAGGTGCCCCAGCCCATGGCAGGGGCTGGAATTGGATGAGCTTTAAGGTCCCTTCCAATCCAGAGCAGGCTGGGATTCTGTGATTCTATATAGGCTGGGCTGACCGTGGCCACTGTGAGAGGTAATGTGTACCTAGACCTGGAAACCTGGTGACAGTCTGTCTCTGTCCTGGGGGTGATGAAGAGGCGAATTGCAGATGCTGGTGTGGTGGCTGTGTTTGGCTTCAGCTAATCTAAGATGGAAATATTGGAGAGGAGGCTGCATGAAATGCAAACAAACAGACAGGGAGACGGGTAAAGTAATAAAAATGAGATCAGGGAAACAAGCTCTTCCTTATTAAGATTCCTTTGTCTTACACAAGCACCCAGAAATGAAAAATGAATCTTCCCAGCACTACATATGGGGTATTTGCTGAACAAACAGCTGCCAGGAGCTAGAAGAAAGCATAGCAGGCTGTTATCATCAGTGTGATGTACGGGAATGAGAGATTTGATTAACGTTTCCTTTGACTCTGCTATTTAAATGTGTGTACAAGGCGCTGGCCAGCAGGGCTAAGCCTCCAAAATATGGCACATTGAAGAGCTGGAACAAACTCTCTCTTTTATTATTTATTAAGAAGCCAATGCAAAACATCATGCATTTTCTCTGCCCCTCACCAGGCAGGCTGAGGTTGCACTGTAACAGGGGCTGACCTCGAGGCGCAGGCAGGGTGCAGACCTGCAGCACAGGGCCCTGCCTCTTGGCTCCTGCATCCTGCAGCATCATCCCAGCATCCTTCCCCTTCTTGAGCTCACAAACTGAGCACCCCAGGGCCCAGGGTTGGTGGAGATCCAACACATCTATTTTTTAACATGATGGTGTCAAAAGCAGGTTCTGATATAGGGAAACTGGGAGTACTTGTGTAGATGACAGCGTGACAAGAGAATCCTCCTCTGACAGAAATGAGGCCAGTCTCTCTCCCTGAAATGGAGTTGTCTCAGCTTTATTTATGAGCTCCTAGGAAAAGCATCCGAGCCAGACTTCCATCCCTGGTTGTGTGTTGCATCACATGTGTGGATTTTATTGTATAAATTATTTCAACTAGCATAATTGTAATCATGTTAATTGCTATGTAATCTGCACTAATTATTGTTGTATGTCATTTGCTTTGGTGTGGATGGCATATTGCAGAACTCCGTTTGGCTTACGGATGCTTTCCGAGTCAGCTCGGATGCTGTGGGATGGGATGGGACCATCCCGCATTGTGCCCTGCCTTGTGAATAGGCTTGAGGATGGCCAAGAGAAGATCAGCCATGGTTTTGGGGTGGGTTTTCTTTGGACAAGGTACTGCTACAGCGGTGTAGGGTGCAGTCACGGTGTCACAGCTTGACTGGTGTTAGTGGACAGCAGCCTGCTGGGATGCGGCAGCACCAGCTCCATCCTCTGTGCTTGTTCCATCAGAAACCTGTTGATGGCAAAAACTACTTTGTGGTCCCCAGGCTCCCTATAGAGAAATGAAGGTGGGATTTCAGTGTGCCTGTGGCAGGGCTGATGCCGGGGTGGGCTGCAGCTTGGAGCCACCATTGGAGGGTCTCTAGAAGCAGGTTTTGTCTTCCTAGAAAGAGAAGCAATGCTGGAAGGACCCGAGGTCTTTAGATGCTGGAAGGCAAGAGGAGAAGCATCAAAAGCAGTGAAATCCCTGCAGCGTTTCCCCATCACACAGTGCCTTTTGCTGCTCATCTAAACCCCAGGGAGGATTTGCATTTTCATTTAAAATCCAATCAGAGCCGCATGCTCTCACCAGGCAGCTGATGCTGCTCTGAGCTAACACACCATGACCTTGGCACTGACCCACCAGTGCTGGCACCACATGCACCAACCATGGGCCGATGAGCTGTGATCAGAGAGATGCGGCTTCCTTGGGGGGAATTGGGTTTTGCTTAATGAATGCAGCTAATAGGAACACTGGGGAGAAACAAGGGTGGTTTTGGGCTCCAGCTCTTCTGCTGAATACCAGTGCATGGAGAGCACGGGCAGGAGATACTCCAAGAGATCCCGGTGTGGACCCTGGGGGCTGCAGGGTCAGACCCATAAGACCCATGGGAGCTGGAGGAACAATCCCATGTTTGCAGCTTTTCTCCTATTTCAGGCTCTAAAGGTTCTCATAAAAACAGTAACTGTTCATCATGCTGAACAGGCCAATGAATAGCAGCATCTGAGCGCTCCACGCTCACAGTCCATTAGTGTTTCTCACCTCTCCAACTCACTTTTATCTCAGTCCTAACAACCAAAGGCAAATACGAGAGCTGGCTGTTTAATTTATGGAATCTGGTCGTGCAGCAGGCAGCTTACAGTATTATTTGTAAACACAGAGAGCGTTCAGAGCCATTTCTGTACAAATTGCCCAGGAAGGATTACACCAGCTATTTGGGTAAGATGCAATTTAGGATGCTAAGAACCAGCATTATCGAAATGTCTCCCACTATTAATCAGCTGCGATGCTTCCCGGGGTAGGCCTGGAGCTCGCTGTGTTCCAGGGAGGTGGAATCTCTGGTTAATTCATTCTGCAGTTAATAATCCCACACTTTGGACTGGTTTCATTCACTGTGGGCAAAGGGCATGGCGGGAGCACCGGGGCAAGGTGGGTACCGCTGTGCTGGCTGTGCTAGCTGGTGCCAGGGAACTGAGGCTGCACCATTCCCTATCCCTGCTGCACTCACTCCCTTCTCCCAGCCCTGGAATCTGTGTTCAGCCCATCTTGGCATGTAAATTATTTCACGGGTCAGCAGAGGCTGGGCTGAGCAGGTCCAGCGGTGACTGGATTATCCGCTCTCACCCCGTTCCCATGGCAACGCCAGCATTCCCGGGGCAGGATGCTTCATTACTGCGATGTAGAACTTGACCACTGCTCCCACACCTCGAAGCCTGCTGGCCTCGCAGAGATGTATTTATATTTGGATCCTGATGCTTTACTCTGCCCTTTTCCCTCCTCCCTCCTTTCTCAGGCAAGCTCATGTCCCAGCAGCCGGTTCCCAGTCCCCCTGGGCTGAGCAATCCCAGGGTATCAATGAGTGGGGATAATCTTTCTGCAGGGCCAGCAAGAGGATTCCCTTTCGCTTTTCCTTCCCCCCCCCCCCTTCCCTTTATCTTTTCCTTTCCTTTTATCCTTTCCCTTTTCCCTTTTCCCTTTCTCTTTCCCCTTCCCATGCTCTGGGGACAGTGTCCTGCTGTGATGGTGACCCCTATGGCTCCTTTTTGGTGAGCCCACAGGCTTCCTGCACCAGCCCTTGTTTGCCGGTGAGGTCCCATCCCCACACCTCACCTCCGTCACTCCCAGTTCAAGGGGCAGCCCCCGCCCAGGCGTTATCTGGCTCCTGCAACCCACAGTGCCGGCAGCCTGGGTGAAAGATGCCCTGCAATGCCGTTTGGATGCCTTCAGGGTGCTCCTCGAGCCACTTTCATGAAATTTTAGTGAATAATCTTTGGCTTTGGCAGAACTGAAAGAAATCCCACATCTTGCTGCAATCTGTCAAGGAAAAAGGACGTTTGAGGTATGCGTTTGGCAGAGCTGAGCTCGACCGCGCCAGCTTGGCTGACCTGGAGTTATTTAAGATAAAATCTTTGGGCATTGCCCAATGCTTGATGCAGCAGTGGGAGTTCATTTTGGGACTGCCATGCCAGGAGCAGCTTTTCGCTGCACAGCCCTGTCCTTGCTGAACGACATTGGAAATCCCATGGCTTAAACTAATGCCAGTATCTCTTGTTTAGGCTGAGCAGAGACGCCAAGGAACCCGCACCGATCCGGCCGGCTTCTTCCCGGAGCTCTGCCATGTCGGTGGATGCTGCGGATGGGGCGAGGATGGCGAGTCCCCTGCTCGGGGCGAGGAGACGGGAATATGGAAAACCTGCAGCGGATGAGGAGGAGCTGGGGAGCCTCAGGAAGCCTGGGGACAGGATGGGAGAGACGTCCCCATCGGTGCTGCGGCGGGGGGAGTCCCCTGCCCCAGACGGGAGGTTCCCCAGCCCGCTGTCTCCCACGGTGCCGAGGAGGAGGAGGAAGGGGGGGCTCTCCCCAGGGGCAGCGCTGGTCCCCAGCTCCTCGGCCGCCCTCTCCGAGTACATTGAGGAGCTGCGGCGGCAGAGGGGAGCGGAGCGGGAGCCGGGGCAGCCGGCGCTGGCTGACACCTCTCCCCTGCCCATTTACCGCACCATGGGTGCCGTGGGCCTGCGGCGCTGCAGGGCTTTCCCTGCAGCAATGGATGGTTCCATGGGGAAGTTGGATGGGAATGAGCTGGGGGAAGAAGGCGAAGGAGCAGGCGCTGGCCTCGTGCGCTCCTGCAGCCTGCGGAGCATGGCCTCGGAGCCGGCGCGCTCGCCGGTGCTGAAAAGAGCATCCAAGTTCGGCTCCTACGACTCCCTCCTGCAGAGCCTGGATGGGTCCGGCCGCCGGCCCAGCTCTCCGGCTGCGGGGATGGAGGCGCTGGGAACGCTGCGGCCGAGCTCCTGGAGGAGCTATTTGGAGCCGTCGCTGGAAGATGTGGAGGTGGGAACGGGCTCTGCGGAGCTGCTGAGCCCTCCCTCCAGTGACAGGCCGGGCGAGGGGAAGGGGAGCGACCCCTTCACCTGGAGAATCCCCACCCTCAACTACGAGCGCAGAACCAACGTCGACTTCGACGACTTCCTCCCGGCCATTCGCAAGTCCCGCTCCACCAGCAGCCTGGCCAAGCCAGGGAGGGACAGAAGGGATGGACACCGGCCCCTCACGGTGCGCTTCGAGGATGAGGCCATAGCGGGCACCTCAGCATCCTCCGAAGCGAAGGGAGCCACCAAGCGCAGCCCGGCCCTGCAGGAGGATGCTGGGAACGTCTCCGACTCCTCCTCATCCTCTGGCTCCCACCAATCCTCCCGGAGCGCCGACAGCATCAAGCGCCGGCCGGAGCCGCAGAGAGGGGATGGAGAGGGATGCAGCAGCAAAGCCAGCACCCAGAGCAGTGGGGCAAGCCGCCGGGCTGAGGCAGAAGGGAAGGAGGATGATGTCAACAGCATCATGAGGAAGTACCTGGGAAAAGACTAAGGTAACCCCATAGCTGGCAACACCACCGGGTCCGAGTCCACTGGGGTCCCCCCAAAAGAGGGTCCCCCAAGGTGCTACCATGCCTGCAGGCAGACAGGTCCTCCCAAACTCCTATCCCAATGCCCGTGCTTGTTTGGTTAATGTGAATTTGGCTTTGGCTGGATGCTGGAGGTCACCCTCATGGTTCAAAAGGGCTTCCCCCAGTTAGAAACTGCCTTGTCCAAGCCTTGGATCCAACCCCTGTATTTGCAACTGACACTGCAAGAATTGGGATTTATTACTGCGATGCAGGTTTGAAAGCAAAGTCCCTAATGAATGCACCACAAGTGTAATTAAGTGTTTAAAATAGATTAGGGAAACATTTTGTAAACCCATTGCCTTTAGCCTATCTCACTGGGTGTCAAGCTGTGCCCAAATTGACTAAGCCAACACGAGACGGGCGCACGTGTTAATGAAACATTTCTTTCCAGGAAGCACAATTTGCATAATGAAACCTCCCCACTTGCTCCAGACTTGGTTTCAAGAAGCTGCAGCAACGGCCTCGGAGCTGCACTGAGCAAGGAGCTGTGACCCTGCCAACTGCTCCCCTGCTCCTGCGGAAGAGCCCCTGGTAGGAAGCTCGTCACTTACACAGAGACTGAAGGCGGCTCCCTGGAAACCATGGGATGCTTTCACAGACTGAGACTCTTAGGGTTTAGACACTGTTTCTTTCTGCTCCTTCCCCCTTCCCCATCACTGCCGCTTTGCTCAGGGCCAGCCGCGGGGACAAGGGACTTTCTTGTTCTCCTGCAGTTGTTTGACTCAGGAGTTGGTGCTGTCATTGAAGCCCAGCGGCTGCCATAGGTGCCTGATAACATGGGATAAACCTGCTCTAGAGCTGGAGGAACACCAAACCCCATCCTTTGTAACCCAGGAGGCCTCATCCTGTGTAGCACTGCTCTGAAATCAGCAGCAGGATGCATTTGGGTCTTGGTGTGACATCCGCACGCTCTGGAGCTTTAATAATTCCATAGATGTCTGAAGGCAGATCCGTACGTGCTTTCACAGCTGGTTGGGATGTCTGAGCACCTGCCACTGGGCTGCAGGGGCTGCGGGTGGGTGAGTGGGAGCCTGCCTTCAGATGTCTGCTTGGGTTTTACACAATAAAATACTTGCTTCTTTGACACAAGCCTCTTCTTGTCCTTCCTCTCCCTGCAGGAAGCCAAGCGCTCCCACTGCCACCTCCATCTCCCTGAACTCACTAAAAGCTCTTTTCCCTTCCTGCCTAGAAGAGACCCAAACTTGCTCAGTTATCAGAGGTCTGTGGCATGAGCAAATCTCTCCTGTCCATCAGTGGAAACCTGCCCTAGTGCAAGGTGTGCCTGCCTAGGGCAGGGGTTGGAACTGGATGAGCTTTAGGGTCCCTTCCAACCCAAACCGGTCTCTAATTCTATGATTCTAAGTAATTTGCTGAACTGGGAAGCACGCACCAGTTCCACATCCCCACTGGAGCCTGCGGGGCAGCCACAGTGCAGCATCGCTCAGAGAGGCAAACTGGGCACTTGTCAGCGTTTTAGTTCGCCTCTGGGATTCGTCCCATTCGTTTCTAATTTAAACCAAAGCCTCGCAGTGAGAAGCATTTTCCTTGTCACAGATGAGCGCCAGAGCCCGGCTGGGGCTCACATCAGCACTTTGCTCGGCTGCTGGGAGGCTGTCAGCAATTCCCAGCAATTCCCGGGTCCCCGACGGCTCCATGCTGCAGACAGCGGGGCAGGCACAAGGTGACATTCCCTGCACCTCCAGGTCTTCCTTTTGCCATGTGTGACTCATGCAAGAAGACAGCAACTGAAGAAATTACCTCTAATTGGTTTAAAATTGGCCTTTCTGATCATTCTCTGCTATTTCTGGAAACCAGAAGCAACACTTTGTGTAGCTCTTGTGTGCTTCTTAACTGAAGCTGGGACCGGTTGGGTGATGCTCCTGGAGCCTCCAGAGGTACAAAACAGCTGGAAAAAAGGTGCTGTGCAACCACAACCAGGTCTGTGCTGTGGGAGAGATGGGGAACATGGGGTACAGGGCAGTGAGATACCAAGCAGGACAGGGATCAGGGGGTGAAGGCAGATGCTGACCAGGAAGAGCATCACAGCATGACTGCTGCACACAGCATCACAGCTCTGTCACTCTAACCCATCCCTGTGACACATGGTGGGGGGGTCTGCAGGTTATGAGACCCTCGGCTGGTGGCATGGTGGGGAGGGACACCCTGAAGGGCACTCAGTACCCATGGCAAGCATCCAGCCCTGCTCAGCATCATCCCACCTCCTGCCCCCAAAGGCTGACAGACCTACATGCACTGGCAGGCCGAGGTGTTGCTCTGCAGCTCGGTTTTAATCTCGCCTCAAAACACTACATAAATTGCTCATTATTTGGTGGCTGTAGCAAAATGATTCCTTCGACACTGAGCCTTTGATGTGGAATTACTACAGCGGTGGGTTTGCTTAACACGAAGCTGTTACTATTTAAGCTTGCAGCAGGAATGCAGATTGGTGGGTAATAACACTGACTTCTATTCTTTTTGCCTTTTCCTTTGCAGGACACGAAGGAAATTGCCCTGTCACTAGGAATGGCTTTGCACATCCTTTAACAGCAAACGTGGGGAAAATGATGCTGGGGCTGGAGCTTTTCAGGCTGAGTCCAGAGAACTGTTTGCCCTTGAAGCAGCAGGAGAGCAATGCTGATGGGTGGTGGGACCAAGCCATCCATCACCTCTGGACAGCAGTAAATACTGTGGGTATATGGCACAGGGTGGGAAATGCCTGTTCCCTGCCCGCTCTGAATGCACCAGAGGCAAGTAACCGATGTCCAGGTCAGTTGAGTTTAGGACCATGGCAGTTTATAGCCTGGGGGGGGAGGACAGCAGTTATTCTCTTTGCCCCTGAGTTTTAGCCACATTTACCTCTCTCAGCACAAGAGCATTGCTGCGTGCCGCTGTGAGGGATGGTGCCCACAGGGAGGAAGGATGCTGTGCCCTGTGCCAAGCTGCTGACATACAAATGGTGCCAGACCAGTTTGGGGTCCTGTAAGGGAGCTTTTCCCCTTGGGCATGTCCATGTCACCCACAGCGAGTGGAGAGTGCTGCCAGCTCAGAGCCCCCTTTTGGCATCCTTTACCTTGGTGCATCACAGGGCCTGGTGCTGTGAGGGTACCCCCATCACCCCCCATCACCCGCCTGCCTCCTCTCCAAGGAAGGCAGGCACTGGGAAGGGGAAATATCAGAGGGAGAAGCACCAAGCAGCTTAGACTGCCAAGTTTATATCTATTGTAATTACAGCATGGATGAGCCTTTGGAGAGCCTTCGTCAGAGACATGATCTCTGTGAGCAGCTCCTTCCTTTGCATGATGCTCATCATCACACTGAGAGTGCCCAGTTCATTAGCAGGTAGATAAGCCTCTTTTCAAACAGATAAGCTGGTTTTCCCTGTGGCTGCATTTGGGAACACTCTGCTTTGATTCCTACCTCTGCTCAGTGGGACAGCACACACACAATGGTGCACATCCTCACTGCATCCCTCTTGGCGATAGGACCTGACAGAGCAGCCGGGGCTGCTGCCACAGGCTGGTGGCTCCAGCAGCCAAGAAGGGATTGAGGAGCCTCCCCTCTGCCTGCCCAAGCAGGGCCAGGCAGCGTTCTGCTCCCGCCCCACATGTGATAGGATTCAATTTCATGCCTGTTGGATGCAGGGAGTTAATACCCTATCGCTGCCATGCACGGAGCTAGATGTGTCTGTTCCAAAAGGGAGATATAATTGAAGTCATTCTTCCTGCAGGTGGTTCAGCAGGCGTGGGAGCTCCTCTTGCTCTCCTCAGTGTTTGCCACTGTGGCTGCTCTCGCAGCCAAGCCCCAAGCGCACTTTCACTGCAGTGATTCACTGGTGACCTTCAAACAGGCTTGGGATGGGGAATTCCCTCTACAAAGAGGTGAGACAAATCCTTCCTGGCACAGCAGAGCTGGGCTCGTCAAGTCTGATTGCCTCTGCCAACCTCCCTCCTCCTTGTGTGGATGGAGAGCAGGGCCAATGCCCCCGTGAGGGACCACAGGGGTGACCCCAAAACCTGGGTCCCTTGAGGCTGCATGGTTCTGAGTTACAGGATGGGCTTAAGCCATTACTTCATATTGTATCATAATATGATTATATTTATATCATATTATATTACATTCTATTACATTCTATTACGTTACATCACATCACATTACATGTATTCCATATATCTATGTATTATAGAGGTGCTTGCTATGTCATCAAATTAATGGCTATTAGGGAAAACCCAGCGTAATTATCCTCATTCTATTTTCTAGTTCTCACTTAAAGGGACTTCTGTTTTCCCCTGTGTGCCCAGAGAAGCTGTGGCTGCCCCATCCCTGGCAGTGCTCAAGGCCAGGTTGGACATGGGCTTGGAGCAAGCTGCTCCAGTGGAAGGGGTCCCTGCCCGTTGCAGGGATTGGAACTGGATGGGCTTTAAGGTCCCTTCCAACCCAACACGATGGCCATGGCTCTTGGGGAATTACTGCTTCTCCACAGCTCTCAGTCAAGCCGCTCATCTGAGCTGTAAGTGATGAATTTCTCTGAATTGAAGATCTGAAAGAGCAGTGAAAGCTGGATTCCAGTGAGAGGTCCCTGTGCTTGTGCAGCGCATTGCAAACCAGCCAGGGAGGAAAGTCTCCACAGGAGGAACCTTTCCCGAGTAACCTGCGGTTCAGGGAGGTGTTTAAAGGGAAGAAGAAAAGCCCAGCAGAAGCAAAGCACCGGTGTGAGCTTCATCTGCATTCCTATTGCAGAGCTTCAGCAGTGGCAAAACGAACTGAACCCACCCAGAGAGCGCTCAGAGGAACAAGTGCAATCCCCAGCACCGGGGCAAACTGTTGATGCTGAAAACGCTTTTCAACGTGAATATTGATGCTATCATTGGCAGGCTGGGGGGGGGTGTGACACAGGGATTCTGCCTTGGGAAAGAGCCCCTCGGAGGTGGCTGTAACCCTGTGCTCTGAGAGGAGCTATCACACTGCTGCTGATGTGTTAAAAACAGCTCAAAGTCTTGGGGTTGCATTGAAAACAAAGGTAGGGGGGGTTGGTACCTGTTCATTTTCATTCCTTTCCAGCAGCACAGCCTTTGTCAACAGCCATCCCACAGCATAAACCCACTCTGCTTTGCCAAAGTGGGATCTCAGTGGGAAGCTGCATGCGGAGCACAGGACAGCCCCAGCCTTTCCCAAGGCTCCTGTCCCAGGGAAGAGGGACCAGCACCAGGGTTTGCTGCTATCACAGGTTTGGGATGCTCTAGGCAGGATGCTCGCAGGGACTGTGGTGGCTCATGCGAGCACAGGGAGTGTGGGCAGGGATCCAGGGAAACAGGGCTCCGTGCTGAAAACGTGAACATGTGCTTTAGGGGAAGTGCCAAGAAAGCAACATTTGGAGGTTAAAGAATGGCAGAAAACAGACAGATTTCTGCATGTGAGATTCAGAAAGGACTACTGTGAGTTCCGCAGCATGCAGGCTGTGATGCTTGTAACCAATGGATGTTAACAGAGGCTCTGGGATCCTCCTCTGAATGGTGTCAAGTGTAATTGCTGTGATGCATGGGGGATGACAAAGGAGGGGATGAAGGTGTTCGGGAAGGGGAGCAGTGGCCAGGGCAAAACCAGGCAGAGAAGGGGAAAATCAAAGGTGTGCACCCAGACAAGGCTTTGAGGGCTTTGCTTGGAGAGCCCAGGCACAGGGAAGGTGAGGGGTGTCTTCGGCCCTCCATCTTTGGACTGATGTCGCCAATTACAGCTCTGAGCCCGAAACACCCTGCAAATTGAGTTATTTATTCCTATGCAGTGTGCTCACAATTGCAAAAGGGATTCACTTAATTGGAAGTGCAGCCAGCATGTTAATAACCCCATAGAGGGGCGAGACGTGCACAGACGGGAGAGAAGTGTTTAATCTCCGAGCGATCGCTTGATGTTAGGGAGAGCTTTTAGCTTCCAATCGCGCTGAGCAAATAACACTGCGATCCCACGAGCAAGGAGCTATTTTTGTCCTTTTGCACAAGCCCTAGGTTTAAATTTGACATGATAATTGTGAATTATGTTCCTTCATTACCATAGCTACGGAAGGCTTTGACCAGCTACTGGATCACCTTACTAATGGCTGCCACAGGGATGCGGTGCAGCATCGATCGCTGGCAGGGGGCTGCTGTGACATCACTGAGCCAACACTGGTTCCATGGGGCACATTAGGGATGCAGGGTCAACATGGAAAATACCCTGTGCTTGTGCTTAAAGCACTTGAATTGTAAGAGGTTGCAGCTTTATGTGATGAACCTGGCTAACAAGGGGGGCTGATGGTCACCTGCCACTGCTCTGCTGGCTCTTGTAGATCCCAGGGGGCTCCTATGATGAGCATTGCACTCAGAACCAGCTTAGAGGGTGAGAAAGGCTTCTGAGCACCTATTATTTATCAGCCCAGGGTGCTCCCCTTTCATAGGGGCTTTTTTTAGGAAGGAGTCTCAGGACCTGTAATGATTTCCCAGCTTGGAAGGTTCTGGAAACCCAAGGAAGCATGAAAAGGGGCAAGGAACTGCTGGTTCAGGCACCAAGGATGCTGCAGCGAGGCCATGCCCAGCCCTGCACATCCTCAGGGGGACACAGGACCCAAGAAAGTATTTGCTTATAGAGCATCAGCCCAACATGGTCATGGAGCTGCATCTCCTTGATAGCACTATGGTACTGTCCTGGGACACGGAGCTGGGAGCAGCACCCTCCTGTTTGCACTGGACTGTGGGCAATGGTTGCGGCAAACCGGGTCCTGTGCTGGTCCACACGAGGTGTGACAGCAGAGCATCCCCGTTCCCACCTGCCAATTAATCCTTTGTCTTGTTCGTACCTGGGAGCAGCTTGTCTGGGCTGCTCCAGCCTGTCTGCTTCCCCATGAATAATACAGCCCAGCGGAGAGGCTGCTCAGGAATTATGCAGTGATTGCAATTAGTGTGGCAGGTGGAACAAGGGGGAATGTGGGGCACGGAGGGGATGTTCCCTGCAAGTAGGAGGGGAGGATGGAGCCCAGACTGGTGCATCCACAGTGTGTGCTGCTGCCTATTAATAGCACCCAGCTCCATGTCAAGGACAAGGCCATTAATGCTGGAGGAAGCATTTCTGCCCAGCCCTGCAGTGATGGTACTGAGTGGTTTCCTGCCAGAAACCTCCTCTCCTTCCTTCAGCCATCTGACAGCAGAAGCCCTGGATGCTTGGCACAGAACTGCATCACCTCCTGCTTGGAAATGCCCCAAATGCCCCATCCTGCTCCTTGGGCTGTGCTCAGCCTCCTACATCGGGGTTTGTCCCTGCCAGGACAGGGCTGTGGGATGCACATGGTCACAGGTATGGTCCCAGGGGAGCAATCATGAGATCCTGGCTATGAAGACATCCCTGTGCGGGTGCCATGGGGAAGGGTGAAGCAGTTCTTCATGAGGATGCTCAGCTGGCATCTGCTGAGAGGAAGAGGGACAAGTTCCAAAACCAACGCAGCAAGAGGCTGAAATGCTCTGCACGGCTCTGGTTGTAAACCTCCCATCTGAGCTGCATAAACTACCTTCAGGAGGTTCTCAATGACTGCTACTGCTAAACCCAGGACAGTTCCCAAGCTGCTGTGAGCAGGGATTGCACTGAGGAACGCGCCCTGCACCCAGGGACAGCCCCATGGAGCAGTGCCTGGAGGCTGCACCTGTGTTCTGTGCCTACCACCCCCCCCCATAGAGAGCACCAGGAACCTGCTGGTGAATACAGCCAGAACCCACTCGTTCCCATACACAGGGCAGAGTATTAATATATTCCTGCCTATTTTGGAGCGTGCTCCTGGGGAGGAAAGCCATTATTTAAACATTAATTCCTTGTGTGGGCTCTCCTGCAATAAAGCAGGAGTGCGGAGGTGTTGAAGGAATTACGCTGCTATTTAATCACGGAGTAATTACAGGACCACAGCTCTACGGAGCGGCTCTGATTGACTTCCCTGCCCAGCCCAGCCTCAGTGCACGCAAGGACTGAGCTCTTTGACACCAAACACACACAGGGATGACTTCACATTGGGCATGGCCTCTGCATCTCTGCTGCAGCATCCTGTGATCTCCCTGGGCTCCTGCACGCTGCTGGAACCACACCACTGCCAGCACTAATGCAGGATGGTCAGCAGGAGCTCACCAGGTTCCATATATATACATATATATATGTATGCAGATATACAGAGTCCTGCAAAGTGAGCCGCAGCTTGGACAGGGCTTTAGCCCCATCACACAGAACAGATACCCCAGGGGCAGCCCATGGCAGTGATTTGAACCTTATTTTGCCATAGAAATTCCACCATTCCCATCAAAATGCTGATTTGAAGGCCAGAGGGATTCGGCAGGGTCTGGGCTGACCTTCAAGCAGGGTTTATTGAACTCCTCCATTTGTGCTTGAGCTTAAAGGAAAAAACATCCCATCTTAATCTGAGAAGTGCCACTTCCCCTCGCCAGTTTGTTCCAGTGGTGAATTACCCTCACTATTAGAAATGTGTCCTTTGTTCCCGTTTAAATGAGTCTGGCTCCAGCTTCCAGCCATTAGTCCTGTTATGCTTTCCCTGTCAGATTAAAGGGCCCTTTCAAAGCTGCTTTATCCCAGGGAAGGTTTTTCCACAGCAAATTCAAGGCATCCCTGGATCCTCGGCTCTCCTCAGTCACACAGGCCCGCTCCCCCCTCGCCTCTCAGAGGTGTTTTTTCCAGACCTCACAGAATTTTCCTACCTCTTTTATTCCCCCTCTCCCATTTGCTCAAATTCCTCTTTAATTAAGCACGGCTCCCAGACCTGCCTGGAACATTCCCTTCTGTCCCATGAGGATGGAAGGAGCGGAGCAGAGCCACTGCCAGCCCCACACCAGGGCCACTTGCTCCAGCACGGCGCATTGGAAGCACATCACAACCTGCAGCCCTGTAAGTGCCTGTTGAGCTGCTTTTCTCTTGCAGCCTCTAAATTCCTTTCACATTCGCTGTTTTCTGGGAAGCAGGCTCTCAGTTTGTGAGCAGAGCCTGTATTTTCTGCCTCTGGTTTGTTACATCACCTTGAATTGTACTGAACTGCATTGTCCCTTGGATTTTACCACATAACCCAAATCTCCTGCCCCTGACGGACACCAGCATTCCCAGGAAACGTTGCTCTTGAGCTGCTTTCCAGCAGCACCCAAGTCTTGCAGAAAGGTAGCTGTGTCCAAGGCAGTTTCTTAATCCCACAGCATCAGCAGCACCTCTACCAGCAATAATAGGCTTAGCATCAGGCCCTATGACTTAAGCTCCTTAACAGGAGTAATGCTGGGTTTGTGGGGAGATGAGGGCAATGTTCCCACATAGGGATCCCTGCTCCCACCCCCACCAGTGTGGGAAGCACTAGGAGGACTCCCTCCCATCCCAGCACATCCACGGAGCCATGCTCTTCATCCCGTATTGCACCAGGTTTGGTGCCAGCACCCAGTGAACCACAGAGAGCTCGGATGAGGTTACTCACACCTTGCTGCTTGTGTTGTGCGAGTGGCTGTGAACAGACCCAGCATCACTCCTGCCTCCTGGCTGGGTGACAAGCAAACAAGCTGAGACCATGCACCACCTACCAGGGCACAGGAGGACGTGTGTGTGCGGGGGGGTGCCTGCAGCAGTGAGGAGGATCTCTGGCAGCCTGAGTGAGACAGAAGGTTCTGACAAGACCCCGCAGAGCGAGGTTCATAAATCATGGATGACTTGCTCAGCCCTCCTCTCTTGGAGCCAGGTTCTTGTGGACCTGCTCCTCCTACTCAGAGGAGCATCCAGTGATGCCACAGCGGCATCCCGTAAATAAAGGTCAGACTCCTGCTCATGGCTGCCCACGTGAGTCACTGCTGGGTCCCACAAGGGCATCAAAGGAAAACACTCCATGTTCCCAGGCCTCTGCATCCCCACTGACCACAGAACTCCTGGCTGTCCCCTCGCCCTTGCTCTGGGCTCTGCTGGCAGCGCTGAGCTGCCAAAGCCCCAGCACAAGCAAGCTCCGCCAAGCATCTGCAGCCAGTGCAGGCGCCCAGAACGCACTGTGCACAGAACTGACTGTGCTTCCAGCAGCCTGCCTGGGCTTCCTGCGCGGCCTTTGTTCGCCAGAGGCATTTACACACAGGAAAAGCACCAGTGGGAAAGGCACCCGAAGGAAGAAAACAGCCTCGGCGGCAGGGAAGTGACCTGGAGGGTGAGCAGGGCTCTTGGCGTCTGGGTGGCTTCAAGCCCCATCAAAAGGCCTTGGTCGGTGCTGCAGGGAGGCAGTCACAACCCATGACGCTTAGGGAGCACAGCCCCAGGGACCTGAGGGGCTGAAATGCTGCTCTGGGACCTGCAGCTTGGTACCAGGGGATTAAGGGATGTGATCCTGGAGTGAAGTGCCCAGCACCAGGGCAGGAATGCACCATTCTGAAGTTGTAGCCCGGCCCACAGCTCCTGGCAGGTTTTATGGCTGAAGAAATGGATAAATGAGGTGTCTTGCCCCAGCAGGACTCCACAGACATCCCTGCCCTGGCTCCTAAGTGATGCTTTAAACACTGTCCATGTTAAAGGGCCCATCTACTGCTGCCAGGAGCATCCTCTGCCACCCCCAAGCCCAGCAAACATCCACAGGGCCCACGTGTTGCCGCATGAGTGAGGGTTGTTCTGTACCGACCCAGGAGCCGAAATAAATTGCCGCTATACAATGAAGAGGCACTTTATTGCTAAGGCATTAGGCAAAGCTAATGTAATCTGAACTGATATTGAATACAAATCCTTGACTGTGAGTCACCCTGCTCTTACATTGTGTTCTGCGGCGGAGGAGCGGCGTGCCTTCAGAGAGCCAGGCATTAGGGGAAAATAAGACAGGAATATGCTTTTCTTTCTCCCTGTGAAAGGCAGCTGCAATGGCAGCCAGATCACCCAATCACTGCAGTAATTAATAAGTGTTTGGAACCTCCTGAGATTGATTGCATCATTATAACACCCAGTGAAACCTAAAGAGAAAGAGCTCACGGGGGAAGACGGTGCTGATTTCTTGTTCACTTTGGCTCTGCTCACTTGCAGAAAAAGCTCATCAAAGCCAGAGCAGTTCAGGAGCCCACAGAGGGCTTTTTTTTCCTGGATATTCATTACAAGTGGCACAAGACTCTGCGACTGCTTCTGTTCTTAAAGCCCAATACGGGGCCGAGCTGCTGCATCAGGCAGCGATGAGCTGCTCAGGGATGCTCCTGCCACCTCTCTGGTGCTCCATCACTGCTTTCCCATGCACAAATCCTGCTGCCCAGGCTGAGGAGCTTCATCTTCCACAGCCCAGCTCAGAGGAAATCCCTCTCTGAGAGCATAGTGGAGGAGCTGGGATCCTGCTCAGCAGGACATTTGTTCTGCACAGGATGATTGTGGGTGCCACATTGGTACACGACACACAATTAACAGCCATAACAGTGCTTCATAGTGATGGAGCATCCTTCACCTCTGGGTAGGAAAGCATTTCTGCAGACACTGATTAATGGAGTCCCTAAACCCTCCTGCGAGGCGGGCGCTGTCGATGCACCCAGCAGTAGGTGATTGAGAGTCGAGCATGGCCTTGTGCTGAGTTAGGGAATTTCTGCTGCTCACCATACCTGAGGTCAATACTAATGCAGTCCTCGAGCCCGCGGCCAGCTGGAGGCTGAAACTCTTCTAAACCAGCCAAGAACCTTTCCCTGTTTGAGCTCTCCCTTTCCCTTTAGCTTCTTGTTGCAAGACCAAGCAAACCTGGGTAAATCAGAGCAGTGTCTCTGCTCCACCAAGGCCAAGAGCCCCAGAGCATCCCAGACAGGGAAAAGCTCAGCCACGATGAAGGGCAGAGGTATCTCTGCACAGTGGATGCCCACACTGAGCTTCCATATCCCCCATCCCCTGCTGAAGCCTGCAGCAGGCAGTGCTGGGGACAGCCCGCTCCTCCTCTACACCCTACAACAGGAATTCTCGAAGCGTGCCAAGAAAATAAACATGATCCCAGAATGAAAAAGCAAAATACCTCCCACTCATGCGTTGGATCATCACCCTGTCAGATACCCATGCTGCGAGCACATGGGCATGAAATAACCATGAGTGGCTGAGCGCAGAGATGGGGCTCCAGCACAATGAGGTGTCATCCTGGCTGCAGCACGCTGCCAGCCCCGTGACAGCCCAGACCCCTGTGCACCAAGCCCAGCACTGATGCCATGGCCCTGCAAGGTGCTGAACACATCTGCTGCTTCCCCTGGCTTTGGGACAGAGGAATGAGCTGTGCCTCATGCTGGAGCAAAGCTGATAGCAAAGGCAGTAAGTCATTTGCTCCTCTCCCTCTCGGAGCACCCCTGTTTAATGAGACTATCCATCACCAGGGGTTTTTAAGCTATCAGCACAGTTCAGGGTGAAGGACTCGGCCATCTGTCACAGGGATCCACCAGTGGCTGCAGGCAGAGGCACTGGATGTTTCCCAAAGCTTAAAGCAGCATTGCACTGAATCCTGAACACCGATTCGGAGTGCAGCAAAGCTCCTCATCCCACCAACAGCACAGCCAGGCCCAGAGAGGCACCTGCTGCTTGGTCACGTTGCTCCAGGCTCCCTGAGCCAAGACCACTAATCCCGACCTGGGATCAGCCACTTCTCCAGCCCAGCAGCACTGGGAACGCTGCACGCGCTGGAGCTCTACAAGGAGCAGCCTGAGCCCGGGCTGCTGGAGGCTGCATACTGAAAAGGTCAGGCTGACACAGTGCAGCCTTCAGCAGACGATGCCCCAGCCCCTGCATCCCTCCCCTTGTTTATCGGCTCTCCTGAAAAACACAGGGGGAAGGGAAGCAGCTCTGGAAGGAGAAGGCGCAAGGGCAGCGGGATGAAAGGGGATGGAAGCAGATGGCAAGATGGGAGGGACCAGAAGTACCTGGAAGGGTTGAACTGCGGAGAATCGCTCTAACACGCGAGTAAGCGCATTCTCCACAGTGCTGTGCGCTGCAGGAGGACAGGCAGAGGCTCTGCTCCATGAAATCAATCCCACCCAGCGCACACAGGCCCTTCTGCTGGAAACCACCGCTCATTCCATCAGGAACCCTTCCTGGGTCTCGCTAACCCACCTCTGATCAACACCCACAGCCTGCAAATGGAATTAGAGCAGCAATGAGTAATTGCGACCTTGTTTTCAGAGTGGAAGAGAGCTTCTGAAAGTGAGAAATGCCAGGAGTGACTGGTTTGCAAGGAGGTGTGGGACACGCTGTGAGCCGGGAGGAAGCGCGCACGGGGCAGCATTGGGAGCAACACAGTTCCATGGTGTGGAGCCTGGTGCTGCACCCTGAAGACAACAGCCACAGGCACTGCACACCATTGCAAGTTCATGTGTAAACAGCAGCTTGTGACAGCACACGAGCATCGCTCCGCAGCACCATGGAAGCACAGGCTCAGTGATCCCCAGAGAGATCTATTCCATGAGCATGGAGTTTTGCAGAGTGAGGAGCATCCTTGGTCAGGGCTGGATCACAGGCCCCTGTGCCCATCCCCGTCCTGAATGGCTTTGCTGCATCAAACCAGCCGCAGGGCAGGGTGATGGACCACACTGAGCCAGTACATTCCTGAGGTTCAGGGGTCCCGGGCAGCCCCTTTTGCTGACAGTCAGGCTTTGCAATGGCCACTGAGATGCTCATCAAGGCACTGGGGCACACAGCAGCCTTTGCACAGGAGGAGCTGCCCTTCCCTCCAGCCCTCTTGTGCCATGGGGCCTTTTACCAGCTCCAGAAACAAGGGGAAGAGGAGCCTGGAGCTAATCTGAGGCAGCCCCCACCTGGGGCAGAAAGGCTCTTTGAGGATGCTGGAGAGCATCATATGGGGGCTCTTACACACAGAGGAGCTTTTGATGCTCCCAGAGGGTTTTGTAGGCACAGAACAGAGACGGCACTAAAGAGGGGCATGTACACTGCACAAATCTGCCACCACATGTACAGAAAAGGAAGCAAATGCAAAAGTTTTACATAAAGTCTTAATTTTGGAAGAACCACAAGAGAAAAAATAATTAAAAATCACTGTTCTTGGTTACAGACACTACATTATCAGTGTTACACACTCGAGCCCTTGGCTCCAAGCATGGAGGCTTACACAGCTCATCCTCTCATCATCCTCACACCCAAGAAGCAGCTGGGGAAGGTCCCCATGACTCAGGGCTTGGTCATTGCCCCATCACACCCTCACATGTGTGCACCCCAACACGGGACCTGCACGTGAGCACAGCCCAACACAGGAAGCATCTTTCAGGCTGGGAGGAGGCCATGCACCAGCACTGCCTGGGGACATTCATTAACACAAATTCATTACAACCAGGACACGCAGAGCTGGGGTCCCACGAACAGGAAGCTGAGCATGCTTTGGACTGGGCAGGCCAGGCCTATTCCAAAAGTGAGCCTCTCAACACACATCTTGCCCAGTGCTCTCTGCCCACCCCCATCTCCATCACTGCCAGGTCTAACCCTGGAGCCGTGGCACCAGGACCACCAGCATCCCCCTGGAGAGGCTGCTGGTCCTGGAGCCGCTGTGTCTGGGGGCTGCCACCCTTCCTCCCTCTGATCCTCCCATGTAATAACACACTGCCACACTTGACAGCTTCCCTTATCTGCTGCCAGGCTGATCAGTTCTGGCTGTAGTTTCATGCTGTTATAAGCAATCACACTTGTAAAGCAAAAACCATGGCTGCACTTCATAACAGAGGCACAAAGCTGGCTTTTAGGTGCTGGAGAAATCCCAGCTGGCAGCTCCAACCTCTGTCCTTCCCCATGTCCCTGCAGCCACCCATCCCCACCCCTGCTTTCAGACCCTTTCCCCATCCAGATCCCTTGGGGTTTTGCTGAGGCAGCAGCTTGCAGCACCCGCACCAGGGCACGCAGGGATGCACTCGGGGCAGCACGTGCTTTGCATTCACCACAGACCACATGCGCCATCAACACTTAGCCCTGAAGAAGCCTGGGGCTGGCTCTGGCACAGCAAGAGAACAAGCACATTGATGATGCTGCAGGACTTTGCTGTTATGGTGTGTGGCTCCAGCAGCACAGCCCTGAGCCTCCACCAGCCTTTTGCGGGGGCTCAAACCAGTCCTTTTGCACAGGGATGGAAGGGGTTGTTCCAGGGATCAGAAACCACCCCCCCCTCAAAGACAAGTACTTCTCCCATGGGGTGAATCTGACCTTGGTAAGATGCTGCCTCATCTTCCCTGGGCTGTCAGGAGCAGGGGGACCAGTCAGGGCTGGGACAGGCAATGAGCGATGCTCCAGTTCCTGCTGCACCCACCACAGGGAGAGCACCAGAGCTGGGAGAGCTGAACCCAGGGCCAGGCAGGGCTGATTTGAGGAAGAGAAGAGAGGTTTAAGCCATTTGCAGCTGCGTTTTAAAAGAAGCCATTTGCAGACGTGCCAATGGGGACAGATCACCCCAGGGAGACTGCACCAGGCTGGAACCCTGGGGCTGCATGAAGCTGTCCTTCACTCCCACCCTGCTTCAGAGAGCTGGGCTTGGGCGCCCAGCATTGGATGGGAGTGCAGGACACCAGCCCCTGAGCTGGGATAGCCGCTGATAGCAAGAAACCATCCCACAAGCCAGCCCTGGCAGCACACAGCTACTCACCATTCACATAGCAGCAGCTCAACCATCCTCACCTCAGCCCTGCTCCATGGGCAGCCTCCTCTGCACCAGCAGCATCAGGGTGAGGCAGTTCCAGCCCTTTTTAATGGCTCTCAGTAACGATCCCCAGGTGGGAGCAAACATCTCTGTGCTGTGGCTGCCCCTCAGCTCCAAACCTTCTCCAGGGAATCATGGCATGAACCAGGTTGGACAAGACCTTTAAGCTCATTGAGTCAACCCCAAGGCCACCACTAACCCATGGCACTGAGGGCCTTGTCTCCACACTGTGCGAATGCTTCTAGGGACAGTGACTCCAGCAGTGCCCTGGGCAGCCTGTTCCAATGCCTGAGCACCCTTTGGGGAAGGAATTGTTCCTCAGCTCCATCTAAACCTCCCCTGGTGCAGCTTGGGGGTCCATGCCAAGGAGCATCCCTGTGCAGGCTGCATCAGCCCTGGGATAACGCTGGTGTAGCTGTTATCCCCTGCATGATCTTCACAGCACAGCATCAACTGTGCCCTGCCCCACGTAGCGCAGCCCTGCGCAGACACCTTGTTAGACAGGCAGAGAATGTGTTGTGTGTTTTGGGAAGGAAACAAACCTCCTTATGGCACGTTCCATCTGGGCTGAAAGGTTGCCTGGAAGCAAGGAAGGACAGCCAAGTGCGCAGGGCACAGTACCAGGGCGACAAAAACCTGTCTCACTTCCAGCCCAGCCTCCCAGCGCAGCTCTGCTTCCCACCCCTCTGTGTCCTGTGCTGGGAAGAGGGGCTGGGAGTCATGGGACCAGTGGGACACATCAGGGCTCCACTAGGCACATGTCGCAGGGGAGGATACACTGCTGATGCTGCCAGGAAAAGGATGTCAGGCAAAGCAACACATCTCCTTTGGCCATAGCAGGAGGGTAATGAGAGCAGGTTGGTTGAGCCATGGGGGGGAATATCTCTGCCTGCAACTGGCCATTTTCAGCAGTGGATTGGGATAGGGATGGTCCAACCTGCAGCTCTTCCAGCAGGGACAGGCTGCAAAGGCTTGAATTTAGCTCCAAGTTGTCAGATAGATTTGAGGCCATGAGGGAGGCAAGACAGCCCCATGCCTGCTTCACCTCGGGTTTCACTCTTGCATTGCTGGAGCTGATACTGCAGCAATGCAACGGGAAATCTTTTTAAAGAAGGAGAGCTCTGCAGTTGTGCAATTCAGCTTAACAAGGGATGTGCCATAGAAACACAGAACCCCATCCTGGTTTGGGTTGAAGGGACCTTAAAGCTCACCCAGCCTCAACCCCTGCCACGGGCAGGGTCCCCTTCCACTGGAGCAGCTTGCTCCAAGCCCCTGTGTCCAACCTGGCCTTGAGCACTGCCAGGGATGGGGCAGCCACAGCTTCTCTGGGCACCCTGTGCCAGCGCCTCAGCACCCTCACAGGGAAGAGCTGCTGCCTAAGAGCTCAGCTCAGTGTTCAATGTCTGATGCCAAACTGCACTCACACGAGCAGCAGGGCTGGTCCCCAGCACACCCTAGGGCCCCAAGGATGAGGCACTGGAGCCTGGAAAACTGCGCTTATGCAAAAATTCGGCTCCCTGTGGGCTCCTCTGACAATTCCCAGCTTTGGTTTAGGTTTTTACAGTCCCCATAAAGGCAGTTAGAGTAAATTATGAGACCTATGTGTGGGCTGTCAGGAGGCTGCTTCCATCTTAAATCCCCCACAGCGTTGTTACTGCACTGCACTCAAGGGTGATTCCCTAAAAACAAGGGCTGTGCTTTGGAGAAGTGGTGGTGCCGCAGGGGTATCAGCAGGATGCTGTTATCTCTGGAGGTATCTGGGATAGACACCCACTGCTGAGCTGCCCCAGAGCTGGTTCTGTGTGGTCGGTGGGTGTTATTCCCTGAAATACAGGGAAGAGAAGCAGCTGGGGACGTGCCAGTGCTGGGGGAATGCCCTGCCCTGGCCAAGCAGCAGCACCAGTGAGAGCATCACCATTCACCACACCGGTGACATCACCACCATTCACAGCACCAGTAAGAGCATCACCATTCCCTGCTTCAAGGGCACCTGCCCCAGCGGTGGCTGAAGCCCAAGGCCAGGCATAGCCCTGGGACTGTCTCTTTGCAGCCGAAGGTGCTGCAGTCTGTTGTTCCCCCCTAACTCGCCTTCACGTGATTCCTGCATGAGGATCCTGCAAAAGACAGGTCCATGCAGGATGGCATTAACGTTCCTGAGGCATGTCCCCAAGTCCACCTCTTCAGTCCCAGCTGCACTGATACAGAAGTGCAGAACAACCCCTGTGGGTATGGGTGTCCCCACCAAGGCTGTGGGCTGTGTGCTGTGTGCTGTCCCCCACTGAGCCCAGGTGCCTGAAACCTCTTGGGACTCAAGAACAAAACCAGTCCTCGTAAGCCATCCTGATGGCCAGGCCAATGGAGAGCAGAACAGTGTTTGTGCAGGCTCTCTGCTCTGCACAGGTATCAGATGGCAGCAGGAGCTGCGGGAGGTGCTGGGCTCTGCAGGCAAGGGACCACAGAAGGAACTGCACACGTTGCTCAGTGCTGGTGTGCTTCCAGGGTGGGCGACTGAACCCACCGGGCTGGCAAGTGGCAGAGCTGTGATGCTGCTGCACCTCTGTGATTGCCCTCCTGGAGCAGACGGATGCCACTGCCAGGGACTGTCCTCTGCATCCTCTGCCCCTGCCCCAGCAGCACTGGACATGGTTCCTCCAAGCTGGTTTGGCCACAGGGTGGGCCAAGGAGGGGTCCTGAAGCTAAGCTAGGGTGAATCCAAACGCTCTTGCTCGCCAAGCATCCTCAGGGCACTGACTGCTCTCTTCCCATTCAGATTGATGGAGGTACAGAGGAGTTTAGCACTGGCACAGAGCCCTTGCTCTGCTCTCTGCAAAGAACTCATCCTCTTGTGGGACACGTGCGTATGAGGGAGAGAAGGAAAACTAATCTCTGCTGTTGCAGTAGTCACCATCATCAGCGTTACAAGCACAGCTACGTGTCCAAAGAGACCTCTCTGCTCTGGAGCTGGTACATACCGAGGGTTAAAACTAAGCCTGCAGCCTGCAAAAGTCCCTTCCATGACAACTGCTTCCCTCTGCCAAGCATCTCAGAGCCTGGCCAAGAGCATCCTCTGAAAACACGTGGCTCATTGTAACAGAGGCACTGGGGGATGTTACTGGTTATCAGCGGCTGCAGAGCAGCCCCGAGGCCCTGTGTGCTCACCGTGCCCAGCAGAACAGCCCCTGCTCCTGTCTATAGGTGCAGCACACACAGGCAGGGCCGTGCTGGCAGCTCTGAGTGTGTGCCATGGAGAGGATGCACCTCTCGGGCAGCAACGCGCCAGAGCTGCAGGGAGCAAACACCGCTGGGTGCTCACAGGGACCCTGCACCAACATCACAGTGAGCCTCTGCATCCCCCTCCTTGCCAACAGGCAGGGCACTGGGGTTAATGGGTGACATTACCCAGTAAACCAGGCATGAATATGTGGGTCTGCTGGAGGGGGAGCTCTCCCTGCTAGACGGGTGGTGTTTGCAGTACATTAGCTAATCTCATTGCAGCTTGCGCTACATCTCCCGCCGTGCGAATGCACACGCACACACACTGCGATGCTGAAGCCCTGCCAGGGCCCCACACATGTTATTTCCAGGCTGCCTGCTCCTCCCTCCTCCACAGCCTCCCTCCTGCCTTTCCGAGTCGTGCCTGCATCCCACAGAGTCCCCCCAGAGCTGCTGCCTCCGCAAACAGGGAAGGACCCGATGCCTTCGCGCACCGGCTGCCATGGCAAGGTGCCACCCTTCCCAATGGCATATAGCAAACCCCTGCATGGAGCCTGGGATGGATCTTGTGGGAGCACAGAGCCACGGGGCTGGCTCCGAGGGATGAACCCCTCTGGGATGCTGGATCCCATCACCAGCTGTATGAAGTACCACGAACCAACACTGGACCTTCCAGCCTTGGCAAATCCCTGTTCTCAGGCCTGTGAGCAGGTGCTGGGAGCCAAAGTACTGTTATTTCAGAGGAGGCATTTATACAGCAGCACTTAGTGACTGCTGGTAGGTTTATTACCAACCCCTCATCATACTGACACACGCAGCAGCATGAAGTTAGAGCAAGGCTTGATAATAGCTCTGCGCTAGTGAAATGCTATTATTTTGCTAAGATCTCTGGGAATAAATAGGCCTGTATCCATACAGCTCCACTGTGCTGCAGGACGGGAGGGTCAATGCACACATGGACTTCCAGCTCCGGGCAGGGTGCAAGGGCTGACCTGGCCACCAGCACCAGCACCGTGTGTTTTAGGGCGGCTTTTCCTTTCAAACAACCCACAAGCATCAGCCCAAAGGCACTTTGCAGGCGGAGGGCTGAGTCTGGAGGCAGTTAATGGCTTTCCACCTGCGGGAGCTGCGGAAATGCTACCAACGAAACACGGGCTCTGCTGCCAAGCTCTTACAAGCAAATCAATTAAAGCACCACAGCTTGGGAGACGGGTCAGAGAAAAGCAGCGCAGTATGGATTTTAGGGTTTTTCTTGAAAAGAGCGTTAGAACAAATCCCCTTTTTCCCCGCAAAGAGAACAACCGGCCCCTGCAGAGACACCAGCGCCAGGGTGCTGGGAGAGGCCACGGCTGGGCTGCAGGGAAGGATGCCTCCATAGCAAGGCATGGCCTCTGTCCTGCTCCCTCCATGCTGGCTTCATGGGTGATGCCCAAAGCATGGGGGATGCAGGTACATCCCTTTTAGCCCATGGCTCTGCTGTTGAGGAGGCAGAGACCCCATCAGGAGCAGGCTGCACTGCCCCTGCAATGCCATGACGCAGTAAAGCACCACTGCCACCATGATGGGACCCCCAAGTCCCTTCCAGTGCTGGCCAGAGTACGGCTTTCCCACCCCTCTGCTTCACAGCAACAGGAATTAGCATCTGAGTGGCTGGACCACACCTGGTTCAATAATTCACCCTGCACTGGGATCCAGGTTGTGCCGTGTGTGTGCACGTCTCCGTTCATGTTAACCAGCCTGCTAATCTCCTGCTTGGCAATCCAATCACTGGTGATTCCGTGTTTACCTGCAGATCGTAAGTGGGAATGTGGAGCAGCAGCAGAGCTAAGCACAAGTTCTTAACGGGCTCATTAATAATTCCTCCATTTGAAAATCCTTCCTCATTGCTGTTCTCTGAGATCTGTCAATGAGCCGCTGCTTAACCCACTTAAGATGCACCGCACTGATACTGCACCATGCTGCTTGTCATGAGGATACTGCTTGATACCACATCAAACACGCTGCAGCAACCTGTGACAGCGGCTCCGGCACCTTCCTCCATCAAATGGATAATCTCCTCAAAGACTACAATCAGCTCATCGACAAAATCTGGTGTTCGGAATGACATGGTTACTGTGCTAATTCCACTCTTCCCTTCCCTCTTATTCCATTGTTCCTTTCCCCTTGGCCGCTGCCCGCCGTGCTGCCCAGTGGTGCCAGGGCACTGCTCTCTGCTCTCTGCAGCACCTCAGGGGTTATTCCCAATCAGCATCACCCAGAGATGCTGATTGCAGCAGCTCCTCAGAGGCTGCTTTCAAGATTCCTGAGGGGAAATTATCTGGGCCGGCTGGATGAGAGCTGTTACCTCTGGTCAGTGCCCAGGCTGCACTGCACACACCTCCAGCCTTCCCTTTGCTCCTGCCTGGCTCAAGGTGCTGAGCATGGATGCTGTGCCCTCCTGCCCTGGGCTGGGAGACCCCAAAAGGCATGGGGAGACACTGGAACACGTGGGAAAGTCAGAACGTCTTCCTAGAGACAATAAATAGTCCCCAGTAAGTGTAGAACATTGCAGGAGCAAAGAAATCCCTGTTTCTGGAGGCAGCAGGACAACACTAAAGCGGTGCTGCACTGGGGCCCACTTTAAATAAAACTTCTCTTAAAATACACCCTGGTTCTATTCCTCAAGGAAAACTGGGGAGATAGGACACCACAGTTCTGTGCACTCATGAATTTACAAATCCAGTTTTCAGTAACAGAAACTGGTGCAGAGTAGCTTACCTTGCTGTTTATATGGGATGTGATGGGTAAATACCATCAGTGTCCTGGCATGAATACTGATTCTGGAATGAAGACTGAGAATGGCCTGGGCAGGAGAACCTCAACAGAGCCAGTATTTTCTAACAGCTGGCACTGGTGGAAGGTGGTTGTCCCCAGCACTTGTGAATCTGCTCATATGGACTTGCTATGGAGCAGCATCACTGCCTTGGGAGGATCTAACCTTGGAGTGGGATGGGCTGGAAGAGCAGCAGTGCCTCAGGCTGATGGAGGCCTGTCTGAGTGCTGCTGTGAGGAGCTTTAGTTAATTAAGCCATGAATTATGCATAGAGGATAAATCAATGTCCTGCTTTGTAGCTGGGGAATAAAGGTGCCATGGGCTCAGGCAGGTGCTCCCAGACTTCATCCCTGCTGCAGGATGAAAGCCTTTGTTTGATGGGATGACTCCCTGGGATGTGCCTCAGAGATCCTCTCTTTGAAGCCAGCAGCACCGCATCCCTGAGGGATGCTGAGGTGGGATGCCCTGGTGATGCTGCAGGGCACAGCCCCAGCCCTGGCCAGTGCTTGGCCGAGGAGCAGCCAGCACTGCTCACAGGGTCCCTTCCCTCCCACTCTGCAGGGACACTGCCTGCCATCCCCGCAGTGTGTTTGTCCCTCTCAGCCCCCTCCAGACCCCAATGGGCAATAGGGAGCTTATTTTTGAGCTGTGCAAAGTCTTCTCCTGTTGACAAGGAACAAGGACTTCCCTCCTGAAAGGGCCCCCAGCTGTGCCCGCAGGCACTCTTTCAAAGGGGCTGGACCCGAGCCTGGCCTCAGGCTCAAACCCCCCATTCAGCGCCCGTGTTTGGGAGGCAGAGCAGGGAGCCAGCCTGCTCCCAAAGCCAAGGCCTGGAGTGGCTCTGCCATCCCAGGGGGACAAAGGCCTTTTCTGCCCTGGGACAATATTGCCACTCACCAGCAGTGCCCCCATCCAGCGGTGCCTGGAGACCGCTCCTCAGAGCCCCCATTCAGCCTCGCTACGGGAGACCTCAGCTTCCAAGCCTAAAGCTGAGGTTATTTTTCCGCTTCCTTCTGCCATTGAAGCCCCTTTCAGGCACTGCAGGGAGGGGTGAAGGCTTCCCGGGAAAGCTGCAGGAGGAGACCGGCCCTGTGTGTGTACTAAGGGCTCTGGGGGCTGGAGCCTGCCCCTCTGTGCCCTCACAGGAGCCTCTCTTCCCCCCCGCCAGCATCTGTACCAGCCTGGTACTGGAGCCCCAGAGTGTTCTGGGCAGTGCTGCAGGGATCTGGAGCCAGGACCCCCAGATGCACACAGGTTGGGGTCTGTCCTCCCAGCACCACCACCTGCCTTTCCCACCCTGGGTTACCGTATCCCCAGCACTGGGGCCTCATTGCCCCACAAGCACCAGGGAAAACCCACCTTGCTGCTGAGCAGCAGCACCTCTGCTCTGAGCCCTGCCTTCCTCACACTGGCCCTGGGCAAAGGGATCTGCACCTGATTCACATTTAAGCCCTGAGATGATCTTCAGTGAGGTTACGGATAGCCCCATCCCTGGCAGTGCTCAAGGCCAGGTTGGACACAGGGGCTTGGAGCAAGCTGCTCCAGTGGAAGGGGTCCCTGCCTGTGGCTGGGGTTGGAACTGGATGAGCTTTAAGGTCCCTTCCAACCCATTCTGGGATTCTATGACCCTCAGAGCTGGGAATGAGGGCCCGGACACATCATCATCACTGTCCATAAAATCAGTACTGGTTCCCAGCTTCAGATGCAGGGAGTCAGCAGGAAGGGAAGCATCCCGCAGGCAGATGTGTCCAAGAGCTCCTGGGGGATGCACGGGCTGGACGGAGCGAGGAGCAGGGAGCAGAGAGCAGCTGGCGATCGATAGGTGTAACTGCAGAGCACGGGCAGCAGCGCCGGGCTGCTGCATCTCCATTGTGAGAATAAATGAGAGATTGATTTTCCGGGCAGTTGGGATCTCATGGATCTCTCCTGCTGTGACAAGCAGAGCTCAAGCATGACCAGCACGGATGTGCTGCCACCTCCGTGCGCTGCTGTGTGCTGGGAGGAGGAGGTGGTTGAAGACTCAAGCACTCTGGAATGGGGCAGAGCAGGTCAGAGGGTCCCAGGCTCTTGCTGACATCCCAGGGGACAGGCCCCATGTAGGGAGCCAGGCAAGGCTGGGAACAGCTTTAGTATCGGTGTTCACCAGCATCAGCCGCATCCCAGACCATGGTGAGCAGCGCTTTTCAGCTCACAAGGCTCTGCCTTTCTTGTACCATCTTATCTTCAAGCTTCTATTGCTAAGTCACATCGGAGTTAATTATGGTAATTAAGATTGATGTTAATACGAGATCAAAATGCAAAATTAAAATTAGCTGTGAAACTTATCTGGATTTTTAGTGTGCTTATTGATTTTCTTCACTGTTAATCAAAGGTCTGAGGTAACTGCCATTGAACATGGTGCTAATTAGAGCAATGCCCACTAAAGTGGCCTCCGGAGACTTGTCTCTTTGTTGCCTTTGAATACCCCAGGTTTGTGACCACACAAACATCTCCAGAGCTGCTGCTGCTGCCCTCCTTACCCAGAGCCACCATCCTGCCTGCTCCTGCCAGCAGAGCTCCCTGCATGGTGGTGGTGCACAGTGATGGTGCATGGTGATGCACAGTGATTCAGGATGATTCAGTGATGATGATTGGTGATACATGGTGATGATGCACAACAGTGCACAGTGATGCAGGTGATGATGTATGGTGATGCACAGTGATGCATGACCATGCACGGTGCTGGAGGAGCCAGGGGCTCGAGGGGTCTCCTGGCTGCGGGTCTGGGCCGTGGCCAGGAGGACCCTGTTGTTTTAGGGGGAACACGAAAGCTGCTGATTCCCCCACTGCTGACATTGCTGTTGTTTCTTGGGCTAAAATCCCACAGACCATTAGGCCTCAGCACTGACTGTGGGAGGAAAATTACTCAGATCACCCTGTCACACACCAGCTATGTGGAGCATATCCCTCAGTGCATCCCTCAGTGCATCCTGCAGTGCATCCTGTGGTGTGTCCCTCAGTGCATCCCTCAGTGCATCCCTCAGTGCATCCTGCAGTGCATCCTGTGGTGTGTCCCTCAGTGCATCCCTCAGTGCATCCCTCAGTGCATCCTGCAGTGCATCCTGTGGTGTGTCCCTCAGTGCATCCCTCAGTGCATCCCTCAGTGCATCCTGCAGTGCATCCTGTGGTGCGTCCCTCAGTGCATCCCTCAGTGCATCCCTCAGTGCATCCTGCAGTGCATCCTGTGGTGCATCCCGCAGTGCATCCCGCGGTGCATCCCACCTCATCCCAGCTTGCCCAAGTCCCCCACCAAGCAGTGTTGTCCCCAGCAGCCACTGAGCCCTCCAGGTCCAGGAGCTGTGGTAAGTCAAGAAAAGCACCCCAGGATCCCCACTGGCCCTCAGTGGAGCAACAACAACCCTGGGTGATTGGGTGCTGGGTGGAATGTCCTGGCTTTTGGGGTGCTGCAGTGGGACCTGAGCCTGACTGTGCTCCCTCATCCTGGCAGAAAATCTGAGGCTTGAGCTTAACCCTGCCCATCACCATCCACTTTGGCCACTTCATGGGCATTTCTGCGTTACAAATACAGCACTTGTTCTGTCTCTCCTGGCTGTTACCATGGCGCTGGTGTTATTATCTGGTTATCTGCGGAGTTTACTACAATGCAGATGAACACAATCAAAACCGCTCAAGGAAAACTGCTAAATGAGAGACAACCTTAATCTTGAATAATGGCAGGCCAGGAAGGGAGGCGGGGAGGGGGGCCCGGAGCAGGCTGCGCTCGCTCTGCCACAGATAGCTTTGTTAGAGCAAATTAAACCTGCGAGCAGGCAAATCCCATTTTGTGTGCAAAGCAACAGCGCTGGGTAATGACCTGTACCTCTCGGTGCCTTCTCTCCCTCTCTTATTGTGTCCTTCTCTCGCCTGCTGCCCAGCAGCTCCCAGCTGGCTGCAGGCAGGAGCGACACAGGGAATGCAAATGGCCTGGCTGTGCAGAGCCTGCACTGTGCTCCTCAGCCCCGGCTGCAGCCACATCAGTGCAGGAACTCGGCACAACCCGGCAGGGAAAGCACAGCAGGATGAGTCCCGTGTTTGGACAGTTTCTTGACTTGATGTGTTCCGCGTGGTGGCATTTGTAGTGATACCAGTAGGTGATTATTGTTGCTGAGGTAACCGAATCAATGTAATTGCTCTCTCAAAGGTAGCAGGGACTTCTCAGATGGCAGCATCAACAAACTGGCTGTTTGAGGGAAAGGCTGGCCTTGGTCTTGTGGTGTTGGACACTGTGCCGTGCTCTGTGGCAGTGCTCTGGCTGTTTGACTTGACAGACTGGGTGGCCGGGAGGACCAGGCAGCTCTCAAAGGGAGGTGATTTACAGTTAATGCAAACCACAGGGTAGGATTTGGGATTTAGAGACAACAAAGCCTCTATTTCTGTTCTTATCAAAGTCTTTGCAATCACCTGTGTGCTCTGGTGGAGCTCATGGTACTTGGGCAGCTCACAGAATGCAGCCTCCCCCCGGCTGGCTTCACTGACTGCAGCAGCAGGACCAAACGCTGGTGGATCCATGGCCCCAAGGGGGGTCACAGGGCCTGTATCAGCACCCCCATAGAACCACTGCCCTATTCACAGCCTGCTTTTGGGGAGCTGGAGGGGAGGAAAAGGGGGTGAGGGTGGGCTTGGGATGTTGAGAGGGGCTTTGGATGCTGAAGGGGGGGTTGGGATGCTGGGGGGGGGGACTGGGATGCTGAGGGGGGCTTAGGATGCTGGGGGGGGAGATTGGGATGCTGAAGGCGGTTTGGGATGCTGAGGGGGTTTGGGATGCTGAGGTGGCTGGGGGACAAGGGGCAGTGCGATGACTCAGAGGCTTGGCAGGGGTCTGCAGTGGGGAGCATACCCAGGTTGGGGGCTGCTGGAGCCGGGGGAAAAGGGGGAGGGACAGAGGAAGCCCCGGGGAGCCGCGGGAGCGCAGCGGGTCTGTGGGGCTGGGGCGAAGCGAGGGGGGAGGAACGGGGGGAGCCGCGGGCGGGGCCGGAGCAAACGGCGCTGCGCGGGGCCGGGGCTGCCGCCGGCGCCCTCCCCCGCCGCTCGCTCCTCTCCGCTCCGCTCCTCTCCGCCCTCCGCCGCGCTCGCTCCCCCGCGCCGGCCCCGGCGGCAGCGCCCGCCCCCGGCCCGGCCCCGCTCGGCTCGGCTCGGCTCGGCTCGGCTCGGCTCGGCTCGCAGCAGCACGGAGGCTCCGCCGCTCCCGCCGCCGCCGCCGCCGCCGCACGATGCCGGGGCCCCGCGGGCTCTGCCTGCTCGCCCTGCTGCTGGGCAGCCCCGCGGCCCCGCGGCCAGGTAAGCGGGGCGGAGCGGGCCGGGGATGCGGCGCGGAGCGGGGGTACCCGAGCACGGCTGCCGGGGCCCTGCGCCCGCCGGCGGGGGGGGGGGTGGAGGAGATGCCGCGGTGAGCGGGGAGGGGGCAGGCGGCCCGGGAGGACCCGGCTGTGCCACCCCCGAGGGGGGACCCCCGCTTCTGCTGCTCCGCGGGCCGGGATGAAACTTCTGGCATTGGCGAGAGAGCGCGGCACCGGCAACCGCGCTGGAAACGGCAGCGGCGGGACAGCGGCGCTCAGCACCCTGGGGCGGACAGCTCCCGCCGCCGGGGCCGCGTCCTAACGGGAGCCGTGCGCGAACGGAGCCGGGTACCCCCCCGGGAGCTGTGCCGGACCCTCCGCTTCCATCCCGCAGGGAAAGCAGCCCGGTGTCCCCAGCCCCTGCTGTGGGGAACGGTGGTGTTCCCGTCCCCACCGGCTGGGCACGCAGGGGCTGGCTGTGGGGTGGTGTTTACCCATGGGCTGCGTGTTCATTCCACGTGTCTCACGTTTCCACGCAGATCCGCTCCCTCTCCCACTGCCGTGGTGACAGACCTAAGAATAGGCTCCGGGACCCGCTTGCCGGTGACTTGACAAAGTCGTTGTAAACTCGCGTGGGGCTTAGAGATCGCTTCAGCCGGAGCCTTCGCCAGGGCTGTCGCATGGGGGAGGCTGCGGGGATGAGGTGGTGGCATTCGGTGCACTGCTCACCAGCGCGGACTGGTGAGAGGCAACCGGAGGGGCCAGCGCTGCGGTCGGTGTGCGGGGCTGGGAGGCTCGTCCTCACCCCCAGCGCCGGCCCTGTGGGTTTAGCAAAGATCCCTGGTGTCGGGAGCACTGCATCGCGCTGCCTGCCCGGCTTCGCCTTCTGTCCTCGAGTTCAGATTGCATTAAAAGACTTTGACTTCTTGGTCTTAAACCAAGACAGGGATTGTATTACAGAATCCATCCTTCTTTCTGGGCAACAAACCAAAAAATGGGTGCAGATTACGGCATTTTCTCTCTCACCTGCATGCGTTTGTGTTCTCTGTATGGACAAGCACGTATGCAAGAAGGAATCAGGTCTGAAGTCTCTGTGCACAGTTGCTGGCATCCTGTTTTGGCATTGGAACAAACAGAAAGACCACAGATTTCTCCAGGGTGTTACACAAATGCTTTTGTCCAGGCTGTTGGGGAGCTGCTGTGGGAGATGTGTGTGTGCTGCTGCGGTCCCCATGCTGCTGGGGGGGGGAGGTTTCGAGGGACCCCAAATGGATCCATTGAGGGTAGGGTCCCTCAGGCATGCAGCAGCACCTTTGTGGGCAGGAGAGCTGCCCTGGTCCCAAGCACCCTCTGGGAGCATCAGCAGGCAGCCCAGCTCATCCGGAGCAGGATCTGGCCCTTACAGCAAGCGTGATCTGTCATAAATCTCAGGGTAGGAGAACACGGCGTGCTGGACTCCCCTTCCCTTGGCAGAGGGAGCTGATGAACAGCTGACCCTTTGCAAGGTTTGGTGAATTATTGCTGTGAAAGCCCAAGTGCCTGCATACGCAGCCCTGGGGCCGGAGGGGTGATGCGGCTCCCCCCATGCCCAGGAGGGGATTGTTGGTCTGTTTACAGGAGGTCACAGCCAGGCCTGGCTTAGCAAACCCTGCTGCTCCCAAACGGTGAGGGGGAGCAGGAGCAGCCCCTGCAGAGCTGGCTCACTGTGCTCCATCTGCCTGCTCTTTTGCTTCGTGCTTCCAAGAAGCAACTAATTTCACATGACTTGCACCCATCAGTTGCTGGGCTGGTGGCTCCTTGGTGCTTTGCACTCGTGGAGCCATGTAGCTCAACGGAGAGGAGGTGCGAAAGCCTCTCCTCCAGCATCCACTCTCACCCACCCACTGGTGCGGTGGCAGCGCAGGCACGTCCCTTCCCGAGGACTCGTGCCAGGAGCGTGAGGAGCACGGTGTCAGCAGTGCGTGAATGCAGCGTGCGGCCATGGGCTGTGCAGGCAGGACACGGCCAGGCTGGCAGCTGCGGGCAGAGGAGGGGCAGCAGTGCTGCAGGAGTGCAGCCCGGGGGTGCTGAGCATCACATTGCGCTCCTCTGCACTCCCATCATCAGCGCTCCCCTCCTGTTCTTCATGGCGTTCGGGCACCTCCAGGCTGGTTGCCCCAGTGGGGTAGCAGCCACTGAGCTGCTATTGGCTTTGTGAGCACAGTACCACGGGGGGGATTGTCCAGAGGATATTGTCCATCAGGAAGGAAAAGGGAGCGTGAGCTCTGCGTTCATGCAACAAGTGAGCGGTGAGCACTGGTGCAGCCAGGGTGCAGCCAGTGTCAGTGCCAGCACTGAGATAACATCAGAGCCAGGCTGCTGAGAGCAGGGGGGATTTGTCTGCTGGAGAGCTATCAGAGGCCATAGTGAGCGTCTCCTCTTCCTTCTCTCCTTGGCAGAAAGAGCGGGGAAAGCCTGGAACAGAAGCAAATGGAATTAGCATCGCTCAGCCCTCTGCTTCTCCTGTGTTTTTCCCATTATGGATCGATAAAGATGCTATTTAAAGTGGATGGTTTGTGGTGCCACAGATGTTTCCTTCTATACATTTTTAACTTCTCTGTCAGTGAGGAATCTGATGGAAGGATCCGGGACCGGAGAGGCAGGCTGCAGACCGATGGAGCTGAATGTGCTCACTTTGGCATACAAAATGCCACACAGAGGTCTTGTAAAAGCAAACCACATAAAAAGGGAAGCGTTGAACGTGTTGGTTTATAATCCATCCCCTGTAGCGCTAAGATTCTTCTGGCTTCAGAACTTGATAGAGAGCAAGTCCCAGCTGAGGCAGTGTGCACAGTATGTGTCAGGGCATCACTGGGGGGGGGGATTTGAGGGCTGCTTTGAGTGGCATGTCCTTCCAGGGCTGCTCCTGTGGGTATTTGGGGTGAGAGCCCAGCGCTGTGACCCTTTGTTATCCCATTTTGTACAAACACGTTTAGTTCTGTTCAGCAGAATAGGCTCTGTGCGATTAAACAACGCACAGCTTTTGATCTGGACTACAAGAACCCAGCAGTCAGTGCATTTCACACCCTCTGCCATTGCAACGAGCACAGCCAGTTCCAGTGGCCTTTGGGTGTGGGGTGGGGCTGGAGGGGGAAGAAAAGACCAACCTTCTGTGAGCAATCCAGAACTTATTTACTTGATGTGGGTTTTGTCAACCGTTTGAAAGCGGTTCCTGAACAGTAAAACATGCTCCGAGGAAATCCTGTTACAAAACACAGGCTATATTTTAATTAGCATAACATGCAGCTACATGGCTGGGACCGGAGCCTGCCACTAAATGCATCTTTTGGGAGTTGAGGTAGATGTCTATAGGAAATACAGCGTGAGCACTGGCTTTCCAATTTTCCAGTCCATCAGGATGGATTTACACTCCTGTCAGGGGATGGGATGGCTGAACTCGGTACTGGGCACGCTCTGGCTCTGTGAGCCCTCGCCTTGCCAGGCGTGGGGAGCTCAGGGGGTTGTGTCCCTGCTTCTATGCAAGAGACCCTGCAGCTCTGCAGGGGGATCATCACCACATGGGCAAGGGGTGCTGGACCCTCAACAAGCACCCAGCACCCTGAGAATTGCCCAGCACCCATGGTGATCAGTAGAGCATCACCAGGGTGAACCTCGCTGGTATTAAACATTGTGCATGAGGCAGGCCCTGGTGATACCCACTGCTGGCCAAGGCTTAGCCCATCAGTGGTGCCTCTGGGATAATATGTTTAAAAAGGGGGAAAAACCCTGTGCAACTGCAATGGGAGAGGGGAGTGAGGATGTGTGAGAGGAACAGCCCTGCAGAGCCCAGAGTGATTCCTACAACAACTGCACCATGGGGAAGGTGAAGAAGGGCAATAAGTGAACTTGTGATACATGCAGCAACCTCCTTGTCGCTCAGCATGGTTATCTCTCAGGCTTCATGCAGAAGGACTTTGGAAATCAGAGGAGATCCATGGAGCTGGAGGAGCTGATCGGAGCCTGCGGTGGAAGAGGCAAAGCTAGGAAACAGCTGGAGGAACGGAGACTCATTTTTCATACCTGAGAGCGAGGTGTTGTGAATCCCCCCACGGGGATGGGCTTGATAAGCAAATGCAAATACTGCTTGTCTTCAACTTGGATGTATGACTGTGGTCCCTATGGCTGCAGGGATGCTTGAGCAGTTGTGGCTGGTGCCTGCATCACAGCCCTGGGACCCTGGAAGACAGGGATGCAGGTGATGGGCAAGGAGCTGCCAGGGACTTTGAGCCCCAGGGACTGCAGACAGGGAGCGCTGCTCCTCTTTCCAGAAGACACTATTTCTGGCCCAGCGTCTTTCTTAGATGACATGGATGTGGAATAACAAACCCTTTGAAGCGTGTTGCTGCGCGTTAACATCACGCCGCTCAAGCTGCTGTGCTTGCACTGATCTGTAGAAGCAGGGATGCAGCCGAGTGGCTCGGAGCCCGCAGGGCAGCACATGGTATAGACCTGATTTGACCCCATGTCTTCCTCCATGGTGTCCTCCCAAGCTGATCGGATTGGGTAAGGGGTGCAGGAAGAAAAAGGGCATTGGCACCCCAGGACAGATGGCTGCAGCAGGAATCATTGAATCCCAGACTGGTTTATGTTGGAAAGGACCTTAAAGCTCATCCAGCTCCAACCCTTGCCATGGGCAGGGACACCTTCCACTAGAGCAGCTTGCTCCAAGCCTCATCCAACCTGGCCTTGAAACACTGCCAGGGATGATACAAGGAAACTTTATGCAACCAAAAGCCAAACTCCTGGCAGCAGGGAGGGAACGTGTGAGCAGCCTGGCCACCAAACCTGGCTCTGGAGGTGCGATTCCAAATGCAAAGCTTTAGTCTGGAAAGGAAAATCTGGTGCCAAAAGCAAAGGCATCCAAAAATTCAAGCGCGACAGAAGGAGTATCTGTGGGGCTGATCCTGGAGCAGCAGCATCTGCTCAGCAGAAAGGATTTGCCCGTCTGTCCGTCTCGCTGTCATCCACGCTTTTGTGTTATGTGCCAGAGCTGGGAGGTGTGCGGCAGGGAAGGGACACCAAACATGGTCCCCAGGGCTGCTGGTGGGGGCTTCGGTGATGTGCGGCAGCCCATCAGCAAGGGAACTACTGCAGGGACCTGCCACTGCTGTGGAGAGCTGGGGCAGAGCAGGCAGGCACCGGTGGAAGCAGTTCTGGTGCTGGTCCCCTCAGGCAGGGATGGAGAGAGGATGGCGGAGTCCCTCATGAGGTGCTGTGGCAGTTGCTGTTGGGCTCAGTGTAGTTCTGCAATCAAAGCAACAGACTGATGAAGATAGTAAGTAAGTTTGAGCACACCCAGGCACTAATGAAACAGGAATAATGCGGGGGGAGTGAGGGAATGTTCTGGAAACTGGTCAATTCGGGAGGATTTCGGAGCTAGTCAGAATGGCTGGAAATATTTAAAATTCAAGGGAGATTCTCCATCTGACTTTTTAGGGTGGATTAATGGAGCGTGTCAACATTCTGTGGTTGAGATCCTTCATCTCAGGCAGATCGGTGGCTGGGGGACAATATGGGAGGACATCACTTGTGATGCTCCCTCCACCACAGCCCTGCATCTTTTCCCTGCACCGGGGCTGTGTGGTGTCACACAGCAACAGGGCTTGCATCTTCCAGTCATGATTTAAATGCAATTTCATTTAACCTCAGCTGTTCCTCACAGCCCTAAACTTCCATCTGCAGAGATCCCATGTCCCTGCACTGGAAGGCTGCTGTTGCATGAGCCCTGACAGCCTCCCAGTGCTCCCAGCACACCAGCAGCATCCCTGCCACAGAAAGGAGCTCTGCAGATGCAGCTTACAGACCTTGGACACATCAACAGTGCTTTCTCCCACTGCACAGGGTACAGACAAGGGAAGAATTTAAAATAAGAGAGGTAGATGATGCTAATGACATTAAAGATGTGATCCAAGCACTGTTAGCAGCATGTGCTAGCCCCAAGAGCATCCTTAGGGACATCAGGCTGTTCCCAACACCGTCACAGTTAGTCAGCTCTGGTGGAGAGGAGACAGATCCTGGGGCAATGTCCCCAAAACAGCCACTCATCTTAAAAGCCCCCCCCTCCCCAAAAAGCCCTGGCACCCCAAGACATGGAAAATCCACTTTTCAGAGCACACAGCCCCATCAGGCACCTCGGTTCCCTTCACCCCTTATCATCCAGCCAGGTTGTTTGTGAATACGTTTTTAAATCACTGCTGGACACTGTATTTACATAAACACATGAGACAGCAAGGTCTAAAACCCGGTGAGCTCTAAATGGTGTGTTAGGTGTGGGAAAGAGGATTTTATCCATTTACTGAGAGTACAAATCAACAGAGCAGAATTTACAAACCCATCAAGAAGGGAGGTGACAGTTCGGAATTAATCCTCTGCCTGAGGCACACAATGTACCTCCACAAACACCTCCCAGCATAAATATAGTTGAGAAATAGCGAAGGAAAATGTAACTTCTAATGCCTTTGTAGGCTGCCAGTGGAACGGCAGCAGCATCCTCAGGGAGATGAATGGAGCTAATGTCATTGGGAAGGTGCTGCTGCCTCCTGCTTTATTTTTAGCCAGGACTCAGTCCCCAGCCTGCATTGAAATATTTCAATTTGTCTTTGTGCCAGAATTCCCCCAAAAGAAAACTTCCCGGATAATCTCTCCCTTAGTCATTCCTTAAAGTAAAATAATTCAATGTAGCTTCTCTGCACACAGTCACACTGATGGGAGCAGCACCCAAGGCAGCGTGACCCGCACTCTATGCCCCAGGCTGGTGGGATGCTGCTGGTACCCACAGCCCATGCCCTGGGCCAGTGGGATGCTGATGATACGCACGGTCTATGCCTCAGGCTGGTGGGATGCTCCTGGTACCCACTGTCCTCAGGGGAGCTGAGCGTTCTGGCATGTGTTGTGTAATGCTGCTGCTCCTTGCATAAGGGGAGAACACAGGTTTTATCTCCAAGTCCAGTGCAGCATCCTGAAGGCACAAAGGCTCCTCTTCTCCTGGACCATTCAGAGCAGCACAGGATGCTGCAGCCAGCACCAGCATGAGGAGCGGGGGCTGCTCTCCCATCAGGGCGCTGGAGCTGACACTCCATGAAACCAGCGAGGCAATTTCCAGTGAAAGCAAACTTCTCAAGCTATCTAATCAAAAAAATATAAAGGCTTCTTTTCAGCTTTTGTTTCCAGCACACAGAGGAGCCCATGCCTGCCAGCGGTGAAACGGCTGTCTTTGTTGTGTAGATGACTGTGAAGGACATAGGCAGCACTCCCATTTCGGAATGCATTGAGGTTTTCTTGGAATTCATTATGAAAGGTATGGAGGGAAGGGTGCAGCAGAACCAGAGCCCGTGCAGCTGCAGCCTGGTGTGACCCAGGAGGATGAGCCTGTTCCCCACATCTCTCCAGTTTTTCCTTTGCAAAATGTCTTTACAACATCTAAATCCAAAAGCATTTTCCATTCCTGTAGCTGGGGCTTATCTGGAGTCTGCAGTGGAAGGCAGGAGGCACCACCAGGGAGATGGCAGCTTGCTCTCCAGCACTGCTACAGCTGCACCCCAGATGGAAGCAACCACATCTCCTTGCTGAGACACATCTGACACAGCCTGAACGTGCTGCTGGACATCAGCATCTGCCCCCCATCTTCTACAGCTTTTGCTGCTCTTGCATATACAGAAACACGTACAGGGTGATGGGCAGAGAGTGGTGCGGGGCTGCTGGGGAGCAGCAGATGGTGAAACACAATGGGAGATGCTCCATGGTGGGACATGCCCGGCTCTGCCGGTGGGATGCAGCACAGGGGGATTGCAACTCCTTACTGCTCCTGGGAACGATGTCACCCAACCGCACAAATGGAATTGAGTCACGGCAAATAACATCTCCCTGAGTGACTCAGATGATCCGAGCAGGATTCCACGGGCAAGGCCTGTGATTTTTCACATTTCTACTCCACATGCATCAAATGGGCCTCTTAAATAATACAGCACTGCATCTTTGATCAAAACAAGAAGCCTGAAGGAACAGCAAAGCAACAGCCTGATGAAAGTCAGGTTAGACAGGGCTTGGAGCAACCTGCTCTAATGGAACGTGTCCCTGCCCTGGCAGGGGTTGGAGCTGGATGAGCTTTGAGGTCCCTTCAATCCAAACCATTCCAGGATTGTATGAAAGTCAGGACAATGAGGCCAGAGTTGGAGTCAGTTGTGAAGAAGGCATTCAGATCTGAGAAGTTCCTTCCCAACACCCCCAGCACCATTCCCAGTTACACACCAGAGCGTTCCCAAACAGGAAATACATGCTACAAGTTCATCTTGAACCTGCTGCTACTCTCCCTGCTTTGATGCTTCCATGCTACTGCATTTCTCCCAAGCAAACGGGGACCAGCTTGGAGCAGGACCATCCCCATGCATGGACAGCCCAGGCCCCCTTTGGCAGTGGCTGGTCCTTCCCTGCATGTAAAAGATGCAGTCCTCATGAACAGATTTGTTCCTCATATGTGCCTGTTTTAATCATCCCACACTGCTCTCAAAGCTGCATTAAAGTTACAGTGACCCTGAAGGAGCGTAAACAATAGCAGCAGCAGCAAGCAGACTCTCTCAGAGCTTGATGACACATGGATCTATGATTTGCCAGTTCCTTACCTGCTGGGAAGAACAGAATCAAACGCTTTGCCACCACATCTCCCAGTCAGCAGCTTGTGTCAAAAATAACATCACCAGGAAACAGGCACCAGCAACACCACATGTGTGTTTACAAGGATACCCGAGGAACATCTGATAAAGCCTCCTCTCCACACGCCAATGCAAATATCAAAGCTCTTCTATAGAGACCACTGCTCAGCATCGCATCACCAGCACCCTGGTTCCCAACACAGCACCCTGAGACAGGGCTCACACTGGAGACAAGCCTCAAGGCTGGTATTTAAGGGTTTTCTCATTCAACTCAATGCAGCTGTGATTAATGAACAGAACAGGCAATCAGTTACATATGCCCCATCCCTGGCAGTGTTCAAGGCCAGGTTGGACACAGGGGCTTGGAGCAAGCTGCTCTAATGGAAGGTGTCCCTGCCCATGGCAAGGGGTTGGAGCTGGATGAGCCTTAAGGTCCCTTCCAACACAACCCAGGCTGGGATTCAGCTCTGTCAGGGCTTTAACTTTCCCAACCTGATCCTCTTTGCATGTTTACAACATACTTTTAGCCTCCTGCTTCTCTCTTTTGGGGGAATTTGGGGGTTTGCTGGGCAGTGGCACAGGGAGCAGAGGACCAGGCACCCCACACCTCATCCCCACCATCACTGCCTGAGCAGCCCTCGTGTGCTCTCAACAAAGAGTTTGTCGTCTTTGTTCCCAATGTACTTGCACCCTCACAAAGACTATCATTATCCTTTCTGATGTAATTAAGATCAATCAAATGGAATAATGGAGTGGAGGTCAAGGAAGGCTGTTACTTCCTTGGGAAACAAGAGGCTGCTTTCGTCAGAACTACCAGGGAGCAGCTTAATTGTTCTAAATCCCAGGAATTACAAATGTGCCTTGTAACTGTGTGTCCTCCTGCGTGGAGGGAGGAGGGACCCCTGAGAGGCACTGCTGGGGAGCCCTGCAGAGAGCTCTGGCACTGCACGCCCTGCTACGGCACTGCTGCCATGGAGCAGCATGGCTAAACTGGCTTTTGGCAGGGTCTGATGGGCCATGGCACTGATCCTGGGCTGGTTGGGAACCCTCTGCCCTGTGCCTGCCCAGCCAGTGCTGTATGGGTGCACATGGAGGGATGCAGAGGAGGCTGGAGCCAGGAAGGGACCAGGCAGGGCTGGGGGCTGTGCTGCTGCTGCTTCCCATGCAGAACCGTGCTTCTCTCCTGCCACCCTGATGGCTAATGAGAATATATTTGCTATCTGTATTAATTAAAATAAAGAGCAGCAGCTCGTTCTTAGGCTGTCCATGGGTTATCATCACCCAGCACGGCACAGTGCAGAAATGGAATTAGTTCTGCCAGGACATCTTTAAAACACAAATCACTGATCACTGATACAGCTGGCAATTAATTACACACAACCAGCAGCACTGGAAGCAGGGCGAGGACTGAGGAGCAGCCGCCCAGCAGGGATGGAGCCAGGGTGAGCTGGGTGACCAGGGCAGGGTGGCAAAGCCTGCGCCAGCCCCGAGCTGCCGCTTTGCCAACAGAGACTGACCCTGGTTTTAGTGAGGAAGTTAAAACTGGGTCCAGCTCTGGGCCAACAGCACAAGAGGGATGTGGGGATGCTGGAGTGAGTCCAGAGGAGCCCATGGGGATGCTGCGAGGGCTAGAGCAGCTCTGCTCTGGAGCCAGGCTGAGAGAGCTGGGCTGGCGCAGCCTGGAGAAGAGAAGGCTCCTGAAGGGGAGACCTTAGAGCAGCTCCAGTGCCTAAAGGGGCTGCAGGAAACCTGGAGAGGGGCTTGGGACAAGGGCCTGTAGGGACAGGCCAAGGGAATGGCTTGAACCTGCCAGAGGGGAGACTGAGCTGAGCTCTTAGGCAGAAGCTCTTCCCTGTGAGGGTGCTGAGGCGCTGGCACAGGGTGCCCAGAGAAGCTGTGGCTGCCCCATCCCTGGCAGTGCTCAAGGCCAGGTTGGACACAGGGGCTTGGAGCAAGCTGCTCCAGTGGAAGGGGTCCCTGCCCGTGGCAGGGGTTGGAGCTGGATGGGCTTTAAGGTCCCTTCAACCCAAACCAGGCTGGAATAGAACAGAAAGAATTAAAAATTGAATTTCATATTTCTTCAGCCAAATCCTGGCTGCAAACGGGCCCATTTCAGGAACGATGCTGGTGCTTCCCGCAGCACAGAGCTGGGCAGTGGGCTGTGTGGGACACAGGGAGCTGCTGCGCTGCCAAATCCCAAATCGTTTTGACATAATGAGGATCCGGCAGCTCCAGTGCAGTTGATTCCTCTCTGTAGAGGGAAAACACAAAGCAGTGGAGGAGGTGAGGGGCTGACAAACTGCATCACATCGCATGGCCATGCCCTGGGTGCTTACACGGTGCTTGTGAGCAGAGCGCATCCTGTTCTGCGGTGTCAGGCAGGGCTGATCCGGGCCGGCAGCCGGTGCGGGAACTGGGAGCACCAGGCTTTGCCTTCGTTATTCCCAGCCTCCGTAGCACAGTGTCCCCGTAATCAATGGAGTCCAATAAGTGCAATAACCACAGACATCAGTAACCCAGCACTTCCCCTGCCTCCCTGATGGCTGGCAGCGGGGCTGTGCGCAATCTGTCAGGAATCATTAGGCGCCGGAGCTACATGGTTCCAGAGGAGTTTGTTCCACAGGGGTCTGTTCAAGGGCACTGCACGGCGCAGGCAGCGCGAGGGCACAAAGTGCAGAGGAAGCATGGCTTGGGAATGCTGCAGCCACTGGTGGGACATCTCCCTGCCTGGGCTGACAGAGCCATGGAGCAGGCAGAGCTGGGACCCCACCGTGCCCCTGGGGGGTGCAGGGATGAAGGTGGAGCATGGGGTATAAGGAATCCCCACCCCTGTTCTGCTTCCCTTGCCCTGAGAGTCTCCAGCTCTGCCACCTATCCCCATGCATGGTGTGATCACTGGGTGCTGCATCCCGTGGTGGGAAAAGCTCAGTTCATTCACAGGGAGAGCAGTAAATCCATGTGCCACAGTGCCAGTGTTCACCCTCATTGCTCTGAGGCACCTCTGCACCCCTGAAAGGCAGCCAGGACCTGGTGGGCTTCAAATCCCCCTGAGGTGCCCCAGGGCATCTTTTGGGGTACTCCAAATAAAACCAAACCGCGCCTTTTGGGGTACAACTCATAGAAGCCAGGGGAGGAGGGAGGCCACAGGCAGCAAAGAGACCCCGAGGAGGCTGCTGGTACCTGCTCCTATCTCGGGAGCCTGGACCAGAGCCACGCTGTGATTCCTGTTACATCTTGTGAAGGAAACACAAAGCACTGCCAAGCAGATTCAGCACAAGGCAGCTCGGCTCTAACCCAGGTCTTGCAGTCAATGCAGAAGCTGTGCCTTGAGCTCAGGCAGGGCAGAGATGCTGCAGCACAAGCACAGGGCTGTTCTGGTCACCTGGATCTCTAATGCCATACAGTCATCCTCTATTTCCAGTTCTAGAGTGGAAATGAAATCAAATCAAACTAAGGCATGAATACACTTCAGACAGGTAGAACACAGGGGGAGGTTTTGAATAGTCAGTCCATAGATGTGACTGCCTGGAAGGGAGAGCATGAATGATCTATAGCCAGAGAAATAGCCATCTATTATAATAGAACTAAACTTTGGCCAGATGTTTTATGGCTGCACAGCTTGTAATTGCTTCCCAGCTGGCCCCAGACACAGGGTGTTTTAGCTGAATCCAGTGGATGTTCCCTTCCAGGGCTCCTGCATCCCTGCCAGGCTCCTGCATCCCCTCCATCACTCCAAGCAGGACAGGAGCCAGTAGGAGCCCCATGGCACAGAGCAGAGCACAAGCTGCATTCCACAGAGCTGACCTGCTCCCAAGGAGTTAACTGCAGCACTCGCTGCTCAAGATCTGCTCTGCTGCATCTTAACAGTGATGGGAGATTAATTATCTTACTCTCAGATAGCTGCCTGGAATGGGCTTTTTGCAGCTAAATATACTCCCTTTTTAGGAACCCATTTCATTTTATACCCTGATATAGACGACTAGGCTGGATGATTGGTTGAGAAAGATGGAGCTTCTCTTCCCCCGGTGCAATTTGTATCCTGAAAAGCTGCCAAAATACTCCATTTCCTCCTGCTGGGGGACCCTGAGGAAGAAGCATCCCCATCATGGAGCCCAGGAGAGCCACAGGATCCATTTGATTTCACTTTTCCTTCCTTGTGATGAGCCCCTCCAGAGCAGGGACAAGGCAGCAGAGGTTGGGATGCAGCAGGAGCATAGCAGGTCTCCCCTTCCCCGGGGTGTCTGTGTTTGGTGCTGGCTGGATCCAGACCGGGGATGCATCAGAGCTCTGGCATCAGGGAGTTACCAGGAAGACTGGAAAACTCCACAGGAAACTTTCTATTGGCACCTCAGAAAGGCTCAGCTTTCCAAAAAAAAAATGAATTACTTCTCAAAACCACCCCGTTAATTCACTTCAGACAGGCCCATCTGCCCATGACAAAGCACAGACCATGGCTTTCTTATATTAGGTGTTGTAAAAAGCTGCAGTGAACTCAAATCCCCACCTGCATCAAAGCACCGCTCTCTCTAATGGCTTTACTCCCCTGCTCCGTGGTCCCCACCAGCCCTGGCATCCCTGTGGAGATACCAGTGTAATTAATCACCCCATCAGCTGGGGAGGCAGCAGTGATGGGATGAGGCAGCAGCGATGGGACCAGGCAGCACACAACAGGTCCTGTCACTTCCACACGGTGAATCTCTTGATTCCTCCATAATTGGATCAGCCCCTTTAAGTCCTCTTCCTCATTAGCTGCTGCTTGCATCCCTTTGGGTTCATCCCCAGGGATATGGGAACAAGCGGCCCTGCAGCACTGCTCTGTGTTGGGGTGGGACGGCTGCCAGGGTGCTGGTGCTCAGGGCACATGGGGACACAGGGACCTGCTCCAGAGCATCACTACATCCCCCCAAGGCTGCGGGTGCCCACATGGAGCTGGTGTGGCTGCAACAAATGCCCGAGAGCCCAAGTCTCATTGATTGCAGCTCCACAAAGCAGCACTGGGGAGGAAAATCCATTTTCCTCGGAGAAGTGTGCCGTTTCCAGGCATGTGTCAGGCCGCTGTGGGGCATTGGAGCAGTTTGAGCATCTCTGGATCATGGGGGGCAGAGGTTTGCAAGTTTAATTCCCGTATTCCTGGCAGTGTCCTCGCTCCCAAGTGAGGATCAGGCATAGGCGAAATGGATTCACCACTAAAAGGGGTTCTGAAAGGAGCTTTGACTTGTCAGAATACTGTTGACAAGAAGCTCCCATGACCCATCAGTGAGCACTGAGAGCCCAGAAGCCCCCTGTGTGCTGGGCTGCATCCCCAGTGTGGGAGCACCAGGGCAGGGAGGGGATCCTGCCCCTCTGCTGCTCTCTGGGGAGACCTGAGAGCAGCTCCAGTGCCTAAAGGGGCTGCAGGAAACCCGGAGAGGGGCTTGGGACAAGGGCTTGTAGGGACAGGCCAAGGGGAATGGCTTGAACCTGCCCGAGGGGAGACTGAGCTGAGCTCTTAGGCAGAAGCTCTTCTCTGTGAGGGTGCTGAGGCTCTGGCACAGGGTGCCCAGAGAAGCTGTGGCTGCCCCATACCTGCCAGGTGGATGTCACCCTGGAACTGGATGAGCTTTAGGGTCCCTTCATCCCAAACCAGTCTGGGATTCGATGAGTATCGCCCCTGTTTGCAAGCACAGGAGTGCTGGCCAGGAGGAGAGCCTGGTCCTCAATGGGCACAGCTCCTCAGGCCGGGCACCGCTGCCAGCATCCATGCCCATACATGAGGGGTTTCCATGGCAACCTTATTTGAGCAGTGCTAGTGACACAAGATGTAGATTTTAAAATGAAATATTCAGACCACAGTCCTGGGAGCATAAATAAACCCCTGCACACGGCCAATTTAACAGCATTTTAAAGCAGTTCAGGAGCTCCCCTGAGCCACAGGAGCCTCTGTGGTGTTAGGAGATGCACAAAAGGGAAGGCAAAGCCCCTGAACCCATCCTGCCCTGGGAGTCCCAGCACCCAGCTGGGTCCCCAGCCTCAGCATAGGGCAGGATGGAACCATAGGAGAGGTGCCAATTGCAACCATGCTGAAGATGCAGCACTTGGGGCTGCACAGGAGGGATGCCCAGGTACCAGGAATAGGAGGCAGGGAGGTCCTGCAGCTCCTTGACCTCTGCTGCACTTTCCTCCTGAGCAAAGCCTGAGCATCTCCCTTCTTCTGAATTATCTTCCTATTAATCACACTTTGGTCCAACTGAGGTGAGGACAGGCTGCCCAGCTCCATCCACTGCAGCACCCCGTGCACCCCAGTGTGTATTAAGAGCGGCCTGCTTTGCACAAGCCCTGGAATCACTGCAGAGCACTCTTACTGCCCTTGAAGATGCACTATCCACATCTTCCCAGTGAGCAGGGCCAAGCACCGGGATCTTGGGGCTCCCTTCACCCCCAGGCTGTCACTCCCTGTCCCCAGCAGGACCTGGGGACCAGCACTGCTCTCGCAGCCCTTGCACCATGCACCTGACCATAGAATCGTCTCCTATTCCCTGTGACTACAATAAGAACATTTGTACAAACCCATTCACAAGCCTTCCCGCTCCAGCCTCACCAGTGCTGGTGGCACAAAGCAGGAGGGCAGCTCAGAAACACCCAGTGCAATGGGCAGATACTGCCCTGGCTGTGCCTATCTGTGCTCCCACATGACTGACTCCGTGATGACCAGATTGCTGCTATCCTGTGTGCCCATAGGCTGAGCTGCCAGGAAAAGTGCTCAAGGAAAACTTTCTTTTACCATTGGAAAAGCTTAATTTGCAGAGGTTGTATCCACAGGGAAGAGCAGGTTTCCACCGCCCTGTTTGGAGCCAGGCGGCCGCTGAGGCTGCACTGGTCTGTTTTGACATTTGGGAATGGAAAACTGTTTTGATTCAGGTTTTGCTGCACTTCAAGATTTAAGGCAGACATTATTTAAAACCTGAAACCAACCCAAAGCATTTCCAATCCATCACACGCGTGTTTTGATGAGCCCAACCTGCTTTCTTCCCCATCCTTGTTTTACCCCAAACCCTCTGTTTTCCTCCCCAACAGTGCAATGTGCACGGGTTGTGATGGAGACCCACATGGGACATAGCTCCTGGGAGAGCTGCTTCCCCTTCCCACCCTGCAGCCCTCCTCCAACACAGGAGTGCATCAGAAACCAGCCTCGACACCCCTCTTTTATCCGAGATCAGGATCAGCCCCATATGAGCTCGCAGAAGGAAGCCTTGGATTTAATGTTATCAGGTTGCACCTTCCTGAGCTGCCGTAGTGAGCAGAGGGTGGATGGAGGGCAGGAGCATCGCGTGCCCCTACCTGCAGCTCTCCTGACCAGGCACTGCTGCTGATGGGCACCAGTATCTCCCCCATTGTGGTAGATGGCACCTGTGGCCAACCCCCCTTCATCACCCTGCTGGGAGCTGGTAGTTCTGAGGTTCCACCTTCATCCATCACAGGCTGGAGATTATCACCCTGCCTGTGCCACAGGCTTCCAGGAGATAAGGGAAGAAGCCCCTACCTTTGGGAAGACCGAATTGTCCCAATTGAATTGGCTGCAGCAGAGGTTGCTGGGCTCCATTGTTAGCTGCAGAATTGGTGCAGCTGCAGCAATGGCTTTGGTGAGTGGCTGCAATGTGCAGAGCCCTGGTGCAGGGGGGAGATGAGGCGAGCTCCTCAGGGCTCATCCAGCTCCATCCCATTGCCAGAGCTGCCCAGACTCAGCATTTCACTCATCCAAGCCCAGGAATGGATGGAGCCTCTGCTCGAAACACATCCCTCACTGAACCAGCAGCACACAGAGGCTGTTGTGCTCATTATGGCCATTGATTGCCCCATTTCACCTGCCAATGGAGATGACACAAGGCAGAGATGGACCATCTGTTGGGGTTCATTGCTCTGCTCAGGCCCCTCTCCTCACTCCCTGCTGTGCCATCCATCTCACCCTTCCCAGGGTCTCACTCAATGCAGGGAATGCAGTAAAAAATGGAGCTATACCCTGCAAATGAATCAAGCAGCATCCTTCTAAAGGAAAGCCTGCTGCCTGTCCCCAGCTGCCTTGCAGGGGTGGCTCTGCCTGCAGAGAGCACCCCTGAGCAGGGGCTTCCATACCAAAGCAGCACCATGTGCCATTCCCAGTCACCCACCCCATACACCCCCTCCTGACCTCGCAGCTGGACAAGGGCTCGTGGTCCTCAGGGTCATCGCTGGGTCCAGGCACTGCAGTGCATCCCTGCTGCCAGTACATCCCAGTGGCAGTGCTCAGGTGGGCACAGGGTCTGGCACATAGCACAGCTCCTCAGCAGCATCCCCTGACTTTGGGAAAGTCTCCCAGCTCGTGCAGAGCAGACTGAGCTACAGCCTTGCCCATGGGAAACCCAATGCACAAGCCAAGCTTATCTAACTGGGCCTGGCTTTATTGCAGAGTGGAGCCAGCTGCTCCCATAGCCCCTTAAAGGGGACTTGTTCCTTATAGCAAGGGTTTTGGGGTGCCGTGGCTGTGGTGCTGGGGGGGTCGGGATCAGTCCCAGCTCACAGTGAGGGTTCAGGCGAGATGTCTGTGGCAGAAGCAGCTCCGGGCAAGATTAAGCAGTCCCAGCACAGTTTCAATCCTCCTAAACCCATCACACAGCAGAGCACAGGGGCTGAACACCACCATTAATAGCATCTCTATAAGCTTCTCAGGGTTTCTGCTATAATCAGATCACTGAAACCTTCCGGACAGTAACTACTGAGCTCAAGCAATCGAGCCGCCATCCTCGGGCAGCCAGGAATGGCGCGGCAGCGATAGCATCGCTGTTAGTAATGGGAACCCGCTGATACAGCTACTCACGGTTTAGCTCTTTCAGGAGCACAGCAGCAAAATGAGCGCGTTATGATTATTTCATCATCCTTTTATCAAGCGTTTGCAGTTCCCTAATTCCTCTAAGCCCCTCTGGCTGCGATACCAGCAGCAATCAGATTTGCCCGGCTCTCTCCAGCCTCGGCACCTCTGGAGCGGCACAAGTTGGGAAGGGGGTGTCCTGGGGACCATTTCTCATAGGGGTGGAGATTGGGAATTCATGGGCAGGTGGATCCCTGCACCACGGGACCCAGGGCTGAGCCTCTCATGGAAGTGATGCTGCTGCGCAGAGTCACCCAGGGATGTGGGACTTGATGTGCTCCGGAGCTCTTTGTGGCAAATTCCAGGCCACAGCCTGAAATCTGTTTCTGTGTGCTCACAGATGATGGGAAACAACAGAGTTGATGATCACAATTTACTCAGATTTAATTCTGAATAGCAGGAAAACAAAATTCTTCCAGAGAGCAAGAGGAAACTGTCCTAGATGGCAGAAAGAAAAGGCTGTTTGCACCTGACAAAGTATTGTCAGAAGAAGAAGTTGTTCTTTGTGTGGGCAGGAGGACTGCAAGGACTGGAGAGCTGGTTAGTTTTTCTCACTCCAATCGCAAGTTCCAAAGTGCCATTTGTATTCATATCCAGATATTTAAGGATGCTGTTAGTGCCAGGGGCCCTCCATGAGCAGCTGACGGTGCTGCAAGGGGGCTGGTGCCCTGCTCAGTGCTGCCCCTCCAGCCCCTGCCACCACCCTGTCCCTGTGGATCTGGGCTGTGTTCCCGCTGGGAGCCCGGGAGCAGCCGCCCGCTCCCACCCGCACGCTGCAGAGGAGCGAGCGCTTCCGACGGCGCTAAGTATAAAGCATGGGGGAGTGAGAGCTGGTTGGAGGTGTCCTCCCCGAGCCCAGCTTCCTTCCGCGCTGCTTACACGCCCGTATCCAGGCAGATCCCAGAATAGACCTGAAGAGGAGCTGTCATTTCGTGTTAAGGTCACTTGTGCTCCACGCTATCCCGGACGTTTCTGTCCCGTCCTGCATTAGCAGCCGCTTGTGCCAATGCCGGGGTGCAGAGCTCGGTGCCCAGGGGCTGTGGAGGCTTTCATGGGTTTAGAGAAGCCTTTCCAGCCCCAAACCATCTGCAGAGTGCTCCTGATCGTGATACAAGATAAACCCCTTGTACATCTTGATAGCATTCACTTCCTCCAGAGCTGGTTTAGCAGATTAGAGCAAGGTCAGACGTGACCCATAGTCCTTGGAGGTGCTGTTTGCATTCATATTGGTATGGAAAGCACCTTACCAAAGCCCACCCTTATCCTAATACCATTATGGAACCTTCCTTAAGGATGAAGATACTTGGTTCTGCTTCTCCTGCTCTTTGCTTTCCCTAAAGCCCTGCTCACCCTGGGGATGCTGAGGGCAGGGGAATCCACCTCCTGCGGTCAGTGACAGCCCTGTCATGGGCTCTGCATGCCCATAGAAGGGCCCACGAGGCAGCACGGAGGCACCAGGGGTGGCACCAGGGATGGCAGCACCAGGATGCAGCAACAGGGGTGGCCAGCACCTGCCATGGGGACAGGCTGGAGCACAGCCCTGGCTCGGGGGTGGCGATGCAATCTGGGGTGCAGAGCATTCATCACTTCTCTTTATGGTAACGTGGAATATGCCCTTATTAATCCCCGATGCCAGGCCCCCCCACTCCGCCTCTACCACCCCACTCCAGTCTGGCTACGCTGTTCTAAGCTTCCCTGAAATACACATTTGCCCTTTACAAACTAAAGCATGTTAAGTATCTCATTAGAGAGTCGCTACACAGAGTGTTTTATTTCATGCTTTGTTAAGGACAGAATCATTTAAATGCATCCTGGCAAAGGATCTAATAAGAAATTAGTCAACTTTCTGCAAGCATAAAATATGGTTTAACGGCAACATCCATTAAGAATTAGAGCTCTCATGGGAAATAACCTGGGGATGCTGGTTCCCTGTTCCTGGTAACACACCGGCTTTAGGGCCTCGGGTTCCTGTCTGTCCCACTGTGAGCCTGTGTCCCACGCTCCTCTCACCTCCAGGGCTGTGCCACCTCCTCCTTGTCTGACAGCCCCATCTTCTCCCCTATGGAGAAACCATTTTGCTTCAAAGCACCAAAACCAGTGGTTTGGAGGAGACCAGCAGCAGCGGCAGAGCCCATTCCAGGCTCAGGCTGGGAAAGGAAGCCTAAAGCACATCCCTGCTTTCAGGGATGGAGAGCTGATGCTGGCACTGCCCTGGGGAGTGATTCCCCTCCATCAGCCCACAGCAGGATGCCCATGGAGGCCAGGCTTAGCCCAGGAGCAGCGTGAAGAGGGAAGCAGACACACTCAGACATGAGTGGAAAGTGCAGGAGCTGCTGGGAGGAAGGAGGCACCAACCTCCCCAGGGAGCCAGGGGAGATTATTCAGAGCCAGCACAAGGCAGTGGTTGCAGACGATGTGTGTGAAACGCCTCCTAATGCGCTGAGGGAATCAGTTAATGAATTTAGCGAACCAAGGCTAATTAAAGAATTAATGTTTTAAGTCATGGGAAACATACTGGGAGAGGCTGGGAGGGGCTCGGTATCCGGGCTGGGCTCTCCTGTGGGTCTGTGGCTGGCAGCAGGACACAGTGCCTTGGGGCAGCACAGCCCTGGTGTCCCAACAGAAGCATGTGCAAGGGCTCCCCGGGACATCTGCAGCAAGGATAGCTGCTTGGCTATAAAGGACAGGAACCCCTGGGACATTCAAGGGCCACTATGGGCACCTTTTCTCCCTGGCACACGTGGAGGTGACAGTGCCATGGTCCCTGGGTGAGCACTGTCACCTTATCGTTTGTGAGCCTGGGGCCTGTGATGCGCCTGATGCTGCACATCCAGATGATGCAGAAGTGAGCGTTGTGCTTGCAAACCTGGTCCAGCGAGAGCGCAGCTCTGCAGGAAGCAGCACCCCGAGGTTGCAGGATCAGCACTCAGGCAGAGCTAAGGCAGCAGAAGCTGAAAGGCAGGGAAATCAGAGGGTGCTGTGAACGGTGGTGGGACAGCGGGGAGCTGTGCCCACAGCAGGGTCCCCGTGTTTCAGGTTTTCCATCCAAAAGCTCTGCTCTCCCTTTCCGTTCTGCTCCAGAATCTGAAATGCAAAACAATCGAGTTACATTTCACTCAAGTGTTGTGCCTTTGTTTGCAGTACCTGTGGCTCAAGGCCAGGTTGGACACAGGGGCTTGGAGCAAGCTGCTCCAGTGGAAGGGGTCCCTGCCCGTGGCAGGGGTTGGAGCTGGATGGGTTTTAAGGTCCCTTCCAACCCAAACCACTCTGTGATTCTATGATTCTATGTTTCTATGACCCCCCCATGCCCATCTATGCTCCCACCCTCCCTGAGGGCACAGACCTGCAATCTGGGGGCTCCAAACCCTCCCTGTGGAGCTGAGGGGGCTGGAATTACGGTCCTCAATTGCCGTGCGTTGCGCTCCTTCCCTGGCAACTGCTGTTTCCATGGAAAACGTTGACTCGGAGCCTCTTGGAGCTCCCTGCAGCCGCAGCCCTGCTCACAGTTGATTTTACACCGCGACCGCAGCCCCGCCAGGCCCACTGGTGGGGAATAGATCTGTGCTTCATGCAATTAAGCTCCCAGCGACGTGGCGGCGGTGCCTTTGATTGCTCTTTCTTCCCCACACATTGCTTTGCCTGGCACAAAAGGTCAGTGGCAGCCTAAGGAGAGGCTTTGGCGAAGCAGGAGGTGCTTTGCTGCGGGAGGCAGGAGGAAGCTGGATGATCGGTGACTGCTCCACACCAGGCAGCAGGACAGAGCCGCGGCCTGAGCTGGTGCTTTGAAACGGCCACATTTGCTGATGGCAAACACAGAAATAAAGGCTTTTCATAGAGACCGAGCCACGGCAACAAACTCAGCAGGAGCGAGTGAACCTCCCCGAGCAAGTGACCTCTGCATAAAGAGATCACAGAGCAGCTCTGAAGCAGTGCAAGGAGGCCACCGAGTTCCAGCAGAAACCCAGCTTCCAGGGAATCGGTGCAGGCTCATTATTGTGTTCCCATAATGAGCCCATTTGGGAGAGCCACAGGGTTCAACCAACCGCAGCTCCCGGGGGGCTGATTCCGAGTTAGAATTCCATACCCAGAATTGCCCAAATCCCACTTTTCCCCATGTATTTTGCAGACAGCGGCTCGGGAGCAGCGCTGGTCCCTGCCAGCCCGGACCCTCTCGCCGCGGATGAGCTGGTGGAGAAGACAGCCCATGGAGCCGGGGAGCAGGGACACGCCATGGGTTCACTTGGAGCCACGGAGCTGGGACACGCCACTGCCCTCAACCTGCTGCCGGCCATGGAGGACGGCACCGAGCCGGCAGCGGAGGAACCGGTGCCGCTGGTGCAGGGCCCCGCGCTGCCAGCACCCACCACGGCCCCCGATGCTGCTGTGAAACAGACGTTCCCTGTTAAGAAAAAGCCGCCCACTCCGAAGCACCCAAATGCAGCGAGGAAGCACCCGAGGCCCAAGGCTGCCCCACCGGGGTCCCCCAGGGCTGCCTCCCCAGCCAGCCCCATGCGCCCCGGGCTCCCCACTGCCTCCCAGGAGCTGCGGGTAGCAGCTGGTGGGGGACACACAGAGCAGAGCCCCACTGAGCTGCCCTGGGGGGGCCAGGCCACCACCAGCCGCCCTGTGCTGCAGATCTCCCCATCCACCCTGCCACCGACAGCACCGTGGCACCTCACTGACAGCACCGGTGATGCCGGCAGCGCTCCCACCGTGGCTCCCACCGGGGATACCGGTAACCAGACCGACAGCACCGAGACAGAGGTGCACACAGCAGAGGAGAGCCAAGAAACCACCACATCCACCATCATCACCACCACCGTCATCACCACGGAGCCCACCCCGGGTAAGCTGTGCTGCCTGCATGGGGATGGGGATCAGGGCAGGGATTCCAGGGGCGAACGGGAAGCATCCCTGTGTCAGCATCAGTGGCATTCCCTGGGTTTGTGGGACTGCACTTCCATGGTGCTGGTGCTGGAGCAGGGACCTGGGTGCTGGGTTTTAGGTGCAGGAGGGAGCTGCTGGGTGAGCCATTGCCCAGCGCAATCCCTGATTCACGTTCCCCCCAGTCCTCTGCAGCATGAGCTTCCACGACCCCGAGGGCTACATCGACTCCACAGACTACCCACCGCTGCCCCAGCACAGCTACCTGGAGTGCACCTACAACGTCACCGTCTACACTGGCTACGGCGTCGAGCTGCAGGTGAGAAGTGCGTCGGTGCAGGGACCACCATGGCCTGAGCCCCTGCTCCACAGCAGCACAGGATGCACAGCACCATGGCCATGGGCACGGGCTAAAACCACTCCTTCCCAGGGAGGAAAATAGGTTTTTCTCAGTGTAATAAAGCAGTAACTGGTACATCCTCAACATCAGCTAGGATCAAAGCATTAACATGCCATGTGATTAATTGAACAAGGAGCACGGCATGCAATTTGCAAAGAGCCGTCATGGGAAGGCGTGAAGCAGCAGTGCTGTCTCCAGCACAGCACCAACCCACAGCAAAGCGGGGCCACGTCCCCATCAGTTGCAGGGTAAAGACCACATGGCCAAGGCATTCTGAAGGCATTCTGCAGCACATCCCACAGCAGCAAGTGTGCAGCTGCAGCAAAACCAAGGCTGTTTCTACAGGAAGGTGTCTGTCAGTGTGAGCTGCACACATGGGAGCATGCATCAGTGGGCATGCTGCATGCCAGGGCTGCCATTGTGCTGGTACCTGTGCTGTGCAGACCCAGCAGAGCCAGAGGTCTGGACCAGTCACAGCGGTCTCCAAAATGCTGCATCCCACAGCCTAATGGGGATTGGAGCAGGGCAGGGGTCTTGATGCTCTTCACATGGTCTCCACGTCAAACCAGGCCCCAGTCTCCATGCTCTGGTGCACAATCCTTTCTTCTTCATGCACTTTCCCCATGTCACCATTTGCATCCAATTAAAATCCATTCCCTTTTAATCTGTGCAATTAAGAACGTGCATTAAAAGTAGTAGCAGCTCCAGTGGGCTTGTCCCTGCCGTCCCCTCATGGGCACATGCAAGGGGCTGACCTCCAGGCAGGGCTGCAGTGTGGAATCAAGTCCTGGTGATAGGCTGACCCGGGACTGGGCCATGTGGGCTCCTTTCCACAGCAGTAACTTGTGCCCCAGCCCCGCACGGTGCTGAGGATGGGCTGCTCTGCTGTAAACTCGCCTCTGTCCATAATCCATCAGGTGACACCGCTCCTGACCTCATTCCATTGTAAACTGAGATTTTAATGGAGCATAAAATTAGCCTCTCCACCCCCCAAGCTTTGCATCTCACTTTGCTGATGCTTCTAAGCATTGCAGACAAATTAAATCACAGCAGCGGGGCTGTGCTGGCTGAGCACAACCTCACCGGGAGCTGCTCAGCACCCACGGAGCACCCTGTCCTGGATGGGTGCTGTGGGAGCTGGAGAAGGATGCTGAGCACCCTGGATGCCTGCATCCTGCCCTATTCAGCAGAGGGCAGGGGGGTTCCGGGCCCATGGATGCAGGCTGATGTCCTCCTGTGTGGCAGCATCAGCGGTGCCTGACCCTCGCTGCAGGCAGTGAGCTCTGCAGAAAGCTTTTAACCATTTAGGCAGCAGCAGTGACGTGATTTATGTCCCAGTGAAGCTAGGAATAGCATTCATGGCAAGCACAGCAACAGATTTATCCCCTCTCTCTGAGGATGTTCACACAGGATATGTGCTGATGGAGGAGGCAGGCAGCGTGGTGCAGGAACTCAGTCCATGTTTGCATGCAAGCCCACCCTGGACATCACCCTTAACCAGCGGGGCTGGTGCAGAAGCGCTGGGTCTTTTCCCACTATCACAAACAGGCTTTGCTGCAAGACCTGTACCCAGCTGCTCCCCAAAGCCCCAAAGAAGAGCATGAAAAACCAGCAAACAAGAGAGCTGAACCTGGAGGTGTCCCTGCCCAAGCTGCCACTGATGGGGGGGGGACAGGGGCTGGCAGTCAGCCCCCAGCAACATCCCAATCCCCAGCAGCATCCCAGCCCCTTGCAGCATCCTCCCTCACCCAGGGCTGGGCAGAAGGGGCATAACACAGCAAAAGGACCTGTGTGGTGCTGTGTAGTGCTCAGGGTCCCTGCTGGGCTCTCTGCCGGCGGCATCGCAGCCAGAGCCGTGTCCCCACGCCAGGCGGGTGCCCTGCACGGCCCTGCCAGCGCTGTTAAACTGTATTTATGGTTAAACCCCTTGAATCTTCTTGGCAGGAGCCAGTTCCCCTCGGGAGATCTGTCGTGGGTGAGCAGGGCCGGCAGCCGGAGCCAAGGAGCCCTCCTGTCTTCCCAACAGGCTCTTTAGGCGCTGACACTGGTGCAGGCTTTGATTAAAGCAGGAGCTGGTCCTGGCCAGCCCCTGGCAGGGACTCACCCATATGGTCCCTCTCGCAGCGCTGCCGGTCCCTGGCGCGGAGCCACCGCCTCGCCTGTACCCGCCGCTCGCTCCCGGTCCCCGGAGGATCCTGCCTGCCTGGCACTGGGGCTGTGCAGCGACAGCCCTGCTCCAGGCTCCTCTGAGCACGGGCTTGCAGGAGGAGGAGGCTGCCGGTGCAGCTGAGCCGTGTCCTCAGCACACAGCACCCTGCAAAGGGCTGGGAGATGCTGCAGCATTCACCAGCTCCATCTCTTGTGCAGAGCGCTGCAGGCTGGAGCTGCTCCTTGAACCCCCTTCCCAGCAGCAGGGCGTGGGGGGAAAGAGCATCTTGGTAGCACTGAGATGCTTGAGAGTTCTCCTGAGCGCTTCTCTTTCCAGTTTCCCAGAGCAATTCGGTGCCGGGTAGTGTGTGCGATGCTAGCCATTAGAGGAAGCTGGTGGGGAGCAGGTTTGTCTTTGGGTGATTGCAGAGCAAAATGTGGTTTAGAAACACCCTGGAAATGTCTTCGCAGTGATCCAGACCCAGCTCAGGAAGCCAAGCTCTGCCCCAGTGGCAGCTGGGGGAGCTGCTTGCTTTAGCATCTCTGGATACCATCCTCCAAATAATGCATCCCTGATAACACAGTTCGTTCCAGTTATTAACAATCAGACCTGTTCCATGGCAGCAGGCTCAGGGTGTGCACAGTGTGCTGGGGGGCAGTTTTCAGGACAAAACCTGGAGAAGAAGAAAGGACCCAGGAGGCAGGTTGGGGTCTGGGGATGCACTTGGCTTGTGTTGATGCACTGCACAGTGCTCACGAGGACTGAGGCCTGCTCTGCCCTGCAGCGAGGACCAGAGGCTCTGCAGAGCCCCAGCATCCTGCTGCAAAATGAGGCAAAGATGCTCTGGTGTGAGCCCCTCCAGGGCTTGTGGATCTCTGGGGCAGGCAGGGAGTTACCCAGTGGGGCTGGGGTTGTTTCTCCAGTGGAAATCTCCCTTATTCCAACAGAAGGTCAGAGGATGCCAAGTGCTGCTGGTGGCCCTTGGAGCAGGGTGCATCCCCGCCTCGTGCACTGGAGGCAGGCACAGTTGTGACAACAGCAGCAAATCCTTCTAGTCACAACATGATGGGGAGCGCTCGCAATCACAGGCTAAGGCTGTGGTGTGAGCTAAATATAGAGCCCTGGTCCTCACACACTTAAGGAAACAAATGATCTGATGAGCATCTTTCTGCTGAAATATGAGCCCATTTATTAAGCTAAATGGACGTGAAATGCAAATGTGAGGTTACTTTTCAGCTATTTCCAAATAATAATTAAAGCCTTTTGGGACCATTCATTAGGCACATTTGCCATGACTCCCCCGTGTGGAGGAGGGATCCTGGGGAGCATCCCTGGTGAGCACCTAGCCCTACATACAAATGTACCCTGGCTCGGTTGCAGACCTGCCCTGCTGGGACCAGTGAGCCTGCTCCATGCTCTATGCTCCATGCTATGGTGCCTCGAGGTGCAGGGCTGCTTCCAGGGTAGATGCAGGTGGAATTGGGATCCCACATACCCCGACTCATGCTACCCCTTCATGTTCCTCCTGCCTAACTCTCCCTGCCTGCTCAAACACCCAGTTTCAATAGGGAAGCAGATGCAATCACCTTGTGCTGCACAGAAGCATCCAGTTTCAGAACGCATCTCAAGTGTGCAGCTCCAGCTCGCTGCGCCCGCAGTCCCAAGTGAAGAGGTCAGCAGTTACAGGTTCCTTTGGGCTCATGCTGTGCACAGACAGCTCCATCACCACTGAACAAGCAGCTCCTGTCTGTGATGACCCCGTGCTCTGTGTGCTCATGGCTGGGATGGGATCCCCACCTTCACCCCGCAGCTCACGGGTCTCTGCTCCCTCCCAGGTGAAGAGCGTGAACCTGTCGGACGGGGAGGTGCTCTCCATCCGCGGCGTGGACGGCGATGCCCTCGTGGTCCTGGCCAACCAGACGCTGCTGGTGGAGGGCCAGGTGATCCGCAGCCCCACCAACACCATCTCCGTCTACTTCCGCACCTTCCAGGACGAGGTGGTGGGGACCTTCCAGCTCCACTACCAGGGTGGGTGCCTCAGTGCCAGTGAGGAGGGGTGGGATGGGGTGTCGGTGCTGTGGGGCTCAGCCTGCAGTGATACAGCTCCTGTACCACTGCGTGCCTGTGCTCAGAGCATCACTGGTGCTGGTGGAACAGCCCACGTTGTGCGCAGAGCAGAGGGTACAACACACACTGATGTCCCAGAGCCCAGCACTGCCTGAGCTCCTCACACACACCCTGCCCCATCTCTGTCCCCGTGCAGCAGCTCTTCCTGCACAGCTCAGCCTGTGGGGCTATTTTTTCCTTAAAGAGCTATAAAAAATAGATGAGTTCAAGCAAATCCTCTCTAAAATAGAAACTGGGTCTGGGCAAAAGCAGTAACAGGTTGAGAAGCAGCAGCATGGCCATTTGCCGGTGCTCTGCAGCCGGCACCCGCAGCGAGGGCTCTCACTGTCCCCCCCTCTGACTGCGACAGCCCCAAGCTCCGAAATGTGTGTGCTCGTTGCAGTGTTTATGCTGAGCTGCAACTTCCCACGGAGGCCCGACTTCGGAGACGTCACCGTGATGGATTTGCACTCGGGGGGAGTTGCTCATTTCCACTGCCACCTGGGCTACGAGCTGCAGGGTCCCAGGGTGCTGACGTGCATCAATGCGTCGAGGCCGCACTGGAGCAGCCCGGAGCCTATCTGCTCAGGTATGTGCCTCATCAGCCTCGGTGCTGGGGGAAACTGGGGTCCCCAAGGGGGTAACGAGGGCTGTTTCCTCCATGCTGTGAGCTGAACGCAGCCCTGGAGAGCCGTGCTCTGTGTTGGCAGCGCCCTGCGGTGGGACGGTCCGAAACGCCACCATCGGCCGCGTCCTCTCGCCCAGCTACACCGGGAACCAGTCGAGCAGCATGTACTGCGTGTGGGCCATCGGGGCTCCCCCGGGACAGAAGCTGCACCTCCACTTTGAGAAGCTGCTGCTGACAGAGAGGGACAGGTAAGGCTCCAGAGCTGCTCATAAGGGTAGTGCCAGGTCTGTAGGGAGACTGTTTCCCATGGGAATGCGGGAGCTTTGCTCTGCCTGGGGTGAGGAGCAGGGAGCTTCGCTGGGACCTGGATACACCAAAACCTGGAAGCTCCAACCTGGTCTGAACCCCAGCCTGGTCACACCTCCTGCCCTCCTGGGGCCTGGTCTGCAGGATGAGACCTGCGATGCTGCGAGGCAGCACTGACCCAAGCTCAGGGTGCAGCATGGAGGAGGCTGTCAGCAGAGGAAGGTGGGGATGGGGCAGAGAAAGGGAGGTTCATGAGCTATGTGTTCATGCACTCAGGAGGCACAACAGGTCTTAGGCAGAAAGAGCTGCAAGAAGCAGCTGCAGAGCCCCGGCCCCTGTATCCAGGCCCTGTGCTTTGTGCCAGGAGATGTTGCAGGTCTGATCCTGCTGGCTGCGGGGTGATGCCGTGTCCTGTGTGCTGTGTCACACTGCCCCTTTCCTCTCCCCAAACACCCACTGCTCAGCATCACGGTGCAAGAAGCTGTGAGCCCCACGCTACAGCACCTGTGACACAAAGAACACGCTTACGGTGCTGATCCTTGTGTTTAAAGAGCATTAGCATTCAGTCTGGTAACAGGCAATAAAGCAGCTTTATGGCTTGTAGTAAAATGAAAGAATAAAGCCCCTGTTTATGGCACAGTAAAAGAGACTTATCTTGCTGGTGATCATTTGTTTGCATGATTCCTTTCCACTGCTGTGCTCCGGGAGCACTGGAGCTGGCGAGGAGGGGAGCGCGGTTGTGCCATGTAACGTGCCATGTGCCCCGCTGCAGGATGGTGGTGTACAGCGGGGACACGAACCAGTCCGCGGTCCTCTACGACTCGCTGCGTGCTGACAGCGTGCCCTTCGAGGGGGTCATCAGCGACGGCTCCTCCATCAGGATCGACTTCCTGGCCGAGGAGCCTGCGGCCGCCACAGCTTTCAACATACGCTTTGAAGGTGATGAGCTCTTGTGTGGTACCCGCAGCGATCCCAGCTCAGCAAACACAGCAAGCGGTGCCACAGCAGAGCATTACCGGTGCTGGTACACAGTGGAAGTGGGGTTTGGTTAAGCCCATGCAGCTCAGGACAGATAAGCTGTTGTTAATCCTAATTGCCTGTAAAATTCACTGTGCAAAAGGCCATCCGTGCATGGTGGGATGAAGGGTTTGTAGCTGGGGATGAGCCCAGGGCTCAGTGAGCAAACCCCAGAGCTGAGGCTGTGAGGGGCAGGGGAAGGCAGCGCTCTCCCATCCAGTTCCGTACCCCTATGGCTCACGGGGGATCTTCTCTTCCAGCCTTCGAGCGGGGCCACTGCTACGAGCCCTACATCCAGAACGGGAACTTCACCACCTCGGACCCCACCTACAACCTGGGCACCACGGTGGAGTTCACGTGCGACCCCGGGCACTCCCTGGAGCAGGGTCCTGCCGTCATTGAGTGCGTCAACATGCGGGACCCGTACTGGAACGACACGGAGCCGCTGTGCCGAGGTCAGTGCCAGCACCGCAGGGTGATGCTGGCTGCTGGGACAAGCATCCCCTGGACCCTGCTGAGCCCTGCCTGCCTCTCATTCATGCAGCCACGTGTGGGGGGGAGCTGACTGCTGTGGCCGGTGTGATCCTGTCCCCAAACTGGCCGGAGCCCTATGCGGAGGGAGAGGATTGCGTCTGGAGGGTCCATGTTGGTGAGGAGAAGAGGCTGTTCCTGGACATCCAGCTGTGAGTAGCCCAGGACCTCTCTGCTCCACCACTGCCCTTGCCCCAGGGATCTGCACCATTTCCCTGTTCCTCCCACTTGCAGCTTTCCTAATCCCCTATGATGCGCTCAGGGGAGGTGCAGGGCAGCACCCAGGGCTGCTCCCTGAGTTCCAAGTGATGTTACACCATCCACTGCAGCAGTTAACTGCTCCTGAGATGGCTTCTGAATACTGTCACAGGCAGGCACATTCTGAGGTCAGAGGGGTATGGGATTCAGTGTTCAGCCTGGGAGCCCTTGGCACGATAAAGCTGCTGATGCAAAGGGAATCTCCTCCGATGCTATCCTGGGTGCTCAAGGGGAGGGCATGGTGCAAGTGGGGGCTTAGAGTCATAACGGTTTTAAAGCTCCCTGTAAAATCCCCCGTGGGAGCTCCCCGTGCACCTCTCCCAGCTCTGTGGGTGCCTGGGCTGAGCAGAACTGGAGGCCGAGCGCTCTGAAGCCATCAGACATAAATGTCAGCGAGGAAATCGTGTTTGACAGAAAGCAGAGGTTTCCTGCAAATGTCAGCTTGCCACGGGGATGAGCTGGCGCCTTCCAGGAACGCGCTTAATGAAAGGCTTGGGGATCAGCTCAGGTGCCTCCAGACAAGGCGGAATCACATGGATGATGTGCAGGGCAGGGGTCCCGCAGACACCGAGCACGTCCTGGGCCTCAGGTGTTGCACACACACTGCCCGGGCTGCCCAGAGAGTGCCTCTGACCTGATGGAGGTTCTGTGGGGCTGGGAGCATCCTGGTGCTGCCTATGGGAAGGGGAGGATGCAGGGTCCCTGCCCCAGCCCTTCCTGTGCTGCCCGGCACAGCGCTGGGTGCTGGAGGTGCTCCCCTTGCTGGTGAGCAGGATGTGAGCAGGGAAAGGTGGAACCTGTGCCCATCCCTGAGGCTCAGCTGATAACACCCTCAGGATCAGCACCCAGCGGGCAGCCCGTGGTGGGGCTGCAGGGAGGAACAGGCTGGCAGCAGGGCTGCTGGCATCAGTGATTCCCTTGGGATGCGCATCCATCGCCCGCCCTTTGTGGAAGCAAGGAGAGCCCCGTTTCCCCCCCAGCTCCAGGGGCAGCAGCATCCCTGCTGCAGAAGGGGTGGATGGAGGCTGCCGCCGGTGCTGGCCCTGGCTATGGAGCTGCGCTTGACGCTCCCCAGCCCTTCCCGGCCCGTCCCAGGCCCCGTCCGCGGTCCGACACTGCCCCCTCGCGGCAGACCCCCGCCGTCTCACCCGCTTCTCCTCCCCTCCAGCCTGAACCTCACCAACAGCGACATCCTCACGGTGTACGACGGGGACGAGCTCACCGCGCGCATCCTGGGCCAGTTCGTGGGCAGCAGCGGCCCCCAGAAGCTCTACTCCTCCAGCCCCGACCTCACCATCCAGTTCCACTCGGACCCGGCCGGGCTCGTCTTCGGGAAGGGGCAAGGATTCATCATGAACTACATCGGTACGGAGAGCGGGGCGCTGGGGGTGTCCCTGCCGCTGCTGCGCAGGTGGGGACCAGGACATGGACCAGGCTGCCCAGGGGCTGGGTTGTGCAGCAGGGAGAGCTGTGACTCCAGCACATCCCACCGAGCCCTGCAGACCCCCCAGTCCCGCTGCAGGTCTCAGGGTCAGTCACTGCTGGGGTGTCCCCTCTTCCAGGCTGGCAAGAAGGCAGAGGCAGTTTTTCTCCCTGTTAGCCATGGTCTGGCCCAGTGCAACTGCAGAGCGGAACAGGGAGAGGAACTGTTGGTAATAGGTGTACAGGACTCCCCCCACCCCGCTCTGCCAGGCCCGAGGCACTGCAGTGAGGTGTCCTCCCAGGAGGGGTCACGGAAGCCCATGGAAGGATGGGCTCCTGTTCACAGCTCCTTGCTCCAGAGAGGCTCAGACTGCCCTTGGAGATGTCTGTTCACACCATCCTTGGGTGCAGCCGCACCTGCCAGAGCGGGGAGGCCGATGCCCAAGGAAGGGACAAGGGACCGGGAAGGGCACCTCTTCCCCAGGGCTTCCCCTGCTCTCGCTGCTGCCTCTCCCCAGCCTGGCTTCCCCTGGCAGGCTTCTTCCAAGCCTGTTTTCTTCCTGCTGCTGCCAGCTCTGGTTTGGACCGGCAGAACAAGCTGCAATGCAGATCACCTGTGAGCCTGCAGGTCCCTCCTCACTGCACTGCAGCACATGCAGCCAGGCTCAGCCATGGGCATGGGGCTGGGGGGGAGCAGGGCATGAATCCTGCACTGGAGCAAACCTGCTGTGTCATGATCACAGAGCCTGTACTGCTCCTGTGCCTGCAGCCAGAGCTGAACCCGCTGTGCCCACGCTGCTGTGCTTATCCTGATGCCAACACTGATGCTGCCTTGTTTCTACCAGCACAAACCCCTGCCTGCCTTTAGGGTCAGGCCTGGGAAGCCCCCTTCACCCCAGAGAGGGACTGTAGTGACAGGCCAAGGGGGAATGGCCTTAAACTGAAAGAGCAGGGGTTCAGGTTAGACGCAGGGAAGAAGCTCTGGGAAGAGGGTGCTGAGGCGCTGGCACAGGGTGCCCAGAGAAGCTGTGGCTGCCCCATCCCTGGCAGTGCTCAAGGCCAGGTTGGACACAGGGGCTTGGAGCAAGCTGCTCCAGTGGAAGGGGTCCCTGCCCATGGCAGAGGTTGGAGCTCGATCCATTTTAAGGTCCCTTCAACCCAAAGCATTCTATGAGTCTATGATTCTACCTGCTGCTGCCCAGGGGCTGCTGCACGGGCCATTTGCGGTGCATGGGGATGGACAGGCGTTGGGCAGAGCTGGGTGTCCACACTCCATGGCTCCAAGGAGGGCTGCGCTTGGTGGCCACAGCAGCATCCCTGTTGGCTGCAGAGGTGTCCCGCAACGACTCCTGCTCCGACCTGCCCGAGATCCAGAACGGCTGGAAAACCACATCACACACGGAGCTGGTGCGAGGGGCCAAGATCACCTACCAGTGCGACCCGGGCTACGACATCGTGGGCAGCGACACCCTCACCTGCCAGTGGGACCTCAGCTGGAGCAGCGACCCCCCCTTCTGTGAGAAGAGTGAGTGCTCAGCAGCGTGCATCCCCATCACATCCCCTGTGTGCGCTGCATCCCTATCGCATCCCCTGCGTGCGCTGCATCCCTATTGCATCCCCTGCCACCACTGCGGGGCCTGGGGCTGCAGCTCAGGTGGCTTCTCCTCCCCAGTCATGTACTGCACGGACCCAGGGGAGGTGGAGCACTCGACCCGGCTCATCTCCGACCCGGTGCTGCTGGTGGGGACCACCATCCAGTACACGTGCAACCCCGGCTTCGTGCTGGAGGGCAGCTCCCTGCTGACCTGCTACAGCCGTGAGACCGGGACGCCCATCTGGACCTCGCGGCTCCCACACTGCGTCTGTGAGTTGGGGCAGCTCCTCCTGCTCTGCTGCAGCTCAGCTCCTCTGCTTGGGGGGGCAGGAAGCCTTTTCCTGCAGCCAAGAGCTTCCCTGGCTCTATGGGGTGGTGGAGAGCTCTGAGCTACCTAAAGGGGGGTGGCTGACACCTTGGGTGCTGCCTCTCATGCCCTGGGGCTCATCCCGGGATCCGTTCCCTTTCAGCCGAGGAGTCGCTGGCCTGCGATAACCCAGGACTGCCGGAGAACGGCTACCAAATACTTTATAAGCGCCTCTACTTGCCAGGAGAGTCCCTGACCTTCATGTGCTATGAGGGCTTTGAACTCATGGGGGAGGTGACCATCAAATGCATCCTGGGGCAGCCGTCCCACTGGAGCGGACCCCTGCCCATCTGCAAAGGTAACGGTGGGGGGTGGATATGGGACATGGGGACGTCAACGCCTCTGTCCCCAGCCTGGGATAGCCCAAGGACCTTCATCCAGCTGCAGCCCCAGTGGTTCTCAAGCTGGGACCTACGCTCATCTGAGAGCTGGATCTGAGCTGCCCAAGCTCTGCTGCCCTGGGGAGGGGGAGAGAACCCCCCAGCCATGGTGCTGGCAGTGCGGGGCAGGCCTGGCTGCTCGCTGCTTTGCTGCTTCCCATAGGCGTTTGCTCATCTCAGCAGAGATGCTCTCCTTGGGTACCCACCAGTATGGGAGAGCTCAACCCCAGGAAACCCTCTAAGTAAGGTCTGGGTTTATGCCCTCTTGGGACACAGGAGGATCCTCCTGTTGCCACTACACTCCAGGGATGGATTGTTCTTAATTACAACTCAAGAAGCCCTGGCAGCAGGGCTCTGTGGGTACCACTGCCCCAGGCAGGGCTGTTTGGCTGGCATCTCACTTGCCCAGCCCCTCAGTCCCTTGCATGTGTTTACAAGAACCTAGAACTGATTAAAAACTGCAGGTTTGCAACATGGCTTGGGACCAAACAGGGCAGAGAAACCCCGGGGCTGGGGTCCCCACGCAGCAAGCACCCAGTCAAACCCAGTTACATACCGGTAACTCCCCATTTCTCTTCCAGTGAATCAAGACAGCTTTGAACACGCTCTGGAAGGTGAGTGAAATGCATCTGGTGGATAAGCCCTGTGCAGGACCCTCAGCCAGAGCCAGTGTGGAGCCGGGAGGAGAGCAGCAGAGGGGATCACAGTGTGTTTGCAAATGCCACCCTGATAGATCTTGTCCTTTTAGTAGCAGAAGCTGCTGCAGAGACATCGCTGGAGGGAGGAAACATGGCCTTAGCCATATTCATCCCAGTGCTGATCATCTCCTTGCTGTTGGGAGGAGCCTACATCTATCTCACAAGGTGAGGAGTACGGTTGGGCTGGGGATGGTGGTGAAGGATGCGGGGACATGGTTGCTCAGCATCACAGGATGGTTTGGGTTGGAAGGGACCTTCATAGTTCATTGAGTCCAACCCCTGCCATGAGCCCCGGGAATGGTGCCAGGGAGCAGGGCACTGGGCCGGGATGTGGGAGGCCGGGGCTGTTTGTGCTCCGTTGTGTGCAGCTCAGTGACTCCAGCTCTCCCGCAGGTGTCGGTACTACTCCAGCCTCCGCCTGCCCCTCATGTACTCCCACCCCTACAGCCAGATCACGGTAGAAACGGAGTTCGACAACCCCATCTATGAGACAGGGGTGAGTGCCGCTGCGCCCGCTGCTCCCAGCACCATCCTGTTGGGAGCCATGTGTTGGGCTGGGGATGCAGGGTGCTTGGAGTGATGGGAGGCTCCATCCCTGTTGCTCCCAGTGGCCGGGTGGGCTGCAGGTTCTGGGTAGGGAAGGCGTCGCTTCTGCAGGAGCAGAATAACCTCTCTTTCCATGTGGGAATGGTGGGATTGTCCTGAGAAGCAGCTGCTCCTTCAACTGGCTTTTCCTTCCCTCCAGGAAACAAGAGAATACGAAGTTTCGATATAAGGACAGTGGTAAGAGAGTCTCTGGCTGCGAACTTACTGTGCTCTCATAGACCTTCCTCAGTAACTAATCCAGAGCCCACGTGGAGTTTGGTTGGACCCCTGGACCTGCTGTTGTCTTTCCTTTTGCCTCTTTCTGGAAGACTTTACTGTTTTCTTCACTGTATTTATTCTATTTAAGCTGGGGTAGGTGTGCTGCAGAGCCTGGGCGCAGGCAGCAGCGGGGCAGGGCTGGGTCCAGCGAGGCCAGGGCAGTGTGAGGGGCACATCCCCTGGCTCTGTTCACACACACAGCGGGGTTACTGCGGCTCTGGTGTCAGAATTAAATCCATTGCAAGAGCCTGCAGCCCATTGCTGGGAGCTGAGGTTTGCCACAGGGTCCTGCAAGCCCTCCCCACCCCGCGGCTCCCAGCTCCCCTCTGCCCAAGCAGGGACCGCAGGGGGTTGTGTGCCAGCAGCACAGGGACTGTCCTGGCTGTGGGAGCAGAGCGTGGCTCAGGAACGCTGCCTGGCACACACTGGTACATCCCGCTTTGCTTTCCCTGCTTTGCTTTGGATGCTGGAGAGGCAGCAGGCCAGGAGTCCCAGCTCTACAGAGAGGCATTAACCAGTGAGCCCAGCAGCCCGGAGCCATGGGGAGCCTCACACAGTGAAGGGGAGCTCTGCAGCCTGTGCCTCTTTAGCCACGCTCACCATAACCCTTGCCATGAGAACCCAGCGGTCTCTCCTTACCCCTCGGTAGCATCTCAGGGTAAGCAGGATGGGCTACAGGGGGGTCCCCAGCATGCAGGTGGTGGTGCCAGGCAGGCACCAAGGCAGTGTAGCCCACCCAGAGCTCTGTAGCTCCCACCTGAAGCCCCTGTGCTGGGGCTCATGGTGGGACAGGCAATGGAGAGGGGACGGAGGTTATTGGGGCAGGCAGTGCTTGGCTCTGGCACAGACCAGCCCTTGGGGAGCAGGACAGGCAGGAATCAGGCCCTCAAAGCAGGTCCCACCCCAGGCAAAACCCAATTGGAGCCTCAGCATCCCCTGCACTCTCCCACTGCCTTCACCCCTGCCAGAGCCAGACACCACAGGGCTGCCTCCCATTCCCATGGACCCCTAAGGGCCACCTCCTCCCAAGGCCCCCCCATGCCACCAACCTCCATAGCCAGGCCCTGGGGAGGGCAGGGAAGCCACCAACATGTCCTGGGCTGCCGGTGCCTCTCCTTTGCCCCTGTAGAACAGCAATTGTAACCACGGGAGGCTGGTTTAGTTCCGGGGTGGTTCGTGCATCTCTGCAGTGTACAGCTGAGACCGAGGGGTGGTTTTTTTTCCTTTAAAAACAATGAATGTGTGTTTGTAATTTGTAAAGGTTAAAAAAAGGAAAAAAAAAAAAAAGAAAAAAATGTGCCAAAAATGTACGAAGCATTTCATTTCCCTTCATACAGGTCTGTTTTTATAAGAACAATGTGAAAATTGCTGGGATTAAATATTTTTGAACATGATGAAGTGCTTCCGTGGGGAGCTCGAGCATTCAGTGTAACCTCGGTGTAAACTGTTCTGTGGTTTAATGTGTGGAACCGGTTTGCAGAGCCCTGGACCGCAGGCAGGGTCCCGCTGATGCACAGGGCGAGCTGTATCCTGCACTGGTGCAACCCCATAGGGTCCCCCTGCTCCCATGGGATGCGTTTGTCTGAGCCTGGCTGGGACAGAGGCTGAGGCTCAGTGCTGGGGACATCCCTCCTCCATGGGACACCCCATGGGAGCCAGCTGCCTCAGCACTGGGACCCCACTGGAGACCCGTGGCCACATCACAGAGGATGTGCAGGAGGTTTGGGGGAGCCCTATGGGGTGGGGGTCATGGGGACCCATCCGGCACCACAGCAATGACCCACAGGTGTCACTTGTACTGGCTGGGGCAGGGTGGCTCCCCATAACCACAGGGAGAACATGAGGGGTTGCCTTGCCTACCTCCATATGGCTCCTCACTGGTTGCATCCTGTGCTGCTGCACTGCCAAGGAGCAGGGTCACGGGGACATCCCAGTTAGATCCAGTGTCCAAGGCCAGGCTGGAGCAAGCTGCTCTAGTGGAAGGTGTCCCTGCCCGTGGCCCGTTGGAACTGGATGAGCTTTAAGGTCCCTTCCAACCCAAACCATTCTATGAAACACCATTGCCCGATGCCTGCAGAGCCCCAGGTTTCCCTGGCAGAGGCAATGGCCACTGGGGAGGGATTGGGGGGCACAACCCACCCAGGGCAATATCCTTGCTGCTGCCCAGCCGAGGAAACCTGGAGCCTCCCATCCATCCCTGCACGAACAACACAACAACTCCGAGTGTGCTTTAAGCCAGGCTGTGATGTGCCATCAGATGATGGCTTCGTTAAGCAGCTGTCAGGCTAATGCGGAGGGCGCGGGAGCTGGGGCTGGGATGCGCAGCATTCCCGGAGGAGGGAGCTGGGGTTATTTTTGGATGGAAATTGCAAGGGAATTAAAACGAATGGGGGGGGGGGATATCTCGCTGCTGCCGCTGCTCCGCGGTGACGTAAAGCAGGAGCCCAGCTCCAGCCTCCCGCTTCGTGCTGCGGTTGAGCCGTGCCTGGGTGCAGCAGCCGCAGCCGTCACCCACCTCCCCTGCGGGGGGCACAGCCTGCTCCTCCCTCAGCCATCCCCTGTGCACCCACCTGAGCTCGGCCATGCAGCAGCAGGGACCCCGCATGCAGGGCAGCGTGTCCCAGGGCTCATGGGCCGTAGCTGGGTTTCATACATCCATTCAGTGGCCACATTCCTGCACCTTCCCCCATTGCTGGGTTGTTTCTCAGCAGGAACCAAAGCAGTTTGGGGGACCCATGCAGAGGATGGAGGGGTGGGAGAGCAGCTGACCCCAGCCCCAGCTCTGCTGTGGGCTTTGCTCAGTGCTGGAGGCAGGAACTGGCTGTGGGGTATCCACAGTCACTGGTGCCAGCAGTGACAGAGCCCTGAGGCGGTGCTGGCATCTTTCTGTGCAGCATCAGAGCAGCAGCAGCATGGGGTATGATTAAAGAGCAAAGAGCAGGGGCTCGGGGCTGGGCTGCGGAGGAGCAATGCTCAGGGACAGGGATGCTGAGGAGGGGAGGCAGGGCTGAGCCATACACCCGTGCTCAGCATCCCACCCGTTGCCTGGGCACAGGCTGGTCTGGAGGGGACACAGGGAGCAGGAGCCTGCATGATGCTGATCTCGGCTCAGGGAGCACAGGGAGGGCCCTTCTGGGAACACGGTCCCTGCTCCAACCTAAACACTCTGGGAAACCCTGCCCTGGCACAGGCAGCATAGGTTTGGCTGCAGCTGCATCCTGGCAGCAGCTCAGGAGGACACAGGCTCATGCCTGCCCCAGAAGAACATCCCAGGGAAAGGAGAAGGAACCGTGGGAGCCACGAGGCTGCAGAGCTGTGCCAAGAGCACCCCAGGGCTGTTCCCAGCCCTTCTGCCATGGGGTGGCTCCTGTGCCTGTTACCCATGCACAACTGGACCCTGCCAGACCCTTGTCCTGCCTTGAGCCCAGTGACCTTCCTGGTGCCCCTTTACAGAGGAGCTGGGCTCCCAGCTCCATCCTGCAGCCACCCCATGGGTGCTGTGGGTGGGTGCTCCAGGGGACCCCAGCAGAGCCATCCAGCCCCAGGAGGAAGAGGACCAAGCAACATCCTAAAGGCAGAGGAAAGCCAAGGGCAGCTCATCCTGCAGACAAAGGAGGAGCAGCAGAGCTGAGGCCCAGGGTCTGGAGTGGACCAACGGGGAGCAGAGAGCAGAAGGCAGATGGAGGGGAGAAAGAATGGGAGAGGCCCAGCACCGAGAGCCAGCAGACTCGGTGACAGAAGGATGCGCTGCCTGCCAAGAACAGGAGGTGTGAGCTGGGGCCTGGGAAAGAGCAGGAGGGAATAAACTCGCCCTCCCTTCACCCTGCAACATGTGATGCTGCCAGGACCCTGCAGGAGCAAACCGAGGGGGGCTGGCACAGGGAATGCGCTTGTGGGATCACAGGGAAACACCAGGAGCAGACAGGAGGCAGAAATGTGCCAGGACAGAAACCAAGGCACAGTTTGGGTCTGCAGTCACTGGGGATGAGGTTGCTCCAGAGCAAACACACACACACAACAGCTTATCTAACAATGGGGAGGTTGGTGGAAGGATTTAACCGGGGATCCTGGATTGCTTAGGTGAACGGGAAATAGATTGGGGAAGAAAAAAGCCATCAGGAAGCAGAAAGGCTCACAACAAACTGTTCCTCCACCAGCATTTAAAGAGTTCTTCAGGGACACCACAAATTGCTAAATCACACCCTCACTGAGGCACACCCTGGCTGCTCCTGTCCCCTGCAACCAGACTCATGCATCCTCGGGAAGCAGTATCCTGGGTGCTGCATTTCCCCCCTGCCTGTGTCTCTGCAGCCAGCACTCCCTGCATCCCTGGACACCCGCATCTCTGGAGCCAACATCCTGCACATCCCAACTGCTGCACCCCTAACAGTGTGTGACCCCAGAGGCAGGATGCTGCGTGCCTGCATCCCTGCGAGCTCCCATCCCTTGCGTCCCGACTGCTGCAGCCCCCGGCTCTCCCTGCACGTCCTGCTGCACCCCGGGGTGCCTCTGCCCGTGTCCCGATCCCGGGGAGCCGCAGCCGGGAGGATGCTCCCCCGGGTACCAGCACCGCGCCCGCCTCCCGCCGCTCCATCCCCAGGACCCCCACCCGGGTGCCGCAACCCCGCCGTTCCCGCGCGGTGCGGGAGCGAGGTGCGGGGGCGCGCCGCGCCGCCCCGAGGCCGCGGCGAGGGGCGGGCGGGCGGGCGGTGCCTCGGCCGGGGCCCGCAGGCTGCCGGCCCGGCGCGGTGCCTCCTGCCCGGGCTGATGGGAGTTGTGGTCCGAGGCGGCGGGAGCGGAGCGGAGCGGAGCGGCGGGGAGCGGAGCGGCGGCCCCGCGGGAAGCGGTGCGGTGCGGGCTGCAGGTCGGTACCGCCGCAGAGCAGCGCACGGTGCGGGGCATGAGGCGGGGGGGGGAGCGTGCGGCGGGGCGGGAGCGGTGCCCGCGGCGGGGGCTCCGCCCGGCAGGGCCGGGGGTGCTGCTCAGGGCCCCAGCGGGGCAGCGGCTGCCCCCCGCCCGCTGCGTGACACGCGGGACACCCGCACCCCGGGCAGCGCTGCCGCACCGCTGCCACCGCTGATGCGACCGGCGCCGGTGCCACCGCCGGGGTGGCCCCATGGGGAAGGGGTGAAGCGCGCTCCGGAGCAGCAGCCGGCACCCCAGCGCCCCGAGGAGGCTCCGGTGCTGCTCCCAAAAGCGATGCCACGCCGAGGACACCCCACCACGCATCATCCCCGTCAGCGCGGGGCCAGCGGCCTGGGGAGCCCGGCCGTGCTGAGCGGAGCCTGCTTGCCCCGGGCGATGCCGGGGTCCCCATGGAGCCACCGAGGTGCAACTTTTGCTGCATCGAAGCCTCTGTGCCTTCATTATGTAACGGCGCTGCTGCCTGGCACGGTGCTCGCCTCCACGTCCTGCACAACTTCAGTGCAGCCTGGAATCGATTCCACTCTCCTGGGCTGGCCCCGCCGGCTCTTAGGAGCCTTTCCTCTGGTCTCAGACCGGGGGTGTCAGGGTCACTGCCTGCCTCGGTGCAGGGTGACAGCATCAAGCCACCCAGCAGCAGGTCCCAGCCATGCAGCACCCACCCTGTGCTGGCACTCGGGGCGCTGCCCTGTGGGAGGTGGCTGGGGCAGGGTTGCCCCAGGGCTGCCTGTGCCAGTGCAGGAGGTGGCTGCATCCCGGCGGGAGGCTCTGCATGGAGCATCCCTGTGAAGATCCTGGCTGCCAGGCTCAGGGCCAGGCAGCTGCACATGGGCACAGGGGCTCACATCTCTGACTGCGCTCGTGGTCTCACCTGCTTCTCCCCCTTTGAGGTGCTGGCAGCAGCCCTGGGCAGCAGTGGGGCTGTTTGTGCTGTGCCACCCTTGTAGGGGACCCCCCAGCTCTGCTCCCTGCACACTGGCTTCATCAGTCGGCTTCTGAAGGAGCCTGGCTGCTGGGCTGCTGCTGTCAGGGTGAGAGCCACCCTGAATACAGATCATGGCAGGGCTCTGCCAGCATTCCCAAGCACACTCTGGTACTACCAAGGAGCATGGGGGGATTGTGCTGGCCTTAGGGAATACCCCTGGGTCCAGCTGCACCCTGGGAGCTAAGGCCTGGGCTGGAGAAAGCAACATGTCCATAGGGATGGCAGTCGATGGGGATGGGGGGAAGTTACCTTAACACTCCCAGGAGGCTGTGAATGCCACGTGGATTGCTGATCCCAGGATGGGGCACCAGGCAGCGTGCTGCAAGGAATGGATGGAGAGAGGGAGGGAGGTTACTGTGGGTGTAAAACTGCCCCAAGCCTGTGCCCCCAGCACCAGGTCTACAGCAACAGGGTCAGGTCCCAGCCAAAGCTCCACAAGCTGAAGCACATCACCACTGCCTGCAGCAGGGAGATGCACGGTCATTAACGGGCTGCAGGACCTCAGCTGGGAGCGGTTGGATGGTATTTGCCTTCCTTCCCTGCTAATAAACCCATCCCTACTCCTTCAATCAGTGCTCCCACCAATGAGCTCCCACGGCATCTCCCTCCCCCCTACCTGTATCATCCCTGTGTTGCTCAGATGGGAGCTGTTTGCCCTGCAGCTCCTGCAGGCTGCATCCCCCTGCCCTGCCTGGCACAGCACTAGCACACAGGAACAGGGTGAGAGCCCCTGTTCTTCACCCTGCGTTCAGTGCTCCAGGGCAGGTTGTGACCCTCCATGATGCCCAGCCTGAGCATCTGCTCTGTGTGCAGACCTGACCTGTGTTCAGCTGCTGCACATCAGTGATTACAGGGCTCTCCTCCGGTGCTGGCAGTGCACTGAAGGCCAGGGTAGCTCCTGGCATGTTCCCAGCAGGGTCTGTGCTTCCCTTCCATTCCTTGCCCCCTCTTTGCCTCCCCTCCAGCTGCTCCGAGGTGCCCAGGGATGGAGCATGGGGTGAGCAAGCATCAGTCGTGGTTTTGAGGAGCTGAAGCATCTTTTGTCTGGGCTCCCATGTCCCCGAGTGTCCTTGTCCCGCTGGCCAAGCCTGGGTTCCTGCATCCCACCTCTGGGCTGTCAACTCGGTCTCTGGAGGGAGAATCACTTCAGCGCATTTAGATCAAGGAGATGAACTGATGTGCTGCTCTATAGGGCTCTTAAGTGTCTGTTCCCAGCTTTGCCCTGCTGCCTTGTCAGCCAGGTTTCAGATATGATAAGGCAGGAATGGAGGAGGGAAACTGGGGAGAGCAGGAGGAGAGATCGTTGCCCATGGGTGGTGGGTGAGAAAGATCTTCCCTTTATTTCTATTCAGATATCTGTGGAGGATGCTGTTGGGAGGGGTGGGGGTTTCTCAGCATGGGCTCTTGGGTTCCTTATCCATCATCCCACACAGGAACCGGTGCCCCCGGCTGCAGGGTCCCCAGGGGGAAGCCTTCTCCCTGACTCCTCCTGGTTTCTCTCCCCAGAGCCTCCCTCCAGCGCTGCCTCTCAGGATGATGGTGCCAGGAGCACTGGTGGGGACCCTGCCTGCACATCACTGCTGACCCCCTGGGCCTGCCCTGGCACTGCTGCTGCTGCTGCTGCCCATGCCGGGCTCCCACTGCCCCATGGCAGCCCCGGCGCCGCTGCACGGTGTGGGTGCCCCTGAGGCCCTCGAGCTCTGAGCGCCGCGTGCCGCTGCACCACCATGTCCATGGAGTGGCTGCTGGACTGGAGCTGGTCCCTGGACGGGCTCCGGGATTTCATCGCCAGCGGCATCCAGTCCTTCCGGGACTGCGACGCCTCGGCCCTGGCCGCGGTCGCCTGCCTGCTGGTGCTCTTCCTGTGGTACTGCTACCACGTGGGGCGGGAGCAGCCCCGCGCCTACCCCACCGTCAACGCCCTGATGCAGAGCGCCGAGGCCAACGGCGTGCAGAACGGGTTCGTGTTCTGCCACGCGCCCGAGTGCGCGCGCTGCACGCACCACGACGGCCTCAACCAGAAACTCTACCACAACCTGCAGGAGTACGCCAAGCGCTACTCCTGGTCCGGCATGGGCAGGATCCACAAGGGCATCCGCGAGCAGGGCCGCTACCTCAACAGCCGGCCCTCCATCCAGAAGCCTGAGGTCTTCTTCCTGCCGGACTTGCCCACCATGCCCTACTTCTCCCGGGACGCTCAAAAGCACGACGTGGAGTTGTTGGAGCGCAACTTCCAGACCATCCTGTGCGAGTTTGAGACCCTCTACAAAGCTTTCTCAAACTGCAGCCTCCCGCAAGGATGGAAAATGAACAGCACGGCCAGCGGGGAGTGGTTCACCTTCTATCTGGTGAACCAGGGCATGTGCGTGCCCAGGAACTGCAGGAGATGCCCACGGACGTACCGCTTGCTCGGCAGCCTTCGCACCTGCATTGGCAACAACGTCTTTGGGAACGCGTGCATCTCCGTGCTGAGCCCGGGCACCGTCATCGCCGAGCACTACGGACCCACCAACATCCGCATCCGCTGCCACCTCGGTGAGTGCCCGGCGGGGGTCATCCTGCCCTGAGTGGGGCAGGGGGTGCCCAGATCCCAGAAAGGCCTCTTGTACCCTGAGGTCATGGAATCCCATGGTTTGGGTTGGAGGGACCTTAAAGCCCATCCAGCTCCAACCCCTGCCATGGACAGGGACCCCTTCCACTGGAGCAGCTTGCTCCAAGCCCCTGTGTCCAACCTGGCCTTGAGCACTGCCAGGGATGGGGCAGCCACAGCTTCTCTGGGCACCCTGTGCCAGCGCCTCAGCACCCTCACAGGGAAGAGCTTCTGCCTAAGAGCTCAGCTCAGTCTCCCCTCTGGTTCAAGCCATTCCCCTTGGCCTGTCCCTACAGGACCTTGTCCAAAGCCCCTCTCCAGCTTTTCCCTTAAGGGGGCCACCAATTGCATCCCCAGGACGAGCTCAGGTTTGCTGTGCTTTGGTCTGAGGGCGTTTGGGCCTTGGGCAGCAGCATCCTCCCTAGGAGAGGCTGGTGCTCAGTGCCTGACCTCCCCAGGGTGCCCAGCTCAGCCCTGTGAGCGTTTCACCTCCTCCCCCTGCCATCCGGGGCTCTTGCTGCTGTGAGATTTGGGGGTCTTGGAATTCCGGGTGCTCTCCGGGAGATGTGAGCAAAGATCCTGCTTTGGTGCAGATTGAGACGGGGGGTCCTGGGGTATCCCCTCGGGTGCTGGGCGCTGGATGGTGGCACCGGGCTGCCGGGATGGGAGCTCCTGCAGGCACAGATGGTGGGACTGGAACCAGCACAGACCGTGCGGGGGGAGGCACCGCACGGGCCCTGCTGGCAAACATCAACCACGGCGCAGCCAGCTCCTGGGTAAACAGGCTCCGGCAGCGACTGCCCGTTTATCACAATGGGAAGCAGGCTGGAGAGCGGATCCGAGGAGCGTTCCAGGCCTGGGGACCTGGACAATGGCTCTGCCCTCGCCCTGGGGTGCTGGGGAGATGCGTCCCCTTTGAAAGGGGCTGAGAGCGGTTCCTGGGGGGGACCAATGGCTCAGACCTGCCCCGGCAGCAGCAGCACAAGGCTGGGATCAGCTCTAGGGCTGGAGCAGCATGACCTGGGGAGATGAGCAATGTGGATCATCCCCTTGTCCTTCCATGTTTTCCAGCTCCAGCCAGGACACAGCACCGTGCCCAGGGCACACTGACATCCCCATCTCAGTGCTGGGATCAGTTCTTGCGGTGCCCAGGACATGGGTACATTTAGGAGACAACCTGCCCTCTGATGCCAGCTCACTGTGCAGGGTCAGAGCATCCATCAGTGTGGGCAAGGTGCTCTGCAGGATTCACTCCAACCCTGTGACTGCTGCTGAATGCACTGGGGCATGCTCAGGCACCAGCTCTGCCCCTCCAGGGGCCGGGCAGCATTCCCCAGGCATGGATGCCATGCAAGGCTGCAGGCTGCAGGCTCAGCTCCTCCTTTCCAGCTGGAGCATCTCCAGCTGAGGCCATTGTGCAGGGAAAAGGCTTTGGTGTCTGACAGCTTTGAAGCATCCAGGAGGAAAGCAGAGCAGCTTCTGTGCTCCCAGCTCTCCCGGGCAGGTTGAGCCCCTGCTGCATCTCTTTGAGATCCGTTCCTGCTGTGTTGTTACCGGTTACGATTCACGTGAGCCCTGACCCCTTTCTCCACCATGGCAGCGTCCCTGGGGCAGGGTGACTGCACCAGCTCCAGAGCCCCCGGTGCTGCAGGGTGATGGGATCACCCCTCAGACTGGCCTGGGTTGCCCTCGTGCTTTAGGGACAGACCCATTTTATTTCTCAGGTTGTCCTGCCCATGGAGAACCTCTTCCCCACGAGGGGTTTGCAATGGGGCTCCCTGTTCCCGTTCCAGGGCTGCTCCTCATCACAGGGAGCCCGCCCTGACCCTGTCCTCTCTCTGTGTGCACCAAGGTCTGAAGACACCCAGTAACTGCGAGCTGGTGGTGGGGGGCGAGCCCCAGTGCTGGGCCGAGGGCCGCTGCCTGCTCTTCGATGACTCCTTCCTGCACACGGCGTTCCATGAGGGTAAGTGAACCCCGAGGGGGCTCACGCTGTCCTGCAGCGGTGCCGTGCTGGGGCTGGGGAGCAGCAGTGCTCTCCTTGTGATCCTCCAGGGCTGCGCAGTGCAGCTCAGGCTCTGGTGCTGCAGCCGCAGCATCCTCCGGCCCTCACAGCATTCCCACAGCTGCATCAGCCCGGCACTGACGTGCCCGCGGTGCCTTTGTCTCCTGTGCAGGGAGAGCAGCTTCCCAGCGGCCTGTTCCGCCTCTCCCACTACTGATGGAGGCCCTGTTCCGCCTCTCCCGCTACTGATGGAGGCCGTTCCGCTCCGGCTCTCCCGGATTAACCGGCATTAGCGGCTGATGGCGTAAACAGCCTCCATCAGAGCCGCTCTGCGCAGGGGAGCGTGCGTGTGGAGAGAGTGGGAGAACAGAAGCTGTTGCTCCCACATCAGCCCTGCTGTGGGATTGGGAAGCGCTGCTCAGTGCAGAGCCGTGGGGCTGGGAAGGCTGGAACAGCGCAGCAGCAGCTCCCTGCAGGGCTCTGAGATGCAGTTGTGAGGAGGGCGAGCTCAGCATCCTGCCTGTGATGGGAAACCTCCAGGTCTGATTGCCCAGAGCTCTGCCAGGAGGCCCTGACCCTGTGCTGGAGGTGCTGGGCTCCCAGTAAGCAGCGGTTCAGGTGTTTACTGGGACCTGGCCCTGTACTGGTGCACGCTCCGGGTACAAGCAGCAGCCTCCCACCATGGAGCCCATCACCCTCGCGCCAGGGCGAGCATCATCCCATGGGAGCCGGAGCACAGCCTCACCGTGTGTTTCCATCCCAGGTCCCCCCGAGGAGGGTCCCCGCGTGATCTTCATGGTGGACCTGTGGCACCCCAACGTGGCCGCCGCTGAGCGCCAAGCCCTCGACTTCATCTTCGCGCCGGGACGATGACGGCGCTGGCCAGGGCAGTGGGTTCAAGGGCGGCCGGGCCAGCTCGGCGCCGGCACCAGATGGGAGCTGCCTCCCGGCGCACGGCCTCGGGTCCGGGCTCTTGTAAATGGAAACTGCGACGTGTCCCCGCGCCCATCCCTCCCCTCCATCGTCGGCTTCAGGGATTCTTTTCGCCTTCCCTCCATGGTCCAGCTGCAGCACCACTCTCCTCCTGCGTGTTACGTTGCTACTGTGTTTTGCGGTGTTCAGAAGTAGAGTAACAAAGCCAAGGGTGTTCGTTTGAATGTGATGATGTAAAACTTCTTGTGGTCATCAGCCAAAAACCCAACACACACACACCAAGACAGCGACCCAGCCAGCAGCCCAGCCCTGGCTTCATCACAGTCCCTCCATGGATGCTGGGGGCTGTAGGGGTCATAATGCATTGCCCCAGGCAGGGGCTGCTCCGTTGGGGTGGGTGAGGCAGTGCTCTGCCCACAGAGAGCCCTTGCACCGTGATCCCCAGGGCTCCTGCTTCCTCTTCTTCCTGCTCTTTAATCTGAACCGAGGGTGTTATCAGTTACCGAAATCCGTTCCTGGCTTTATCTGCAACCTTGGGCTGTCACAGCTGGAGCTGGGCAGCCCCTGCAGGGGCAGGATGCTGTTTGGAATGTGGCGCAGGGCTTTTGTTTTCCATAGGTTAAGGCCAGGGAAGAAAGGAGATGGATGAGCTTCCCTCTGCTGCTCCATCTTCTCCTTTCCTCAAGCCAGGGCAAGTGTACAGAGGCAGCTCACACAGACCTCACAGCAAAGGGAAGGTTTCCAAAGGCAGAGGCCCCAGTGCCCTGTGCACACAACAACCAACACGCTCCTCCCAAAGGCCCCCAGCACCCAGGGTGTGTTTGGGCTCTCGGGGTACGGAGCTACCATAGGGTTTGTAACACAGCCTGTGATGCTCACCCCATCCTGCACCTCTGCTCAGGAGGTGGCTCCAGGGACCCTGTGGGGAGGGAACACAGCCCCTTCCCAGCATGGTTTCTGGACAGGTTTTTCAGTGATTGGCTGCAGGATAAGGCAGAGATTTCAGATACATCCGAGATGGTTTTTACACCTGTCCTGTTACAGACTATCTGACGTGCATGATTTCTACACGCATCGACTGCCCGGCACCAGACCCTGCGGGAGCCGGTCACTGGCTCAGGGTTTGGTACCATTCATACAGTGGTGGATAAGCAAAGATTATCAATAAACAGTTGTGCTGAAACAGACCGGGCTCTGCCTGCTGCTGTAACGAGTCAGTCACTATGGGGTTGGATCCTGCTTCCTCCTGCTGCTCAGCAGGAGCTGGTGGGAAGAAATGGCTGGAAAAGCGGAAAGGCAGGAGCTCCAGGCTGGGATGAGGCCGGTTTCAAACAGCCTCTCTGCAACATAACCATTAAGTCAAGGGCCTGGAGCTCTCCATTGTCCTACCCCAAGACAACTTTCCTCTTAACTAAGGACAGCAATAGGTCCTGGTGGCCAGATGCAGCTCAAGAAGCAGGAAGGGAAGAGAGCAGCCCCAGCTGTTCCACTGCCGACAGACGGCACAGCAGATTGTAGTGGAAGAACCCTGACAGCAGGCAAAAGCATCTATCTTGTGCTTTGCTGCTGTGCCAAAACTCCCTCCTGTCCCCCTCAGGCTTTTCCTTCAACTTCTTCGTGTTTCCCAGTGGAGCTCCCAAGCACTTCCCAAACACCCAGCGAGGAGCCAGCAGGATCTCCCTGGGGGGAGCAGAGCAGCCCGGAGCTGCCTCGCTGCTCCTCCTGGCAGCCCAGGGCTTCCTCACCTCCCAAGCACCACTGAGGGAGCCTGCACTGGGGCTGCTGAGCAGGCAGAGAGGAGGTGGGGGAGGATGTCAGAGGAACCCAGAGCATCGCAAGCCAGCTGCAACACATGAGCATCTTCCCTCCTGCCTTCTCCCACCGCCGCATCCCTCACCTACACGGTGCCTCCCGGCACTGCACTCCAGAGCCAGAGCAGCTTGTCCACAACTGTCTATCACCACAGCAGGAGGGCTCCTGCCTGGCTGCAGCTCAGGCTTCCCAAGGACCGTTCCCACCCACACTGCTGTTATCCAGAGCAAGCAGCAGCAGGAGCAGTGTCACGAGCATTCCTGCTGCTCAAACACCTCCTCCGCTGCCACGGGGGAAGGCAGAGGCAATCCCTGCCCAGCCAGCCCTGAGCAGGCAGCCGGCTCTTCCCCCGGAGTCCCTGCCTGTCCCCACAGCAGAGCTACCTCAGGAATCCCCCACTGTCCCAGTGGAACAAGCTGTGAGGATGGTGACGTTACTGGGGCCAGCTCCTGGGGGTGCCCTGCTACCTCCACACGAGTCTGCTCACCACGATAAAGCCAGGAACACACCGACCTTCAGCAATCCTCATGTATCACACTTGTAACAACAGGGGTTGCTGCTCAGCCCCACCAGCACAGGAACCAGGAGTAACAGGTCACCCAACCCTCACACCAGGAACCCCACCACAACCAAGCAGTAAGTGGGACTCTGGCCACTGACACACAGAGCTTGGATGAGCCTTGAAGACTCTTTTATTGTCACAGTGATGTGTATGTAAGGGCAGGCTCTGAACCAGCACAGACACAGGTGTCCATCACCCAGGTCTAAGCAGCCATCACCAGCCATGGCAGGGACACAGGAAGAGAAGAGCCACAAACCCTCTTTGGTCCCATTAGCTTAAGGAGCTCCCAATTACTCTCTGTCCACAGAGCACAGACACACTGAGCAACGAGAGCCAGGAGGTGAAACAAGGCCCTCCAAGAGGAGGGAGGGGATGAGGAGGGCAGGGGTTGGGTGGATTCATACCACCATCCCCATGGAGCTGCAAGAGGCAGGCAGGCTACAGCTGCATGGGGCAGCGGGGCAGGCAGTGCTGTCTGCACCATCACCAGCCAGGCAGTGAGGGACAAGGATCAGCTACAGGATAAACACCTCCTGACAGTGCCTGTAGGAGGGTTATGAGTTCTGCAGCACTTGTTCTATTCCAGTTAATCTGAGAACATGCAGGCTCCATTAACCAAGGTAAGCCAGGGGAGCAATTCTATGGATTAAGATATAAATAAAGCCCCAGTTTGACCAGGGCAAGTAGGCACAGATTTCCAGGCAGAGGCAGTGTCTGACCACGGCCCCATAGCACAGTGTCTGTGTAGCTTAGAGCAAAAGGTTTTTCTTTAGGTCAAGGCACTCCAGGAGTCTCTGCCCGTGGCAGCAGAGCAACATGAACAGTCCCAGAGTCAATGTAAACCACGCACCTCAACACAGGCAATGTCTATCTTCAGTCTTTGGTAAGTGCTAATGTCAATACCACCCTGCACCAGCACAGAACATGCCACAGAACAGGGCAATGAGAGTGCCCCATCCTCAGGGCAAGGCAGGCTGGAGACCCCATGGACACAGCCTGGAGCCTCGTGCCTCCTGTAGAGTATATGGCTTTGAGATCTTATTCACTGGAGCTGAACGACCTTTCCACAGGGGCCGAGACCTGCCCCAGTGCATCAGTTCAGAGCAGGTTCACCCCGTGCTTCAGCAGCTTCTGCTTGGCCTTGCTGGGCAGGCTGAAGGCGCTGTCGTGAGGGTTGGGAACGCCTGAGTTGCGGAGGGGAGCAGCCAACTGCTGGAAGTAGGTTTCCTGGACGGGGTTCCGGCAGGCGTACACAGCCGTGGCGGCGTTCCTGCAGGCAGGAGAGGAGGCACGTCAGGGTTTACAGCTCTGTGCAAGCTCCACCGCAGCTCACTGGGCTGGGCACTGGGATGCCAAGCTATGGAGAGGGGCTTTCAGGTCTCCTCAACAAAGGAACACAGAGCTAAAATGGCACTAAACCCTTGCAGGAGGGCACAAGGAACCAGACCCTCCTTCTAGGGTCCTGGCATCCTAAAGTGTCCTATGTCACATCCTCTGCGACCCCCTCAGCAGCACTGACACCCATGCACATGGCCACCTTCTGCCCTTGCTGGCAGAGCAGCCCAGTACATCAATAGCAGGTAAAGTGTTCCTTGTGCCTAAGACCCATTCTCTCCTGGAGGAACCTGTCTTACTGCTGTTGTCCACAAGCAAATCACAGCACAGGCTCTTTAGTCGCACCTACTGAAGCTCAGACAATAGCCAGATACTATAAGCATGAAATTGAAATCCCTCACTCAGTATTCACCTGCAAGAGGGCTGGCAAGGAGCAAAGCAAGGGACTCTTCATTCCCTCAATGGAGGAAAGCAGCAACTGATATGTTTGCTGACACCCTTCTGTAACAACTCTCCATGAAAGCAAGCAGTTTTAGTCATCTTGTTACTCAGGCTGATTCACACATGGAGTTGCTTTTTTTGGGGCAACACAGAATACGCCAGCTTAGCTGGTGGAGGATTTAAGGAGCCAGTGAAACTAATGCAAAGCACAGAGATCTCCTGCACTGAGCGTATGATTCACATTCCCTTGGCAAGCTGCGTCGGGAAGTGAAACAGTGTAATTCCCAGAAGCATCTTTATTTCATCATGTTTTGGACAAACAGGCACGGCCAAGCAAGCGGAATCCCTGTGTGTTCCCAACAGAGCAGTGCTCCCGGGATCAGCTACTGGAGCGGGGAGAGCAGGAGCACGAGCTCGGCTGTGGCTGCGATAAGAACATCTTGCCTGGTGCATTACAATTGAGTTTGCCACGCACGTTACAGCGTGTTTCCAACCCAACAAAGCCATGCAAGAAAACAAAATCTAGGTTGCCAATTCTGGGTGCCTTTGGCTCCCAGCCGAGACACACATTTATTAGGAGCAGTTATATTTAACACTGCGCCTTAGAACCTTATGGTGCCAGGAACTGGTAATATTCTAGCACTGTATCTTCATCCAAACCCATGGCTTAACCCAGCTCTGCCTTCGCTTCACTGGCCTTGGTGGCATTCTGGCCTCTTGACATCCAGATCACACTACAGGCAGAATATTAGGTATCTAAAAAGCAAACCTCGGGGAATAAGGTGATGTGAGTGACCTTGGCAAGAGACACCGGTGTGACTACAGCACGTACCAGCCTTGGAGAAGGGGATCCCCTCTTCTGCCTACTCTGTGTGCCATGCAGCACTGCTGGGGCTGGAGGAGGAGGGAGTGATGAGCACAGCTTACCGAATGATCACCTCTGAGGCAGTGGGAAGCTGGCTGAAGTCGGAGTGGATCAGTGCAGCAGCTCTCAGGAAGTGGCGATCCAGCGGGCCAGGCGTGTGGGGCAGGTTGGCTGCAGAACAGGAGTGAGAAGGGGGGTTAAAATCCTGGTCTGTAGGAGCCTGCCCCCCTTTACCGAGCAGGAGAGGCTGCGGACCTCTCACACAGAGCCTGGAAATCTGCAGAAGAGAGATGGGAGACCCCAAACTCCCAGTGTGACCTAAGCGGAAACAGGGACTTGCACCACGCTCAGGCACGCACAAACCAAAACCCTGGGTACTTCTCCCCACAGGTACACACATCACAGGGGTGACAAGAACGCCTGAGACCTGGGTCCCCGAGGATCTCTGGGGCTCCTCTCCTCCCCTAAAGCACTTCTAGGCTGGAAAGAGCCAGAACACTGCCTGTGGGGCTGCCAGAAAAAGGGAAGCATTAGAATGAGCTGGAGCAGTTCACATGGGGCTTTCTGCAGGTCTGTGGCCTACAGCAAGTTGTCTGAAGCATGGGAAAAGGTCACCAGAAACACTGCTCTCCTCCTTATTCCCCCCTGAAGGCTCACCTGTGAGCACATTCTGAATGCAGTCATAGTGAGTGAAGCTGTAGGTTGTCTTGGCTGAGGACGAGGAGTCTTTGGGCAGAGTCTCCCTCAGATGAACCTCGAGGCCGTTCAGAGAAGCCAGGCTGCTGTGGTACTGCAGAAAGGGCAAGAAGTGGCAAGTGTTAGAGCAGGAGCCCTGCTTGGCCTGGATCAGAGGGAGCTCGGGTGACTGATGTTGATTACAGAGGGACTGAACCCTTCCATGCTCTGCTGCTGCTGCCCAGGAAAGCAAATGAGTCTGAGACCTTACAAGTCAGTGAGAAAAGGGCATTCCAACCTGGATCTAAGCCATTAAGCCACCTGATGCTGTTAATTACAGGAAAATGCAAGACTCCATTAATTTACCATCAAACATTACTCTCATTTTCACATCCTAGCCATGACTTTCAGCCACAGCAAGGAGTATTCCTTTGCTTACCAGCCCTTATGACACCAGACAGACAGTACAACATTCGGATGCAGATTTACCTGCTTGGGCTGGATTTAGCTGACTGCAGTGCTACCCTGCAGCACCCAAGTAAATGTCCTAACGGGCACCCAGCCTCTGCTCTGAGCTTCGGGCCAGTGCAGGCTGCAGGCACCAGGCTATCAACAGAAGGAAGGAAAGAAAAGCCAAGGCAAGAGCCTCATCTGTGGGGTAATGACAGGCCCAGCATGGAGCAATGGACTCACACAACCATGTGCTAACATGAAAGCCAAGCTGCTTTCCTGGCTCTGCTGAGGCTTGCAGGCAGCAGGCAGGGGTCAGGCGGGGCTGGGCAGATTAACTCCATAATCCTCTGCATCCCCTCCTGCTTTCCTGTGCCATGGAGAGGCTGCAGCCCGCATGGATCAGCAGTGCCCGACCCCACTGCTCATGGAACAGGTTCTCTTTTCTCTGCAGTGAAATGAAGGGATAAGACCTGAAGAGCAGCAGGAAGGGAGGCTGGAATCCTGATCTGCAGGGAACGTCTGCTCTGGAAGCTGCCTTCCCTGAGGGATGATCAATGCTGTCTGCTCTTCTCAACCATGCGAGTAGCATATTTTACCCTTCTTTGGTGTCATTCAGGAGCCTCAAAGCATTCGACAAACGTTAACTACAGCCCAGCTCTGACATCCCTGAGCGCTGAGGCTCATTTTTAATGTACAGATAAACAAAGGAACAGACAGGACAAGGTTATGCCTCAAACCCATCCTGATGCCAGCAGCACAGCCCAGCCTCACCGCCTCCAACACCCTTGCTCCTGGATGGAGGCACATGCAATGCAACCGCACACCCGCACGTGGGACAAGGAGTAATCAGAAGAACCCAATCCCAACAAAACCCACGAGGGTTCTGCTCAGATGAGATCCAAAGCAAGAGTATGCGGGATGGAAGCAGCACCTTTGGGAAAAGGGGAACCTGAAGGAACGGGGATTTGTCAGCCCTGGGGCAATACATAAAGGAAAATCAACCTAACAGCAGTGCTCCAGCGCCAGGCTTGAGACTGAATGAACTGAAGGACAGGCTGAGCCAGGCTGGCCCTGCCCAGGCGTGTGATGGGAGGAGGACAGTGCAGTGTGTCACTAGCAGAGCTAACCCCTGCAACAAGGCATTTCACACACTAACACATCCTTAGGCGCTCCCTCCAATGGCAGGAGCAGAGCAGAGGCTGATTCACAGCCACAGGAGCTGCAGAGGCTGTTGGGCATCACACCATCTCCGAGCACAGCCAGGCTGCTGCTGGAGGAGACCCAGAGAACCTCACAGTTCTTTGCTATAAGGATGACCTTCAGCTCTCAAGACTGCCTGTGTCTCCCCCTGTTCCTCCCACCAGAGAAGAGCTGGCAGAGCAGGAGGTGTTGTGCAGCTGGAGGCAGCAGAAAGGGGACAGGGCACGGTGCCATGCCTGGTGCAGAAGGCCAGGGCTGCCCCTCTGCTGACTGTGCAGCAATCCCCTCCTCAGCACACCAAGCCCTCCGTGCTGTGTGGAGGTGGCATCTCCCTGCTCATGAGGGGACCACAGGCACAGCCTCCCAGTCCCAGTGCTCAGGAGGAAAAGGAGCAACCTTGAGGCTGTGCCGATGCTGGGAGCCAGCCTTAGCCTGAGCTTTCCTGCACCTTCCAGTCTGAGAGTAACGGAATTAGGTTGTTCCTATGGCAACTGCATATCAAAGAGGCCTCTGCAGCTTTGACTCAGATCCTGGTAGCGAGGCAGAGGCCAGGCAGCAGCTGCAGACTGATGCTTCACCGGGAGCCAGGAATGCCAGGGGCCAGCACATATACTTCCCCCACAGCCCCATTAGCTGCACCAGGGCAGCAAAGAAGCCTGGGCACTACAGCAAATCCCACATAGAGTAATGTGGGATTGCTCCACTGCAACACCTACTTGCAGTGCCCAAACGGCACCACCATTCCCTCCAAGCCCCTGGGCAGCAGCGCCAGGGACAGGAGGCTGGGGGCTCCACAGCCAGATTTCCACCTCAACAGGAAACGCTTCAGGGCCCTGCTGGCAGACACCTCTCTGGTGCCTCCAGAGGAGAAGCTGACGTGCGAAGGCGCAGAGAAGGCTTGCTGCCTTCCAACAAGCACTACAAACTGCCGGGCTTTCCCAACGCATCCCAAATCCAGCGGAGGCCTTGGCAGCCGGCGGCGCTGTCTGACGGTCACACCTACACCTCGGCACCGGCAGACAACAGGAGCCTCCTGTGAGACAACGCTCTCACCTCTCGGGCTCGCTGCCTGGTGCTCGTGAGCAGCCTCCCACACCGCTCTGGTTGCGGTGCTGAGCCCCAAGCCAACCGGCTTTGCCTTGCACAGCACAGAGCAGGTGAGGAAAGAGATGGGAGGTGCGAGGCAACGCTTGCTCCTCGGTTGTCACCCACCACCAGGCAAGCAGCAGCATCACTGCACATGTGGAACGCATCCCCACTTACCACATCCTCGATGGAGCTCTGCTCCTCTCGCAGGTGATCTTCAGCCAGAAGGGAGAGCACAAGGCCCTTAATGGAGTGAACGTACAAGCTCATCTTAACTGGATCGCAGGCCCTGCCAGACTCCGCACCAGCCTGGGCTCCCGGACCGTCCCCCCGAGGTGGGCAGCCCCTGCCCTGTGCTGGGTCACCAGGCAGGCTCTCCTGAGCCTCTGCAGCCAGCAGCCGGCTCCTGCTCTGGAGCTGTGGTTGTACAGCAGTGGCTGGACAATCCAAACCCTGCATGTTGCCACCAGCTGCACTGCTGCTCTCCCCAGAGACACTTCCTTGGCTCACAGTCCCTTCCTCATCTTGGTCACTCAATTTCCTTCTGCTCAGCTCTCGGGCAGGAGAGTGAGCAGCTGGATTGTCACTGCCTGCATGATAGGTCTGGAAGCTGTTTTGCTCAACATAAGAGTCCACAGGGGATTTCCTCATGTTGTAACTCTCCTGCTCTCGGCTGTAAGGGTTTGGAAAGAAATAGCCTTCCAGATATGGACCTGTAGTTTGAGCATATTCAGGAGTATGGAGTGTGGAAGGGCTTGGCAGCTGCTTCGTGTCTCTCTCTGATGGGAAAGATGCTTTTCTACTGAGCTCTGAGCTGTCTTGTCTGCTCAGTTCTGCAGTTGAAGAGTTCTTTGCACTGGCTTCCATTTCAGGGAAGCTCTCCAAAGGCACACTGTTTGCAATGCTGCCTGGATGCACAGCATCTTCTGGTGCAGCTGCGCCTGAAGCTTGCTCAGGGATCTCCAGCACAGAGGCATTATTCAGGTCTTGGGTTTCAGGAACTCCTGTTGATTCTGAAGCTGCCTGGGAGCGGAGAGCATCTCCCTCTCCTCTAGGGCTTGCTGGGGACACGGATGACCTAGTGGGAGACAAGTTTGGAGTTCTTACACACCTGGTAACACTACCACTTCCTGGCAGTGTTCAACAGCTCACCTATTCTCTGCTACAAAGAGCAGCTACCTCAGAAAAGGATGGGCTGAGGTCTAACACAGGTGAACAGCATAGACCTCACATTGCAGGCTCAGGGAGCACCACTCCCTTGTCACAAAGCACAAAGGCTTTAAGCAGCAGCAGAGCTGAGACACAGCAGAGGATGGCAGCTGGTCTGGGGAAGAGCTCTGCTTGAGGCTGCTTCACACAGAGACACGGACACCACGGATGTGGCCAGCCTTGGAGACCTCAGGCTGCTTTAGCAGCCTGATGCCAGTAACAGGCCTGCGAGGATGCAGCACCACACGTTAGCTCCCTTGAGGCAAGAGCCTCCCTTTGCGTCACATCGATCCCATACCTGGTCATCCACTCCACGGGAAAGTCTCGGAGCACGGAGACTTCATCTTCTGTTAGGAACACCGGGATGATCCGGACACCCTGCGGCAGTGAGGAACCTGCAAGAGCAATGGGGGTGTGAGGATTAAATAAATATGTGCCAGCATAAAGAACAGAAGCCAAACTCCATCAACCCAAAGGCTTCTGCAGGAGAAGGCACACGTTCATCCTGCATCCCAGATCACCAACTGATCACATCTAACTGAGCAGCATCTTCCCATCCTCCTCATACCCTTAATGCCTGACAGTTTCATTTTCCCTTAGTGTTTTCTTCTAACCACCCTGGCAGAATAGCTACAAACTGATGCTCAGAAGCAATGACTGAAGGTTTGGCCTGCAAGCATCAGCCATCTGTTTCCAGGGCTCCATCAGTGGCCAAGTAGGCACATGGGTAAGTGGAATTAAAGCAGGCATCTTGGGAATCTGCAGAACTGACAACTAAACCCAAAAGAGCAAACTCCTTCACTCAGCCAAAGGAAGGAACTCGTTCTGATTACACAACACCCACTGGCACATGCTGACTAGTGACAGCAACCCCCTCAGGGATATACTCCTGCACCCAGCCAGAGCTTTAACACTAATCCCAGAGAACCAGCTCATGCTCTCCCTGCACGGAGCACAGCCCCAGAGTGGATGCTGCTGCTGGGCACTTGGGACCTGGGTGCTGCAGCTGGATGGATGCTCACCAGGCCCCTGCTGCTCCTCACCTCCAGGCTCAGCCTGAAAGAAAGGCAAGAATCAGCCCCATGGCGTGACTCAACATTCCATCAGTGCCACCCAGACATCAATCCCAGCCTCCCTGTGACCACAGCACACCCCAGACCATCCCCTTCAGCAAATGCTGTGACTGCTTTACCATGGTGGTTTGTTCCTTGGGTAGCCCTCAGAGTCAAGGGGACTTCCAAGAACCAAATACCAGAAAGCAAGGACAAATACTACAATTTGCCATTACTGCATGCTCAGGGCAGAGTAAGAGCACAGGCCTTCCTCATACCTGTTCTTGAGGGCTTTTTTGAAGTAGATCTTGAACCACATAAATAATTACTTTTGACAAGTTCTAACACACACAAAAATAGATCTGTGTCACTTTCAGACATTCATGTTGTGTATTTACCATTAAATGCATAAAACTTGGGTAAAAGCCAGCAAAAACATCACATAGATGAGAGTTCATTAATTCAGTAACTTAAAGATTGAAAAAAAAGAGCAAATTCCTAGTGCAGAAGCCTTGAACCGTTACTAAATCATAACTAATAAAAGCTTTTAGCAGCAGCATCAATATTTGTCCTTCCCAGTAACATGTGACAAGAGGTCCCACACCACATCCTCACATATGATACCAGCACGCAGGGAATGTGTCCAGCAACTTACCTGGCCTGAAGAGTCGCTGCCTTGGAGGAGAACTTTGGCAGTGAGAGGAGGGGGCAGCTGGGTGCTCACAACCCTGAAAGGACAAAGTCATCCCTGAGCAGTGCCGCTTCCCAAAGCTCAGCCACAGACTCCCATGGCTCAGCACACCAGGAGGCAGAGCCAGCAGTGATGCTCACACCAGACTTTACTGTACCCTGAGGAAGCTGAGGGTGCTGCAAGGCCCCACTGCACAGCTCAGTGACCTCTGGGGAGACACTAAGGTTCCACTGCACCACCACCTCTCCCAGTCCTGGCAGACACCCTGCAAGGGTCAAGGAGCCAGCCCCAGCCACAGGTTGGAGCCAACCCATGGCCACATATGAGCAACACAGCTGTGTGACCCACAGGATCCCTTGTCTACTTCTTTTCTTTGGGTCACTGCCACTCTGAATTCAGGCAAACCACCTGCTGGCATCTACTTTGGACCAACGTGGTTTTACTGAGTCAAGATCTATACCACAATCCATACAGGCTTCCCACCACACCATGAAGAGCTGTGGGCAGCAGAGAAGACTCAGAGAGACCAGCCCTCAACACCATGCAGCACAGGCCCCTTGTATGGGGCTTCCAAAGCTGCTACTGTTCTTTCCATCTACATCTTGAAATCCACATTCTGGAGATCCTCCAAAGACTCTAAGAAGTTTAACTCAAGCACAAAGCCCTTTGCAGTGTTCTAAGTACTCTGATGACATTTGGTGACAAACAATCCCTAGCAGACAGAGACACGAATCACACACACACTGGTGACAGGCAGGAGCAGGACAGGACTCTGTTCGAGTCAGACATCCACATCCAGTCTAAGGTGCTGCAGTGACTCACTGTGTCCTGCCTGCAAGTCTGAGATCACTCTATTAAACCCACCTGGCCTGCCTCTGCCAGCCTAGAAAGATGCACACGTTGTGGCTTGTTTCCAGTGCTTGTAAAAGGTGTTACAGGAACAGTTTATGCCAAAGAAAAATGGTGCTTGAATGCTCTTGCCAAGAAATGCTCAGAACGCGCCACCTCCTGTCTTTCAAGGCCACCTTTGAGGCTTTTCTCGATGTCACTCACATCTGCAGCCTCTTCACCTATGGGCAGTGTTCAGCTGAAAGAAGCCAGCACTTCTCATGGGGAATTCTGACTCATTCCTCTGTGCACTCTCAGTGCAGACAGCCAACAAGTCAGAAGCACAGACACACATACACACACATGTGCAGGAGAATGCTAATGGGGAAGAGTTAACATTCACACAGCTTTCTTAAGTGACTTCCACCTAAAAAGCCAAAGGAGTTCGGTCTTCATGTCCTGCTGGACAGCAGAGTGCTACTGAAACCCAAACCTTGCATCTCCTCATGCTTCCATTCCTCTCACCTACAAAGACAAATAACCACTCACCCTCTGTGACTACACCTGCAGACAGGGACCACCCTGCCTGAAGCACTGATGTTCCTACCAATAAGCAGCAGCTGTGTGCTCAGCTTGCGCCTTTGCCCTGCTCCCTGGATGCCCTCTCGAAGCACAGCCCTGGGAAGGGGCAGATGCAATGTGCAGTTAACCCTTTAGGTAATGCTGTGGTTACTTACAAACCCTTGTAGAGAATGCAGCCTGCCAAAACATAGGGAGACCGCTGGCAAGTTTGCAAGATGAGAGCTGCTTTCAGTAAAAGCAGGGGATCCACCTACATGGGGAGAAGAGCAAAAGTGAGGCCAGAGAACCCTGGGAAATGCTCAAAGCAGGAAATAACCACAAAACCATTGGCATTAAGGCAGCTTTAGAACCAGACACTTCAGAGGACAGGCTCCTACCTTGGTTTTGTCCAGATTCCAGAGAGAATTGAAAATCCTGTGGAGGTCACTGGTGTTTTTCTGGATGTGTTCAATGTATCTGTCCCACTGCCTGCTCAGCTCCTCCTGGGGAAGTGCCTGAGGATGACACAAATCCACACACTGTCACTGCACAGGCCTTGGTGTCCTCCCCACACTACCCTGGAGCAACAGCAGGGTGGGCCTGGGCACTTTTCCAGGTCCCAGTTCTTTGATACATGAGCTTATTCTTGCTCTTGCTAGCAAGAAGGCAGCACGAGGCCTTGGGTAATACGGTTTAGAGCGAGGTGTCCCTGCCCATGGCAGGGGGGTTGGAACTTGATGATCTTAAGGTCCTTTCCAACCCTAACTATTCTATGATTCTATGTATGTGCCTGGGCAGAGCAGGGCCAGTATGGGAGTGTTTCAGATCTCTTCCTCAGAAGAGATCTCCATTTACCATGTACGCACGGTGCACGGGCCCGTTGTAGAAGGTGAAGAGGCTGATGAGCTGCTCCAGAAACCGCCGGCAGCTGATGTCAGGGAGCTCCACAGCACAGCCCAGAACCTTGAGTACAGAAAGCCATGAATGAGGCGTGCTTACTGACAAAACCCAGGCACAGCAGGTGAGAACAACTCTTGTCGCCTTTCAGTGAGTGTCAGAGGCAGGCAGGCAGCTCTGTGGCAGGCAAACATCCCCCAGATTCACAAGTCAGCTGAAGAGGAAATGCAAAAATACCCACAGAAGAGCCCTGGCACAGACAGGATAAACAAATGATGTCAGAAATCCAGCGTTTCAGACACATTCCCTTCCCACAGGAGATGACTGAGCCCCGTACTTTAAGGGCCAAGAATGTTTTCCTGAGATGAAGTACTCACAAATATCCAAATTAACTTCTTATTTACAGCTATGGAAACGCTTTCCTTAGGCTCTGAGAGAAACAGAAGCACCAGGAGGACAGCCTCAGGGAGAGCCCAGCCACTGCCAGTTAAATCAGTCTGACAGGTCCCAGCCTCGCTGCCTGGGGAAGGTTTGGGGCAGTTTTATCACAACTCTGCTGCACATTGCTCCTTACACCCTGAATGCTGACACTGACAGAGCTCTGCAGCAGGGAATGCTGAGGGTTAGAAGAATAATCAGACTATCACAAACAGGGAGACAGTCCTGATTATACGCTGCAGCACATGGATCTTGTTTCCAGCCATCACCAGTAACCCATGGACACACATCAGGATATGGAGCTCAGTGTTTTGCAGCCACTGCCAGGCATATCCTGAGAAACAGGTCGGGGGTGGACACACAAATGACGGGTGAATGCAGCTGCAGGTTGCAGTAAACAACATTTAAGCCACCTTGCAACGCAGGGTTGTGCATTGCAAGTTCTCACCTGGCTCTCTCCAGGTCTATCTGGGTCCATACCCTGGAAGAAAAGCCCTTCTGCTTGCTACAGCTTTTGCTGTGGCTGCCTGCAGACCCCCTGCACTCACCCACAGGTAGTCTCCATCCACTACAACTGCAAACTTGAGCTTCCTCAGGCGAATGAGGCTTGGAGGCACTCTGGAAATCTCAGTCATGCAGCGCACCACGCCAGCAATCTGTCCACACAGCAGGTCCTGCTGGTCCGGGACAGTCTGCAGAGGAAGGCAGGGAAGAAACAGGGCTGGTTTCTTTGGTTCTGAAAGGCCTTGGAGTAAAACCTGCCACTGTATCCAGGTATAAATAAAAATGAATTATAAGGTCAATTCAATTCTAAATCAAACAGAGCAGAGCAGGCACTGAAATCATCACTGGGAGCTTATTTAGGGGAATTTTCATCCCTTGTGTTTATCCCCATCCTCGGGAGAGACCTGGACTCTGCTGGATGACCAGAATCCCTGGAGAAGAGCCCATCACCCACACCAAGCTCAGAACCACAAACCTTCTGTGCCCTGGGTCTGCTGGAGCAGAACTCCTCTCCCCCTGGGGCTGGTTAAATCAAAACCAGACTGAACCCAAAGCCACGCCTGGGAGCCCGACCATTTCTGAACCAGAACCATCAGCACTGACTCACCATGCAGGGAAGGAAATGAAAGCAGCATTACCTGAGGAGGGTAGAAGTAACAAATCCCGGCACTTGTAGGATCTACTTCTTCCTTCACCTTCGAACCATCGTACAGGAAAAAGTAATTCCACCTAAAACCAAAGCAAAGCATGCACACAAGAGATGGTATGCATGGAAACACCTCTCTCCATTATTTCAGGTAGAGCAAGCAGAAGTTGTTACAAATGAAGAGATGTTGCTCTTACACCATCACACCGAGCTCAGGCACAAAAATGGTACTAAAAGGCTCCCACCCCATAAAATCTGACCACTTCTGTGGGCTTCAGATAGACTCTACAAGCAGCAGAGTCTCGCAGACTCGCAGAGCAGTTACTGCAGAGCACTAACCACGAACCGCTGCTGTTCACTGGGTCACTGCAGGTACAGGGGGCCCTGGGGAGCACAAGGGGGAGGCTTCCCCCAGAAGGTGGCCTACCCACAGCACTGCTCAGCTCCCACTTCCAACTACTGTGTGCGGGGTTTTGCCTACCCCTGCTGGTAAAGAGCTGGTTGCTCCCCGTTAGAGCTCCTACAGCCCGCTACAAGCTTGGCACACGGCAGCTTCCTACAGGAGCAGGGGAATGCTAAAGCCAAACGCAAAGGCGACCCAAAGACGAAGCCGCAGCATCAAGTCCCTGCCCGGCCAAGGGGAAAAGGCCGGATTCAGCCTCCGGCCGCCGCTGCCCGCTCCTGGGGGACCCGGGGAGTGCCGGGGGTGCGGGTGCTGCTCCCAGCGGGTGAAGAGAGCGCTCCCCCGCCCGAACCGGGACAACGCGGCCCAGCCCGGGCCGGGCCGCACAGGGAAGCGGGGCCGGGGTCGGGTCTCACCACGGCGCGGGACCGGGCCGCGCCATCACTGCCGGGCCACGGCGGTGCCGCTGCCACCGGCGCTGAGCAGCCCGCTCCTGCCGCCGCCGCTTCCGGTCCCATGACTGCCCACGTGGCCGCGCTACGGCGGCCGGCGGGCGGCGCATGGCGGCCATGGGCGGGTGGCGGCCCGCGGGCGGGCGGCGGCGGCGGCGGGGCCGGGCCGCGGCGGAGGACGAGGAGGGCAGCGCGGTGCTGCGGAGGCTGCGGGAGGCGCGGTGAGAGCCCGGCCCCGGCCCCGCGCCCCCCCCCGGTGCTGCCGCCCGCGCTGACCGCGCTCTCCCCGCAGGGACGATCTGCTGAGCTCCGGCTTCTGGGCCGCGAGCGCCGGTGCGTGCGGCGGTGCGGGGGGAACGGGCTGCGCCCCGCCCCGCGCCGGGCCTGACGCCTTTCTCCGTGCCCGCAGGAGCCGTGCGGGCGCCGCTGGGCCGCAGCGCGGAGCCGCCCGCCCGCTGCGTGTGCTACGGGCTGGGCCGGTTCGGAGCGTGCCCCGCGGCCCGGTACCAACTGGCGTTCCTGCTGCTGCTGCTGGAGGAGCTGCGGGTAGGGCTCCGGTACCGGGGTGGGGGGAACCAGGGATCGGGGGGTCCTGCTCACGCCGCTCCTCTCCCCGCAGGTGCCCCCCGGGCAGTGCTCGCTCTTCGACCCCGCGTTCTCCCCCCGGGAGGCGGCTGCGCTGCGGCAGCTCGGGATGAGGCTGCTCCCGGAGAACGAGGTGAGCGGGGCCCGGCCCGACGGGGAAGGCTGTTACCGGCTGTACTCGGCTGCAGCGTTGTTGTACCCGCAGGAGGGGAAACACGACGTTGAGGGATCAGCCACGGTGTTCTACATGGTGCACTGCGGGAAGGCCCTCTACAACAACCTGCTGTGGAGGAACTGGTCTGCAGAGGCCCTGTCCAAAATGGTCATCATCGGGAACAGCTTCCGAGGGATGGAGGAGAGGTGGGTACCCGCGGGAGGGGGGCCGAGGCCTTCAGCACTGCTTTTCTTCCTTTATGCTGTTGTTTCTTACACTGATTTCCATCTTCTGCTCACTTTCTTGCTGTCTGGTTTGCAGCCATCAGCCACCTCCTCTGTCCCCCACACTGATGCACAATGGTTGTCTAAATTCAAAGCGTTGTCTAATGCTACCTTCTGTCATTCCAGGCTGTTGTCAAGAGTATTGGAGAGAGATTATTCTTATATAGCGAAGGTAAAGGACCCTAGTTTGTTAACATCATGGTTTTGTGTTCAAAGAGTGTCTTTTATTGAGAAAGGGAGTTAACTGCAGGTGGGAGAGGGTGGGTATTTTTAAGCCTTGTTTCGTGGCTGCCACAATATAAAAATGAATCACTTCAGACTCACTGTCTGCAGAATGCACTGCACACGGGTTGAGCTTAACATAACACCAGCCTCAGCTTCACCGACTCTTAACTAGACTTCTCTGACAAGTTCTTCTCCATCACACATAACTCTTTCCCCAACCGCTCTCTAGGTGTTGAAAGGGACAGAGGAAGCGGCACTCCCCGCTCACCCTCGCTACCTGGACACCTTCAATGACACCTCCGTCCACTGGTTCCCCCTCCAAAAACTGCAGCAAATCTCCCCAGAGGTCTGGGACTTCCTGGAGGAGCCAATGTACCAAGACTGCGAGGACCTGGAGATCATCAGGAGGGAGGACGGAGCTGAACGGTGCTGCCCTGCTGCCGCTAAGGCCTGAGTCCCATGGGCCACATCTCTGCACATGGCAGCTTTGCAATGCAGCTCAAGCACGGACGTGGTGTTGTGCTCTGCCAAGAAGTGGCATCACCCGAACACTGAGCACGAGGGGACAGTTTTGTATCTTATTTAATAAAAGGTAAAGCTGTGCTTTGAGTTATCCCAATGACAGCATGTTAACTAAAACCCACCTCTCACAGGGCAGCAGCACATGGTCTGTGATCTACTGGGAAAAAGTCCCCTGATGTTCCAGCTCTGGGCTGATGGACAGAGGGGCCCCAGTACCCATGGGTGGGCACTGGGCTGAGGGAGCCACCAGCACCGCCAGAGAGCAGTGGGATGCGTCCTTGGCAAAGAGGGACAGTAACTTGCTGCTGGAGCGGTGCAGCAGGCACTCTGTCACTGGAACCCTTGGGGACTTGTACAGACCAGCCCTCCTGTGGGAGCAGATAATCCATGCCCACGGTTCCTTCAACACGCTGTCACCAGTGGCAGTTACACAGGCATTGAAACACTTGTTCCTCCTGTCATGCCAACTCCCACGTGTCATTTCATCTCCTGACACTACCTCAGCAGCTCTTCCAGGAAAAAAGTCCTGGCACACAGCTACAGCTTCAGTCTATTTACAAATCTCTCTTCTTTATTCCAAGAGAGTAGCACTAAAAACATCCACAAGCTGGTCTGGGCACTTCCAAAGCAGGGCCTCACTTGGCCATGTCAATGAGGCTCTGGAGGGAGGTAGGCACCCACGTCTTCTCCCCCTGCACGAACACAACGCCCCTGTCAATGTAGATGACAATGCGGCCGAAGGTGTAGAGCTGCTTCCCTTCGTGCCGCTTCCCGATCACAGGCATGAACACGATGTTGTGCTCCTCTGCCTTAGTCTGAATGAGGTCCTTGAAGTTCATGGGCACGGAGCTGGCAGCCACGCCAATGCCACGCTGGGCCATGTTCTCGGCCTCCCGCCGCTCCTGCATGGCCTCGTACTGGAAGTCCTTCCTCCGCTCGGTGTGAGTCAGGTACGCGATGTTCTCCCTTGCGCCCGGCTGCATGTACCCGCCTGGGTGGAGAGACAGAACAGGTGAGAACAAGGTCCCAGTCCCTTCGCACCACAAGGTCTGGGGGTAAACTCCAGTTCAGGACACACAAAGTGACAGAATCTCAGCAGTACAGACTTGTTTAGGTTGGAAGGGACCTTAAAAGCTCATCCAGTTCCAACCCCTGCCACAGGCAGGGGCAGCTTCCACTGGAGCAGCTTGCTCCAAGCCCCTGTGTCCAACCTGGCTTTGAACACTGCCAGGGATGGGGCAGACACAGCTTCTCTGGGCACTCTGTGCCAGCACCTCAGCACCCTCACAGGGAAGAGCTTCTGCCTAAGAGCTCATCTCAATCTCCCCTCTGTCACTTTAAAACCACTCCCATTCCCTTTATCCTGTTTCTCAATAGGCACATCTCTCTTTATGCAATGCTTGCCCATAGTATCATTTTGCACGGCCACTGCACCCAGGAGCTGCTACAATACTGCCTAAACACAGGCTCACAAGAACCAGGCATCGTGGTGCTGCCACCACCACAAGCCACCTACCGACACTGGAGGAAACAGCTCGGTTCATGATATCAAGAGCTTCATTAAATTTGTCTTTGATGGATGGATGTGCCAACACTTGGTCTGAGAACATGGACTTCCAACCCAGGTACCACTTTGTAATCTCTTCATAATTGGGGCTGTTACTCAGCCAAGAGCACAGCACCTGCAAAACAATGCGACAGATAAATGCAGAAGGACTGGTACATTGATGAAAGAGAGTCCTGATTGCCACTTAGGTTATTACTGAGCTTTCAGTGAGACAGAGGACTCTAGCAGTCTTAGGACCCAGTCTGTTCTGATGTGTATGGAGCTACGAGTAGAAATCACCCCAGTAACTAGTGGCAGTTAAAGCATTTCAGCACTGGAGCAGCAATTTCTAGGCAGAAGTCACTAAAACACAGGTAATCAGGCATGTTCCCTCAGCCCTCACAGCCTCTCACCTGCAGCCACTTTGGGAAGAAGTGTTTCTCCAGCAGCCCAACAAGACTGGAGACAGAAATCATCCCTTCCCAGTCGATCACCCAGTAGAAGGCATCCATGTGCTGCTGGTGGGGGTTTATGATGAGTTCATTCAAACACATCCCTGGGAAAAGGGGGAGAAGAGTTAGAAAAGAACGTGACTCAGTTTTGTCAGCACCCTGACTTACTTCAGCAGCAACACACATGGCTTGAGGAGCGCCTGTACTGCCCTAAGGGACACCTGGGGTCTTTAAACTGTCTGGCAGATCCCTGCCACCACAACTGCACACTGCCAGTTCCAGCCATTGCAATTTGCTGCCAGAACTGAGAAACTTCATATTATTTGAGGTAACACCCCAGCCAGGTTAACACATGCCTTTCTGAGGTGTGAGGGGAAGGTGGCAACCAGCAGATGCCAGGAATGCAGGGTTGTTTGCCTTCTCTCACCTAGTTTAGGCACGATGTTTTTGACCATGAAAGCCTCCCATGACCCAGGAGTGAACACATCCTTCCAGGGCTGCAGGATAAGTTTGGCAGAGGAGTCACTGGGATGCCACTTCTGAAGTGCATTGGCCAGCTTGTTCCTGATAGGGGAATACAGTGGCTCCAGTCGTGCCTGCATCAGGGGGAGCCAGGGGTGGATCCACGAATGGATTGGGACTGTGTCTGTCAAAGGATTCCAGCTTTCAACCTTGAAGATCAAAATAAGTCCATCTGTTAGCATTATATCTGTCCAGATGCAAAGAGTCACAAAGGAACCCCTAGGCCCCCAGTGCAGAGGCAGCAAATCAGGATCTTAAAAGCTCTACTTGACTGAATTCAAACTCTAGTTCAGAGCCCAGCTTCCCTCTAAGGCAGCCCTCTCTCCTCACCTCCTTCTGAAGCTTGGGGAAGATGAGCTGATCCAGAATGTTATCCAGTATCCAGACAGGAACAACATTTACCCAGCCATCCAAGAAATCCACCATCGACCCGCAGTTCCGCGGCTGCCACCGCGCCACGATGTTCCTGACATATGGCATCCAGATTTCCCACATCAGTCTGGGGGGAAACATACAAACAGATCAAAGTTAAGCTTAAAGCTATAGCCCCAGGGCTAAATAAACCAAATGGTAACTGCCATTTCAAAGCTACTTCCTTTTATACAGCTGACAGCTGGACTTTAACAGGCGCATCAGGAGAATCATCTGGAAAGCACACTTGTATCTGCTTCTCCATCCCCAAGGAAGCAGCACAAAGTAAAACCCTTTGCTCTTTACCTGTGAAAAGCATCTGTTGACAGGTCCTGCCCACCGTGTGACAACAGCTGGTCGTTTTCCAGGAGGCTCTTCCACTTGGCTATGATCTCTGTGCCATATGTGCAGTCCTGGAAATGAGAAGGCATGAGTGGCCTTTATCCTCTGCCACTCATTTCAGTTGGTATCTACAAGGAGCAAGCAGGCTGATGTACACTTGGCTCCAGCTCTCTCCCCTGCCCAGAGCCAAGGCAGGAGCTTGCAGGTGTGATTAGTAAAGGCTCATGAGAGGAAAATCCCACTCTGTGGATTTAATGGACCTCCAGGGGCAGAAGAGTCTGAACTGTTTCAGGTGTACAGAGAGGGCCCAGATCTCACCTATCACAGTCTAAACAGCATTAAGAATAGACAGTGTGTAGCTTACTGCCTGAAAGACAGATCTACTTCTGCTAATAACCAAGAATGAGAGGCTTGGCTTTCATCTGCTTTTTATTCCCAACACCCATGAAAGGGATTGACTTTAACCTTAGAAGCTCCTAAATTGTTAGCCACTTCACAGAAGAGCAACCATCAGCTGTGGCAAAGGCCTGACAGCAGGTGCAGAGTGGAGTTTTGGTTTGATTTCTTTCTCTCCAGATTGACCATGAATTTGGGACAAGAAGGAGGGGAGTCAAGGTAATAAAGACTACTTAAACCATCAAGGAAGAACTCCAGATGAATCAAACTGATACAGACCTTGAGGGGATCCCAGTTCTTGAAGTAATCTTTCATGAGAGGATAGACTATTGCCACTGCCAGGTCTACCCTGTCGGACATTCTGTACTCCTCATAGTACTTGTCTTGCAGTGTCTCAAAGATCTTTGCACACTCATCCAAGGTCAAGGGATTTTCACAGCTGGGCTGCATCCGTCTCTCGCACTCCTCCACCATCTCCAGCACCTTGCTGAGGTTGCTGATTGCCTTCTCCTCGTGTGAGAGAACTTCAGATATCTTCTGTATCTCATGGGTCAGGTTCACAACCATGTCCCTCTCGAACTGCAGCTGCCGGTCATTCTGGATGATCTCCTGCTCCGTGATGTCAATGAGGAGCTGCAGGTTGTGCTCCAGCTCGGGCAAGGCAAAGCCCTGGGGCTTGAAGTCTTTGCCCAGCGGCAGCTGAGGGCTGTCATCTGGGATATTGTGCTTGTGGCTGATCTGACTGTAGCTGTAATAAACCTTCTGCTCCCGGCCTGTCATGTCTATAACCTGCCATAAACAAGAACAAACGTGTCTTTAAAATAACTTCATAAAAAAAAAAAAAAAGGAGGAAATCCCTGGCCCCAAACTGAAAACCAGAGATTTCCAAGTACTTTAATACTCTGGGAAGCTACTAATACCCACTGGTATTCCGAATGAGGCAACTGGGATTGCCTCAGTCAAGGCCTACTCTCTAGTAGGATGAATAAGAAACAATCTGAATTGGAGCTGGAAGAGCCTCCTCTTCTGATCTCAGTCCTGAGTAATTCTGCAAGCAGTGATGACACAAGCTGTGCATCATTAATAACTGCACAGGAGTCTCAGGTACTTTTATACTTTTAAGATGCACTAACTTTAGATGAACAATTTAATTAAGTGCACAGGAGACAAATTCCTCCCATCCCTTCCAGGTAGAAGATGGCTCCCAGTAAGGACAAGTGTGCTTGCAGAAGCAGATGACTGCTTTATCTATGACAGATGTGAAACAATTCAACTTAACCTGCAATTAACAAACAAACAACCCATATTTGAATTAATTTGCATTTTTCCAAGGCCAAAGACTTTGCTTAAAAGCAAACCCAGTGTCCCAGGTGATGCACTGGTCTATTAAATGATTCAGTGATGAGTCCAAGGCTGCAGCCAGATAGTTTTTAACCTGGCTTCTCCCGATGACTTGAAACCACTCACAGTGCCACAGTGGACAAACTGCTCCCCAGGGATGCCACATGTCAGGTTATCAACCTTACCTTGACTTGAGACAGCTCCTTCTGAGGGGTTGAAAGCTGCTTGTTGATCCTGCCCTTGGCTTTCAGTTCTTCTACTGTCTTATAGCTGTATTTGGGCTTCTTCTTGCCTCCACTGGGATCCTTCCGCCACTGGCTGAGCTCCTTTTGATATTCCTACACAAGAACAAGGAGTTGTGGCTCCTGCTCTTTGTCATGTCCCAGATTTGCCTCTATTTTCCACAGGAAAATAACACATCAGATGCATGAAGAATGCTGCACAGCAAAACCAAAGCAGTAAAGCTCAGCAACAGCTACTCTGTTCACAGTGGCAGTGAGTTTCTGATCTGCTTGCTTTAATCCAAAGATGACAAAGACTGTTTACCTGGGGAACTCTTTGAAGATGGGGTTCTGGCAAGATACTGCAATAACGTGAGCCAGAAACAACAAAGAACATCACAGTGACAAGAAAACATGTCTGAATGCAATCAATGTACTACATCTTCAGCTTCTCATCTCAAATGAGCTGCAACAGTTTTCTTTGACACAGGAGCTAATAATTAGAACTACACTTTGTGCATACAACATGACAGGGAAGCAGACAGACCAAGAACTGTACAAATACCTCCTCAGCTTCTTCTTCTGAGTCCACAACAGGGAAGTCCTGCAGGGACTGGCTGGTTCTCTCCGAGCCATACGCTCCCACAGCTCCTTTGCCTTTCCTCTGCTTGGCCTCGATGGGGTTGATAATACCTGAGAAGAGGGAGTCAGGTCAGATTTATCGAGAGCACACAGCAATAGTTTTTCTACCCTAAGTTATCAAACCAGCACAAACAGCAGAGCATCCTGCCTCTGGCTAACTACAGTCTCCTTGCCCACTCCACTGATTTAGTGGCTATCAAATCACTTAATTCCCGCACACACTAAATAAACTACAGCAAGTTATTATTTACACCTGCATTTCACTGCTTTTTATTCTATCACATAAAATATCATCTGTTCTGTTGACTTCCTTTGAAATTTACCTCCTTTTTTCCTTTTGCTCTTGCAAAACAACAAGAGCATAAAATTGGCCTCTGGTAACTCAAACACAGCTGAGTGTTATCATGAGGACCCAGATCACTTGCAAAAGATGCAAGCAAACGGGGAAGGTGTAAGCCCCCGGAGACAGCAGAATCCAGTCTCTTCCCCAAATCACCAGTTAACAATGCACCCCACACCCAATCACAGTACCTTGAGCGTTCTTCCCAAGACCTCTTCCAGGGACATAACCCATCTTCTGGAGCAGCTTCTGCCCAATTCCCTTCGTGTGTCTCTCCCAGCTGCCAAAGTCCACAAAAGACTTTGTCCCCCCTCCAAAGCCTTTCTGACTGGGCTTGAAATTGCCACCCTGTTAAAAGAGACAAACACAACCCCACCACAGAACGTTGAGGTTTTTAATCTACAACGTGCTTAGGCTGGTTATCCTATTCTGTGAGATAAGAAAATAAAGCCTTTGGGAGGCTGTAAACCAGGAGCATGCTTCTACTTTAACCTCAGCTGACCACAGGCAACACTAAAGAAAGTAAAAGGAGCCGAGGACATGAAACAATACATTAGAATAGCTACAGAAGGCAGAGAGAAAGGCTCCCCAGGCAGCACACTGCCACACAGGGCTCTCTGGTGTAACGACTTCTTCCTTTCCTCAGTGACCCATTGCTGCCCAGCAGGTCTGACTCCAGCCCCAGCCGCGCTGAGCACAGCACACAGACCCAAAGCCTCCCCCATAACTCACCGTTTTTAATTTCTTCGACACAAACTCCTTCGGGATTTCCTCCTGCTTCACCGGCTTCTCGTCCTCATCCGAGTCCTCCTCGGACGCCTCCTCCGCCGCCGCCTTCTTCAGCCCCGCGCTGATGAAGTTCACGGGGGCCGAGTAATCCCTGGAGCTGCACCACAACAACAGCCACGAGTGACTCCTGCGCCAGCGGAGCAGTGCGAGGTCCTGCAGAGACCCGGGAGCTGCCGCGCCTCAACCCCCTTCCCTCCAAACAGCACGTTATGAACTGGACAGTGCTTTAACGCCGGTCTAGCGGGAATGAACCATTCCCCCACCCCGACAGGCAGTAGGCAAAGCACCCCCGGCCCAGGTGGGAGCGCGCTGACAGCCCCCAAACCCCCATGGAGTAGGGCCGCCGCCCGAGCCCGCCTCCCCCCCGCCGGTACGAGCGGGGCCACCAGGCCGGGAGGTGACGGCACATCCCGAGGCCCCAGCCCTTGACCCGCCGCCGCCCGCACCGCTTGCCGCCGAAGCTGGGCCGCTCCTCGTCCGAGTCGCGCTCGGCCCACACGCCGTAGGTGGCCTCCTCCTTGGTCTGCCGGTGGCGCTGCCGGTGCGGGTTGAACTCGTTCTGCAGGTCCCAGTCCGACACCTCGAAGCTCTCCATCTCCACGCCATCCTCCCCGTCCGTGCCGTACAGGTGCGACATCGACATAGTCGCGCCGGGCCCCCCGCACCGGTCCGGCCCGCGCAGCACCGCCGCCGGCGGAAATGAACCGGCCCCGCCCGGAAGCCGCGCCCACAACCACAGAGCAGGACAGAGCGGCTGCGCTGGGGCCTCTCAGCCGCCGCTCCTCTATGGTTTGGCAGGCGCCCCCCAGTGGATAGGAGGTGTGTGTGATGCCGAGTGGGAGCGCAGAGCTCGGGGAACAACGGTACTACAAAACCATTATTAAACAACACTTTAATGGTGGACAACGGGGCAAGGAGGCGGGGATGGGCTCATATATTAACTCTGCAATAGCCTCTGTAAGGGACAGTGAAGGGCTGGGGGGGCACTCGCACGACAAAGGCTCCATGAGGGCACCCAAAGGCTCCATGGGGGGCTCCAGTGCCATCACAGACCCACGAGCAGAGAACACAGTACAGACACCAAGTGTGGCTACACGAGTCCTCCGGGCACGGCAAACAGACCCTTCCCGATGCGCATCCCTGTGCATCCCGGGGCCTGACGTGCAGAACGCTCGGGCTTTGCAAATAAATGCAAACACGTTCCCATAGAGCAGTCATTTTGGCAATAGTATTAGCAAGCAATATGCTTGGATATCCGATTTCCACTGGTGCCATCGCAAACTCTTCTTTGTTGGGCAACAAAAGGCCATTTGCAGCATTCTGGAAGAGAGAAACAGCAGCCTCAGGAGCAGGATCCACTCACGGGTGCCAATGAAGGGTTTTAAAGCAGCCATGCATGATACAGAAAATGACAAGAAATAAACCATGTCCCAGCACCTGGATGATGGGTACCCAGCTCCTACTCTCACTCAATGCTTCTGATCTTGTTTTTTAGCACAATACATTGCTTTTACATAGAAACTAGTTTTTAAGGGTCCTTTTTAATAAGAACCATGGAATGGTTTGGGTTGGAAGGGACCTTAAAGCTCATCCAGCTCCAACTGTGCCACAGGCAGAGGACACCTTCCACTGGAGCAGCTTGCTCCAAGCCCCTGTGTCCAACCTGGCCTTGAGCACTGCCACAAAGAGAAGAGAGATCTCATGTTTCAGCACAGGAGTTTGCTGCAAGGGAGATGGAAAATCATCCAACGCATCAATGGCCGCATCTGCAGCACAACCCCGGGCTGGCTGCTTCGGTTTCCAAGCCGACAGCACATGCGGCTGCTTTTAGCTCCCCTTCCACAGGCTCATGGCACGTCCCAGAAGGCAGCCGGGGAGCGGCTCGGCTCAGTTCTGCCTTTCCGCATGCTGTGTCAAGGCTCCCCACGGGGACACCCAGGAATGACTCTCCCAAGCGGCTGACTGTGCCTTTGCTGAAGTAATCCCGTTTCCAGCGCTCGGGAAAAGGCTTTCTGACAAAGAACCTCCCTTAGCAGCATTGTTCTGAGGAGCTAAAGCCAGCGTGAAGGAGATTGCGGGTGGAATGCGTGTGCCTGGAGCAGCCTGGCTAATCCATAGCACAGGAATCGCACAAGCAGGACCACAGGAGTTCACCCCATCCCAAACTGAAGCACAGGGTCTTACCTGGAAATCATTAATGTCCTTAGTGAGAGGATGATGTGTTCTGAGTCACCTGCAACAGCCCGGAAACACAGGGGTCAGCTTTTAGCCACCGGCTGCACCTCAACCCATCCCCACTGCATTCCCAGCAGGAAGATAAGGAATGTTCAGGGCCCAGAAAGCAGCAGGAGGGCAGGCAAGCAGCAGCCTCTCCCTTTACTGCTGTCCCCACTGCTGGACTGCTCTGCACTACACAGTGGTTATTAGCTGTCTTCAAGCACTGCTCTCTCCGTAGGGAGCCCCATAGTGTGTATTTGACACCTGAACACCATCACCCAGTATAAGACCTACCTATAACCTGTAAATCAGACAAGCCACCCCTCCCCGTGGCAGGCACGACCCACAGCAACAATAAGAGTTGTGGAACAAAGGGCAAGGTATAAAAGTGTCTTAAAGAGAATGAGGAGCACAAGATCCCGACGGGTGAACACAGAACCCCACAGCATCAAACCACACACGAGCAGCCCAGGAGGAGGTGGCAGAGATGAATGAGCAGGGCCTGAGGAGCACAAGACATACAGGACATCAACAGCCAAAGCACGGAGGGTGAGAGCAGCAAGGACAGCCCCATCATCCACATGGATTGAGGGAAGTGCAGGAACACTGCCCGCGGCTGCTGCGAGCCCGCAAATACCCATAAGAGGGAGCAAGGGACCAGGCCCACAGGATTAACCAAACCTCCAAGGGACAGGAGATGCTCTTACCTGCGGATGACCTTTCAGATTGGCTGGCGTTTTATAATCCCCCTTTAAAACCTATGGAAAAGAGAACATTGGAGTGACCCTCCTGGGATAGTGGCTCTACTAGCATCAGCAAGTGCACCTCATGAACTGTGTCCCATGTCCCAATGGACCTGAACCTGCTGAAGTACCCTGATGGGTGTTTGTCCTGCACGGGGGCAAAAGGTTTCCCCTGTCCTGACTGTGAGCAAAGACAGGGAGCAGCATCCTGCTGGGCAAGGGAACTGACACAAGCAATTCTCTGCTTCCTCCCTTAGCCTCGAGCAGGAGAGTATTTTGGTCTTTACCATTGTGCCAGTTCTCCAAATTCACCCTGAGAAGTACTGAACGGTCCCTGTCAGTGACCCAAAGAGCTCACCCCAATTACAAGCACTGTCATGGGGCTGCCAATTCCAGCCTCGGGGAGGAACCTGGTCCACCCCAAAGCACTAGAAACTCCCTGTGCTCCGTTCCTGCTGCCTGTGGCTCTGCAGCCTCTTCCTTCCAGCTCTGCTCCAGGACCAGGAGTCAATCCTCACAAAAAAACGGCTGCTTTTGCCCAGATGCTTCACGAGCCTCCACTCGCCCTCCTCCCGGGAGCAGGGAGTGGCTGGTGAGCTGTGGGCCACAGCACAGCCTGCAGCTGCACCCCGATAACATCATCCAGACGGCAACTCCCGGCCTGGGCTGGAGCGGGGCTGCAGCAGGGAGGGACAGAGGTCAGTATCGGCCACAACAGAAGAAACCACCCCCAACACCACAGCCCAGGGAGCAGCAGCAGCCGGAGCCGCGTCAGACTGCAGCCGTTTCAACATCATCCCATTGAACTGTGTGCCTGTGTTCCCGCATGAAGAAGCTGCTTCTTCCCTGCTCTTTCCTGACAGCTCAGCAGCCCCTTTGGCTCCAGAGGGCCCCGGTGTGCACAGCCCCCCGACACTCACTCTGTGCGTGTTGTTGACAACCAAGGGGTCGGGGTGGCCGTAGTTGGGGGGGTTGGCATAGGGGTCGTAGCCGAGCCTGGCCAGCATGGGTGCGATGTGGGCCATGTCCTGCAGCACATCCCCCGGGATGTGCCCGATCCACTTGGATAAGGCCTCCATGTTCACCGGCTTGATGACCTGGTCTGTTGATCGCTCTATCCTGGGGGAAACAGTAAAGGAATAAAACAAGACGCTAAGGTTGGATTTCACACACAGGCTGGGATCAGACACAACAGCCCTTGGCTGAGTTCACCAGTGCCCCACAGCCTGGGTCCCCTGTATGGGGGTCATCCCACACTGGGATTGGGGTGTGAAAGAGGAGCAGAACGCAGCAGAAGACAAGCACCTTGAGCCAGCCGGTGCTCTGGGGGAGCAAGGAGGGAGAATAAGGAGCACAAGATCCCAACGGTGAACACAGAACCCCACAGCATCAAACTACACCCAAGCAGCCCAGGAGGAGGTGGCAGAGATGAATGAGCAGGGCCTGAGGAGCACAAGACATCAACAGCCAAAGCAAGGAGGGAGTGCTGGGCTGTGCCTCTGCAGAGCAGGTATTGCTTTTACCCTGCAACACCAGCACCAAAGCTGGCAAGCTCTGCTGCTCACCCCTGAAAGCTCTTCATAAGCAGCAAAACTAATTGCTCTAAGAAGGTATTTGTGGAAGGGTGGAGAAAAGAGGCATTAAAGAGTTCGTGTTTCAGAACAAGCAGTTCCTGTCAAATTAGAGCCTAAAAACTCTGTGCTGCCAAGCTGGATTAATAAAATGGTCGCCTGCTCCTGAAAGCTGCTCTGTTAGCACTAAACCCCCTTCCTCAGGAACACAAAACCTTGTGCAGTAAAACCAGATGTGCTGCCACTTCTGCCCCTGGGAACCATGCCCAAACACAAGCAAAGCCCCTTTGCCCTCAGTTTTAGCCTTAACCTGCTCTGTGTAAGAAAACGCTGCTTGAAAAGCTGAGGCAGGAGCCGAGACACCCACTTGGACAGTGACACCCCACCGGGCTTCCCGATGAGCTCCTCGTGGTGCAGCACCGTGTCGCTCCAGGAGATGTCCAGGAACTTCATGATGGCGTGCATGGACTGCTCGGGGTGCAGCACCAGCTGCTCGTAGTAGACGGGCAGGCAGCGGGAGCGCCCGATCTCCAGGCACTGCGAGTACATCACCTCAATGGCTTTGTTCCACTTGGTCAGGCAGTCCCGGTAGCTGTTGAGGTCGAAGCCCGCGATGGTCACCTTCCGTGTGATCATGGAGTGGACGGAAGCGCGCCCGTCTCGAACCATCAGGAGGAACTTGGAATTGGGGAACAGCCTGGACAGGTACACAGAGGACTTCAGCGTGAAGGGGTCCTTGTTGCACAGATACCGCGCCGGCTCGCCGTGCTTGGCGATCACCTCCAGGATGAAGGCCTGCATAGCAGCGTCCAGGACCTGGTCCGTCACCCCCGCCTCATCCAAGCGCATCTTCTCCCTCCCCGACTTGGACCACGCCTGCCGCATGGCCAGCACACGCGGGATGATGCGGGTCTCCTCGCCGCAGCGCACCTCGGGGTGCGCGTCCAGCATGGCCCTCATCAGCGTGGTGCCGCTGCGCGGGACCCCACCGATGAATATCAGCGGCATCTCCTTGCTGTACCGGTACTCGACGTGGTTGGAGCCCATCATGACCAGCTCCTCACTCTCCGGTCTCATCAGCCTGTGCCTCCGCTCGCTCAGGACCTGCTGGCACTCCAGGACCTGCTGGCCGAGGTGCAGAGTCACCATCAGGGCGACCACCGAGCCCACCACCAGCAGCACCCTCCTCATGGTGACCCGCATCCTCTTCTGCTTGCACAGGCTGGTGACCACGCTTCAGCTCTCAGCTAGCAAGTGTTCATCCCAGCAGGCACCTGTAAGAGAAACAGTGTGGTCAGAGGAGCAGGATCTCAGCCCAGCCCCTATGGCACCTCAGCATCCAGGGACGCTGACACCATCCCAGGCTTTCATCACCTCTTCCACTTATCAGCAGCTTCCAGGCCAGGTGGCTTCTGAAGGAGTAATTAAAGTCTGTCTCGGAGCACACCCAAAGAGATTATTTCTGGACAGTCTGCACACCCAGAAACACGGGTTTGCTGCTGCAGCAAAACCATGGAGGGGCCATGCAGCCAGTCAGTCCTCAAAAGAACTCTTTACAGAGAACCCGTTCCATCCTAGATGAAGCCCCAACCCTCCCTGCAGCAATCCTGCCTTCCCAAGCCAGGCTCAGCACCATCTTCTCACTTCTCTCAGCATCTCCCTCCTCCCTCTGCTTTCTTCAGTTTCAGTGTGCTCTCACAGGGGAGCGGAAAGACAAAATAAGAGAAAACCAAGAGCACCTCATGCAAGTTTCAAGTGTCTGAGTCAGAAGCAGTCACCCGTTCGGACGAAACACTGCGAGAAACTAAACCACGTGAGCACGACACGGAGCCAGCGCTGAGCGCCCTTCCGCAGAGACTGACCTTACACAGAGCCCTGGAAGACCTCATCTGGCACCGAGAGCCTTTGTTCTGTGCCTCGCTGGGCTGCGCACGGGAAGCCACAGCTCCTCAAGCCGCTGCCCCGCTGCCTGCCCCAGGCCCCCGCCAGTGCTGGCACCGCTTCCCGCCCGCCCCCCGCTCCGCCTGTGCCGCAGGTTTTGCAATGCTGCCCTGGGCTCCCCATGGATTTCAAGCTCTTTGTGCTCCTGTGGCCGGGGCGGGCGCTGAGCGGAGCCCAGGAACGGGGTGTCCGTGCCCTTTCTTTTGCTGACAGGCCAAAAACAGCTTCAAAAGCGGCTTCTCCTCCGCTCAACTCCCTCCATGAAAGAGCACATTTAGAAGCAGATGGGGTGATGGCCCTTTGGGGCATGGAGCAGGCAGGAGAGCCAGCAGCCTCCCTGCCCCAGCCCTACCTGCCAGCACAGGCAGCACAGAACCATGCAGGTGCCCCAGGACTCGCTCCGTCCCCTTCCAGCCCTGACATCCTGCTCCATCTATCCAGAGTGGGAGAACGCCAGCTCCCCACCATCACCTGCTCTGTGTTATCCACTTCTGCTCATACCATCCATCACCATGACTCAGGTAATAGGCCTCTGTCCACTCAGGTACGTGTTTTCCTGTCCCAGCAGCAAAGGAACAGCATCACCAAAGTGATTTCTGTGGCTCCTTAGCAGCTCTGTGAACATCCTGTTAAACAGGATGCTGATTGCTTGGGTGACATACCGAGGTTAAACAGTCTCAAGCACATGCCCATATACAACACAAAAGTCAAAATGTCAAGTGCTGGTCCATCTGGTCCATGCTGGTCAGGTTGGACAGGGCTTGGAGCAAGCTGCTCTAGTGGAAGGTGTCCCTGCCTGTGGCAGGGGTTGGAACTGGATGGGCTTTAAGGTCCCTTCCAACCCAAACCAGGATGGGATTCTGTGATTTGTTTAGATGTAAATCAGAGGGAACAACAACAGCTCTGGCATCCTGGCAGCACCAAGCACAGAGTCAGACCAGTCAAAAGACAAGCACTGCTCTGCTCCTCCCCAGTCTTCATCTGTTTCAGTCATGGAAGTTTACTGAAACCTTCCCCCTAAAAACAACTGCAAATGCTGCAAGACCCATTCCAATGCCCAAGACCCATTCCAGTCCATGTAGCAGGGGCAGTCAGGATTTAAGGCCAACTGGAACAGTTACAGTCAAGCAGCCCAAGCCAGGCTGCCTCGCAGGGAAGCTCTGCAGTTCAAAAGGGAGGCTGGGAGCACAGAAGTGCTCTGTTCTCTGCACACTTCCAGGGAGCCTTTCCCACCAAGATGCTCCCAGCAGCCACGGGGGGGAACAAAGGGACCCACTCATTTTGCTGTGTGAGGCAGGACGCTGGATGGGAGCCGGTGGTACCAGCTCTGTGCCTACCAGCACAAAGCAATGAGTCCCTGGGGATCATCCTGCCCACTGGGGAGCCACAGCTCCCTCCATGGACTGGCCATGCCAACAGCATGGATGAGAAGCTCTGGCTCTGCTGTTAAACAGCAGGAAGGCAAAGAGGATGCTGCTGACGCTGGGGAGCAGAGCTTCACCCTCCTGCCCTGCTCCAGCTTCTCCCCATTGCTGCAGCACACACTGCTCCTGCTGCACAACAGCCCTGCTCTGCCTGCAGCACAGCAGCCATGGGCACTGGGATGGCTGAAGCAAATCAAAACCCCCAAGTGGGATCACGCAGGTCTACCTGAACAGGCTGAACAAGCATCCACGTGTGTGTCCATAAGAGTGCTCAGCACAGCCTGCGGAGCAACCACCAACAATCCCAATTATTTCCAACCCTTTTGTGCAATTCCCCACTAAGAATTCCCCAGAATTTATGGGTCCCGTTAGTCTGTGAGGAGAGGGATGACCAATTGCCTCCACAGCAGATTTCTGGTGGAAAACAGCACAGCACAATGAGGTGGCTCAGCTGTCTGATCAGATGACATTGTGGTCCTTCAGATGCCCCGGCTGCATCTGAGAGCCCTCCACTCCTGCAGGAATTAGAGAGCTCTCGGGGCTTCATCATGGCAGGGAAACCAGTGCAGCTGGTGATGGGGAGCAGAAATCACCGCACAGCAGCTAACTGAGGCCCTGAGTGCAGCAGGGAAAGGCAGGTATGGGAGCAGGGAGCATGGGGAAAATGGAGCCGGTGGGGAAGTGGAAGCAGAGCAGTGACAAACGAGCGCACAAGAGATCTGACAGGCACAAAGTCTTCCTCATTTCACATGTGGATGGGACATGAGTACAAACACGGCTTCAACCCTGGCTTGTCAGCTTGCAAAGGCAATACAATATTAACAAAGGCAATACAATATTGCAAAGGCAATGCAATATTAACAGGGCAGCAGTAGTGGGGTGGCAGATGTATGAAATATTCCCACAACCAGCACCACAAGGGAACCAGCTGCTCTGGGATGGACCATCCAAACACACTTACCTCTCCCCAGTAAGTCCATTTTGCTCTAGCCAAGCTTCATGCTGAAACACCGGTGGCCACAGAAACACCTAATGGGGAAGAAAAGGCACAATGTTGATTTATCACACACATCTGTGTGCGCTGATGGGTGATGTTCTCCTGCCCAGCACCTTCCCTTCGTGCCCACAGCCGCTCTGAGCGCAGGGGAAAGGGTGATCCCAGTGATCCCAGCTCATGGTCGGTGCTGGGACCCAGACACAGCACAGGCATGCCTTCAGCTTGGCATTGGCACTGCTTCACCGCGGCAGCATTCAGAGGGTTAAGGCAAAAGATGACATGGAGGGAAGTGGGAAAGCGGCTGCTCCTTTAGGAAGTGAAGCCTCCTGGAAGGGAGCAGCCTCAGGACAGCAGGAGCATCTGGGATGTTCAAAGCCCTGGGGACAACAGTCCGGACATGGCACATTTCCATCATATACAAGTGACCGGCGCAAGAGCCGGTCCCAGAGGAAGCAGCTCCAGCCTCGCCTGCTGCAGCTTTGGAACGAGTGCTAGAACTGGGCAGAAGTCAGACTATGAACAGAGCCCCAGAGCAGTGACAGCAAGAGGAGATGGGGCCCAGAGGACTCTCCAGGAACAGCAGGTCACAGGGATGCCAACCTCAGCACTCGGAGCTGCCAGGACCTCCCTGGCTCCAGCCCAAGGAGCAGAGCTCTCTCCAGCCTCACCACCCGCTGCAGATCCCTGCAGCACGGAACACAAGGATACGATGTCTGCACCCACAGGGACTGCACCCATGCTGGGATGAAGCAGGAGGGTTGGCACCCTGCTCCCAGTGTGTGCATGGGACCACAGGCTTGTCATGGGGCTGGGCTCTTCCCACAGCCAGCTCCCCCTGGATGCACGACAGCGTCCCGGCCTTGGAGGTTGTTTTTAGAACATTTCAAGCACGGACACTAATTGTTATTCCAGACACCCAAGTCTCCTCCTCCCCTGCCCGGCTGCCACTGAACACCACAAGGCCACTTCAGCACTAACTGGAAACCAGAGGGAAACTCCACCCAGCACAGGCTTCACCGGAGCTTATCCACAGTGCACGCATCACCCTCCTTCCCTGCAAGGCTTCCTGCTCGACACCATCCTGGCCTCCATCAGCCACGGGACTCCAGTCCCAAACAAGGCTGCAGTCTGCAGAGCAGCAGCTGCATCCCTGGATGCACTCCACCAGCACTGCAGTGATCTGGTGCATGGAGGTGAGGCGGTTTCACAGCCCAGCCCCGGACACGCTGCTCCGGAAACAGCTCCAGCTCTCCCCCATGCACACACACAAACACACGCTTGCAGACTTCCTGCCTGGCTGTGCAGTGTGCCATCAACTGCAGTGTGCAGTGTGCTATTGACCACAGTGCGCCATCGACTGCAGTGTGCAGTGTGCTATGGACCGCAGTGTGCCATCACCTGCAGTGTGCAGTGTGCTACCGACCACAGTGTGTCATCATCTGCAGTGTGCAGTGTGCTACTGACTGCAGTGTGCCATCACCTGCAGTGTGCTATTGACCGCAGTGTGCCATCACCTGCAGTGTGCAGTGTGCTATTGACCACAGTGTGCCATTGACTGCAATGTGCCATTGACTGCAGTGTGCCATCGATTGCAATGTGCCATCACCTGCAGTGTGCCACTGCCTGCAGTGTGCAGTGCGCCATCGCCTGCAGTGTGCCATCACCTGCAGTGTGCCACTGCCTGCAGTGTGCAGTGCGCCATCGCCTGCAGCGTGCCATCACCTGCAGTGTGCAGTGCACCGTCGACTGCAGTGTGCCATTGCCTGCAGTGCACCATTGCCTGTAGCTCCGTGGCCACTAGCAGCCAGCACAAACCCACTGCAGCTTCACCTCCTCCTTCACCTGCGGCTGTGCAATCAGTGCTGGGAGCAGCCCCATGTCAGTGGAGCCAGGGATCATCTGCAGGGATGAAGCAACATCTCAAGTCTGTTATGTTTGAGCAACGAAGTGTCACAAACAACCAAGAAAACCGGTTTCCACACGAAGCTCCAGATGATCAAATAAAAAGCCTTTTTCATTAAACCCTTCCCAGAAATGACTGCTGTTAACTGCAACTTCCCCAGAAGACGTAGGAGTGGCCTGGAAAACTTGAGCTCAAATCATTGGTGCTTCATAAAAGCTCGAGGAACTGCAGATGTCTCTGTGGTGGGACAGCAGCAGAAGCTGTGGTCAGCAAGAAATAACCCAACAGATCTACACTCACATCTCTGAAATCAGCAAAATCCAATGACTCAAGTGATGGTCTCCAGCTCATCCACACAATGAACAGAGCTCGCCTGAGGGTGCCCAGAAGCACTGTCACCTCCAAGGGCAGCAGCCGCGCTCCTCCTGGCCTCTCCCAGTGGCATCTTCTAATGTACCTTTCAAAGCTCCAATGCCTCTAAGCAGGATGGAGCTGCCCATGTCCCGAGGAGGCAGGGGCAAACTGGAGAGGGGTCAAATGAGCCCTCAGGGAGGAAAACCAGGAAGAGCTGGCAGGGCCCGAGGGGCAGGAAGGGAATAGCTGCTGGTACACAGACACTCGGGGTGTTTCTGCATCTCAGTCTCAGAGCAGCTGGAGCAAAAGCAGACCAACACATGTTAAAACACTCACCAGGAAACGGATGAGCATCCTGGGAAGCAGCGAGCACAGCACAAACACCGATTTCTGCTTGCTGCTGTGTGCCCATGGCTGAGGTTCACCCCAGCGTGACACCAGCCCTGGTGCACAACCCACAGCTCCTTGCTCATCCCCAGCATAAGGATGGATCCCAGCGGGATCATCCTGCAGGAGCAGGGTCCGACCCACCCCATGGTTTGCTGCCACCCCAAGTGATGCTGCAGTGCTCAGGAGCTCAGTGCAAACCCCTGCTGCAAGTGAGTGACAGCCCGAGGCTGAGAAGAGCCCACTCCTGCGTGTGTGAGATTGGCTGCTGGATGGCACCTACAGCGCTTCGAAGGAAGAAGCTGCTCTCAGCTCACCAAGGGGTGAGAACAGCAACATCGAGAGCAGAACAGCTTCTGCTTCTGAAAGCTAAAGATGCTCCAGCTTTGATAAAGCTAAACTGCAGGCCACAAATCCCGGTGATTCCAAGGGTGGCGAGACACTGGAACACGCTGCCCAGAGAAGCTGTGGCTGCCGCATCCCTGGCAGTGCTCAAGGCCAGATAGGACACAGGAGCTTGGAGCAAGCTGCTCCAGTGGAAGGGGTCCCTGCCCGTGGTAGGGGTTGGAGCTGGAGGAGCTTTAAGGTCGCTTCCAACACAAACCAGGCTGGGATTCTGTGATTCCTGCAGCCCAGAGGCCACTGGTGAGGGTCTTCCACTAAAGACCATTTTTCTCCCAAAGCACAATGGAGGGATATGTGGAATTTGTTCTTTCTGCTGAGTACCTACAGAAACCAACCAGTAGAATCTGATGCCCTGAGGACTGCAGCTTCAAACACCAGCTTTCAGGCAAGGCTGAGGTGGAATCCCTGAGCCACACAGCGTGTTCCCATTGCAGCACCCCAGGAGAGCTGGCCAGGGGCACACACACAGCGCGCCAGCTCGCTTTAACGGCTCTAAATCACATCAACAGACATTTCACAGCACAAATCTCCTGTTTGTTTATTGCCTCGGGGCTGTTATGATTAGAAAAACATTTTATTATCCTGCTTAATGCTACAGTATTCCTGAAACAATAAAAATCCCACCAATTTACAGCATCTTCTCCACCCCCCTCTCATTCCAAGCACAGCAATGGCATTTTATCGTCCGGCGATGGAAACCACAGCATTTCCAATGCCAACCTCTCTGCAGGGCAACTGCTTTTGTCTCAAACTGGCTTACTAATTATGAAACGCCTGAAGCGAAAGCTGCTGGCAGGAGACGGTGATGGAGGCACCCACTGTACCCACCGCATGCTGCAAAGCTCTGGTAAAGCCAGGAGGGAAGGGGCGCATCGTGTATCCCCCTGGATCAAGGAGCAGGGTTGGGAGGTGCAGCAGGGTGAGGGGATACAGGCAGGGAAGGGAGAATCCCCCCACACTGCTCTGTACCCCAAGGGATGGGTACCAGAGCTGGAGGGGTGTCTGTGACCCCAGTGATGGAGGGGGATCGGTGCAGTCTCCACTATCCCATAGGGGACAGAAGCTCAGTGCTTTAGGGTCACCTCAGCCTTTTCATCAGCCCACAGCTCCAACTCACAGCTTCAGCTCTTGTTAATTACTCTGCATCGCTGCCTCTGGGGATGAAGGCGCCCGCAGCCTCCGGGTTCATTCACCACGCTCAGTGCAGAGACAACTCTTCCCTCTCAAAAGCAAACAAAGATTCCCCGTGTGAATGTGGGTGGTCAGAGGCCAACAAGCAACAGGGAGAAAGAGAAGAGGAACTGCTACAAAAATCCCCAAGTTATCTTCAAAAGCAATATTTTCCCAATCCACACGCCAAACCCTGAGCCTCAACAAGCTCCATTCTTGCACGCACAAAGCCGGGATTTGCAAATAAAAGATTGTTTCTGCAAGAGAAACCCCAAAACCTCAAATTTGCTTAAGAAACAAAATCAAAGTATTTTATTTCCCCATGCAGCAGCACCAGCCATCCCCAGAGCTGCAGGCACAGCCTGAGGAGAGGGTGACGTGGATGGCTTCATGCCCTCGTGCAGCTCCACTGCCGACATCCCTGCTCCCATGGCTCCTAGTGTGGTGGGTACATGGCCCTGAGCATGGACCAGCCTCAGGATCTCCACCACGGCTCAGCACATCAGCTGCCACAAGAGCAGGCACTTGGTGTTTTCCCAAAGCCAGTCATTTTGGGGAGGGCACAGAGTGCTGCCCAGCACCAACTTCAACAACAGTGGATACGTGGCTTCCTGCTCGATATGGTGCAAAGCCCACGTGCGGGCACAGCCCCAGCGGGGACACGCAAGCCCTGGGGAAGCCATGGATGGCAGAACAGGAACCAGGTCCTTCCGAGACGCGCTGCTCTGTAACACAGATTACCCTGCACAGCACATCCGAGTGCTTCACGGCTCAGTTCCTGTCTGCAGAGCCCCGCTGCCGGCTCTGCTGCCGTTTACATCTGCAAGCGCTGGGCCACCGAGGGCTGCCTCTGCATGCAGCCCTTGCTCTGCCGCAGGACCCAGCACGGAGCAGGAACGAGAGCACTGGAAAACCCCAGCTGCTTCCCGCTGCCCCACTGCAGCAGCCCCGGAGCCAGAAACCCAGCAGTCAGTCCTCCATGGAGCAGTGCCTCGGGTGTGGATTCCCCATCTGCATTTGGGCTCACTCAGCAGGGAATGCACGATGGAACCAACCACTTGCTTCACTTCCGAGCACCATGCATTGAGCAAGCTCTGCTGCGGGTGCTGGCTCTCATCTGCAGACCCTGCAAGGATCTGCTCCTGGTGGGATCTCCTGCATGCTGCATGGCACCCATGGGCAGTGCTGCAGCCATGCTCCTGCCTGCACCCGCACGGTGAGACCAGTGCAGAAGGATGGGGATGGAAGAGAGGAAAAAGAAGCTTCATTCACCATTAGACAGGAGTCCTTGTCACGTGGAGGCAGACAAGGGTTTGGGAGAACTGCACTGACAAAAGGCTTCAAAATGGTACAAAACAAAGCAGGCAGATGACAACACAGCCTCACACTTGCTGCCTACACTCAGAGGGCTGTGAAATCCAAAGTGGAACGTGCTCTGCTGAGGCTTCCTAATGCTTCACAAATTCACCAGGAGATGCTTCTGTGCGGCACAAATAAGACCAACGGCCAAGTGGTTGTTTTCTCTCTCCAAAACATCCCCAAGAGTCGCTGCATTTCACGGCGTTCCAGCCATCCCGCACATCCCTCCGAGGCTCAGCTCAGCCCATCTGCAACACAAACTGCTTTTGGAAGGATCTTCTTAAAATAGCACGGAATTTGCCAATACCATTTGTAAAACCTCCAGGCAGAGGAGGCAGTGGCACTATCCTAGTGAACCGCATCCTGGAGAGACCCCACGGCAGCTCCTGCCTCTGCACCCCAGCCTGGGACATCCCACCAGTGCGGAGGGTGAGATTCCACCCGTATCCCCCTGCAGCACTGGCTCCAGGTGAGGTGGGAAGGACCTGCATGGCTCAGCCATGGCTGCAGGACATGGTGCTGCTCACCCTGAGCAAAGGGCCTCAGGCTGGATGCAGCACAGTGGTGGCTGCCCTGGCTTGGCTGACATGCCATCAGATATTGACGGATGGACCTGGCTCTCATGGCTGGGCCCAGGAGTGATGCTCCATGTTCCAGAGCAGCCAGCCACTGCTTCCCTATGGAACAGCGCTGCCCAAACACCCGCACAGGCACATAACTGAGCCACAGAGCACAGGAGGCTCAGTGCCCCCCACACCAACAGCACCCTGCAGGCAGCACAGCCCATCTGCTCCCACCGGGTGCCACACGCACGGGCTGCAGCTGGGCAGCATCACAAACCCACACCGAGGACACATCCGAACCTGCACTGGCTCTCACCAGGCTCCCCACGTGCGCGCTGCGGTGTTCCCAGAAAAGCAACGTCAAATTTGGAACCCTGTTAGCACAAATCACTTCAATCCCTCCACTCGCCCTCGCTCGGCTCCTGAGCATGAGCACGGCCCAGCTGTGCTTTGGGGAAGATGCATGAGGGGGGTTCAAGCTGTGAGGTGTGTTCTGGACAGAGCCCACACGTGCAAACAAACACAGCAAGGGACGGGACAAAGCCTCACGCGATGCAAACCACGTCCTTCCCGTGGAAGGCTGCAGCCCAGCAGGGATGGTGATGCTGGCCATGAGTCCTCGAGCGTGCTGCAGGCACAGCATGGATCTCACATCCCCACCATGCAGCACCTGGGCACGGCAGGGACAGCATCGGTGCTTTGGGTGGGCTGAGGCACTGACACGGCCATACAGGAGCCCCGCCGAGGGACACACGTTGCAGACCCCAGCAGAAGCTGCTGCACAAACCTGGGCTAGAAGTTGAGGCTGATGCTGAATAAGACCCACAGGAGCAGCCGCTCACCCAGCGCTCACTTGCCCGGGAGGCCCGGAGGGATGCACAGACAGTCCCAGCCCGTGGGTGCCTCCCAATGGGCAATGTGCCTGAGCCTGCTCCAGCACCACTGTCCTGTGAGGCAACACACAGGGGCTGGGGCTGGGGCTGGGGCTGGGCTCCCAAAGGGGCGCAGGGGACACTGAGGGTGAGGAGAGCACGCCGGAAGGCAGGAGTGAGGGGGGAATGCTGGTACAGGGAGCACCCAGCACCTGCACTGCATGCTGTGCACGCTGAGCTATACTCCCCATGCTCTGCACTGCACCGCACGCATCCTGCACCGCACCGAGCACCCTGCACTGTGCCGCACGATGAGCACCAAGCGCCCTGCGCGGCCCTCCACACACCCCGAGCTGAGCGGCACGAACCCCGCACCGAGCACCCCGCACCCAGCACTCCGCACCGCGCCCCGCTCGCCGCTGCCACCCCCCCCAGCGCCGCGCACCTTGGCACCCACCGAGCTCCGGGCTCCCCGCGCCCGCACCGCCCGCTGCCGAGCGCCGCTCCCGGCCGCCCCTGTCACCTGCACCCGGCGGGAGCGGCGGAGCACACGGCCCCGGAGCCAGCGGCGGAGCAGCCCGAGCCGTCCCCCGCCGTGCCCCCCCCCTTTCCTCCGCTCCGCTCCACTCACCGGGACAGGGACCGGGGCCGCCGCCGGCCCGGAGCGGCGCGAGACGCGGCGACGTCACGCGCACGGCGGGCCGGGATCCCCGCGCCGCCCGCGCCCCGCGCATGCGCCCCGCCGCCGGCGACCGGGAGCGCGCTCGGGAGCGCGGAGCCGCGGCCGGTAACGAGGCGGGAGCGCGGGAAAGAGGAGCCCAAGGCCCCGGCGCCGGGCTGCAATGGAGCGCAGTGACCGCGGGGGGTTGAGTGGTGACCGCCGGCAGCACCGCGCACACCGGCACCACCACCCCCGTGATCCCGGCGCTCCCGGGACCCCCATCACGCCCTTTCCGTGTGTGCTCCCTGCCTGGGAGCCGATCCCCTGGGAAACTGCTCCATCCCACCGGGAGCGGTGCCGCCCCCCCCCGCCGTGTGTCACCGACCCCGGCAGCTCGAGTCTTCTGGGGTTTTTAATAGCCTCACAAGGTCAGGTACATCCCGGTACCGAGCCATGGACAGGGAAGGAAGGTGCCGCGCCGGAACCCGGCGGCGCCCGGGGCCCGCTCAGTCGGAGGGCACATCGGGGGTGACAAAGGTGCCCTTCTGGTCCCACTGCATGTCCCGGATGCGGCGGATGGACTGGATCTGCGGCTGGAAGGCCGACCACTCGTTCCAGTGTCGGAAGTCTCCGGTCTCAAACAGGTACTGGTAGCCCCGATAGCCGGGGTACTGGTACCCAACCCAGCTGTGGGGAGAGCACATGGAGCAGCGCTGAGACCCCGCTGCCGCCCTGGTGATGGCTCCACCACCAAAGGCTGCCTGGGAGCCCAGTGCTCGGGATCAGAGCCGGGAGCACAGTGGGGGGGGGCTGACAGGATCCCACTTACGTTCCACTGGGCACCTGCACGCTGCCCACACGGTCGCAGAAGCCGTAAGCCCAGAGGCTGGGCACGTCGTCCTCCTGGATCTCCATCTTGTTGCCCTTGAAGTCAGCAGACTCGTACAGGGAGATTTTGTGGTCCTCAGCCTCCTGTGGAAGACAAGAAGAAGGCGCTGGGTCGTGCAGTGCGGCGCGGATCCTGGCCAGACCCCGCTGGGTGCTTCTGCTCCTGCCCCACTCACCATTTTGATGGGGCGCATGGACATGAAGCAGTCGCTCCGGTAGCTGCTGGACCAGGTGTCCCAGCGAGGGTATTCCCCCTTCTCCAGGATGAACATCTCCCCGCGCATGTTGGCCTGTTCGTAGGCCACCCATCTGGGGACATGGGGAGGACAAGACTGTGGGTCAGATGCATCAGCAGCTCTGCTCCTGCTTAGCCTGGGGGGTGCCAGAGCCAGGCTCCCAGCACCCAGAGAGACTGGGGGTGTCAGGACCGGTCCCACCATCCTGCTCCCTCCTTTATGGCACGTGCAGAGCTGGCAGCACTGAGCAGGCAGGCTCTCACTGGTGCACACATGCAAGGCCTGCAGCAGCCACCAGCATGCCCATGGTGCCACCGTTGCTCATCCCAGGAAGCTGCTGTGAGCCCTGCACACTGGTCACCACAGACTGGTCCTTGCATTATCACTTTGCTTTCCCTGTTGCCCCAGGGAGCCCAGACCAGTGCTGCCCAGGCTGTGCAATCTTGGCACGCTCCCATGCTTGGCTGCAGAGCCGCAGCCAGCTCTGGCACTCATGCTGTTCCCACGGTGCAGGCGCTAGGGGCTTGTTCCTCTGCAACGTCACCTCTTTAGCAGTGCCAGGAGGTGCTGCTGTGATGTGAAGGTCACGAACACAGGGCTCCGAAAGCCATGGCACCAGAACAGCCCTGCATCCCCCTTGGACGGGGTTGTACCTGTTCTGCAGGCACCAACAGATATTGTCCTAACAGCAGGAGCTGTGCTCGGATGGCACTGGCAGCACAGACTTCTGAGGCTCAGCTTGGTTGAGTCTGCTTTTCTTTCCCTAAGTAAATCTGGGGGCACAGTCTCACCACTGATTTTCAAGGACACTCTGAGGACCCCAGTGACACACAAGTGCTCTGTTCCCCGACTTTCACCCTTTCCCCACTGAGTGCAGCTGCCTGCCCATCACACCTGAGCTCCTTCGCCGCTGCTCCATCCCCTCTGTTTCAAGACAAGTTGGATGGTTTGACTTCCCAATAAAGAACTTGTTACTGGTGCTACTTGGTGTCATTCACTGACTTGGTGTCACCTTGCCCAGTGTGTGAGGGCAGGCTGTGTCCCGTGCATCCTCCTCACCGCACTCGCTGCCCTGCCACCGCTGTGCTGCCTCGCTGGACACAGTGTTCCCTGGCCCTGGCCACCAGCCTGGTCCAAGGCACCCGCATCATTTCACCCCGGCTACCCTAAAACCTGCAGTCACATTTCATGGTCAGTTTGAGGTAGCAGATCTAAGGGATGCCTATCCTTGGCCTCTGCCTTTGACTCTAGTGCCCTTTGCTTTGCAAATGGTCCTGGCATCCTCCCCCTGCCCATGCCATCCTGCACCCCCAAAGGAGACCCGAAGGAAATGCCCCCGCACATCGCACTGTGCATAGGGCTGCTCTCCAGGCCCACATCCCCACCTCCCCAGGGCATCCCCGTGGCCACAGTCCCCTCCATGGCCAGGGTCACTCACGGTCCAGAGGTGACGATGACGCTGCGCACCCGGTCGAAGCCGCGGTCCGCCAGGTTCATGCACTCGGTGGTGAACTCCATCTGCCTGCCCTGGAAGTTCTCCTGCTCGAAGACGATGATCTGGGGCAGAGGGGAAGGGTTGGATGGGGACAGGCAGGGCAGGGCATCAGCCCCAGCTGCACTGGGAAGGATCTGCTTCTCCAGGAGCTGCATCCAACCCATGGCCTTTGCTGCCTGGCACTTGCAGTGTCATCAGAGCCCTTGCGTTGCTCGTCCCCAGCCCTGCTGCAGCGCCTTGGTGACACGCTGCCCTGGCATCATCCTGGTGGTTTGATGCTGGCCCTGTCATAGCCTCCTTCCCCAGCATCTGGAGCAGCTCTGGGCCCCTGCATGGAGGTGACCAGAGGCACCCCTAATGTTACACATGGGCGGAGCATTTCCAAAGCTATGGTCCCCAGTGCGCCATCCCAGTCAAAAGCTACCCAGAGCATCTCTCCTGCAGCAGCCCCACAAGCTGCTCCCCTCCTGCTCTCGGAGCAGGATCCTTCCTGCTGGGACACCAGAGATCTCCTCCTGCCCTAGCACCCCAAAGATGCTGCTGCCACCCCTCACCCCCAGCCGTGCCCCCGCGCGTGGGGAGCAGCAGGGCTTACCCTGAAGGGTTCTGTGGAGGGCTCCTCGCTCTTGCTGTTAGCGATGGGAGCAGGGTCGAGGGATGGAGCTGGAGCTGCCTTCTCCTCCTCCGCAGCCTGGCCGGGAGCAGCGGGTTTTGTGGTCTCAGACATCGCGGTGTTGGGCTCAAGTCTGCGACAGGGAGGGCACCAGGCAGAGGTGCCAGGAGCAGATTAGAGGGGAAGCATGGATGTGGGCACCCACCACCCTGCCCTCGGGTCCGTCACATTGGGATGGGAGGCTCAGCAATGGGGTGGGAACTGGGGCAAGGACAGGAGCTGCTGGGGGGTTCTTCTGCAGGCCCAGACAGTGGCCCTGCATTCACCAGGAGGATGTTGGGACGTCCTCAGTGTCCACACTCTCCTCATGCCCTGAGCATGGTCCCACCGCTGCAGGGATGCCCAGGACCAGCCGGGCCCTGCCCTCAGTGGCCAGGCTGGGCACTGCTACCACCCTAAACAGAGGGTATCAGGGACCCTGGCTGGGACACAGGGGGTAGGAAGGTCGGACAGGGTTGCTGAGCCCCCAATAGTCACCCAGTAGCAGGTGGGGGTCACCAGTGGTGCTGAGATAGGGAAGGGCAGTGGGATGCTGAGCTCAGGATGCTCCCAGGCGTGATGACCACGGCAATGGCCACGGCTGAGCCCCTGCCTTTCCCTCTCCCCGCCTTGGGTCCGGCTGCAGCCCGGTGACTGTGTCCTCTTACCTGGGCAGCTGCTGGTTCTTGTTGGAGTGAGCGGGCTGTGTTTTGGGGCGCAGCGAGGCCCCCACTTTATAGCCTGGCAAGGGCAGACCCCGGGCGGGCGCACAAAGGAACTGCCAGCTCATCAGTGTCTGCGCGCCCGCCCAGTCATCACATCCTGCAAAGCGCTGGGCGAGCTGGAAGCCTCTCCCCGGCCCCGTGCCCAGCCGCTGAACCCAGCACTTTCCTTTGTGCCCGTGGCACAACAGAAGACCTGACCCTGCCACTTTGTGCCTCACGTGTGGCCACCCTGACAGGGCATATATAGCTCTGGAGCAGCCTGGCACGCCACCCTCCCTGCTTGCTGCACCCACATGGGCACCCAGCTCTGGTGCTGCTGCAGCCAGGCCCTGTTCCTGTGTGGTGCCCACTCTGAGAGCCACACTGTGCCTGTCCCAGTGCTCAATCTCTCACTCTGAACATCACCCCGTACCCGCAGATGGCCGATGCGCCACCCTGAAGATGTCAGGACACAACTGAAGTGCTTTGAGATGCTTCAAGAGTTGGTTTGGGTTTTTTTCCCAAATGATGTGTAATTGAAGCTGACACTTTCCAAACCACCCCCATCCCTCAAAGCAGGGTTCTCTGTGGAGGATGTTCCCTGGTGTGGGTATTGGCTGTTTTTAGCCCGTTTCATTCTCTCCAATCCCCAGTTCTGCCATCATTGCACTGTGTGGTACCAAACCCCGTGCAGGTGTGGGTGCCTTGGTGCTGTCTCAGTGGCAGAGGGGCCATGGGGTGTCTGGATGGGGACACACTGAGCACGGTCTCTGCAGGAGCACATCTCCTGCACCCCACATCAGGGGACTCCTCGGGGGGACCTTCCCCCAGCTCCCAGTGAGCCTCCAGCCGCTGCTCTCCCTGTTTTCTGCTGTGATCCTGTGCATCGGGTAAATACCCACATGCTTGTTTCCCCCTGGTCCATTCCAATACCCGCAGCCTCCATCAGCACCAGCACTCAGGCTGCCTCTTCACCACTGGCAGCAGCAAAATACCCAGGTCTGCGTATCCAGAAAGCTCCGAGCCCTCAGTTTTGCCATCATCTTTCACTCCCCTCAAGTGCCAACCACCCTCTGAGCCATTGTCCAGGATCCCGAACCAAAAGCTTTCACTGATCCCTTCTTTCCTCATGGTTTTGGGGGGCTGTGCCCTCGGTGGGTGCTGCTGCCCCTATTTCCCTGCTCCCACAGCTGCCCTGTGCTGCTTTGGCTGTTCCTGTGAGGACTGGGCAGCCCAGGGATTGTCCCTGTGATGGTGCTGTGGAAGGGCTGACAGCAAGGATCTGTCCTTGTCAGCCCCCTGGACACAAAAATCTCTGCCTTCCCCACTGAGCATCCCTGCCCTGGGCTTTGGAAAGCCTTTGCACCATCCCATCCTGCATCGTTCCCTCGCTGCGCTGTCCCCTCCTGCACTGTCCCACCCTGGCAGAGGGGGACACACGGGAGGTGCAGCTCAAACCCAGGGACGAGCTGCCCCAGCCTCACTGCACAGCTGGAGCTGACACAGCTCAGCCCCACAGGCACTGGCACAGGCTCCTGCCCGGCACAAGGAGTTTGTTCTGCCCTGGTGAGTCCTGCTGCATACACACCTCCTGCTGCTGCATCACTGCGTGCACACCTCCTGCTGCTGCATCACTGCGTGCACACCTCCTGCTGCTGCATCACTGCATGCACACCTCCTGCTGCTGCATCACTGCGTGCACACCTCCTGCTGCTGCATCACTGCGTGCACACCTCCTGCTGCTGCATCACTGCGTGCACATCTGCTGCTGCATCACTGCGTGCACACCTCCTGCTGCTGCATCACTGCGTGCACACCTCCTGCTGCTGCATCACTGCGTGCACACCTCCTGCTGCTGCATCACTGCGTGCACACCTCCTGCTGCTGCATCACTGCGTGCACACCTCCTGCTGCTGCATCACTGCGTGCACACCTCCTGCTGCTGCATCACTGCGTGCACACCTCCTGCGCTGCATCACTGCGTGCACACCTCCTGTGTGTTGGTGTTGTGTGTTGGTGTTGTGTGTTGGTGTTGCTGCTGCATCACTGCGTGCACACCTCCTGCTGCATCACTGCGTGCACATCTGCTGCTGCATCACTGCGTGCACACCTCCTGCTGCTGCATCACTGCATGCACACCTCCTGCTGCTGCATCACTGCGTGCACACCTCCTGCTGCTGCATCACTGCGTGCACACCTCCTGCTGCTGCATCACTGCGTGCGCACCTCCTGCTGCTGCATCACTGCATGCACACCTCCTGCTGCTGCATCACTGCGTGCACCACAGGGACACCAGCCACAGCCCGGGCTCCACACAACCACATCCTGGTGCTGGAGCACAGTGCAGTGAGCTGCAGTCTCTGCACTGATGACCAAGCTGGGTTCAGCTGGGGCCACAGCAATCAGCCTGTGCTTAACGCACATTTGCTGGGGGTGCAGATGTTTGGGACAGCCCCACTGCAGGTGGTTGCATGTGAGCTTGCAGTGCCGGGGCTGCCGGGGCTGGAAGGAGGATGCTCCAGCTCAGCCACTCCACAGATCCTTGGCAAACACTGTCCCAAAACACAGCCCTACCTGGGAACATGGGAATTGCCACCAGGCCCAAGAGCCTCCTTTCACTGCTGCCCCATTGCTGCCCTGCTTGTGGGTGCCTCTGCAGAGTGCCAGCCCCTGGAGCCCTGCATGCACCCATCATGACCCCGGGATGATTTGAGAGCAGTCACCAGGAGCAAAGCTTGAAGGTATTTAGGTACCCAAAACGTGGCTGAGGCAGGATTTTCCCAGGTCCCTGTGCAGAGGCAGGAGGAGGCTGCAGCACTTCCCACGTCCTGATCTGCATTGCAGCCCCCCCATGCCTTTGCAAACCTGCCCCTTGCTCTCCTGCGCCCCATGCCCCCGCTTACTATGATGCTCTATGGTTGCTGTGCTCAACCTGCAGAACAGCTGGCCCTGCTTTCACAGAGAGCTGCTCTGCCATAGCAGATGGAGCTGGAGATGCAGCTTTCCTCCTGCTTCCCAGCAATGCAGGTGAGGAAACCTCCCCCTCCAGACAGGGCATGGGCAGAGTCTGTGGTCCATGGGGTCAGGGCAGCAGGAGCTCTGGCGTCCCAGCTCATCAGCATCGCTGCAGCATCGCCTTTGTTCTGCCCGGTCCCTCCTCCTGCCATGTGCTGAGTTAGGGGTTTCCATAATGCTCCCCTGGGCTCTGATCTAGCTGCAGGCTATAAAAACCCAGCAAGGCTGCTGGACATGTCAGCCCCCGGGCACCAGCGAGTCAAACAGGTAAGCACAGGAGCCTGGAGGCACCACATGGATAGGGGAGGATCTGGGAACCGGGGCTGGGTCCTGTGGCCAGGATGGGAAACAAGGAGATGGGAAGCAGCTGGGGACGGGCTGTGGCACTGCTCATACGTGTCTGCACTAGGAATGGTGGTGGGGGACCAGGGGACATCGCTGGCCATGGCAGGGTGCTGCTACTCAGCATGGACTTGCAGCAGCCTCTGCAGTGCTCCTGGCTCTGCTGGATCACTGGAATCTACTGCACAGGGATCGGCCTGGACAGATCCCTGGCAGCAGGGAGCAGGAGTCTGCCCTGTCCCGGCCCAGGAAGCAGGAGTGTCCCTGGGCACGGGCAGTGTGCTCACACTGCTGCAGTGATAGAGCATGCAGGGTCTGGGCAGGCTTTAACGGTCCCATTCCCCTGGCAGAGCCATCATGACCCACCACAGCAGGAGCTCCTCTGGACTATGGAAGGTACGGGAGCATCAGCAGGACTGGTGACACCTCCTGAGCCCCAGGAACCCCTGTGCATGGGGCTGCAGTGTCTGCCTGGGGCCTCTGCACCACGGAGCCCCCTGACTCCCTCCATCCTCCCCAGATCGTGGTGTGGGATGAGGATTTCTTCCAGGGCAAGAAGCACGAGTTCACCACTGACTGCTACAGCACCGTGGAGCACGGCTTCAGCACCGTCCGCTCCTGCAAGATCGAGAGCGGGGCGTGAGTGGGGACTGGGGGGGACGGACCCCATGGTCTGGTGGAGAGGGGTTGGAGGATGGAGGTCTCCAGGGTCTTTTGCCCCCCAAGCCATGGGGCTGTCTCCTCCGGGCAATGACCACATCCCTGCAGGGTGCTCTGGGTGTGAGCAGGGTGGTGGGTGCTGTGGGGGTCTCACCTCTCTCCTGCCCCACAGATGGGCCGGCTTCGAGCACTGTGGCTTCCAGGGGCAGCAGTTTGTGCTGGAGCGCGGCGAGTACCCGTGCTGGGAGGCATGGAGTGGCAGCAATGCCTACCACGTGGAGAGGATGTGCTCCTTCCGCCCCATCGCCTGCGCCGTGAGTGCCCTCGTCCCAGCTCCCCACTGCCGGGCTGGTCCTGGAGCCCATCACCAGCCGGGCTCGTGCACCAACACCGTGCCCCTCTCGGTGCCAGGACCGCGGGCGCAGCAGGCTCATGCTCTTTGAGGAGGAGAACTTCCAGGGCAAGCGGGGGGAGCTGAGCGATGACTGCCCCTCGCTGCCCGCCCTGGGCTGGGATGGCAGCGCCGTGGGCTCCTTCTTTGTCCGCTCTGGCGCGTGAGTACCCAGCAGCTTGCACCCTGGCAGTGAACAAGGTGTTGGAGAGGGCTTGGAGCAAGCTGCTCCAGTGGAAGGTGTCCCTGCCCATGGCAGGGGTTGGAACTGGATGAGCTTTAAGGTCCCTTCCAACCCAAACCAGGCTGAGGTTCTATGGCACACACTGGAGCTGGGGATGCTCTGGTGCCTCATGCCCGCGTTGACCGCCGCTCTCTGCCTGCCGCAGGTGGGTCTGCTCGCAGTTCCCAGGGTATCGTGGCTTCCAGTACCTGCTGGAGAGCGACAGCCATGCCGGCGAGTACAAGCACGTGCGGGAGTGGGGCTCCCATGCACAGACAGGACAGGTCCAGTCCATCCGCAGGGTCCAGCAGTGACCACCGGAGCCATCGTGACACCAACCGCACACCCTGGGCACTGTGTCGACCATGGGGCAGCAGGGGCAAAACTCAATAAAGACTTAGTTGTCTAAGGCACTGCACTGGGGAAGGGGTGCAGGGGCGTGTGATGCTGTGCCTGAGGACAGAGCAGGGGCCCTGCAGGGACTGTGTTCTGGGGTGGGGGGGACAACCATACTTTTCTGCCCCTGCAGCCAGCACAGGCAGCCACATGTCCCACTGCAGTCAGGAAAAGCCCCTGCTCAGCTCGCATCTGGAGATGCAGTGAGGTGCAATGGTCCAATCTTGGCCCCGCTTGACCCCACACAGTGGTCAGCCTGGCTGCTGGACCCACACATTGTCAGGGTCCCTTCAGAGCCCATCCTGGTGCACCCATGCACACCCCTGCACTCACACCAGCTTGCAGCAGCTCCCATGCCCAAGGCAGAGGCAAGCAAGCAGCTCTGCCTGCAGCAGTGCGGAGGGACAGGCCAGCACACAGCTAGGAGAGCAACGTGTGAGCCCAGCAGCTGTAAAGGATGGAGGCAAGAGGATGCAGGAGAGAGGATGGAGGATGCAGGAGGGGGGGATGAAGGGTGGAGGAGGGGGATGGAGGTGGGGGATGGAGGAGCGGGATGGAGGAGGGGGATGGAGGAGGGGGATGGAGGTGGGGGATGGAGGAGGGGTTTCCGGGCCGGCTCCTCCGGGGCGCTCCCGCACACAGACGCTGCGCAGCGGCCGGAGCGAGCGGGAGGCAGCGGCCCGAACCCCCCGCCCTGGAAGCCAGGTAGGGCCGCGCCGGGTTCCTCCGGTGCCTTCCGGGTGGGATCTGGGATGCGGGGGGTGCAGGCATCGCCGCGCGACTGCGCTCGGTCCAAGGAAAACGCTTTATCCGCTCCCCTCGCTGTTCTAATCCCCTCGGTAACAGCAGGTCCCACGCGAAGCCCCCGTCGGGCACAGCCTCACGGGCACTGGGCCGGGGCCGGGGCAGCGGCGCATCCGCAGCGTGGTCCCGGCCTGCGGGATGATGCTCGGTCCCCCCCCGGGCTCTGCCGGCAGCCCCGGCCCCGCTGACATGAACTGATGCTCCGCTTGTCTGTATCTGAATTTTATTTTTCAGAAGCCTCATCAGGAATAGGGCTCGGGACAGGTAAATGGATTCTTGCCTCATGGCTCCTGGAAGGAAATGTAGCCAAATTCTGGCTCGCTTCTTTGTCTTGAAACCACCATTTCCTCCTACACCTGATGATATTAGGTAGGGGGTTAGAGGAGAGGCTGGGCCAGCCCCCCCAGCACAGCCCTTCCCTGGCAGATGCTGCCCGGCTCCTGCTGGGAGCCATTTTCTTGCCCTCATTGTCTCGTTGCCTTTTGTCTGTGCCAGCACCTCCTGCCCCGGGGAGCCGGGAGGAGCCCGGACACCATCAGGTTTTCAGTCGCATCTGGGCTTTGCAGGGAGCTTCCTCCCTCTCCATCCCCCTTCTCCCTCCCGGGGCTGCCCAGCCTGAGAGCTGCAGACAAAGGGAGGCAGCGCCTGCGCCGCTGCGGCAGCACCGCAGCCTGGGCTGAGCCAGAGCCGGGGCTCAGCCACCGACGGCAGCGAGGGATGGGCAGGGCCACGTTGCCCATCCTGTGGGATCTGGGGTGTCCGGATCCATATCCCAGAGATCTCCACAGCAGAGCAGCCAGCACTGTGCCTGCAGCGTGGCAGGAGCACACGTGCAGCTTTCCTGCTGCCCTCACCTCCCTGCTCCTGCCTGCAGTGCTCCCCTCCATCCTCCTCCTCACTCCAGGGAGGGTTTAGCCCCTGTTTCACTGTGGTGTGCTCTGCACCCTATGTACCACCAACCCATGGCAGGAGATCAGGGCAGGCGATCGCTCACCACACCTAAGACAAGTGTTTGGTGAAGTGCTGCCTGCACAGAACTGGTTTTCTCCCCCTCCTGTCCTGGGGTGCGCTCCATTGCAGCCCTCATCCTGGCACTCACATCCCACTGCCCCACCACAGGCAGCGAACCCATCTGCCAGATGCTCGATGGCAGTTTGGTGCCTGTCGCTGCCCAGCCCCACAGCAGCTGGTTTGCAAATGCTGCTGGGACGTGCTGTCCCCGGCTGTCCCCATGCGAGGCTTTGTCCTGTGATGTGCAGCCACAATGGACCACGGACAGCAGGAGGTGGCTGAACTGCAGAGTCATCACGAACCCAGTCCCCCGGGACCTGCTGCCAGTGCAACCCAGTTAAACCGCAGGGCAGGGGCAGGGGAAGTCTCTGCCCCCAGCACAGGGACATCCATCAACAGACAGTGACAGGGTTTGAGGCATTGCCACCATTTATGGTGCAGTCCTTCCCAGTTTCCCCCCACCCTGTGAGCACAGGAGATGCCTGGGTGCTGTGCTTCCCCACGCTCCATGCTGAAGGCGTCCTCTCTGGAGCTACTCACTTCAGCAGGGATCTGGCCCTTCCATTGCCCCAGCTTTGGGCAGAGCCCGGGCACCCTGTGGGGACCAGGAGTGGTGCCAGCAGCGGTGGGGTCAGAGCAGAGGATGCTGCCTTGGGGCTTCAATCCCATAGGGATGGGGAGCCGAGGGAGGCTCTGCCTGCCCCTCCTGCCAGGCTCCCCCAGCTCGATGCCTCCCCTCGGCTCTGCGTTGCTCTCCCTTGCTGCGTTGGTTGCTTTCTTTTGCAGCTGCTAATGACTGACCTGAGGTCTGTTCACACACAGTCCCCTGCGCGGCCCCCGCGGCGGAGCAGCCACACAGGCCAGGGGGACACTGCACAGCACCCGCAGAGCTGGTGACCACAGGTAGGACCCCGGGGAGGGGGACATGGATGGTACCAGCCCCTTGCTGTCCCCTCGTGACCCGGGAGGGCTCTATGCAGTGGGGAGCCGGCCTTCCTCCCAGGGACCCCATCACGGGCTCTCCCCAGGCTCCAGTGGGTCCATGGGGTCCCCAGGACCACCTGCATGAGAGGACGTGACCCTGCACATGCCCAGCGGTGGGGAGGGGCTGCCGCCGCGCTGCCAGGGTCTCACAGCATCTCTGCTCCCCAGGGGCAGAGCCCCAGCTCCTGCCCGGTGCCTGGAGGGGAGCCGGGGCTCGGGCATCACCATCGCTTCCCCTACACGGATGCTGGAGCCGGGCCGGCTGGCACAGAGCACCCCGGTGCTGGCTGCCATGGGCTGGAGCCACTGCGGGGGACACGGCCGAGGAGGCGGCGCTGGGGACACCTGAGGACACGGGGCTGCAGCTACAAGGTGCTGGGTCCCCTTCCCTCCCGCTGCTCCACCCCAGCCGGACCCAGAGCACGGGATCCCCCATGCACCCTCCACAGCAGTGGGCAGGGCATGGGCAGGGTGAGACCCATCCCCTTCACTGAACGCAGTGTGTGAGGAGGGAGAAGGGAAATGGGATGGGAGAGGAGCTGTACCTGCTCCTCAAGGAGACACAATGGCCAGAGTACAAAGGGACTGTGGCTGTTCCCAGTGATGCTGCCTGTCCCTCTGTCAGCAAATCCCTGGTGCTTTCTGCTCTGGCAGGGCCATGTTCCAGCAGGGCCCTGTCTCTGCTCTGCTTGGAGAAAACACCTTGTGTATGGAGCAGCCAGGAGCACAGGGAGGAACACAGGCACTGAGGTGCCCATGGCATGGCCTCTGTGGGGCTATGTGGGGTGACAGTGGCCCCATAAGTGGATACAACCATTGCGACCATTGCCCACTCCAGTGAGCATCCCCTGAGCAGGCAGGAGGGCTGAGGGCAGACACAGCTTGTGACAGGCGTTACAGCCCCTTGAAGTCCAAAACAGAGGCTTCCTTGTGGGGACCAGAGGGCACTCGTGCTGCAGGAGGAGGTGACGCAGAGGGACATGGGGTGACCTGGCTGCCCCTTTGCTCAGCCTTATCTCTCAGGGTACGGTGCAGAGCCTGCTCCTGCTCCTGCAATGAGCACTGCTCAGCCACTGCAGGCAGGACAAGGGCTTTCCTCTGCTCCATGTCCTGGTTTTCCCCTCTCAGGCAGTGGGAGCTCAGTGGAGACCCAGTGCAGCTGTTGCTGTCTCTGCAAAAGCCCTGTTCTTGTAGAGCTGCCATAGCCTCGCGCAGGCACCGGCAGTGATGCTCTCACCCTTTCCCTCCATGCTTCTTCCAGCTCCTTTAGTTCCCTTACCCTGGAGCCTTGCAGTGCAGTGCGGGATTGCCTCTCTCTGCTGCCCATCTTCTCCAGTGCTGGGGGTGGGAGACACGTGTTGTGTGGGGCATGGGCTCCTCGGGGTGCAGGACGCCCGGGGCAGACCCCTGTGAAGCAGGATCCATGGCACAGGCTAAACCCTCCACTAACACCTTCCCCACCCTGGTGACCCAGACCCCTGGTTCCAAGCAGCCCCATCCCTGGGCAGGGTGCTGGGGAGCGGGCTGGGCTCTGCATGCTGCCCTTGCTCGGGTGCTGAGCACTAACCCACTAACCGGCCAGCGCATGCCCTACTAACACCGTGTCTCGCCTCCCACTAACCCCGGCCAGCACTGGCTTCAAAGGGGAACGGAAAAGCTGGGTCAGTGATGTGAGAGGTGCTGGTGCAGGCAGGGCCGCGCAGCCCCTGCCCGCAGGAGGTGAGGTTCCTGCTGGCTCTGCCTGTGGAGCTGCTGCTGACTCGGAGCCTGAACCGGTTTTATCAGCAGAAGCTTTTCAGTTCCTTTTTAAGCCAGTGGCCCTAATGTTCCCGAACCGAATTAAACTAACCCTGCTGCTTTTCTCTTCATTTCTTTTCCAGCGTGTGTGGTCCTCTAAGAGCGGCTGTGCCATGCTTCTGTCACTAACCACCTATACTAACTGCTCCTGACTTGTTCCTCCACTGCTACTAACAAATACTCTTTGCACTTTAACTCTCGGGCGCTCTTCGCCATGACACGAACAGTGGCCTCCTCCTGGAGCCCTGGGCTTCAGTGCAGCTGAGCATCTTTGTCTCCCATGGAAAGGAAGATGCTCAGGCTGGGGGGGCTTTGGAAATTTCCCTATTGGCCTTCTGTTTTCCAAGAAATTTCATGTGTCTAAATGAGGAAAAGAGCCTGAGTGGAAAAAAAGACAATGTGGAAACTGGTCAAAACAATTGGTAATGGCCATAAAGGTCCAGCAAAACCCAGGCTGCAGAAAGATGGAGGCAAAGAGCGATGCTATTGCCATGAGCCCCACCAGAGCCGAGCTCGGGGCTCTCCTGGGGCCCCAGTTCACCCGTCATGGGGAATGGTCTCGTGCTGCTCCCACCGGGTGCTCGGGCTCCTCTCTTCACTCCCTTTGTCTCTCCGCAGTTGTTCTTGTGCCTCTGATGCATGCGGGAGCCGCTGCCGGCAGCGTGGTCCTGACTAACAGCACGGTGCCGCGGCTGCCTCTAACCGGGGTTGGTACTCGCAGGGTCCCCCCTGGCCATGGGCCGGGCGGGCAGGAGCAGGGGTGCAGAGCTGTAGGGCTGGGCTGGGGGCACAGCCTGTGCTTTGCTTTCTGTCCGTCTGTCAGTGGACAAACTGCCTCTAATGGGGCCCTGCAGGGTTCAGGCGTCAGGGTCGGTGTGGGTTTGGCCCGCAGACAGCATCAGCATTAAGCTCTGCCTGTGCCAGCAGCAGTGCTGTGATGCCCGTGGGGCAGGACCAAGGCCTGCACACAGGAGTGGATGGTGGCCCTGTGCTGCTGGTTGGGATGGGGAAGCTTGACAGGACATCCAGGACTGGGGGGGGCACAGCGGGGGAGCTCAGCCAAGGGTCAGTGCAGCTCTGTCCAGGGGATACAGATCAGATGGTGTCCCGCTCTGGCTGCCTTCCCTTGGGTTTGTCTCGTGCTCACGAACCCCATGGTGAGGAGCTCCCCATATAACCCAGTGTCCTTGCCCAGTTTCAGTCCCACTCAACAGCAGTTCTCCTGCCTGCTGCTGGAAGGCAAGGGTAGCGCAGGGTCCCCCAGGCAGCCAGGTTCATCCCATGACACTGCCCACCTCCCCTTGGCACCCCTGCTCTGCAACAGCCACGGTTTGGTCTCCGTGAGGGTCTTCCTGTGCTCAGGGTCCCCTCCCCACCCAGCTCCATGGCTGCCCGACCCCACCATAACCCAGTGACCACTCACCTCCCTCTCTGCACTGCTGGGACCAGAGGGTTTGGGGCTGATGCTGCTGTGATTGATGGAAGGGAAGGCAGAGCCCTGCTGCAGGCTGGGGCAGTCTCAAGCAGGGGATTGGGACAGGAGGACAAGCTGGGCCGGGCACAGGGCAGGCAGGTTCAGGGCTCCTGCCCAGGTCAGAAGCACTGTGGGCACTGGGGTGCCCCCTCACACCCACTTTCCAGAGCAGCCTTCCAGGCTGGTGACGGAGGGGAGCAATGGGACCACCACCAGCCATGCAGATGGCCCAGAGGGTGCACTGGGCAGGCAGGACCCGATCCAGGCAATGAGTGCTGCCCATGGACCCCTCAGTGGGGACAGACCCTGGTGCCCCCCCAGGCCTTGGCCCAGGTCACCCCAGCAATGACGTGAGCAGGGGTCCAGGGATAGTGCCAGGCCCTGGGGATGCATCATCCTGCTCAGGGCACCCACACAAGGTGGCCAGAGCTGCCCCTGTTCTGCTGGGACCCCGCTGCTGCCCCACACCCCATGCAGTGGGGCTGGTGCTGGCAGGGGGCAAGGTTCTGGAGCTGCCTCTATGGTGCGAGCGGGAGCTCCACAGGACCCCACATCCCCGAGGGTGTCCCCACTGCCTGTAAAGTCTGCTGTGAACATGGCAAGTGTGCAACCACCCGCAGTCTGTGTCTCTGTGGGGCACGGGGGGCTGCGGGAGCCGGGTGGGGATGCTCTGGGGGTGCCGCAGCTCCAGCCGAGCTGCCAGGGCCACCCCAGGGGTGGGGGGACACAGATGGGGGGGAAAGGGGCAGGGCGCAGGGGGGTGTCCCTGGAGCGGGGAGGTGACCTCCATCCGCAGCGCAGAGCCCCCGGACCGGGCTCACACCGGGGCGCGGGGTCCGGCCCCGCACGGGGGGCTCAGGGCCCATGGCGGCAGATGGAGCTCGTGCTCCAGGGAAGCCCTGCCCCGGCAGCAGAAGTGAGGGCAGAGGGACCCGCACCCCCCCCCCCCCATGGGTCACTGATGCTGCAGAGACCCCTGGAGAGGTTTCATTTTCCCCAAGCTCAATCCTGGGAAGCACCGAGCGTTTGATGCCCCCAGACCCACAGAGACGTCACGGGGGGACCGTGCCTAGAGCAGGTGTCACAGTGGGGACTGGAATGTGCCTGCAGATGCGGCCTCTTGACCTGGCCTCATGAGGAAGGTGCAAGTGATGCTGATTAAAATCATCAAGTCCCAAAGTGCGCTTCTCTCTGGGTTTGATTTATTTCTGGCCACTTCTCATTCTTGGAACTAATGCTCAGCTGAGTTAATACTCCGAGAATGACCAAAAGATGGGGAGTGAAAACTGAAAGAGGATGGTGTCTCCCCATGAGGAGGGTTTAAGCAGGGTCCTTCATACCCCCAGCACTGGGTAAGGAAGAGCCTCCTTCCTCAACAGCCACGCTGACCAGCCTCTGGTTTCCTACACGGTGCTGACTATCTCAAACCTTGCAGCAAACACAGCCAAAGGCCATGTGTGGAATCATGAGCAAAGCTGAAGCTTAAGGCAGGAGATCCCGGCACATCTTGAAGCAATTAAAGTATCAGTTCCACACTTCCATGTGTGCAAACCCATCGGCCTTTCTTCTTCCACCTTTGCAGGACAAGGCAGTGGATGAGATTTGGTTTGGACTCTGGGATAAATGTTTAAGTCCTGCCTGGAGCAAAGTTGCTCCAGCAGCAGCCGGGTGAGCATCACCCCCTGTATCCCACGGGGATGCATTCCTGCGGGCAGGAAAAGCACAGGAAGAGCCCTCGGCTGCTGGGGATGGATCAGTGGGGGGGGCTCCTATGTGAGGCTACAGCCCCGCTGGGGAAGGTCTCGGGGTGGTTTGTGATGAGCCCTCGGTGGGTGCGTGGTGGGGTCCCCTGGGCACGGTGCCCCTCGCCCAGAGCCGCCCGCTCTCATTAATCCCCGGGACTGTAAAGCAATCCATAATGAGATGCTAACTGAGTTTTCTCTAAGTTGGGTGAGGGAAGGTCACCAAGGTAGGACTGGAGTCAGCTTATTGTTATTATCAATCAATAACCTATTTATTTTCCAACATTCCTATTAACCTCTGCAAGCCACTCACCGTTTCCATTTGAAAGGGCTGTGCAGCCGCTTTGCTGACTGGACAACTCTGATTGAAAATGTAACAGTGACCCGACCCCTAAGGCAGAATCCAATTAAAATCATTTTCATTTGTAGATTAATATTTTTTAACATCCCCTGCTTCAGCATCTTACCCAGGAGCTGCTGCCACACTACACAAGCAGCCTGTATCCATAGCACCATAGGAAAGCAATTAGAACTAATTAGACACAAGACAATAGGCCTGTCCCTTTATGGGGAGCAAGGGACAGGGTTCAGCTGCCATGTGTCACCCCCGTGGTGGCAGGGATAGGGATGCTCATGGGATAGGGCTGCTGAGCTCCAGGGGGAGAGGGATGGGAGTCTCAGTGCCTTGTACCACTCCAAAGGCATCAGCCCCGAGGAGGGGGGGTGAGGGTCACCAGTGGTCCAACTTGTGCTGGTGGAAGAGACCAGATGCCCTGGTGATGGGCACATCACAGCACGGCGGGTCGCATCCTTGCCCCTGCTGCAGTGCCTTTGCTGAGCACTGCTGGGGACGCAAAAGAGTGCAGTAATTGGCTGATGAAGCTTGGTCTTAACACAAAGTCTATTATTAATAATGTGACTTTGATAATAAAAAGATTAAAATTAAGTTTATGGTTTGCTGACTGCCCTTTCCACACTGTAATCATCCCTCATTCATATTCATGAACCGCTCATTAGTAACCACTGCTTACAAGCAGGCTAAACAGCCAAACCATTCAGCAGCCACCATCTCCTTAACTGCCTAACTTGCTCACTGATTACCAACATCAAATTAACTCTGCAGAACGGATCTAATAAGCTTCCTGGTGGCTTCAAACCTCCTTGAAAATTGCTCTGATGTCTCCATAGGGCCCTATTAAAAAGAATTCTTCCCCTGTGACTGTTGAGCTTGAGAGTGGGTAATGCATCGGGTTGTGGCTGTGGAGCTGCTGCTGCCCCATCCTGGCTGCCGGAGCTGCTGGGTGCAGCACCAAGGGGGTACCCGGCACTGCCTGCAATGGGGCAGCCCCATCGCTGTGTGTGGATAGCCTTGCAATGGAAATGGCTGGTCCTTGCACTGATGTGCTGCTTTCCTGGGAGCCCACCCATGGCCTCTGCTTTGCTTTTCCCAATCTGCCTCCGGAGAAGATGGATTTTATTCCTCAGCAGCAGCAGCCACCAAAGCCCTGCTGGAAGAGCTGTGGTGCAGCCAGATCCCACCCTCCCCTCATCCCCAGGCCTGGAGCAGCCCTGCCCAGCCCCTGCCTTCAGCCCCCATCCATTAAATGCTTCTGAGACTTAATTTGACTATTTGATAGCTCGGGGCTTGAGGCACAAAAGAACAAATAAGAGCGACCTTTCCATTTAATTACATCTTTTAGATGTGGGAAATACATCAGCTTCCCAGCAGTGGGGCGCGAGGAGGCTTGGTGGGGTTTTGGAGGAGCGAGAGGACCAGCCTGAGGATGCTCTACACTATAGGGACAGGTCTGGGGAGCGCAGCAGTGCCAGGCTGTGGGCTGGGGATGGTGCTGTGCTCGGTGCTGAGGATGGGGGTGGCCTTTGGCAATTAGCTCTGATTAATCTTGCAGTAGCGGCCCCGGCAGCACGGCCATGGCCATGTGGGGGAATGCTGGCGCTGAGCATCACGGGAGCGAAGGGAGCCTTCCTCCCATTGCCATGGCAACCGTGCGGGGAGAGCTGTGCAGGGCTGGGGGATACATCCCTCCCTGCAAACAGACCCTAGCTGAGGTGGCTGAGAAGCTCACCCCAAATCACCCCTTTGGGAGAAGGGTGGCTGGGCTGCACCCGGTGGCTGTGGCAGGTCCCCATCAGGGGATGCATCCAGACCCACTGCAGCCCAGTGGGATGCAGGGATCCAGCCAGGATGCAGGCAGAGCTGGCTGCTCCTGTGTGCACGGTGCTGAGCCCCCAGCTCGGGAGCCTCCCACCCTGCCTGGTGCTGATGGAGTGAGCAAAGCAACTGCAAATCCCGCACCCAGCACATATTTCCTGCCTGCTGCTGGGTGCGTCCTGCAGCAAGGCAGAGACAGGCGAGATTTAGGAGGCGGGAGGTGGAGAATTTGTGTATCAGCTCCCTGCTTTATGGCACCGGAGGCGGAGGCAGGCAGCAGCCGCAGTACGCAGCCCCTGGGCCATGCTGCATGTTCTGGACTCCTCTGTGCAAGGGACAGGGACCCCTAGCTCTGGATCCACATTTGGGGTTAACACCGGATCCAGCAGTGACACCTGCACAGGCAGAAGGGTCGGGGAACACACCGTGTGCCATGCTGCAGCCTTGCCCCACAACATCCCTAAGCACAGCTTAGAGATGGGCTGCCTTGGGTGGGTAGAATAACCCATTCCTTTCACTCCCCATCCCTTGCCCACCCCACACCTCCCTGCAGATTCCTCCCAGGCTCCAGCTAGAACGGATTCTAACAATGGCTTATTACCTGTTTCCAGCCCATTCTCTCCAAAGAAAATATTTATACTGAGCTTCCCTTTCCATTCTCTTCAATTACCACCGTGTCTCCTCACCTCCCCACAACTTTGCTTGTTAGCCATAAACACAAATCCTATTACCTTTTCTCTTTCTGTGTACTTGCCCTTTGATTTAAGCCGCATTTTCTCCTGGTTTCATCAGCTCTGGGCCTCTCCCGCTGTATATCTCCCTGTTTATCTACTTTCCAAAGGCCTCCTCTTATTTCTCAGCCCTGATCAATACGGCTGCGGAGCCGGCTGGCAGCTCCTCTCCACCTCTGCCTGTAGTTTTTCTTGGGGGACTTGTCCAGTATTTCTTGTTAAGCTCCTGTCTCAGCTTGTTCCATTTCTCATTAGGTTTGAGCACTGCCATTGTAGTATTTCTTGTATTTCCATGCTGCCCAGCGGATCTCTTGTAATTCTTAATGGCGAGGCTTAAAGCCTCCCTCTTTAGTGGCCTCCCGAGCCCGCCCGGGCAGGTTCCGAGCGGCAGGCAGCTCCACACTGATTTTCAGGCGGAGGAAAGAACGTCCCTCTGCCTGCAGCCGGGCTGTGATTTGTTCCGTACGGGAGGGGCAGTGGGGACTGTTTGATTTCACAACCATGACTCCAGGGGATGCATTCCCCAGGGCTGAGCCTCCTCCGTGCCTGTGGAGCACAACCCGCAATCCCTGCCCGGCTGCTCGCATCCCGCCTGTTTTCACTCCGGTTTTCCCCCTCTCAGCATCTTTCCCCCTTAGCGAGGAGCTGGTTTTGACACACAGAGCAGCCCCCCGGCTGTCAGGAGCCAGCAAACGCATTGCTCTCCATGGCTGCTCCTCTGAGCGTTCCACACGAGGCGCAGGCACCGCGGTGCAGTATTTCCTCAGATGGCACCGCGCCGTGGGAGCCGAACAACGTCCTCTCAAATCAAACCCATTTTTCCTGTCTCCTCCACAGAATGGCCTTATTTATCCCCCCTGCATGCAGCTGTTACCGCAGGTTAACCAAAGGTTGTAAAAACATTTCTCAAATGCCCTTAACTCTGCTCCGGTTGTTATTGAAATGATGAATTTGGGGTGGATTTTTTCCGTCTCATGCTGGTATCAAACAGGCAAATCTGGCGCTTCCCTGGTCCTGTGGAGCCTCCAGCACCCACAGAGCTGACCTGTGCTGCCCAAAAGGGATGGATGCTGCCATGTCCCTGGACTGGTGCTAATGGGACACTGGAGTGTCCCTGGCAGCACCAGGGACATGACCCTCTGGACTGGGGAAGGGATGGTGTCACCTCCAAATTCCTGCCAGTGACTGCAACCTCATCTGCTGCTGCAGTGCTGTGCTGCACTGTATAATGCAGTGAAATGCAGCGCTGTGCAGGGCAAGGCAAAGCTGCACAGTCCAGTCCAATCCAATGTAATCCAACTTAACCTAAACTAACATAAACCTAACCTAACCTAACCTGAATCTAACCTAACCTAAACTAAGCTAAACCTAACCTAACCTAACCTAACCTAAACCTAACCTAACCCTAACCTAGATTAGCCTAGCCTAACCTAACCAAACCTAACCCAAACCTAACCTAACCCTCACTTAACCGAAACCTCACCTAACATAGCCTAACCTAACCTAACCTAACCCTAACCTAACATAAACCTAACCTAACCTAACCTAACCTAAACCTAGCCTAACCCTAACCTAACATAACCCTAACCTAGCCTAGCCAAACCTAACCTAACCCAGCCCTAACCTAACCTAACCTAACCCTAACCTAACCTAACCTAAACCTAACCAAAGCTAGCCTAACCCTAACCTAACCTAACCTAACCCTAACCTAACCTAACCCTAACCTAACCTAACCTAAAACTAACCTAACCTAGCCTAACCTAACCTAACCCTAACCTAACCTAACCCTAACCTAACCAAAACCTAACCTAACCTAGCCTAACTTAACCTAACCTAACCCTAACCTAACCTAACCCTAACCTAACCTAAACCTAACCTAACCTAGCCTAACTTAACCTAACCTAACCTTACCCTAACCTAACCCTAACCTAATCCTAACGTAACCTAACCTAACCTAACCTAAACTAACAGTAACCTAACTTAACCTAACCCTAACCTAATCCTAACCTAACTTAACCTAACCTAACCTAACCTTAACTTAACATAACCTAACCCTAACCTAACCCTAACCTAGCCTAACCCTAACCTAATCTAACCCTAACCTAACCTCTGGCAGCAGTGCTCACACAGTGCTCTCACGCCCCTTCCCTTGCTCTCAGCATCACCCTCTCAGATGCCGTATATGCGGTACCAGGACACTGTCCTGCAGGTCACCAGACCTGGCACAGCTGGGTCAGTGTCAGCACTGCCTCTCACCTGGGAATGCCATTCCTATGCAGGTGATGCTCCCACCTGGGAGAGGAAACCTGAGGCCGATGAGATCCCACCTCATCCGCAGCCTCACTGGGATAATTTGCAGTGAGCTGAGGAAAAGTGAATTATTATTAAATGCAAATAAAAGTTAAACAGCGCTGTTTGGGAGCTGCTCTGTGTCACTGCACCTGTGTAAATCAGAGGCTGTGTGACCTGTGGTGATGGATCACTGTGGGTACCCCACCTCTTAACATCCGGCTGTGTGTCTGGAGCTGCCCACATCCTCAGGTCCCATCCCAGTTTGCAGTGCTGGGGACGTGATGGGAGCTGCCACCCCTGCACAGCAGCTCCTGGAGCACAGGCATTGGGATAAGGGATGGCAGTGGGATACAAGAGGTGGCCTGGGAGCCGCGGAGCACCCAGATGGTTTTACATCCCTGTAAATCGCCCACCAATCCCAAGGCTGACAGAGATGTATTTTTAGCCAATGCAGCACAATTAAGTCTTCTTGTTAGTCTCAGGAGGAGAAGGAGATTGTTGGTTTACTTGCAAATGCTTGAGGTAATTCTCTAATGGCTCCTCCGCCATTACACAGACACTGTTTTCAATCTCTTATCATATGTAATCCCTAATGATTCCTCTGTTATGTCCTGTTTTATTAAAGCGCCATTGAACTATAGCCTATTGATTTAGATTTCACAGACAATTGAAATTTAAAGTGACTCCAAATTGAATGTCTCCGTGCAATCTGTGTTCTGTGCTAAAGATAGATAAAATGCTTCTATTTTTGATAACAACGTATAGCAGAGGCACAGTTTCATTTCAGAGCGTGCGGGAGGGCGCCAGCATTTCCATCACAGTGTTGGGATGGAAATGGCTTGTGGGCATTGACCAGAACCCTGGGATGGGAGCTGGGAGCAGGGGCAGCGTGCTGCAGGTGACGGGTCCCTTGGAGTTCTGTGTAGTAAATGGAGTTGGATGCCATGCAGTGAATTCCTGGTTGGCTCTCAGCTCACTGAGCCTGTGTGGGGCTTTGGCACCAGGATGCTCTTCACTGCTCACCAAAACATCCTGGGGTGTTCCCATGGAGCATGGGGTGGATGCAGCATCCCTGCGGGCTCCAGGGACCCAGCCTCCGCCTCCCAGGAGCTTCAGTATAAATAATAAAGAGTTACAGGCTGCTATCTGCCACAGGCTCTACTTATGTGCCTCCCGCCAGTAATAATGTCTGTGTTACAGCCGACCTTAATGCCGGCAGAGATAATTCTTTCAGTGCAATGAACTGTTTATTGGCTGATGGATACAGCCCTGTCACGCTGGGTGATCCCTGCAGACCCGCGAACCTGGGAGCAAGGGGGGTCCTCGCTGTGGCTGCAGCATCACCTGAACCCCACAGTGCCTGGTCCCAGCCCTGCTCCAAGCATCTTCGAGGTGAGGGTTTGGGAAACCCCTCAGAGCAGACCCTGAGGGCTGGGAGAGCACAGAACCATGGAATAACGTTGGGTTAGGAGAGACCTTAAAGCCCATCCAGTTCCAACCCCTGCCATGGGCAGGGACACCTTCCACTAGAGCAGGTTGCTGTGTGTTATATTGTGGGCTGTGGCTGATGAAGTGAGCAGCGTTCCAGGCTTTTAGAGGCATTTAGGTTTAATCTACAGTTTAACATTCCTAGCGGGAATACTTTCCAGCTGAAGAATGTTTTCCCCAAGCCTTTAGTCTCATTTGTGACATCTCACCTGTCATATTATGTGCTTTTCAGGGGAGCGAAATGGCAGCTTGTCTCCTTAAAAGCGATGGACACGCTGTTTGTCAATGAGATGAGCTCCGGGCAATGGCCCCTGCTCATTTAGAAACAAAACTCTCTTCAGGTGATGGTCTGAACAAATAAGCTGCATTGCCAGCCTCTTCCCAATGAAGACACCGGGATGTCCTGGTTGTCAGGCTGGGTGCTGAAAGCAGGGAAGGTGCTGCAGGAGGATGGGGACGGGGAGGTGTCAGGAGACCTGGGAAAACCATAGAACCCCAGAATCCCACACTGGTTTGGGTTGGGAGGGATCTTAAAGCCCATCCAGTTCCAACCCCTGCCACGGGCAGGGACACCTTCCACTAGAGCAGCTTGCTCCAAGCCCTGTCCACCCTGGCCCTGAACACTGCCAGGGATGTGGCATCAAAACCCAAACCCTGCCACCACTAATGCTGCCCACCCCAGGTACCTCTGGTTAAAACATCACCTGCCTTTAAAACCCACCTAAACTCCTACAGCTGGAGCTGTCACCCAATCCATCAGGTTACTGTGGCTTCCTAGGAATGATAGACAGTAATTAAAACTAAGCTAATAACCTCCTCACTCTTGACATTTCTACAGGGGTTTTGTTCACCATTATCTACATATAGATTAAAAACTGTAATTGGGCCAGAGATAGGGTTAGCAAAATGCAGCCCCTTCCAAGCGGGAGCTGCTGGTGAGCGACACCTGGAAATTTTATTCAATCTGAGAAAATTGAGTAGAACTCCAGGAAAGCTGAGTTCTTGTGAAGTACCTGCACTGGGTAGGAAATGCCCTCGGCAAGGGAGCAGCGCCTGCAGCAGGGAAGGAGACCCCACCAAAACACTCACAGAGGAGCAACTGGTGATGCTGGTGGCAGCGGGAGCTTTAAAGCCTCCTTGTGGGTGTTGGGAGCAACCTGCCATGCTGGCAGCTCACCCAGCTCTGCCCATGGCCGGGGCATCCCTGTGGAAGCTTGCTGCTGGCAAGAGCATCTCAGGTGCATGGGTGCAGGTGCACTCCCAGGACTCTGCTCCTTGCTTCTGCTTGAGCAATCCACCTTCCATTGCCGATGCTGGTGGTCTTTTACCCTCCCATTTATTGCAATGCAGCTTGTCACATGCTCAGCCACAATGCAGGACCCTCCTCTGCACAGGAGCTGCTGCTTGGGTCACATTTCCCTACAGGAATGTGCCCATCCAGATGCTTTGGTGACAGCAGGGATATGGCAGAGGTCTGGCTGTTGGGGACCCCGACCCAGCACTGACTGAGGGATCAGCAGGGGCCGGTGTGAGCTGTGGGTGCTGGTGCTCTCCCAGCCAGCACAGCAGGATGCAGTGAGGGCAGGGACAGCGAGCAGAGCCGCTGCTCAGGAATTCCGTCACACACAAAGAGCATCCCCACATCGCGCTCCCTGCGGAACCTCACCTCTTCCTCCAGTGGTGTTATTTACAGCGATGTTCATGCCGATCCATGGCAATCCAGGATCGCTATAGACACTTCATTAGTGCTGCAATAATTATTATAACACAGTATTAGTAATGGAATAATGACAGCATTTATTTTAAACCGTGACATATTAACTAAGCAGGGCAGTATTAATTGCAATGGTGAATTATCCTCATAGACACTATTTCAATTATTGTTTTGTCACTATTACATTTATGACAGTAATAATTACATATCTAATATACTCATTATTGTTGGATATACAGGATAAGTCTGAATAAATGCAGCAATTAAAGGATAATGTTCCTGGTGGGGAGTTGAGGAGCAAGGAATGACTTTGGAGCCTGGTTTTAAGGCCAGAGGGAGGCAGGGACTCTCCTGATGGAGAAGACCTTTGGTGCTGGGTGTGCTCTGGCACTTTGTGCTGGCTGAATCACTCGCTGAAGTACCCAGCCCGGGATGAAGGCTCTGTACGCACACCTCCTCATTGGGTGTCTGGCATGGCAATCACATTGCCCTGAGAATCCAAACAGACTTGGATTCTCTTTGGATTCTTGGGGCAAATCCTGGAAGTTGGTGTTTAGAGCAGGGCTGAGCATACAGGGATATACAGTGATACCCAGGGGTGCCCAAGGGTGCTGCACCGGCACAGCTGGCTATCATGGGATGAGTCCAAAGGCTCCCTGGCCATGTCTCACCCCCAGTCACCCCATGCCTGTGCTGGGGCTCTGGTGCTGGTGCAGTGACCAGGGCTGGGTATCATGCATCAGAGCAGCAGTGTGTCTCTGCTGTTTTTCTCCCCTTTGTGTTTGTTTTTCTTATATTGGCTCTAAGGAAGCGAGATCAGCTCCAGCAGCAGCAGCAGCAGTACAACCCAGCCCCAGCTATTGCCCCAGCGCAGTGCCACCATCTCCTGCAATGCCTGGAAGATCGTGGGTTTTCCCTTTCTGAAGGAAATAAGTGGCTTGCTAATTGAAAGCTTTGCTTAACACTCACTGTTTGAGATGTTCTAACTGCTCTCCTCCTTCGCTGTGCCTCTCATAAAAGCCTAATGAGGTTTTTAATGTTGATTGTTACCAGGGGACTGCGCCAGCTCCAGTTGGGGTGTTTGATACCCCCCAAACCTCCCTTAACTGATGCATGGCAGAGCCACCAGGCCATGGGCTGCAACAAGCAGCGTTGCAGCGGTGTATAGTGTGTATGTGCAGCATGCAACGGGTGGCAGTGCAACCATGCAGCGCGCAGCAGTGAGCTGGTACGGAGCAGCACATCGCGGTGCATCGGTGCATCCCCACACGGTGTCCCTCTTCACCCGCCCATGGCCGCATCCCGCCCTGCCAGCGCCGCCATCCATCACCACCGACCCGCGGTCTTCTCCCAGACAATGAGGGAAAATCGGCCTTTTCAGGAGAGGCACTTTGTTGTTTATACAAAGGAGTTTGGCTGTTAACACATGTAAGGTAATGGGATCCCCACCGGCTGCTCGCAGGGCCGGCGCAGGGGTCTGCCTGATGGATTACCCACACCATTCATCTAAATTATGTCACAGGCAATAAGCAACTTGCTTAATCTGTCTAAATGAAGGGCCGGGCTGGCTGCGCCGACACGTGCTGAAGCGCTGCCTTCCTCCCCAGCACCGCAGCGCCCGACAGCCGCCCCTAACGCACGGCGATGGGGCCACCCCCCATCAGTGTGCCTGCCCCATGGCAGCTCCTGGCCATGAGGACTGGGTCACACACACCCGACCAGCTCCGGGGAGGAAGCTGCCCGCACGGATGCGGGTACAGGCAGGCATCTGGTCCTGCCTCAGCTCCAGCATGTGGAGAGCATCCAGACACCACATCCAGCTCCTGCACCGAGGCTGGGAGTGCAAAGACCAGGGCAGATCTTAGCCTTGTAACAGCTTCCAGTGTCTAAAGGGGCTACGAGAAAGCAAGGTCTTGTTTTCTTTACTGTTCTTGTAACAATAATCAGTTTAGCGTTTTTGCAGCCTGATCTCCCAGGATGAGCCCCTGTACAAGCAGAAGACTGACGGGTGCAGAGGTTCAACCCCAGGCACCTCCACACCTGCACCGGGCCACCTCAGTTCTTGATTTTGGCTTATCAAAATCTCTCAGAGCCAGGCAGGCTTGGGCTGGCTCTGGGAGAGGAGCAGCACGGCCGGGGCTGGGGAGAGGGCCCCTGCTCTGGCATCACACATTGCACTGGGCAGCAGAATGGGAAATAGCTGCAATAATAAAGGGAAGGGCTTTGGAATCTCTGCAGCGGTGCTGGGCCGACAACTGTCTGCAGGAACATGGCAAAGCCGAGCACTGAACTACTGGCTTCAGGCATGGTGAGATCAGTGCTGGGCTTTGCTTTGGGAGCCTTACCCATCCTCCCAGGGCAGCGCTGGGCAGTTAAACAGAGAAGGGAAAAAAGGAATAAAGGAAAGCAGACAGTGCTCATGGGCCATCAGCGGGTGCTTACAGCCGAATCACTCATCCCGCAGCGGGTTACTCCCAAACACTAATGACTGGAGAGGACACAGTTTCATTGCATCAACGAGACATTATTCAGCTTCTTTCGCTGCTAAACCACTGCTCTATCGCAGATAATGAGACGCCTTCTGCTTTAGCAGCTCTATGGGATTCTGCAGCCCCCCTGCGTAGCCAGTGCGACCAGCTCAGGGAAGGTTCCCACTGAGAATAAGTGGAATTTCAGGGCTCTGGCTATCCCCAGAGCTGAAGGCTCCAGTGCCTCTCCTGGGATACTCACACTGCTCACAATAACCAGAGCCCATCCTGGCTCATTGGCCACTCTCACCAAAGGAGGCATCAACCGGCTTATCTCAGGGATGGAGGAAGGAAGAGAAGGGAGAGGACCCAGCTTTTCTCCCAGTTTGGTGCCACGCTCATGGCTGGAGATGGTGGCTGCTTTGACGAGACCACTGGTCCTGCAGTGATGGTGTTTGACCTGACTAATGGCAAAGGATGAATGGCCTGATCCTGCAAGGTGCAGTGGGGCAGCTTGGGGGTGTCCCCCAGCCACATCTCAAACACTGCCGAGTGGATTGTCTGATAAAGCGGCAAGGGCAGGGCGTGCAGCAGGGCTCAGTACCAGGCTCTGCACTGGGTCCTAAGGAAGCTGGCAGGGATGGATGCTCTGGGATGCTTGGGCTCCAGGCGGAGACGCTGCCTCTGAGCCGGGGCCGAATCCTGCTTGTCTCCCTCCGCAGGGACTGCGCTGCGCTGACAGCGCCGTAGATCTGCTCTCGACAATCAGATGGGATCTTTTACCCGCTGCTTTATGTATCACACCCTGTACACGGCATCTCAGTACCAGATCTTATTCTTTCTATTTGTCTTGTTTGAAAGCCCCTGTGTAAGAGAGACAATTTTTTAACTCTAAGATAGATTGCCTGGAGCTGTGCGACAGCAGGGATGGGGAGGCAGCGGATGATGGATAACGTACACATGATTAGAGGACAGGCCGCACAAATTCAGATGGAGAAACCACCATTACCAGCAATGTCACGCCTCTCTCCCCTCTGGTCAGTGCTCGCATGAGCAGCTGGCCATGGCCACAGTTCCCTGGGTCAAACACAAACCCAGCGCCTCCTTACAGCACAAAGCTGCAGCAAGCATGATGCTGTGTTGCAGCTCCACTCATTGAACCCCCTCTGGTGCAGTGCAGCAGCAGGAGAAGCTCTTCCCAGGGTTTCTTCCCCACCCTTTTCCTGCTCCCAGGGCAGTCTCATGGCTGTGAGGATGATGAGTGCCAGCAGGAGGGAGCTAGGGCACCGAAGAGAGACCCTTGCTGCCAGATCTGGTGGGATCAGTGCTTTGTGGTGGCTGGGTAAGTGCTAAGGGGCCCTGGCACAACCTCCTGGTGCAAAGGCAAGGCTGAAGCCCACTGTGCACTGAGGATGGTGGAGCTCCTTTCCAATGGGGATGCTCAAGCTTTGCCTCCAGCTACCACCATATGGTCCATGTAGGATCCCACCATGGCCAGCAGTGCCTTGCTCAGCACCGCAACAGCACATTCCTCCTGCTGAGCCCCACAATGTGTGCGGGGGACACCGGCCATGCAGCACTGCTGGGGTGCAATGGCACAGGGTGTGCTTGGTGCCGCAGCCCTGCCATGGCAGCACAGAACACGTAGCTGCGGTGGGAAGCAGGAACTGGCCAGCACTGGCACTGGCACTGCCTGGGGACACGAAGGCAGGCGCTGCCTGTGCCACCAGCAGCGCTGTGCTGGGCTTTGAGCTTCCTCCTCCGTCTCATTAATCCTGATTTACAGGAGCAGGCGGCAGGCTGGGGCCCTCCGAGCATCCTGCCCCGGCTGCTGATTTGCCTTTGCTGAAGACAACAGTGCCCCCGAGACCAGGCCACGCTGAATTATTCAAATCAGAGCTTGCGAAGGGAGCGGGAGCCCATCCGTGTGGCAGCATCCAGCCATGGCTGCGGGCCGGGGGGAGCGGTGGGGTCCTGAACCCCAGTACTGGCAGCGAGCAGGACCTGCTGTGCCCGGAGCTGCCTGGCATTCAGCACAGCACAGAGCCCCTGCTGCTGCTGCGCTGCATGGCACGGTGCGGCTGCTGCCCTGCGACCGGGTGCTCGGCACAAGGATGGGAGCTTCCCATCCATCTGTTCACCAAATACAGATGCTAGCACCTTATTACACCTCTGCTCAGCTATTTTTCAACTTAAAGGGCTAATAATGCCTTAATAAAACTGTTTAATTACAGAAAATGTCCTTTATTAAACATAATCACCATATGGTTGCAAAGTGCTTATGGCCGCATTCATTACATGGGAAAGTGAAGCTCCTCTGGTGACACCGGCGGTGTCATTGAGGGGGCTGCATTTAAATTATCCCTACACGCACCCATGTTAATTCTTTGCAGATTAAAGGAACACATTTGTCACAAGCAGGGGTGGGAGCCTTCACCTGAGCTGCCACCAGAGCAGCACCTGGGCACGCTGCTGTCTCACGGAGCTGCTGCCCCTTATAGCAGCATCCCCTGCATCTGCTGCTGCTCCCTATGGCCTCGTGTGTCAGCAGCAGCCCGTTGCACCAGTAAACCATGGCTTGCTGTGGGTGGTGGTGCTGGGTGGCCCAGCGCAGGCAGCACAACGTGGGGCTGCAGCCCCTTCCCTGACACCATGCCTCAAGCCGGTCAGCAGCGGCCAATTAATCTATTACCTAGAGATACATTTTCCATTAGCTGCTGAAGCACTGACTTCAAAGCAATTAGCAGAAGTAATGAACTTTAGTGCTGTGGCACTAAGGGAGCTCTTAACCCCTTCTCCTCCACACAAGGTGACTGCAGATGGTGGCTGATGAAGACCCAGCACCCCAACTCCTTAGCTGCACCGCGTGGCTGCTCGCAGCCATGCAAGTGACACAACTGTGCCCACCCAGAGGGAGCTGGGCAGCTCTGCAGCCCTGCATGGGGATCCCAATGTCCCCATGCATCCACCTCTCCAGGACAGACACCCCTTTCCTCTCCCAAGCCCCCAGGAACCAATGTGGGGTGTCAAGGATCAGCACTGGCTGCTCAGAGCGATGCTCTGCGCTGTGGACGCAGCTGCTGGGGTGACCCCTTTGCACCCCTTGTCCTCTGTCAAAACTTCAGGAGAACAAATCACACTCATTTTTCAGCTGCTGCAATTTTACATGCAATTAAGTTTATTAATTGTGTGTATTAGTGATGAAATGGAGACACACGACTGCTGGAGCCCGCCCCAACCGGTGCTCATCCCGCAGGAATCTCTCCTGGCACCTTGTGCAGGGGAATTTCACAGCTCCTGTGTCCGTCTGCAGGGAGGTCCAGCTCATCCTCGGCCACCCTGCTCTTCCCCCTGTCCTGGGGAGCAGGAGGATGCTTGCTGCTACTGAAATGCTCCCAGAAGGATCCTGGGGGGTACTGGTTGCTGCCCGGCAGTGGTGCTGCAGAACCAGCGATGCTGGAAGGAGGATGGGGAGCTCTGTACCTGCTCTGGCTGGGAGGAGTCCATGTCCCTCAGCCTGGCATTCATACACCACTGCCTAAAGACAACCAACCGCTCACTGGGCTTGCAGTGCGTCCTATGAGCTGGCTGCTCCCAGATTCCAGGCTCTGCTCAGCTGTGGAGGCAGATCCAGCCTATGCAGGGGCATGGACAAGGAGTGTGGCTGGGAAAGGGGAGAGATGCCCAGGAGCAGAGGTTGGTGAGCAGCTCCAATGGCAGCCGGGAGGGAGGAATAGCGAGCTGCTCTTCCCCCTTTGCCATGCTCCGTGTGGCTGGAGGTGCCTTCACTGTGGCGCTTCACATTGGCAGTCCCAGGTTACCATGTCACTACAGAAGCCATGTAAATCACTCCTGTTTGTGCTGTAGCTCAGCAGCTGCTGCAGAACTGCTCATCAGATGCAACATCATAATCCACTTGTGCTAATGAAGGGCTCTGCAAGGTGCTGCTCTGCTGCAAGAGCATGGACTGGGATAGTCCGAGGACGAGAGAGACAGCACAGACATGGGTGGGGAGAGAGACTGAGGCATCCAAAGGAAAAGCAACGAGGATCATCGGCCATGCTAAACAGCCACAGTCTCTGAACTGCAGGATTAGCCTTGCACTGTGCAGCTTGTACCTCGGCTCATCATCAGCTCAGGACCAGGGACCTGGCTGGTCACCCCCGGGCCACTGCACAGGAGCAGCCTCTGGCAGCTTCTCTCCCTCCGGCTGCTTGCGGAGGTTCAGCCCTATTAGTGATTTGCTGATCTTCATGGCCCTGGGTGAAGCCAGAGGCGGAAAACTCCTCATTTAAGCAGCACACAGTTATTAGCCCTCCTTGCAGAGCACTGCCTCTTGTTTAGAGGCTGCCTTGGCCTTTTGTTCTGATTTGGTTTAGCTTTTGCCACTAAAAAATAACACCAGAGACGAGGGTGTAGAAGTGCAGATGCTCTGGGGCTCGCTGCATAATTCCCACTAAGTGGCTGCAGCCCAGCCCTACCCGATGCTGCCACGGCTCCAACCGCCTCCAGCACTGCTGGGTGCCGGCTCCAGGGCTGTGAACCTGCGCAGGTTGCTCCTAATGGGAAAGTGGCAATTATCACCTGCAGGGAAAAAAGTCATCACCGGCCCTTAGTGTCACAAGGGAGCTCCTCAGCCCTCAGTTTAACCCCAGCCATTGCCGTGGGTGCCAGGATGGGAGCTTTGATCACAGCATGGGGCATGGTGCTGCAAGTGGCTGCTTTTAACCAGGGATGGTGCTGGCATCTGGGCTATGCCCTGCTGATGGAATCCAGCTCGGCAGTGTGGGCTCGGCAGGGGAAAGGAAGTCCTTTCTTCGGGACACAGCGACTGTTTGCAATTTGTGGTTCATGCCCATCCTGGCGTTGGTTCTTTCGCCCATGGCAGCTTCCAAAGTGCATCTGCCTTTGTTTCAGCGAGGAGCAGCCCATCTGCTCCTCGGGGACGGTGGGTTACTCCCAACCAGGGGATCTCATTCATTCTTTCCATGACGTACTTTTTGTGAACATCTGGTTAACATTTTCCAAATGAAAAGAGTTCTTCTTTGCTGAAAAATGGCTTCTTTCCTTTCTCCAGAATTGCTGAGATATGCAAAAAATTATTCTTTCTTTTTTCTTTCTTTTTTTCCCCAAAGTGTTCTGTCCTTAACCCATTTCCTGAAGGAACCTGGTTCCATGAGGAACTTGAGCCTGTACAGTAAGAAACTGCCTACCAGGGTCTGTCCCAAGAATCCCCTTCCTCATGTGGTACACATGGGGGTCAGTTGTGCCCAGCAGAGCTCGGGCAGGACATTGTCTTGGGGGTCACCCACCCCCAGGGTGGGTCCCCTCCACCCTCTGCTTGCTCCTGCCCCATGTTGCTTGCCTGGGGCAGCAGCGTGGCAGCTGCAATGCAGCCGGATCTGCCTGCCCATTGCCAGCAGCCTCCTGCCATGCCTCTCTGTGGTGTTCCTGCATGGATGATGGGAACAGGGGGGGCATTTTATGATCTGGCTGTTGCAGAGGAGAGGCTGGTGAGCAGCTCTCAGCGTGTGCCAAGGGCTGGCATTGCTCTGGTAAAGAAAACACTCCAGCAAGAACCTGCTCTGGTGCTCCCAGGCCAGCACTGTGGATGCTCCCCACTATGGGAATAGGGATAGGTCTGAGGGTCCTTTGGCATGCAGGGACGGGTGAGACGACCATTCCACAGGAGCCCAGCCCGGCTGCTGCCTGCCCAGGATAATGGGATTCAAAAGGTTTTAATGGGGAGGAAGAGTTTGCATTTTTTTTCCTCACTTCAAATTTCCATACCTTGGATTTGATCGGGCCCTCTGGGGACCGTGATGCCGTTTGATCTCATTTTGTGTTCCATTTCTGATGTTACACCTTGTCACGGTGTATTAAGTGCCATCAAGCTCCGTAATGCAGTGACACGAGAACCTGATGCTACATGATCGACAAAAATATGCTCGTCCCCTGAGAGATGCTGACAGTGTCATATCTGCTGCCGGTCCCGCCACATGCAAGAGGCACAAACCCCTTCCCATGGCAGCTCCGGCTGAAGTGGGGGAGCTGCGTTTCGTTAAATCTCATGTCCTGGAGCCTGACACCTGAGAAAATGAGGCCCCAATTAGCAGCAAGATCCGTATCCAGAGGTGGTTTAACCTGGGGACATTTGGGGTGCACAGGGATGGGAGCAGCAGCCCTGTGATGGGCTGAGTGGATGCAGGAGCAGCGCAGTGATGCTGGGTCTGCGCTGGGTGTGAGGACATCACCCCCCACTGCTGCCTGGGGGATCCTCAGGGGTTGAATCCACCCTGATTCCCCACGTTCCCCTCGCCTGGGTGTCTTGACAAGCGTTAATGTGCACGTTGACTGATTTTCATGGTAATATGCTAAACAAGTGCCTCTTTCTCTCCACGATCCCAGCGTCCTGGTGATGGAGCCGGTGCACAATCCCCTGCTGCAGTGAATGTGGCATGCCGAAGTAATTCTGAGTGAAATCCCAAGGGATTTATGTCAAGGACAAAATAGTGTATCCCATGGGTAAATATAGTTAGCACAGCTGCAAAACAGAATTTATTTCTTGTTTGCGATATCATTTTTAAAGTATGGCATAGGGAAAGCTTTAAAAATGAAATTATAGCGTGCAATAAAAAAAGCTCATAGGCACTGTATTCAAATTATGCAACAGTAATATGCCGAGTTCATAAATAAACATCTCTTATTAACCCTTCTCTGAGCAAAATGGCATTTTCTCCCTTGAAATAAACAGGCAGCATGATTTGCCAGGGAAAACAACAGCAAACAAGGGTAAGGCACATCTGCAGCTGGTGGGGTGCTGCTGGGAAGGGTGACAGCATCCTTCATCCCTATCCTGGTGCTGCACCCTGCAGCCCTGCTCCCCCCCTGCCTCCCCCCCATTATTAGGCGAAGCACCAAGTGGCTCATCAATTCTGTTTGCATATGCAAGCGAAGGCGCTGTCATTTCATTAGCTCAAGGAAGGACTCAGCACACTTTGTGCAGCTTCAATAATTCTCTTTAAAGTTATTGAGAAATGTATGCTTAATTATATTTGCATATGAAAAATAGGGTCTAATTAGTTTGATTGATTATTATTTTAACCTTAATGCCATTTTGAGTATCTGTCCCAACTAATAGCAAATGTATCTCTAATAAATCATGATTTTTTTATAGCATGGGTTATCGAGCGTCCTTTTGAAATATATTTTATTAATATACCAGAATGTATTGAAACCGAAACAAGTCAAACAACTGCTCATTTATTAAACCATTTAAATGTCAGTTTTATACAAGAGTAATATTACAGGAAATGCGTTCCCATGAAAGACATCTGTAGGCCAGGGATACACAAAATATCCGTTATTTTAGTGAAATATATTAAGGAAATAAAAATCCAATTATGTCATTTATTGCACTAAATAAATTTATATCGACTAACATAAATGTTTTGCATTAGCAGATGTTCCTTCCTGCAAACTCTCTAATTCGCCATGGATAATCCCATGCAGGGATTGGCGCTTGCAGGCCTCTGGGATCATCTCGGCCTTAGGGAACACCATGGAAAACCCCAGTGGAGCTGGGTTTGGTGGTGGGCACCCACTCACTCTTGAGGAATAAGAAGTCAATTGACCTGGGAGGCTGTGGTGGTATCCCCACCATCAAAGCCTTCATTAGAAATTAGGACAGTCACATTGGCATAAATCAAATCAGACTAAAGATGATTAACAAAGTAATGCAAGTAATCATTAGATTAAAGCACGGTTCCAAGTCCACTGCTGATCTCTCACAGATTTGGGCTGTAACGAGGTCTTCATTAGGAAATGAGGGTGAAATAATTCGCATCATTCCATTTGGAGAAGACGCTGTTTTTTCTCCCCAGACTCAATGCAAATGCACCAACTAATGGGGCCGTAAATAGATAAATAAAGGAACCAGCAGCATCCCTGTGTGTCAGAACTCCCATGGCACAGGTAAACGGTCATCTGCAAAGAGTGGGTAGCGCTACCCATCAGTGTGAGGTCCTCATGGCCCCAGGGCTGAGCCTCTGCCCTGCACCAGAATGGCCCTGCCTGGCCTTTTTGGGGCTGGAAATGGGACTTTGCATTGCAGCATCTGCAGCACCAACCTGAACGTGTGCCAGGACGGGTCATTGGGAAAGCTCTCTGAAAAGCCACACCAGCATTCAACTGCCCTCCCCTGCAAGAGCAGTAAAGTACAATGGGTTTTGTGTTCAACAGGAAAATGTGGCCATGCTGGGATAGAGGGAAGGTCGGGCTGTGCAAAGAGCAGACCGGGAGGAGAAGCCTGGAATGGCGTCAGACCCAGAGCAGGAGGGCTGGGCAGCACACAGCAAACCCCGATCCACGCTGGGAACACCACACAGCCCTTCACTCACCGCACCACGACAGAACAGCTTCCTCCTGTCCTCACTTTTCCTTCCCCAAGTATTTAATAGCCAGAGACATCACACATGTCATCACCGGGTCACCTCGCTGCAGGAGCAGCAGCTGTGCCACAACAGGGCTGCAAGTGGCAGTGTCTGCAGAGTAATAACATCAGAGAAACACAGTCCCAGCAAGTGACAAGGAGGAGATACCCCAACAGGGCTGGGAAAGGGAATGTCAGAGGAGCAGGAGACGTGTCCCCAGCCTCAGCCTGTTCTGGCCGCGGGGACCAGCCAGGCTTCTCAGATGCAGAGGATGAAGTTAGCAGAGAAGGGAGGTGTGAAAGTGGTTGATGGGTGGATGTGGTGCCTACAGGCACCAAGGGTTAGTGGTGAGGTGGTCGATGGGCACAGGAAGGGTTCAGAGTAAGCACTTTTTCATCTAAAGAAGGTTTACTCCAGATGAACACCTAAATTATCCCAATCCCTCTTCTTTAGAGCACAACAATTGGACTCTTACTGTGCTCAGATGCTTTCGTAAAGCTCATCTTTGCCTGCCTCCGGCCCTGGACCCCACAGCGAGCCTGGACAAAGCACGCTTGAAGAGCAGAACCCTCACTCATCACCCTTCTGCCCCTCCCAGAGCCTGGGTGCTCCCCACCCACCATGCCAATGCTCCAGAACCACATTGGCTTTTGTCTCTTTGCAAACAGATCCAGCTGCAGGAAGGGGACTGCCAGGGGGGATCCAGCTGTGGGGTCAGGAAAGCCAGCGCTGGTTGTCCTGGATGCATCCAGGCTCCCATGGGAGGGATGCTCTGTGCAAGTGCTCCAAGCCTGCAGCACCGCAAGCGCCTGCTCAGACACTGCCACTGAAGGCAAATAAGCACAGGTTAAACTTCATCTGTGATGGGTCTGAGCATCCTAAGGGATGCCCGGGGCATGGTGCAGAGGCAGAGGACACTCAGGTGGATGGGAGAATGCAAAGCCACTGCTGGCAGCTCAGATGCATCCCACAGCATCGTCCCTTGTTCCACTGCCGGGAGGGCGCAGCACAGGGGTGGATGCTCTGCAGGCTGAGCAGCAAGTGCCACGTTGTCTGTATGGCAAATAATGCCTTGGAGAAGCAAAACTGGCCATGATGGGCTTGGGAAGCATCTCTCTGCAGTATCTGCTGTCCCATGCTGTGACCCGAGCTACCCTAGAGCCAGCCCAAGCCACCAGAAACAGGGTTTTCCACCACGATTCTCTCCATATCTGGGTCTCCCAGCCCAGCCCAGCACATAAAGAGACATAAATGAACCCCAATATCCTACTGCCTGCAAAGCACCCGCCAATACAGAGCAATGGCAATGAGAAACGATCAGAAGGAGCTGAGGAGGGTGACCTGGAAACCTTGTCTGAGTGCACTGAGTGCTGCTGTCTTGACGACTGTGCAGGAGGTGTTTGGGGAATTAAGCAAAGCACATCACTATTTTTGCATAATTGAATTCTCTGCATATTTTTTTCTTTCTGTGCATAATCTTCCTTTCATGTTGTTCATGTACTTCCTAGATAATTCAGAGGTTACTTTCCTTGAAAAGAAAATACTGAAAGAACCTATGGCACTATATCCTTAAGTATTCCACTTGTTGTAAACTCCCCGAGGAATCTTACAGACACTAAACATCAGTGAGAAAATATTCAATACATTTTCAGAACAGCTCTTTGTACTTGAAATACTCTGGTTTATATTAAAAGAGTCTCATCTGCCTGTAATTTAAAGGAATTCATAGAAGTAAGAGGACTTTATTACTTCCAAGTCCTATTTAGCTCCATCAGCTGTGCCAAGCGCAGGCACTGCTGCGAGGACAGGGCAGTGTCCAACCCCACAGTGAGGAGCTACATCCTGTACCTTTCCATCAGCTGCGCAGGCAGGGACTGCGCTCCGCTTCCCAACACACAAACAAAGGAGATCTGCAGAAGAAAAGAGGAAGACCATCCACTGCCATTTCACCTGCAGCACTGGTGCATAGGGGGATGCAAGGGATGGGGGGCAGCCCCATGGTACGTGCAGATGCAGCCATGCACTGCAGCAGCATGCTGGCATCCACATGGCATCGCTGCACAGGGATAGCCCCTTGGGATGTGGCGATGCTGAGGGATAAAGGCATTTTCCCTACACCACCGCTGTGCTTCCTCACCCTGGGAAGGGTGCAAGGAGGGTGCCAGGTCCAGGATGAGGTGCAGAGGGATTCCCAGAGCCAAATAAGGCTCTGGCGAGCTGAGCTGCTTCCATTTTCTGTGTTAAAAGGGATTTTTCCACTCCTTATAAGGGCCTGACCAGAGGCTGAGCAAGGAAAGAGGAGCCAGGCCAGGCGATAGCCTCGTCCTGCCCAGATGGGATCCACTGCTTGAGAAACAAACACTTTCCCCTCCGAGGCAGAGCTCGGGACATGCGCTCCACCCACCCTGAAGGGCATTGGGAAGGAGCTTCCCAAATTCCTAGCACTTCAGTGGTTAAAATGTTATCACTTCTATTCGTGTAATAGAGATGAAGTTCCTGGGCCTTCCAGGAGCATCAATCTAGAGATTTATTAACCAATTTAAAATACTATTGTCTTTCACTTCAATGCGAGACTGAGGTGTGTTGTCGGAGGAATATAAAGCTACAATCAGTGAGCCGCAGTGCTGGGAGACGCCAGTACCTGGAACTCAATAGATATTCATGAACATTCTCGTATTTAGTGAAGGAAATAACTTAATACCGACAGTGTCGATGGAATAATAGCCATTTCCTGGCTGACTTGCAGCCCTCAGAAAATGAGATTGCGCCTGCCTTCATTTTTCTTGTCTTTCCTGGGTTTCTTGCCGGGGACTGCACCAGCCAGGGATGCTGTGCGCATTCCAAATCAGCCTCAGGGCAAGCCCCGCTGCCGCCCGCATCCCACCCCGCGGCCCCCGGCAGCACCGGAACCCCCCTCCCGCTGGCTCCGCATCCACGGGAAGATTATAAATATCCCAATTATTATTCCAGGCGAAAGGAGGGCCGGCGGCTGCTCCGGCATCCCACGCCGAGCCCCGCGGCCCCGCTCCGGCACGCGTGCAGCCCCGCGCGCTGCATACATATTCATAGGGAAATCAATTTGCACCTAAAGATCTCTTCTGAAATTGCATCCCCGACGCGCGGCGCCTTGGCCTGGGAGCATGGGGGACGTCACTGGAAATGCCACGTTCCACCTAAATACATAGGAGGGGGTAAATCTGCTGGAAGGAATTGTTGGATTTCTCTTATTTCTCCATCATAAATGGTGCTTAAATTGGCTTTTATCCTTTTAAAGGCTGCCAGCAAACACTGCTGTGCTGGATCTGGGAAATAGAGCATCCCCCCCATGCCTGGGTGCCAGTCACAGGCAGCAGCTCAGCCCATCACAGCTCTTCCCAGCTCTGTTTTGTGCCTGAACACAACCCATGGCACACACCACCAGGAACCAGCTCACTCCCAGTGCTAAAGGACTCAGGTTTCTGGACTAGTGACCTCAAGGAACAGGCAGCTAAACACAGAAATACCATCAAAGCTCGAATCAGAAAACATTAAGAAATGACCTAAAGTATTTCCGTAACTCCAGTAGAACCAGTCTGCACAAAGCCTGAGCAAGGAGAAGGGTTTCCTATTTCAGTGCTCTCATTTGATTTACTTGCCCCACACCAGCTTAAAAAAAGGGTCCACTTGGTCTGTGGTGAACAGGTAATTTCCCAGCTACTTCCCGCTGTGGGGCTGGGAGGCAGCCAGGGCTGCTGTAGGTATTAAAGACTCCCAGTACAAGGGACAAGCTCCACGTGCCCCTCCAAAGCCCATGGTTGCCCGGGGTCTCCCTCACAGCAGCTATCACCTTCCTCAAAGCTCCAGCCCCTGGACTCGCATGAAAACACACATCTGCCCCAAAAGTGCAGGAGCCTCCAGGCCTGTCCATTGGGACGTGCTGGGGCTGGGAGAGGGGTCAGCTCCTCATGCCGAGGACAGGCTGAGCAGTAACACCACTGATCTTCCAGTCGCAGGAAACAGCTACAGCACTTACCAATCATTTTTATACCCACTAAACAAAACCTGACAATGAGGATTTATCGCTTATAATATTAAGTGGAGTTTAATTTAGACCATCTATAAAAGTCCCATTCCAGTGTTTCCCAAAGATCCTCGACGCTTTAAAATAAAGAGGACAAATACTGAAGTGCTCTCTGAACGTTATGGGACAATTTCCTTTTATGCTGCCATTCAGTGATGCTTTCTCGCTGGCTGGAACCCAGCACTTCAATGAGTTTCTCAGACTCTATCATGCTCTTTCCCTCCCAGGCTGCCAGATGATGCTCGTGTGAACAAGCTCATGCTGGCAGAACAATAACCAACGTGCACAGCCTCTGCAACCCCACGTTCATTTTCATCTCCTGCAGCAGGGCACTCAGTCGCTCCATGCAGTGAATGCACAGCACGTGTGAGGGATGCTGGGGTGAGGTGTCTGCATCCCTGAGCCCCCAACCCACCCTGCCAGAGGGGACGGGGGCAGCAGCATCACTGCTAGCCCTTGCCCCTGTGTGCTTCCCAGGTCAGTGGGATCACAGCACCCCATTCCCAATCTATCCAGGACACGTGGTGGCCAATGACACCAGTACCTGAGCTCCTTCAGGCTACTGGGAGCCAGGGAAAGAGAGTTGAAAGCCGTTCCTGCTCTTAATTAACTAAGGACTCCCACTGATGGCAGGTGCTGAGCAGCACCCAGAGCTATTCCTTTGTTCTGGAGTTTGCCTCTCATTGCAGGGTCTGTGGGGCATGAGGCCTGCCCTTCCTGAGCCCTCAGGGAGCAGGTTGGAGTGTGCTGGGATGCAATCCCAGTGCCTTTGGTGGCTCCTGGCTTCTAGCAGCAATCCAGCCAGCACCGGGGCTGCCCCTGGATAACCAGGAAGCAGAGGATGATGTGCTGCAGGCAGAGCTGGAAATGGCAAAGCTGTGACGAACAGCATTGCTATGGTAACTCCATCAGTTACCGGGGCTCCATCCACTCCCGTTACCAGCAAGGTGGGGAGGAGAGCTGGGGGGAAAAATAGAGCCGGGAAGAGGGTGAGATGAGCTCACCTGAAGGCAGTGAGTGCACTGATTGCATTAATGGCTGCATGTGATGGGGGCTCTATTTAGAAAGTGCTGCTGTAAAAATAAGAAGGGGTTTAATTACACACTGACACACCTTTGGCTCCTGATGAAGAACAACCTGACAGCAAGGGCAGTGCTGGTAACTGCAGCTTCTCCTTGTGCCCCAGTGAGGAGCTCAGGAGCAGCCAGCGGTCCCAGGTATGGAGCTGGGGGTGTCCCATTGCCTGTGCATGGAAAGCCCACCCAGGGGCCTGCGGATGGATGCCTCCATGAGGACAAACAGGTCTTGATGGTGAATGCCAACAGCGGCACAGGCTGCTCAGCTCACCCGGTTACCCCAGTGCGAGAGCAGCAACTCAGCACCTTAACACACATCTTATGCCTGTATGGGGAAGAGCAGAAATAGTTTCCCCCAGGTAATGAGGAACATTTCTTGCCAAGAGGAACTTGTTGCTGCCACTACCATCTCAGCCTGTTCCTTCACAGGTTTCCTAGAGGCAGCACCAGCCCTTTCCCTGGGAGATGCAGCAGTTGAGGCGGGTGACTCGAGGTGGGTTTGCTTGTTCATCTCTCAGTGTAGTGAACTGGTGCTTCTAAAACACCCCAGAACTGATGGTAAATGTGTTTTAAAATTTGGTGACAGTGCATGCACAAATCACCAATTAAAGGCTCCCTAAGTGCCCATTAACATGATAAGTCGTAACAGCTCCAAAAGAGACATTATTGTTTATCACGTCAGCGACCCGTGGATTAAGGACTCCCCAAGTACACATTGACAGGGTGAGCGTAACATCTCTGGAGCTGTTCTCCACGCATCGCAGCCAGCTATGGAGAATAGCAGCACTTGGGAGCTGCAGCAGCACCCAGCCCTGCACCACCACTGCAGCAGCAGCACCCAGCCCTGTTCAACCACTGCAGCACCCTGCCATGGTGGGGAATCCTGCAATTTGCTGCTCAAAGTGTAATGATGTCTCTTAATTCCCAGCCACGCTCATTACAAGCCAGACCAGCTTATTACACACAATCCACAATTTGTGCAGTGAGCACCAATTCCCAGGCCTATAAACATCCCATTTCCAATTCCACATGCACTGACAGAGTTGTACGGTTCAATTTCTACTTAAACCCTCATACGCTGTCTAGTCCTATGAAGAGCTCTTGGCTTTAGTCTGCTCATCCCAATTATTGTCTCAGGACCTTAAGTCAGGCAGGATTTAGTCTGAATTCTCCAAATATCTCCACTGAACAGATCTCTTCTTGTTAGAACCCATTTACTCAAGATGCAAATGACAGGCTCGCTACCCAATTGCAATCATTGCTATCCGGAGCCAAATAACACACTTTAGTCTTCCTGGCACGAAGCAGCGTGCTATTAAAAATGAGACGGAAATACAGTCAAGCCACTTCATTCCCAGCTTCAGGCCTTCTTCATCAATATTTTACTTGGGGAGCCATAGCTCCAGTTTAATGCGAGTCCCATAACCAGCCAGAAGGCTGCACTGGGAGCACCATGGTACCTGTTGCAGCCAGAACCGGCTCCCTGGATGAGTAAAGCAGAGGCCCTCTGCCTCCATGTCCCCAGTATCAGCCCTAAACAGCAGCCTTGGGGTGGCTGATTGCCCCACAGCTCCTGGATCTAAAGGGCTGCTGCCCACTGGTGCTTCCCAGGGAAAGGGAACCAGGAGACTCGGAGCCAGTGTAACATAACATGGGGCTCACCGGAGAGGATGCTGGTCATAGGATGCTCACCAGAAGATGCTCATGGGAGGATGCTTACAGTGACGAGGGGGATCCCAGCTCTGCCATTCACTGAGTCACGGCTTGACCTTACAACGAGTGCCAGAGATACAGGCCCTGAGCACCAAGAGATTGCACCCAAGCCCTGTGTGCTGCTGGGTCCCCTCCAAGGACCACAGTCAGTACCTGTGACAATGGGCCCATACCACCTGCAGCCTGTCGTCTGCATGAGAGGGGAGCACAGGAAGGAAGAAGCAAAGCCTGGGCAGGGATGGTCAGCATCCTGCTGCCTGCCTGCTGCAGAGCTCACACTGAGCTGGGGCAGCACCAGCTCCTTACTGCCCGTTTGCTGCTCTGAGGCTCCAGGGCGAGGGAAGGCAGCGGTGGGTGAGATAGCAGGCTCCGTTACAATGGAAGAGGAGCATGTTATTCGATCCAAAAGCTACAGAAGCAGAGATGAATAATGAGCCTACAGCACATCCACTTGTTTTCCTCAATAGTCAGACTTGGCTTCTTTCCCTTAGATCCAATACTAACAAAACTGTATTTGAAATTCACCCAAGTGTACAGTAACCATGCCAATGTGTTAGCAACTTACTCCTGGCACACTGCTGGTAACATGTAATTACACCTGACACCATGCTATTTAGTGTATTTCATTCAAATTAAACACTGTGCTTTCCAGTGTTTAAAGGCAAGATCTTCCCTAAGCCTTTCAGAAGTGCACGGCATGTACCTGGTGCCAAAAAACGCACACATGAACATGCACGCACATGTATGCACATGCACACACATGTACATGTGCTGCCTGGGGGCTGGCTGGGCTCATGGGGCAGCAGAACCACAGTGCCTGGTCCCACCAGTGATGCCCCAGCAATACTCTCACTGATTCCGTGCTAGAGCATCCCTATGATGTGCCCTTTGCCAAAGCATTCCAACCACCCGTGACCCATCACCAGGCACTACCCAGGCTCCCTGGGCACAGGAGCTTTGGGAAAGGCTGGGTGGGCCATATCCATACCCAGCTGCTGATGTGCCATGGCACAGGGCTGGCAGCCAGTGCTCCCTCCATTGAGACCCAGTGCCGCAGGGCTGCGTTGTGCCATCGACTGCTGCCTTTGCAGATCAGATGCATAATCAAACCTCTCATTCCCAGCTCCGGTGCCAAGGATGGAAAGAGGAATTGGAGGCAGCACATAACGAACCCATTCGCATGCTAATGGAGGGAGAACAGGAGGCTTTGCTGAACCATTCCGCCTGGCTTGACGCAGCCTTGGGATCCTTCCCAAACAGCACATCCCAGCTGTGCCCGTGCCAGAGAGGGGCTGATTTGAGTTGCCTGGGGCATCCTTCTCCTTTGGTTAAGCCACAGGAACACCCCAGGCTCTGCCCCAAAGCATCACCGCTATCCTGTCCTAGGAGATGTGCATCTGGGACACTGGTGCTGGCAAACAGGGACAGCATCAGGACACGGGATCTCTGTGGGTGCAGCCACATGGGTTCTTCTCATCCCTGAGATTCTCATTACCAGCCCTGGCACTCCAGCTGCTGTCCATGGGGCTCCTTGATGTGACACACAGAAAGTTAACAAGGATGTGCAGGGCGGCTGTGAGGGAACAGCAGCTTTTAAGGGCTTATTTTATGGAATGTTTTAGCATTAAATGGGCCATTTCTATTTCAGCACTTTAAGCTGTTTCTGTGCTTGTCACTGGATCTTGGTGGGGGCAGAGCAGGGCCAAGTTCTGGGTCCTGCGCCTTGCAGAGCCTAAAAAGCATTCTATTAACTAATGCCATTAACAGCACCCTTGGGTTCTCCTGCCTCCCTCCACACATCCCCTTCACCCACAGCCGCTGTGAACCCCCAGAGCTCAGCTCATGATGCTGCTAACCAGGGCCATGGGGATGCGCAGGAAGGGGGGAAGCCTCAGGCTCCCCATGCAGGCCATGCTCAGGGGCACAGGGATGGAGCCATCCCATCTGGGCCTAAGGTTTGTCCCCCTAGAGCCAAGGTGCCTGGTCCCACTGTAACCCCTGTCCCAGTCCTGCCCTGTACCACTGAGCACCCACTGCTCTGCTGGGCTTCGCCTACTTCCCCTTGCTCCCGCGTGCTTGATGCGCCTCTCGTTCCTGGCAGGTATATTGAATTGCTCTCCTGAACGCATATGAAGTGTATGAAATGTTATAGAACAATAAATACATTTAAAAGATGGGGATGCAGCATGTCAGCCAAGTAATTTCCCCTCAGTAAAAGGAGCTGGGAAAGGGAGCAGTGAAGTTCCCGCGATCCTATTTCAGTCTTCACACAGTATCTGCAATAACATCAGTGCAATCCAAAAAGAAACAATACATAGTTTATGAGCACCTTAAGTGCCTGTTGTACCTGGATTTACTCCATTACGTTGTGTCACATCGCATTTGAACTGGAGACTTTGCGTCTCAGTCTGCTCGTCATGCTGCGGGAGGAATCCTCACAGGGGAGGGGAGATCCTGCAGAGCATCCCCACCACCGTGGTTCCTAAGGAAAACGGGCTCCTGGATCCGTGCTTGGCAGCATCCATTTGCACTGGTGCAGCCCCCAGACAGGACACATGGCAGAGGGGCACAGGGTGGGGGACACGGGGGTTTCACAGGGTGGGATCCACTGCAGGTGCCTGCTGCAAGGAGGGGTACAAGGCGGGTCTTGCCCCACAGCAGTGGGGTTTGCACTGTCACCACTCTGTTGCCCCCATCACCTCCCTGGGTCAGCTCCTTGCCTCTCTCAGTTTAGAACAAGCAACACCATAATCAGAAGCACCATAATTAACAACACACTCAAGGGTATGACTTCTGAAAGGAGCTGTACAGCACAACATGCTCCAGGTGCCTGCTCCAAGCAGACCCTTTCTGCCCCAGCTCCACTCTCTGTTATGGATAATAAGCTGCCTGCACTTAAAAATATATAGGCAGCATGTCAGAATGCTCTGAAGGGGATGGGCTGTCTAACCTTTAGTGCAGCTGGTGATGCAGCGAGGCATGATTTATTAGTATAAGGCAGTGATCTGCATGTGATGGATAATAGGAGTTCATTATAAGTCTGAAGTAAAAATTAATTGTAGCACGTTGGAAAAGGTCACAACTCCCTCTCTAAACTTTATAGGTTCAGTCAAAATACAGTAGAATAAAATAGAAAGGTGATAAAAAAATAAGTACTCTGAAGAGATATATAGGTAGGTAGGTAGACAGACAGGCAGGTGGATAATTAGATAGACGGATATATAGGTGGATGGATAGACAGATAGATGGATAGATAAAGTGTGCATGCATGTGAGGAAGATAAGAAGGCATCCATACTGTGGTCTCTGCCCTTCCCTCCTGTAACTGGAATGTGCTGGCACCTCTTGGCTGGGACGCTGTCACCTCCAAAGGGAGGTTGTCCACAGGGCTGAGACACCTCTACCATGGGACAGAGCCCATTCTGACTGCATTCAACACCAACACCAGCTCCAAGGTGAAGGGAGACCCTGACACCTTTTGTGGGTGACATCTTCTAGGTTCTAACAGTAAGCGGAGGGAAACCCCCCAAAATCCACTTAACAAACCCACAGAGCACAGCTCGGAACAGCCTTTAGAGTGCTTCCACCTTCCTTTGGCTTCGGTGATTTCAGAAGAACACGAAGCATCCAATTATCCAATCATTTCTACACTGTCTGAGAGGCAGCTAAGAAAGGGGAAAGGTCAGCACATTCCAGAGAGCAGAACTAAAACGCCTTCATCTCCTCTAATATCCGTCTGTTTAATTACTGGAACAATTGTTTGAACATTTTAATATATTAATTTAGCAGGAGGAGAATTGTCTGGTTACAAATCCACTTTGGCTGCAATAAACTGAGGAGCCAGAGCCTGCGCTAGAAGGAAATCCAGAATTTACAGGAAGAGACAGAAAGGAAGAGGGTGTCCCTTGAGCGCCCTTCCCCAGTGTGCAACCCCTTTGTTAACAGTGAGCTTGGGCAGACCCCAAAGGCTGGGATGGGGCAGGAGCTGTCCCAGTACAAGGCTTGGGGCACCTAGAAGGGTGCAGAACACCAGGACCAAAAGGGGGGGCAACAGCCACAAAACCCAGGACATTCAGGAATTTCCCACTGAGAGACTGAGTCAACGCTCCTGGGAAGTGATTCACTTCCAGTTTTCCATTTTCCCCAAAAAGAGCCTTGCAAGCAGTGAAACATCAACACAAAGCACTCCTGTTTTGACATTTAACAAAGCATTGCAGGTTTTGCCTGAAATAGACCAATATTTGCTTCATTTATAGCAAAAGTATGTAAACAGCAGTCAGCTCAGAGCCTCGTGCTCTGAAACAGCCAAAGTGAAACATCCCCAATGCGCTGAACACTCAGGATCTGTATTTAGTGAAAAGGGAGATTCTGATCCCCATTTCCAGCCTCCTTCACTGAGCAGGGCATGGACACAGGCCCTGGCAGGGAGCAGAGACGGGGTCCCTGTGATGCTGCCACCCCTGCATCCTATGGCAAGGGCTGGTTTAGCCAGAGGGAGTGTTTCCTGCAGCAACAGCCTCACTACCAGCACCTGCACCATCCATGGTGGGTACCAGGGTGCTCTGTGGCATCCAGCCACATTGGTGGCTGGGGCACAGATTGGGGGTCCTCTGGGAACTCCCTGAACCCATTGGGTCCATCTCCCTCACACAGCCCTACTGGAATTTCTGTAGCCACCAGCAAGAGAACACATTGGTCTTTAACAGCTATTCACAGAAATGTCACTGAGTGTAAACACTGGATAACCTTTGCTTTTCTCCTGCTCCTCTGGGAACAGGGAGTGGATTCAATAACACAGTCAGTGGTCCCTAAATGATACCACGTCCTGTTTTAAGGAGGTTTATATCAAATCCACCTGGCCTGGCACCTCTGCCAGCCTTCAAACAAAGGCACCTTCAGGGCCCTTAGCAGGCACTTACACAGCCTCACACTTCCTTGGGTACCCACTTGGTCCTGGCTGCCACTGCTGCCCAGACCACATGCTAATGGTAACACAGACCACAGCGCAGGCAGGGCAGGGGTCCCTCTGCTAAAGAACACAGGGATCCAGAGGAAGCGAGTTACCTGGAACACAGGGATCCAGAGGAAGCAAGTTACCTGGAGCTGAGCAGCCTGTCCTGCATCCCATGGGATGCGATCATCTCTCGCATCCCTGGTCCCGCAGCAGCAGGGAGGCAGCTGCCACCCACAGCCTCGCACCCAGCCCTGCCCGCTGCAGGCAGTGCTCTTCATGCTGATGTGATTTTCAATTACCAGAGAAGCTCCCAGATTCCTGCCTTTGTCCAGTATCTCCCCAAGTATCTCATTCCAGACAACAATTCTATAATCCATCCGTGACAGGATGATCAGTCACACTCTAAATTAAGCATCTCAAATAAGGATTTATTAGAACTAATCAGACAATTAATGTATGGCCATTAAGTAGAGTTTATTAAAATACATCTAAATGTATTAACTATTTAATGGGATGAATACTGGTTACCCAGTTGGCAAAAGGCTTCCTGGTCACTCTCCTGCCAGCTGCTCCTGGATCACACTGCAGGAATAAAGGCAGCATCATTACTGCCCTAGGAGATAATCAGCACTAGGAGGGCTGGCAGGGAAACCTGCACAGCACCATGGGGCTCTGTGGAACCTTGGGATCTCTGTGATGGGAATGGCCTCCGGTCCCCATCAAGCTCCTCCTGATCCCAGTTTGCAGCCACACATTAACTGGTATTTCTTCCTTCCCCACCTCTCCTCCAAAGCAGCTCCGTTACCACCCCAGCTACCAGGGATCATCCCATTCATGCTTCGCCCTTGTACAGCGCTTTACATTTGCAAAGCAGACCTTAACTAATTAATCAGATGTTAATGATTCCTCAACGGTGCAGCAGAGCAGACAGCTATCAGTCCTCGCCTCTCCCTTCGCATCTCCTCCGCCTCCACAATTAGATTCCAGCAGATTTTCCTCCTATTTCACTGCGTTTTCCCTGTGGCCTCTGTTCCGGGGAAGGACGGCTCAGCAAGCATCCATCAACCCCACGCTCTCATTACTGATGCATGGTGAGCAGGGTCTGGCCACGTTTGCTGCTGGTAGCTCCAGCCTGGGAGCGCGGGAAGGCTCAGCAGTGAGGGCTGGCAGGCAGACAGACAGATTTGGTTTGGGCTGGGAAAGCTGAATCTGTTCTTAGATAAATGAGGGGTCTCAGAGGCATCACACGCTGCCATCCCTGGCCTTGGCTGCCCAGGCAGGAGGGATACGGCATTGCCTGGGTGTCCTGGTGCTGGTGGGTCTTGGGGACGGGAGGTGAGGATCACTACGTTCCTGTCTCCAAAGACACCCAATTCCCCCAAGGCTCCAGCTCCTGTGGCCTTCAACCATCAGGACACAACAGTCCCAAGGGATGAGGTGGGGGAATGCTGCAAATCAGGTCACCACCTTTCACAGACCCCACTTGCAGGGCCAGTGCCACCTCCAGTGAGCCCCCACTGGCACAGGATTAGGCAAATCTCTGTTCAGGTGTGATGTGTGGTTAATCTGACGTGGGGGCTCTGCACTTCCACTTCCTAATGAAAAGGATGAGGAGGGGAGGAAGGGGGAAAAGGGCAAAGAAGAAACCCAGGTCTTTATGATATGCAAAACTGTTCCAAGACAATGCAAATCAAGCAATTTAGCTTCGCAGACATTCCTCTGTGTGCTCTTATTGGAAGTTCCCAGGCTGGAACTGCAGTTTCCAACCAAAAGTAGGGCTGGTGGAGCAGGAGCTGGGGAGCACAGGGGGTGTCACCCCATGCTGGACCCACCCAACGGCATTTCACATGCCAGGACATAGAGCATTCAGCACACAGGGCTGCTGAGAGATCAGCTGTGATTTACTGACCCCCCTTCCCCATGCCTTTAGTGCAAGGTGAACACGGGGCTTTGCTGCTGTGCAGAAAGGACAGGACAGAGGGTCCAAGGACCTCCTCTCCCATCATGCCTGCACCCACCAAGCTTCCCAACACCTAAACTGGGAAGCAGGGTGGCAATGGGAGGGATGTGAGGGGTAATTAGCAGGCAGCTGCGAGATGCTGGGAAGGAGCATATGAACTACATAATTGTAATTACAATCATAGTGAGTGGCTGAGCGCGCAAGGAGTGATGAGCTCACCTCAGCCGTGCTGATACAACTTGACAGGGCTTATCACAGGCAACCTTAGAGCCAATTAGCAATTAACTGTGTGGCAACCGCCAGTGAAACACCCAGCACCAGCCACCAGCTCCTGCCTCTCTCCTCTCCCACACCCCCACTCTCTGCACCCCAAGACCATGTCCCGGTGCTCAGACCACTGGCACTTGTCCTGGGATGGCCCTTCCCCTGCCTGCTGCCTGCCCCAACCCCTCCACCACAGGCAAGGAGCACAGGGTCAGGGTGGCTGCAGCTCCCCCTTTCACCCCCCTCTTCTTCAGAGAGCCATAAATGCCTCCGACCAAAGCAAAGAAGCTGAGAAAAGGATGTTAACTTTGAGAAACCAACCTTGAGCTCCAAGGGAAAAGCAGAAGCTTCTGCTTGGATCTCGTGGAAGCACTCAGTACATCAGCAGCACCCACCCAACCTCTCTGACCCCAGTAACTGACACAGGATGAAACTGGACAGCTAAAAAGCACCAGAGCTGCCCTTTGGGACCAGCAGTGACAAATCCCTCCCCAGTGTACTCACCAGATGGAGGCACTAGGGGACTACAAAGCGATGCTGCAGGTCAGATGCTGCCGGCCAAAGGCACTTCTGACTTCTACCCACCATCACCCACCTCCCTCTGGCCTCCTGACTGTTGCTGCTTTCTCTCCTCCCCAGTGTTTTTGTAGGCACCATCACCACGCTGAGCAGCTTCACCTGTGGCAGGTTCCCACCTCTGCTCCATGAGGAATGGATCTTTCTGCTGCTCTGACCAGCCCATGCTGGTCCCTCCTGTCCCCGGCGCTGAGCTCCATCCCCTGCCTGAGCCCTGCAGCACTTGTCGTATGTGCCTTGGTCCTCACCGTGATCCCTGCTCCTGTACCCTCCTTTTGCACACCTGAACCACTACAGATCCTGGGGTCCTTGCATTTCGAGATTGTAGTAAATAATCTATTTAAGAAAACAACTTCTTTTAGGTACTTCCATCTGTTTTGTTCCCAAGGATACTGTGCCTATTAATTCTTTGAAGTTACTCTTTCTTAAAAGTCCACTCTTCACTTTGCTTTTCTTCCTTTTTTCCATACAAGGAGCTATGAATGTTATCATTTGGTGGCTATTCCCAGACATTTTGCTGCTTCCCATGCCCATCCCATCCTCAGCTGATTAGCATCAGTTCCCCCCCGTTTGTATTTATAGCTTTACTTGCAAACTGGTGCAGGGGAATTCAATAGAGTCTTGTGAAATAAAGTGAAGAGCAACTGGAGGGAGCGGGCGAAAGGAGAGGCAGAGCAAACCGTGTGTGGTCAAAAGCGCAGTCCGAGGGGGTACGATGAGCTTTGGCCGCGTAAAAGCAGCTGAAGAAGGGTCTTAAGCTCCTGCAGGGAGGGGTGAGGAGCCTGTAAAGGGAAAGGTGCTGCAGGGATGCGCAGGGATAACGGCTTCCCAGGGCAGCAGGGACAAAGGCTCAGCACCAGCGCGTGATAACGGGGTGCTAATGGGCAGGCGGGGCTGCGGCTGAGCTCGCTGGGGCGAGGGGAACTGGACCCGGCTCCTCTGCTCTGCATCTCCCATGACCCCGCTGGAGACGGGAGCGTTGAGGTCCCCAGTTCTGCCCGTACCCTGCCCTTATCGCTGCCCCCCCAGCAGCTCCTGCCCAGCAACAAGCGGCTATGGGGGAGTCATTTCCCCATTCCATAAGTGACTAACGACATTAGGCTAATTAATAAGCAATGGAACTGTAAACAATTGTGTCAAAGGGAATTTCATTATTGGCAATATAATATGATTGTGATTAATACAATTAGATTCTTTAATTGCATTAGTAAAACCCCAAAACTCGGTCCAGGTCACTAATCTGATTGCAGTTTCCAGCAAAATGAGCTCCAGCCCTTCCCACCCCCTGCAAGGATGGGCCCAAAGCAGGACCTGTGCTGCAGGACAAGGACCTTGGTCACTGCTGCCCAGCACAGGTCATTGCAGATGGTGGCACCCACTGAGCATCTCCCTGGTTCTGGGAGCAGGCACAAGGAGCGTGCATGGAGCATGGCAGTCCAACAGGCACCTGGCAAGACCCCCATCACCCCATTTAAACTGGTTCCCTGGACCACACCGTCCCCATCACACATCCCACCACTGTCGGGGGGAGCGGTGCCACCTCTGGGGCAGGAGGAGATGCCCCTGTTGTGCTCACACCACCCTCTGCAGAGCAAAACCTCCCATAGGTCTGGATGTCGATATAAGGGAGGTTTCTAAAGCACATCCTGGTGCTGGTTGTTCCTGAAGCATCTGAGGTTGCCCATCCCATCCCAGCCCTGTGCACAGCTACAGCAGGAGCAGCTCAGCTGGCTGGGCAGCACTTCCAATTACTGATGATGAAAATCTAATTATTGACTTTAATGGGAGCTGAATCCAGCCTGAAGAATCCAGGAACAATTACTCTGGGTTCCCATTATATTAAACAGGAGCGACAGAACCGCTCCCTCCCTTGTCACACGGAGACCAGGGCTCAATAAAAGCTGAATACAAACTTCACCCATTGCGTTTTGGTTTCTTCTCACCGCATGAAACAAGGGGATGATGCTCAGCAGAGCTGGGCCTGGACAGGGTGCTGGGAGCACATGCACGGGGCAGCCCCAGGGATACGGTTCCTCCTCCCTGGCTGTTCTGCACTGGTGTTGTACTTGAAGCGATACAAAAGTGGAGCTCAATAAGAAGCCATCTGTGCCTCGTGCAAGTTTGCCTCAGCAGCAAGTCCAGGTGCAGAAGTGAGGACTTGCTGGGGTGAGGCGAGCTCCTAAGCACGGTTTTGGGGTGGAAAATCTCCCAGTGAATGGCAATTCCACCCGTGTCCACGCAGGAACACAAGCGCCTGTGCAGCTCGAGGGTCCCCTTCCACGGTTTGCAGGGACTGGGCCATGGTTCTTGGTGAGAATGGAGGCGATTCTGGAGAGATGCATTCCCCACCCACCAGACCACGATGGCTCTTGGCGAGCTGCAGCGCTCGGCCTTGCAGAGCAGCGTTTAGGATCTATTCTAAAATTCATCTTTTCTACCACACAGAACATAACTGCTCCTTGGGAGCCAATTTTGTGATGAGCACAGAGGTTTCTGTTTCTCCAAGACACATTTATTTAGAGGCCGTTTGAAACCTGGGTCCCCCCAGCACAGAGAGGTTCTTGGTACAGAGAAGGGCTTTGGACAAGGGCCTGTAGGGACAGGATGAGGGGAATGGCTTTAACCTGTCAGAGGGGAGACTGAGATGAGCTCTTAGGCAGAAGCTCTTCCCTGTGAGGGTGCTGAGATGTGTTATCCCTGAGCCCTGCCAGCATCACCTCCCGTTTCCTACCCCAAGTGCTGCCCTTTGGGGACAGGACACCGGGTGAAGCACTGCTGCTGGTGCTCCAGCCCCTCTCAGCTGCTCACACACCACGTTAAACACCAACTCTTTCATGTCTGCCTCGTGTGATTCAGACTTGCCCAAGCACTCATCCCCTTTGCTGGTCTAATCACAGCTCCCGCTTCCCCTCTGGCACAGGGAGGTATTTGAAGCTGTGCTGGGCTTTCTCCCCACGTTCACATTAGAGTTTATTAAATTCTCATTCCAAACTTAACATATGAGGTTCCCAATCCCATTACAGCCCATTAGCCAGAGCTCCCTGTACACAGCCCGGGTAGGCTGCAAGCTCCAGGGCTGGAGTGTGTGAGACCCGGCATTGCTTTGGTTCCTGAGCTAGTGTGGAGGTTGGGGCAGCCCTGCAGCAATCCATGGATTGCAGAGCAGGGACAATAGGAGCTCCCCATTTGGGATGTGCTGCTCCCAGCATCATACATGGTGCTGGTATCAGCGCCGGTGTCTCCGTGTTACCCTCTGAGCCTGCAGCGTGCTCAGGAGCATGGGTGTGAAGCAGGCAGGTAGCGAGCAAAATGAGATGCCCTGCTTCAAACCAAACACAGAAATCACCTTTGGGGCCAACATTTTCCTTTGTTTCTAGCCAAAAAGCAGATTCATGGGTTAATAAACATCTACAGCTCCCCTCTGAAAAAATACACTCAGGTAGACAGGAATTATTCATTCAAATTAACTATAAATTAAGATCAGCCTAATTTACGTCCATTAAAATGGAAAAGCATATTATCCCCCATTCAAAGGAATTTGTATTTGATGCAAATAGAACAAATCCAGAAAGTTTAGAAATGTCCTGATTGTTCATTTGCATCGCTAACCGCTGCAGAATGGGCCTGTGATTTAAAAAGGGGAGAACAGAAGGAACAATAATTAGTTATGTAAATAATGTGGCATTCTTGTTTATAATTAGTTCAAGAATAAAATAAAAGGCAGGCGTGTCACAGGACTCATTTCCATATGCAAATGAACAATCAGAATTATAAACGGTAATAATGCAGTTGGGGAGAATGTGGCATTTTTAATTTATTAGCCAGGCGCAAACCGGAGCTGATTCCAGTTGACGTTGGGGGATTTCAGAGGCACCTCCAGGATGGGAAAACCATGCAAATAAAGAGGAAAAGGAGAGCTGGGGGAAGGCATGGCTGGTATCCACCTGCCAGAGTCCTGGAGGGAGAAGGATGCAGAACTCGCTGCATGGTGCTCCCATGGATGCTTCCATGTGGGATTTGCTCCTGGGAGGGTCTCCCTCAACCCAAACACTGGAGGGATGCAGGGATGTACGATTCTCTGCCCACTGCACCTTGGTAAAAGACCCGATTTGCACCATTCCTGCCACTCCCCACCTCAGCCCCTGCACTGAATTTTTACTCTGTGGATCGGCGAGAGCAGCTTCTTGTGGGGACAGGGGCTTGAAACATCTCCTCTTTCCACTCCGCAGTGCTCAAGGCCAGGGATGTGACTGTGAGCCCCAGGTTTCCCCCTTGCAGGTTCTCAGTGTCTCCACTGAGGACACAGCAGGAACTGCCGCACTGTGCTTGTGACCCCTCTGTGCATCCCTAGGAGCAGCTCAAGCCAGGGGATCCTTCAGGACAAGCAGAGCTCTAGGAATGTCAGGGATTATTTGGTGTGAACTATTAATGATGGCTCATCCTGCTTCCGAGAGTGGAACAGGAGTCAGGGGAGGACAGGGCAGCTCAGCGGCAGCAGTACTCAGACCTCTCTCTTACAATGCACCTTCCACAGCAGCCCCACACCGGAGCTGAAGGCCCTCAGTGGAATAGGGCTTATACTAGAAGCAAGTACAATCTGCTTCCTGACCACTCCTCAGGCAGTGCTGCTGCAGCACTGGGACACGCACACCTCCACAGCCAGGCCTGCAGCACACCATGGAAACAAATCACAGCATCATAGAATGCTTTGGGTTGAAGGGACCTTAAAGCTCCTCCAGCTCCAACCCCTGCCATGGGCAGGGACCCCTTCCGCTAGAGCAGCTTGCTCCAAGCCCCTGTGTCCAACCTGGCCTTGAGCACTGCCAGGGATGGGGCAGCCACAGCTTCTCTGGGCACCCTGTGCCAGCGCCTCAGCACCCTCACAAGGTAGAAATACAAGTGCTCCAGGTGAACAAGGGCTTTTGCTAAGCCTCAACCCCAGGTTTCTTGAATGGATTCTCAGAGGAAGCACATCCAGACCCTGTGATCCCGAGCATCCTCCTCCACAGGGATGCCAGCAGCACCAGCTCTCCCCGGGAGGCACCAAATGCCTGCCCAAAGGCAATGTGCTATAAAACCCTTGCAGAAGGATCTGAAATCCCACCCCTGAGCCTCGCAAACTGAGTTCCTGGAACGCAGCCTCTACAACTGTTTACTCACATCACTCAGGCCCGTGGTTGCCAAACCACTGCTTGAACCTTTCTGTCAATCCGACACTTTTAGGGTAATTTAACTTAATAATACCTTTGTCTGCACAAGCATTTGTATCTGAAGGGTTATTACCATAGGAGTTATTTTAGGTTGGTTAATGGTATGTAGTAGACTCTAAATTGACAGAGCAGCTATGCCGGCTGCTGTTCCAAGTGTTTACCTTTCAAATCTTTCCCTCACTTTACAAAAGTTACTGCCCCTACCTGAAAGTGCCGTCATAAATGATCGGCCATTTCCCCCCAGGTTCTCATGCATCCTTAATTCTTTGTTTAGAAGGCAAACATCAAACTGTCCAGGCTTTAATTGTTATCCCTTTGAGCAGAGGCTGGAATGGGCACTGCTGCTGTCCGAGATCTCTGACTTCTTGGAGCTGATATTTAGCTCATCAGTTTGGGGGGGCACAAGAAAAGGGGGGCAGGAAAGAAGTCTGATGGAGAGAAGAAGGAAACATTGGAATGGAAATTCAGGACTTGGCCAAGGCAGTGGCTCCGGGTCTCCCCCTGTGCTCAGCAACAGGGGCTAAGGGAAACCTGTGACTGCGGAGCACAGGGAGCTGAAATGCAGCAGCCATCACCTAGGGTGGCTGCTGGCCCCACTGTGCCTGGTGCAGGAGAGAGGGAGAAACAGGAGTTCCTGCGAGCATCCTCATCCCTGCGAGCTGCTGCCCTGCTGCTGACAGCCAAGGCTGGGGGGCTGCAGTGGCTGGCACTGCTGCATGGGGCTTGGCACCCCTGCACAGTGGCTGGCACCCTTGCATACCGGTTGGGATCCCTGTGTGGCGTCTGGCACCCCTGCATAGTGGCTGGCACCTCGCAGGCCTCCTGCAGCAGCCACAGGATTGGGAGGCTTGGCTGCCCCTGCCACACTCTGCATCCCATTCCTCTTCCTTTGGGAACTGCAGCTCAGCGCTGTTTGTTCCAGAGCCCTGTGCCCAGCACAAAGCTCCTGCCTTTCCCTGCCCCAGTGTGGTTTTGGAGCAAGAGGCACGTTGATGGCAATGGGGATGGCAGTGGGGCTGTCCCTGTGCCAGGGCTGGCACCATCCCAGTGCTGCCACCCCAGAGCCTCAGCCAGGTCCCCTCTGTGGCCGGGACCCTGCAGGCCCGGTGACCTTGAGGTGGCTTTGCTCCTTGGCTCAGCTGCAGCCGGAAGATTAAATTCCACTCCTGTCCTGGGAATTTGATGATAAAAAGTCCTTTCTAGACAGAATCCAGATAATGAACAGCTCCCAGCTCGCAGGGAAGAGCGAGCGCGGAGTTATTGCTGCATTACAAAATCTCCAAAGTCAACTAAATTCACCACAGCAGCCAGAGAGCCAGAGTTCTTCATTATAGAGAGGTAATTAACCAGTATAGATAAGGTGATGCTGATTGCCAGCTGGGCAGAGCTGGGGCTGGGCACAGGGTGTGTTAACAGCATCACAGGGTAATGAAGGCAAGTGAAGGATGTGGAGACCCCAGCCAGGTGTCCCATTCACACATTCATCCGCAGCCATCAAGGGTCCCATCCACACAAGGATGCAGCAGCTCAGGACCAAAACCTAGGACGTGGTCCCTTGCCTTGTGCCACTGGGACCTCACAGCCAGGAGCGCATTGCACAGCTCAGGGCAGGCAGGTTCCACAGGCACCACGGGGCTGAGCCTGCCTTAGGGATAAATGCTAGGCTTTAATTACCCAGGACAAGAGAAAGGACAAGATACAATAAACAAAGCTGTGGCATCTCTGGCATTAGTCACAGGGAAGAGGAACATAGATCTGGGCAGGATTCGGGCTATTTGCTAATTCAAAATGCCTCTGACTGCTGCAGGCAGTGTTAATTCACAGGCAGCGCAGTCCCTCTGGATGGTGTTTAGGGCAAGGAAGGATTTACACCCCATAGCAAGTTTTCTTTACTCAAAGGCTGCAGTTAATCAGATTTTTTACTGAAGAGTTTGTTGAATAAACCCAGAATTGGGTCTCTGGTGGGAATTTGTCTTCCCTCTCCTTGCTTTCAACTAGCTAAGGCCGTAGCATCCCTCCTGCAGACACAGCTTGCACTGACTGTCTTTTCTCCTCCCAGGCTGTCACACAGCCCAAGCTCTGTTGCTGTCATGTCACCGTGGTCACTCCTGAGCTCCGAGTCACACTGTTTGGACCAGGTCAGTAGATTCTGTGCTCTCTGGCTGGTCCGAGGGGGCTGTATGCAGCCAGCATCCTCATGCTCGCCCTCATGGATTGTTTTCTGGGAGATGGGGGCGATGTAGGACGATGCCTGGTGTTCCCGTTGCCTTCCCTCGCCTCGCTGTGAAGCTGTTTAGGGCTGGCAGCCGCTTCCAGCACAAAGATGCTTTCTGACCTCCACAAACACCACCACCAAACCAGCGCAGGGGGCGAGCGGAGCCGCAGCAGCCGCGGGGGGTTCACCCATCACCGCCGCTGCAGCACGACGGCTCTGACAGCGCCGAATAGGAGCAGAAGCAGCAACTTCTCGCTGCAGATCCCGCCTGACACCTCTGCCCTGCGAGCAGCACGGACCCGCACGCAGGTACAGCCGGTTCGGCCGCTGGTGCTCCCCTGGCACTGGGGATGGGAGGAGACAGGCGCTGCGGCCGGCGGCTGCGCTGCCTCCCCCTGACCCCAGCCCTGAGCGCTATTGCCCCGCATCTGCAGCTAAATAAACCAAGTAAATCATCCTGGCAGATAGATAATTAAATAATTATCAGCCACTTAATAACAAGGAGTGGGTGTTCAGAATTAGCATATTAGACAGTGTCTTTAAGGGCTAATTGTTGCATTACATCAGAGTTACTCATTCATTATTCTTGTCATTTCGGGTGATAATTTGCACTTTAGGAGACAGAGACAATTTTAGCAGGCAATTAGAGACATGTCAGGCTTGGCCTAGTGAGTTACTGTCACAATTATTGCATTTTTTCCGGTGTCCTCATTTGCAGGAGTGTATTTAAGGGCAGTTTGGTAATTTCATGGTTAGGCAAAACAGGCGCCGGCACCGGGAGAGGTGTTTGGGGTGGCACCCAACCGGATGCACGGGGGGTTCTGCACTGGGAATGGAAACGCTCATCAACGCCCTCACTTGGGGTCCTCCACAGCCTTTGCACACCCAGGCACGCACAGCACCCTCTGCCACAGTTTGTGTTTGAGCTGTTTCCCCTCCTTTGCCCCACACTACGATGGACACAGGCATCCCGCACACATGAGCTGTTAATGGATCTGTTGGGGCACAGGCTCTCCCATGAAAATTAACAAGATAATTAATTTCAGGAATGTGCTCTTGGAAGCTCACTGCCCATTGCCAGCTTTCACCTTCCACTGGAGCTCTGTGAGACAGTCACAGTCACACAAACGGGCTGCAGGAGGGACCCATTATCCCATAGCGCCTTGAGCTGCAGAGGACCCACCTCTACAGGGTGATGATGCTCTGGGTGCAAGAGGCAGGATGCCCACCCATGGGTGCTGTTCTAGCATCCCCATGGGACAGTGTTTGCCTGTGGCACTCAAAGGGGTGGCTGCAGGTGCAGGTGCTGCAGGAGCAGGGACACTTACAGCAAACTCCCAGGAGAAGGATATTCCCATTGCAGGCAGCACATCTGCGTCTCAGCCGGATGCAAACTGAGGAGCTGCTCTATCAGACCTCCTGACCACAGTGATGTGCCCCAGGATGCTATAGCCCCACCGAGCTGCAGAGTTATGTCAAGGCTTAAATATATCTTAAACTACAGTTGAAGGGGAAAACTAGATCTGCAGCAGATGCACCTTGGGATACATGCATTATAAGGGTATATACAGTCAAATACAGTTAATTAAGCTAAACCCACAGTAAATCTGCCTGACCCATATTAACACTATAGTCAAAATTGGGGAAAATATAGTATTTTCTACAATAAATCCTGCTCAGCTGCAGATTTATGCTGGCATCTGCATAGTTACCATAGTTTTACAATAATCATTGATCAATCAAAGTTTTATGACAAAACTATAATTTTACTGTGTTTCTTTCTTAGTTTCCTACTTTGCTTAATTCCCAGAATGCAATACAGTAAATCTTTTGATCTGAGATATTAAGTAGATAATAAGAATGCCATGTAAGATTTGATTATATTTTAAACTGTCCTTACAAATGATTTATAATTAGGACCAAATCTAAGACAAAACATTAAAGTCAAAGCCCTCCATAAATTACTGGAGTTTGCTTATGCCTGTAGTAATTTATTAGGGTTTTACTACAGTATTTTCTCTAGTGATATCCAAAGCTTTATATGTCATAAATGGAAAATATGAGTTGGTAAAACATACAGAAAACAGGAATGATCCCCAGTGACCCGAGATGACAAACTCAGGCTCTGGTAGAATGTCAGAATCATTTTGCAGTGGAAATATAATGGTACCAATAATACAATTGTGCCAGACCAAAATGCATCTTTCTTCTCTAAAATTAAATCTTTATTTCTATGGGTTTCTAAGTTATCCCGTTTACAGCTGGAATATGGCCATGGAATATTACCTGTGGCTGGGCTGGCTGAGGGAAAGGCTCTGTTTGTGCTTCCTGGTATCACACTGACAGCTCAGCTGCGCCTTGGGTGGGAGGAGGGACTGCAGCACTGGGCTTTGCTATGCCAGGGTTTGCTATCTAGGGCTTTGTTACACCAGGGTTTGCTACACAAGCACAGCATCCAATGGCAGGAAAAAGGAAAGGAAAAGGGAAAACATCCTAACGGTTGCAGAAAAGAAGTCAAATGCAAGTGATTGCAAAGGCTGCGTTTCAATGACCATCCCATCTCAAAGTGCCTCCTGCATCCCCTCTGTTCCACCGAACCCATGGCTTGCGTTGCAGCAGCGGGAGAGTTTCTCTCTTACACTGTCGTAGGTGTGCTGTGTGTTGTGACTTCACCCATGGGACTGACTCACTGTGATCAGTGTGAAGTGTTTCAACATCCCTGGGCTGAAGCAGAAAACTCCTGCGGGTTTCAAGGTTCAATACTGCACACTGGTATAGCTTTGATCGTTTCTACAATGTATTTCCAAGAGATAAAGGATCTCATCTGACAAAACCTTGTAATGAGTCATGACTGGAAGCTTTAGTCTTCCTTTTTTTCATCACATCATCTATCATTACTTGTCCAGTCTTCAATCAATTCTGCCCAGACTTAGAGTTTCCCATTCTGTCCTCACCTTCTTGTCCCTTAACACCAGGGATTGTTTTCCATGTGCACATGTGATAACACTCACTGGGACCACAGCTGCTGAGTCCAGCCCTGAGAACAGGGAGGAAGGAACAGCAGCCACCTCTGAACCTCAACACTACATATGGGGTGAGCAGGGGTGGGCGCTGCACCACAGCCCCCATGGCACCCACATTACCTGGGGTACCTGCAGCACTGGCGGCAGATCCAGCCTTGCCCATCATTACAATTATATTACACCTACTGCAAACTGTTAAAGACCTTCTCCTTTATCTGCGGGGTTGTCTCATCCCCTTACACAAGCAGGAACTGAAGTCACTTCCCCAAACAGACACCCTGAGTGGGAAATCTCAGCGGGGGTGAGCACCCCCAAGATGCTTATTTGGGATCTGGCAGCCAAACCCACCACAACCATGGCCAAAACCCCTGCCAAGCACGGATGGAAACTCCTGCATCCCTGGTCCCTGCATCCCCGGTCCCTGCATCCCCATCCCACTGTGACCAGTCCTGTCCTTGCAGCACCCACTGCCCTTGGAGCTGGGCTCCTTGGTGGCCATGCTCTGTGTGGCAGCTGTCTGCTGGTCCTTCTCCTTTCACAGGGGGGAGAGGAGAGCGGAGCCCACTGCAATAGAGACATATGCAGATCACACCATTAAATTTTTATGTGAATTCAAAAAACTCCGTGTTGACTTCATGACGCAAATAGGTATGAAAATTCTGGTGAGCACGCTCATTGTTACCGAAATCAAATGGCTGAACAGCCACTAATGAGGCAGACAAGAAGCTTCACTCATCCTCTGAGGATTTGAAGGCAAGAAGAGAAGAAGGAGAGCATTACATTATTCATGCTGCCTTGTTTGAGTTTCAAATCATAGGAAGTCACAGCAAAGCCGGAGTTGGGATCTGCTGGACTCACCCTGCTTAGGGAAGGGGGGGCTGTAAATGTCCTGTCCCCTAATTGACAACCACTGACTGCCAATGTGGGTCTTGTGTGGCTGAAACAAGAGGGGGTCCCCAGAACCCTGTGACATGCCTGCAGATGCGCCAGGATGGGGGAGATGCACCAGCAGCACCCACCACGGTCACTGCTGGCTGTGACATGGCACCCAGCCCTCTCCCTGCATGCACCTTGTCCTGCAGCGGCAGGAGCGGGTGTGCTGTTAGGAACTGTCGGAACCACTTCATATTCTGCAGGTGCAGAGTCCTTTAGAGGGCAAGGAGAAAGGAGAAAACAGCCGGGCTCGGTGATCTTAAAGGTCTTTTCCAAGCCAAACGATTCTGTGATTCAAACTGCTCTAAGGAGACGAGTGGGCAAGTGTTCTGTAAAGCAGGGATGAAGCTTATGGGGCAACTGTTGCCCAGGCTCTCACCATGAACCACCGGATTCCCGGAGTACTTCTGCATTTTGCAATTATTCCTTATCCATAAAAATCCCTTCTCCCTCCTGCCAGTGTTATCTTAGTAAACTTTATGGGTGCTCATGAGGTTAATGCAGAGCCATCAATCTGCAGTGGGGCGCGGGAGGGAGAGGGGAGGAAGCGCCCGTAAATCTGCTGGAATCACTCCAGTTTGTTTATTTAATGCAATACTGTTTCATGGGAAGGCAGCAGGATCCTGAGGGGTATGAGGGGGTGGAAGGGGCTGTGCTCCCCCAGCCCATCACCCAGCCTGCCCTCAGCATGGCCAACACGGGGTTAACACCCCCCCCACACACACACACTCTCCATGTCACGGTGTATTTGCTTGGATTTTAACATTGGAATCTGAAATCCACAGCTACAAGGAAACATTTATTTTCTTGCCCTTCAATGATCAAACAAGTGGCGCCGAGGCACAAGGAAGCGGAGTTTCCATTAGCAGAACTGGCTTTTTTTTTTGCTGTAAAATATCAAATATTTTGACATTTCCATCAGCCTTTCCTTTGTATCAAAGCTTTAATGGCAGAATAATCTCCAGGCTTTTAGACTTCACAGGTTTTCAGATTTCTGAGCACTCCCTACTTTATAAGGGGACACTTCTGAAGGTACACGTTATCCCTCTCTGAGACCAAAGGAAAGGGAATAAAAACAAGAGCCTTGTGCAGACTCCAGGGGAAAGCTGAGGCTGCAGGGCTGGAGCAATTCCTCCTCCCCACTGCTTTAATCAATAAATACCTGCAGCCATGGCGATTTTGGGAGGAAGCTGCTCCCTGCGAGTGAAGGAGGTGGCCAGGGGGCTCGCCCCATGCGTGGTGCCATGGCCTCAAAGCCACCCAGGCCATTTCCAGTCAGGGGACCCCGTGGCTGGAATGTAGCAGCTTTTACAGGGGCCTTTAGGGACAGGACAAGGGGAACGGCTTTAATGCCACCAGACCGGTTCCCACCGGTGGCAACACCAGAGCAAACTGCAAGGCCCCTCCAGGCAGGGTTTTCTGGTCCCATGTAAAAGCCTTTCCAGAGCCAAATCGCTTTGATGTTCCTGTTTATCTCACTTTGATAACAATCTGCTTAATGTTTTGTGTCAAAGTCATTACAGTGCAATTAGGGTGGGTTGTTTTAATAACAGGTATTTGGTTGCTGTGGGGTTAGCAGTGCTGCTGGGGAACGCTGGCTCCGCTGGCACCACGTGTCCCAGCGTTGCTCTCTTTCCCGTGTGTTTTCCTGCCCTCCCTGGCTGCTCTGCTGCCTTCCTCCCCTCAGCATCTTCTCCCTCCCAGCCCTCCACCCCTGCCTGTTCTTTGACCATCTGGACTCTTTCTCCTGCCTCCTCGTGACCGTGTTCAGTTTTTCCCTTTTCTATTTGTTTCCTCCAGACATCAATTTTTCATGCTGGATAGCCAAGGATCATTAATTAATGATTCATGGAAATCCTGTGGCTATAATGCATAATTAGAGGCTGGTTCATAACCTGTTGTGGAGGCGGTTATCAGTAATTTCAGGATAATTAAGAGATGGTTTTTAGCACCTTTCAAAGGCCCATGCAGAATCAAGTAGTTGGGCTTATTTCCCTTTAAAACCCAGCGACACACCTTAGTGGCCAAGTAGCAGCATTTCCTTTGTGGAAAATCCCATTCCCCATTTTGCAAGGGCCTGTAGGGACAGGACAAGGGGAAATGGCCCTGGTACAGGTTGTCCCATCCCTGGCAGTGCTCAAGGCCAGGTTGGATGGGGCTTGGAGCACCCTACTCTAGTAGAAGGTGTCCCTGCCTATGGCAGGGATTGGAAGCGGATGAGGTTTATGGTCCCTTCCAGCCCCAACCATGGGCATCCCAGGATGGAATTGGCCCATGGCAGCTTGGCTTGGGATATGGCTTCAGCATCTCACTGCCAGGCTGGTGTATTTTTCAACGTGGGAGTGATGACGAACAGCATTGATGTGCTGGTTACGCTGAAGAGAATGTACCCTGCCCTGAGCTTTGTTGTTTAGAAACCTGCAGATCTCAGTGAGCGGCTCCTGGGTTGTTTTCAAGGGGAAACCATCGGATTCCCTTTTACATCAGGAGTGATGAGCGGGTCCAAGGAAACTCAAACAACTTGTTGGAGGCTTTGCAAAGGAATCCTCCTCTGCTCCACACTGCACAGTGCCGGGGCCAGCACGTCCCCCTGCTCCCTGCTTCCCATCAAGGGACCGGCAGGGTCCCCTCACCTCACCATCGGGGGGTGTCCATCCCGAGCATCCCACAGCAAACCATACACAGTATTGTATTGTACACGATGCCATTTTGAAGCTTTCTAAATGTGATACTTGGATAATTATAGAGAGATTAAACAACGACAGCTCTCAGCAGGGGGGAATTACGGGTAAGAAAGATCCTGACAAGGAAATGACAACCAAGAGTGGCCCAAAGAGAGTTATTCAAGATTAATAACTTTGTTATTGGAGGCATTTCTTCTGTGTGTAAGGGCACACACAAATACACTCGGAAGCTTCCAGATGGCCACGCCAAGAGCTGAATTCATCACGCCGTGACTTGTTTTGTCAGCGTGTTCCACGGGCAGCAAACCACTGTGGGGGCTCCCTGTGTGAGTGGGGCTGGGGGAGCCCCAGATTCACCCATAAAGGAGGGAGGCGACTCCATCACCCTGCAGGCACATGGGAGGGAAACGGTGCTGACAGCACTGGAGTGATGCTTGTCAAGGGCACATGGTCCAGGGCTGCTGCCCTGCATCCAGATACCTCTGGATCCGGCCCTCTCTCCCCAGGGATTTCCACTTTCCCCCACTCACAGTGACTGATTCCAGAGGGCTCTCAAGGGCAGGCAGCAGCAGCAGCAAAGGCTGCTCTGGAAGCATGAGCCGGGAAAGCTGATGTAGTAAACGATGGTCCAGGGCACCCCCAACATCATCGGCGCAGACCCCGAGTGCTGACAAAGACAGCCCCAGCACCAAACCCTCCCTGTTCTCCTGTACTGCAGCACCAGAACCACTCTCCTCACACCTTCCCTCACATTTTTTTCCTCTCTTTCCTTTTCCCTCCTTTTTTCCTGTTTTACTACCACAGGGCGTTGAAGCCAGTCCTCCTATTAGGGGCGAGACATCCTCAAAGCCTTAATGATAGATTAAATACCAAATACCTTAACATTTGAAAAATGACATTTATTATACAGAGTTGTAAATAGAGGGAAAAAATGACAATAGAACACAGTGTAGATCTTACATAAACTGCACCAGCTCTGTGTAATGACTATGATAATGTCAGTGCTAACAAGCACATAATTGGCATCACTGAGATAATTTTTGGCACCTTATGCAGAGGGGAAACTGTTCTGCATAATTATTTTACCTAGGAATATTCTTCATTTAACAGGTCTATTTGCATAACAGTTGGAACTTTTGAAGCTATAAAGGGTGTTTAATACATTGATTTGTTTTAGCCACAAAACAATTGCTTATTCATGAGAAATGGCACCTGAGGACTTTAATAATGGAGCTGCAGTGACCCAGTTGGAAACCACAGGCTTTGATTGGATTTAGAGGTCCAGGCGGAGGCAGGATTAGCAGACCACTCACAAACACCTAACAAGCTTTTATAGACCTTATAAAACTGAGTCATTCTCTGCAGTAAAACTTTATTCCTTCAGGTTTTACCGAGTTGATCACTTCAGCATTTCAGGGCTGGTGGCAGGCACCTGCCTGGTGGCTGCATGGCCCTAACACACCCAGAACGGTGGCAAATGGGTCCTCAACTCTCCATATGAGACCTGCAGCCAAGGAGATGCTCCTCAGGTTGGCTCTTCAAGCCCAGCAGCTGCAAATTGTGCCGGTGACAGCAGGGGTTGTGATGAAGAGGATGTGTGGGGTGATGCACGCACGCCGTGCTGATGCAGGGATGGGAATCGGATCAGCGTGTACCAGGTCAGCAGTATCAGAGCGCTGGAGTGGAGGGATGAGAGCATTTTTCAGCCCAAGCACTGTCTTGACAGGTCAGGCTGATGAGCTCTCGGTGTCCAGGCAATGGCCCTGCAAACACGCGCCAAGCCGTCTGGAAACATAAAAGATGCTGGACGCCAGCCTTGGACTTCCTTCACAAGCAGATACCTGGCCAAGGTCCAGTGCTTGGGGGGGCTTTCTCTCTATGGCTCCAGGCAACCCACATTCATCTTTCTTTGTCACCCTGACTCAAGGGAAGCTCACACCACCCTTGCCAGGTCCCACATTATATATCAGAGTGATGTGCTTATCCCTTCCCAAGTACAACTCCAAAGCAGGGAATGAACTTTAGCTTCGGCTGGGTGTTCCATCCCAAGACTCGGTGTGCTCATCTGCCCAGCTGCCACCAGCATGATCCAGAGCAGTTCCAGGGCTCGAAGGCTGTGTTGGAAAAGTTCAGATTCCCCACAGGTTACACTTTGACACTTACTTGGCTTCTCCATCGCTGTTTCTGAATCTGCTGGCAAACAATTCCTGTAGCGAGGAAAGCACCAGATACTCTCTGACAAACACTTTACATCCAGCAAAGCACTCTTGACACTTGGAGAGAAGGGACTGTCACTTGAGAAGCTGCAATTGCCTGGAGTTTCCTTGCAGACACTCAACAGCTCCCACGGCCACGCTCCTCTCAGCCCTGCACCTCGTGCAGCCACTGCTCACAAAGAAAACCCTCAGGGAATATGATTGTGAGCAAGAACTTTGCCAGAAACGAGCAAGTCGATAACGGGAACCTTTTAAACTCCGCTTTTATGGAAACCACATCCAGTCTTTTAGATCCCACATCAAGAAGGCCAGAAAGTACTGTTAGTAAATCACTACCGCAGCTTTGATTCTGCAAGGCCTCACGTATCCCTCAAGTTTCAACCTGTGAGAGCTTCTATTGACTACCAAATTAATCATGTGCTTAAGTACCTCGCTGAACAAGAGCCCTAGACATGACTTGCCAACAGTGTGACCACAAAGCAGCTCCACACTTCACCAGAGCAGACCCAGGCTTGTGTGCAGTGTCAGACTCAGGAGCTGGAAACCAAAGCCCCATTCCCAAGGTCTCACCCTGAGCCGCTGCTTGCACGGGATCTCTTCACCCAATGACGGTGGAGGCGTGGGAGCTTCAGACCCCAGCTCGCACCCCTCGGGGATGCTCTGAGCTTTGCTCCCTGTGGCTCTGAGATTGCTGCTCCACTGGATTCCTGTTGGCTTCTCTGCTACCTGACCAGCAAACCGTGCCCGAGCTGAGCAGCAGGATGCTCAGTGCGCTGCCAGTGCTGTGCAGCATGCGTCTCAGCCACATTGGAGCCTGCTCCTCCTGCAGCAACACCCATTGTCAAAGGAGCCCTTCCAAGGCCAGCCAAAATATGTGTTAAATACGAGCAAGTGGCAGTGTTATCACCCCCCGGTAACTCATGCAGAGCTCTGACACCAGTTTTCCTGTGAAGAAGCTGGCTATGTAGCTCTGTTATTGATTATTGATCGTGCTTGTCCATGTGTGTCCATGGATGTGGGGGCATGTTTGCCTCTGCCCCTCTGCAGGCCTGGGACTTTCAGCTCAGCTAACTTTTTAAGGATTACAATCCATCTCTTCCCAAACAAGGCTGTTTGCTGTAGTGAAGAGAGGTCTGCAACGTGTTTGTGCATGAGATGTTTGACTTCTGACTGGGTTTTGATGAGGTCTCCCTAACCGCCCTTCTAGCGTATCTGCTGGAAGGAATAGCCTGTACCGAGGCAATGAACTTGGATCCAGTACATCACACACTCCATCTTCCAAGGCCACCTCACTGGCCTCTAACGCTCTGCAGAATGCTCTGCTCTCTGCTGTTTATGAACTTGATGTGCAAGCCTGCTGTTCTCTTGATGTGCCCCTCGCCCTGGCACATGGGCCCCACGAGCGTGCCAACAAACACCAACAGCTCTGCTCCATTCGCTGCATTACAAAGTCCTGAGCCTTAAATCATTGTCCTCATACCAGGAGAGAGGTGTTCAACCTTGCCAGGGATTCACAGGTGAGAGCTGGAGCTGCTGTGTTCCTCTCATTGAGGGAGCACAATTCCCGTGTCCCATTCACCCACCAGCTCGGCACTGCTGCTTTTATGGCTCCTCCGGGCCATCTGTCTCGGGATGGAGACCACATTCACTCCTCTCGGATATTTCCCCTTTCCAATTCCCAAGTCAGCTCTAGTTCAGTGGGCAGATTTATTGCTCCTCCTCCGTGCTCCCTGGCTCTGTGCCATGGCAGGGAAAATAGCAGCTCAGGCAACATTCTGAACACAGGGAAACGTGGTGCTGCGCTGATGGCCATCGGCATCCAGTGACCCAGCTCACAGATGTTGTCCCCCTAAGCCGCAGGGCACAGGATGGGGACCAGCACCCCAGCAATGGGCCTGTGAACCTGATGAGGAAGACGGTCCCCAGGTAGATGCAGTGCAGGCCCCTGGTTCCCATCCCCAGCTCCAGAGGGGCAGTAGGAATATCTCAGCACTGGAAGGATGGACCTGATGCAGGGAATGCAGGAAGTCCTGGGAGCTCCGGCTCGCTTGGGATGAGGAGGAGATGGTGAAGCTTGGCAAGATCCTGTGGGTTGGGGGAAGGCCAGCAGCTGGGTAAGGCGGTATGGGAACCGGCCTCACAACAGGCTCCATGAAGGGGAATCTCGGGTATGGCTGTTTCACTCGTTCAGCTGATGGAGCCCATCTTGATTCAAGATGCTGAGGACATTATTGATCTAAACAAGTTGTCAGTGAAGGAGAAGTTGTAATTGCTGCTGTAGTTGCATTGTAACACACCAGCCCCGAAGGGAAATTAAAGTTTGTAGCTAATAGGGTTGTACGATCCTTCAACCCTTGATGTATTGAATCTCGAACAGCCCATGGAATACTGATTTGAGGCACAGGATAATTTTTAACAGCAGCTGCACCTCCCGTTCCCTCCAATTCCATTCCCCTTCCAACCCTGTTAGGGGGGATGCTGCAGTGGCTCGCCATGCACCAGCAGCATCAGTCCATCGAGCCAGCATCCTCCTTCCTCAGTCCTTGGGTCTCCTGCTCCATCTCCCACATTTCCATGAGTATCTGATTCTTGCTCTGTGATGAAAACAAGCAGGAATGATGTCCAGGATAAGGCAGTATTGCTTGTTGGGGGGGGGGTGTGCACATGCACACTGTGAGAATTAGCCAGGACTGGCTCTCCTCTACATGGCTCCCTGCATGAGGGACCATTTCTTAGCTTTAAACTATAATAATTTTTCCAGTGCCTAGGGGAAGATAGGGTCAGCACACTGATAAACACGAGGCAATACAATCCCCATGTCTAACAGAAGTGTGCCCATGACTTGCCAGCAGCATCCCAAGGATTTTCCAGTGTACAGGGAAATGGGTACCTTTGGATGTAGGGATGGGAAAAGGGGGAATGGATTTAAACTTGTGGATGCAGCATGCATGAGTGTTCACGTGTTCCATATGCACCTATCCTGCACAGGAAGGAGCTCAGGCTGGGCCTCCTCTCCCTCAGCTGCCACTGCTTCTGCCACCTCCGTTCATAGAGCAGGAATTCTGCAGCAGGAGCATCGCTTTCCTGCATTCAGCTCACAGCGGGGGTGCAATCAAAGTCTCCTTGTCCCACCTGGATGTGGTTTCCTTAAAGAAGCAACTGCTGATGTCTCTGCCCGCTCCCCCATTAACCACCTGCAATTATAAAGCAGGAATCTGCCCAACACTCCGGCCCCAGAGGTCACTAACAGGGAAGTTAACAGTCCTCAGGCTTTTGCTGGGGGATGTTGGTGTGCGGATGGGCATTCCCGGCGTGTCCCGGAGCACAGGACAGAGCACATCCCGCTGCCCCCGTCACCTCCCTCTCCAGCAGCCGGCCCTGGAGCTGCATCTCCCCCGCCTCCACAAGACACTCGAATTCTGTGCTATGCAGGCACTCTCGCTAATTACTCCAGTTCATTAGTGCTGCAGGTTCCGCAACCGGCCCAGCCCACGAGGACTGCCCCTGCCCACCGGCACCGCACCGACACCACGGCGATGGGGACCACCCCATCATCACCACCTCCCCATCTCAGCAGAGGGGACCGCCGCTGCCCGGCGGGTCAGGGAGGCGCCCCGGCTCCTAAATCCCCGCTGAGGACAGCAGGCAATTTAGACCTGAGTGCAGCAACTAATTAAATCAATATGAGATAATGAACAGCAATTAGAGGTCCAGCTAGGCACATCTTCTCTTGTAAATACTGTTTCTCTCCCAACGGGAAGCTCTTTTTTAATAATCTGTTTGTGTTTCATTTCCAGGAGCTGTAATTCCCCAAAGAAGCAATTTGGGAAAGTGATTTGTTTGTCTGTATAATTGCCAAAGCACTTAGTTAGACTTGTTTGTTTTTCTTTGCTCCTGCTACTCCCAGAAAGAAACAATGCAGAGAGAGCCGGTGTCATTTCCACTTCGTTCTGATCTTTGTTACCCTCTGCCCTGTGCTCGGGAGCTGGCTCCTGTCTGGATGCGAGGTGTCACCTCGGACACCGTCCCCATCGCCGGGGCTAGGGGAGATGAGGACCACAGAGGCAAAGCCAGCCTGGCGCTGCGTGCGGGGCATCGGGATGTCGCCAGCACTGTTTAGCCCTGTGCTTCTGCAGAGCCTGACCCGCTGCATCCTCTTCATCCCCCCCTCACGGTGCAGGAGTTTGCCCACAGTCACTCCAGGGCTTTTTCTACCTCCTCCTGAGCTGTACAACCAGTTCAGCCTATCCCTCCCCTCCGACATTCCAGGGTCCCTGCTCACGGCAGATCTACACCCTCAGCTCACCACACAGGGCAGGAATGGGACAGAAGTGGCAGATGGGGTTGGGAATGATGGGTGCTCTCACTGGTACAGACATCACCCGGCAACAAGAGATGATGGGGTGATGGGTGTGAGCAAGTTTGAAATGGTCTCAGGAAGTGGAGGACTCCGGACGATTCCTGTGTTTCAGCTCCACCTCTGTGGGGTACATGTCCCGCAGCCTCATTCAGAATAGCACCCTCCTGGTTCTGCTGGGGGGGGGGGACACACGGTTTCCTGGGGCTCCCATCACTCCTGGTGACATTCCCCTGTGTTCAGGAAGCAGCAGCAGCCCCTGGAGCCTTTCACATCCCCTCTTGGTCCATAGGACCACTGGGAAGCAAACCCCACCCCAACTCTGTCCTGCATCTGTGCCCTGGGGTTTTGCACTGACCAGATGCTCTGGGACCAGCTTTTGGATGGGAGCAGCTCCTGCCACTTCCCCTGTGAGCACTTCACCACACTCAGCCACATTAAATCTCAATAACCTCTCAAATTAAACCATGCCCCTTGTTTATGAGCAGTTAAATGCTTCCCTGAGCCTGAGTTACTGCGGGACAGAGGACGCTCGGTGTACGATCCTGTAACCGGGTATCTGGTGCTTGTTTGGTTTGCAGCCAATTAGACATCGAACAGGTTATGGTCTGCCTGTGTTAAATACAGCTTCCACGCTTCCTGCAGGGATTAGCTGTTATTTAATTCAGCCACACCGCAGGCTCTGTGCTATGTCAGGCCATGGGGGCCCCGGCAGCCCCTGTGCTTGGTCCATCTGGGTCCCTATTGTGAGCGGGAGGATGAGAATGGTGCCTGGATGGGGAAGCACAGAAACCAATGGGCCAGGGCTGGGCAAGGAAAGACTGGGAGAGCCCCCCCATCCCATCAACACATCCCGCACTGCAGGAGGGGAACGTTCTGCATCCAGAATCCCAGCGCGTGTTTTCCTTCCCTATCTCCTGACTCCTCCAGGGCACATGTTCGTACTGTCTCTCTGTTTCACATCTCAAACCCTAGAGCTGCTCAGTGTTTTCCTTGCGGCTTTGAAAGGAGACAGGCATATTTTGACAAACTGAGATTATCTGAAATCATCTCGCTCAGAGTGAGCGGTTGCTGTATAGAACTTAATTATAAATTAATTAATTGCAGTAAATTTACAACCCAAGCTAGAGGGAGAAAGAGGTAGGAAAGATGATTTGAGAGTGAAGGCAGCGTGCCTGGAACATGCGAAGCCAAGATCAGAGTTGCTCTCCCAGCCTAAGCTCCCACTGCACTGGGGGCAGTGGCTATCACTGTCCGGGCAGTGTTTGTCCCCTGATCTGGCCTGGCAGAGGATCCCCAGGGTTTCCCATAGGTGCTGGACCCAGGGATGGCCACAGGGTGAAGATCCTCTGACACCACCCCCAGCATGGCACCACCATGCCCCAGCTTTAGCTACTGGTGAAGACGTTTATCAGCAAAAGTGCTTGGCAATGGAAATTGGGGAAGGGAGTAAAGACTTTAAATATTAAGGTAAGATGTAAAGTAAATCATTTCATTCTTTTAGATTCCTAGACACAGGATCAATAAAGGGAAAAGGACGCACTGACAAGTTCCTTTGCTTTGCAGCAGCCTCTCCCTGGCTCTGCCTGCTTCTGAATGACCACATTTTAAGGTTTTAAAATATCAAATTATGGTCTCTTTAAGTGCCTCCAGTTTCAGTTTTGGAGCCGGGAGCTGGCTGCCAGTGAGCCCTTCATCAGGAACAAAAGGTGCAAGTGATGGTTTTGCGTCTCCCATCCCCACCAGGCAGAGGTGGACAGTGCTCCAGCTCCGTTTCCCAGCACATGGCAGGATGGCCACACCGCTGTCCCTGCAGGCTTGCAAGGGGCTGTGAGCAGCCTGGCACAGAAGCCACAGAGCCAGGGCAGGCAGTGCCATGGCACATCCCTCCCCATGCGGGAGCCTTGGGGAGCAGCATCAGCAGCTCCAGCACCACCAGGAGCAGGGAACATCACGCACACCGCCATGGGCCACTGCAGCCACAGAGAGGGCTGCTTCCCTGCCTGTGCTCAGCAGACAGGGAATGAATCCCGATCAGTGCCTGCCACCCGTGTGCTTTAAAAGCAGTTGCTTTCCTGTCAAAACTTTGACGGTAGCTGTGTGGCAAAGACTTGTACTTCTGCTTACAAAACAGAGCTGGGATTTCTCCAGGGAGGCTGCGGATGCTGAATGTGTAAAGCTGCTTCACCAGCCTGAAAGAGGGCTCGTCACAAACATTTGCATTTCTGTTTTGCTGCTACAGCTCTAACAGAGCTTTACAGGGCAAAGGAAGGGCCCTTCTGTGTGCCCCCGGTGCTGCTTGTGGGTTGAGCCTCTGTCATGGGTGAAACCCAGGATTCCAAACCCTCTCCACACAGAGAAGCACTTAACCTCAGGGGAGGCCGAGCTGATCCGACACTCTCCTTCCATGCACAGAGCACTGCTCCTGCTGCCGTTCCCTCCAGCACCCACTGCTCCCCCTCGTGTGACCCCACACTTAGTTGTGTAAATCAAAGCCTCGAGTCCAATGCAAATTGGGAGATAAAGAATCAATACCAAGGGCAATAACCAAGAAATAAGAAGGAATTTACAGCCTGACGAGACAACAAAATAAAACCCAATGATGGACAAGGAGACCCCAGACCAAAATCTATCACTGACCAAGAGGTGCGTGCAAAGCACATAAACAGTGTGTGACGGTCGGGTCCATAGACTCTGAGGGTATAAACCCCCAGGGATTTTTTTGTTCTGGGTCCCTTTCTGGGGGCACCACAGCTGCTCCTGTTCACAGAACCACAGAACAGTTTGGGTTGGAAAGGACCTTAAGTCCAGTTCTAACCCCCCTGCCATGGGCAGGGACACCTCACACTAAACCATGCCACCCAAGGCTTCATCCAACCTGGCCTTGAACACTGCCAGGGATGGAGCATTCACAACCTCCCTGGGCAACCTGGGAGCGTTCCTGCACCACTCCACTGTTAACCTCTTTTCCTAAGAATCAGACATCTGAGACACTGCTGCGGAAGCCCAGGGCAAAGGCTTCCCTTCTCCAGGACCCCTGTGTGGGGATTTCCCTCTGCCCATCACATCCCAACCCTGCTCCATCACCGGAGAGAGGTGGGTGATGGGCTCCAGCCGTGAGGATAACGTGAGCACGGGAATCATTCAGAGGAACCAGCGAGTCCCTCCAACACCAGATGTTTTCCACCAAAGCGCTTTTCCATCCACATCAAAACATCCCGCAGGGACCTGCTCGTCTTGATGAATTTTTCAATGAGACAATCCCAGATCAGAACTGATCCGTTCCCACTTGCTCCACTCTCTTAAACATTTCAAAGCCAGCAGTGAGTTACGGTGTATTTCTTCTTTTCCTCCCGGTTTATTAGAACATTTTAGCAGCTGTCACCTCGTGGCACTGCAATGAGGTTGTTTCAGTGTTTATGAATTGGAACCTTTGCTCACAATTTCCATTCAGGGAAATACAGATTTCCAGCTCTGCAAACTCACTCCGGGGGCAGAGAATAAAGATTCCCAATGCGGAGCCCCCTCTTGGGAAGGTACCTTGCTTTCCAAAGAGGTTAAAGCAAACACGAAGCTGAAATGCTCCTGGTTCACCCCAAATGTCACCCCCCATTCACTGAACATTCATTTTGTATTGTGGGTCTCAGAGCTGAGGGTTTCCCTTTGCTGACTCCTGTCCCACCGTATACAACAAACCAGCCCTGAGAGGTAAACCCCTTCCCCTAACAGAGCCCAACTTTAATTCCTGGTCTCTATTCCTAAATACAAGGAGAAGAGAACCCTCTTTTCCGCAGAGCCCGTTCTGTCCCCAGCTCTTCCCCTCTTCCGGAGACAACGTCGGAGTTTTGCCAACTTTAAATGGTTGTTGTAATTATTTTCTGTTATTTCTAATAGAACATCACAAATGAGCTGTCACCGCTTCCAAAGGTTACTGCATGTGTAAAACACTGTCTGCCCGATTCAGGAGGGCGGTAGTTTATGCAATTATGAAGTAGCACATCAGGAAAAGCCAGCCTTTCCCTGGCGACTTGCATAATTCATCACTCATCCTGTTGTCATGGGCAGAACCTCTTGCAGACAACACAAATTAGGTTTGCATTCTCTTCCCTAATTAAAAGTTTCCAAGTTTAAAGGAGGAGAGTTTGTAAAACTGCTTAAGCCCTGAGAAGCTGAGGATGCAGCGCTAAAAACACAAACCCAAGAGACAGGAATAAACCCGTTTTCTGCTTCCTCTCTCCTGAGTGGGTGAGGCTGTGAGGAGCCTCAAGTGTGTGCATGGCCATGTGTGTCTGTGTGCTATATACATGTAGATGCTTATATGTGCATACGGGCACGGTTACCTGCACACGTGTGTATCTATATTTGTACATGTAGCTGCAGCTCAGAGGAATCAGGAGTTTCAAGTGCCTCAAACCCCTGCTGGAGGCTGGTGATGGAGCAGCCCTTGTCATGTAGCTCCAAACCAAACCCAGCTTCTCAATCCAGCACCAAATCTGGACCCAGCAACCAGCAGAGAGGACAAAACGAGGTGCCAAGGATGCTCTTCCCACCCTGGTACTGCAGGACATGGAGCAGCCGTGAGTGCCCTGGCATCCTGGGAAGGGGCTGCAGTGCTGGGATCTGGAGCATGGGGATGCTGGGTGGGTTCTGTGATTGCTGCTGATGATGAGGAGAAACCAGTGAGACAAAACCCAGCAGCAAATACAGGTTATAACCAGTGCTCAGAATGTCCTTTGTGAAAAACATCACCCATAAATCAGGCTGAAATCCTGCAATCCCAGGACACAGCAGCCACATTGCCCCAGTCACCCCCCTGCACCCTGCAGTGAGACATTGCGCCACTCCAGCCAGCCAAGGGTCTGCCCTCGGAGCCGTGCTCCCAGTGAAGGGATTCCAGGAAGGGAATCAACAAGGCTGCCTCGGAAGAGGCCAAGTCAGAAGCAGCAGGCCCCGTTGCCTAATGGGACTTATCAATTATTATCTCAGACCATATTTCTTTGAGGGGTGATTGTTTCACAGAGCCTGACATCTCATATAGCTTTAAATTACTCACAACCGGGACGCCTTACAAGATAGCAGTAAAATCAGGAGAGGATTGGGCAATGTAATTATAGTATGGAAATGATGTTGATTGCTCAAGCAGGGAACAGACCTTGAGTCAAAGCCTGCTCCGTGCTGCCCACACCTGCAGAGCCTGGGAGCTGCCCCAGCCGTGGCTCCTCCTTTGGGATCTGCCAACGGGCTGGTGGGGCACGGGAGCAGGGGTGGGCATGGGGCTGGAGGAGGAGGGAGAAGGGAAATGAGGCCACAGCACTCAGGGCAGGTACAGGGGTGCAGCAAAGCTTTGGGCTCAGGGTGAGCAGAGCACAGCTCATCCTGGCTCCGCAAGACCCATGGAGATGCTGCTCAGGGCCTGTGCCTGGGGCAGGTGCCCCTGGACACCAGGAAAGAACACTTTCATTCGTTTATATATTTTTTAAAGGATTTTCTGGAAAGCAGCTCAGCAGGACCCTCGCTGGTGTGTCCGCCTGACACACTGGGAAGCACAGAGATCGACAAGTCCAGGATGGAGAGAGGGCATACGGGAATTACGGTTGTTGATTATGGATGCTTGTGCCTTTTTCCCCTCCGTTTCAAGGATTACTGCTCCCCTCACTTCCCTCACAATACAGATTTGTGGTTTATGGCTGCTAATCATAAGTGCCTTCACCTGAGACAACATCCCCGGTTACCATTCACCTCCTCAGCAGCAGAACAAGCTCCCAAACCCCACTTACCCATCAGGAAACCACAGGTAGAGCCTGAACCCCCTGCTTGCCATTCTGCACCGGTCTCCTTGTGACCATGCCAGGGGCAGGACCTGCTGGTACCGGTATCAGCGTTCCCCAGGCTGCTGCAGGGAACAGGGGAATGGTAAGATCCTGGCTGGATATTTGCTGGTGACAACCAGCAAGGCTGTAGGAAAGCAAATGAATGTCCCTGAGGACAGTCACACAGCGGTGCCTTTGCCTTCAAAGGCAGAGCCCTGGTGGGAGGGCTGGGCAGGGAGCAGTAGCCTATGGGCACAGATGACAGGGCTATCAATTTGATGTTTTTAAATGCTGGAGCAGGAATGCTGCTTCCAGAGGAGCTGAGGAGGGCAGGCAGGAATCATGACTTGCCTTTTTTATTTAATTAAAAAGCCCCACTCTTTACACGTTGATGCTCTGTCAGGCTTAACAAGCCGCTGTCAATCCATCCCAGCCCTGGCTGGTGCTGGGGAGGAGCAGAGGCAGCCAGGATGGGGCATGCAGGAGCTTGGGCACGCAGCCACCACCAGCTCCTTCCTGAGCCCAAACCTGCTCCGCATCCCAACATCCTGCAGGCAGGGCCGGTGCTGGGGGAGGCCCAGCTCCATGCAGCATCCCTCCAGGAGCAGACCATAGGGCTGCTGGATCCCAGGTGCTGGGATGAGTCCATCTCCTCCATCATCCGCTCCCTGCTGTGTGTCCCCACAGAGGCAAATATCCGCACCCTCCTCATGCAGGAGCCCTCCAGCCCCTAGCCTCACTGCAGGAACACCCTGTCTGGAGTGCTGAAATGATCCTGGATAATGAGGTTAATTAATATGTTCCTCTAAGCCCAGAGGCACCGGGGAAGCCGGGATCCGAGCCTGTCCCCACCGGCTGCAGACGTGCACGGGGAGCAGGTATTGTCCAAGGGTTCTACAGCGCAGATGTGCTTCGGGCCATGCCAGGAGATAATAAATCACTGTTTAGACAAAGCCTTTTAAGGATGCCTGCAGATTAAAAGGGGGTGTGTGGCTCTGCCCCAGCTTCTCCCTCCTCCGGGAACAGAGTGCTGACAAATCACTGTTCTCAGCTCACAATCCCAGAAGCACCTTAAAAAGCTGAGGAATGCTGGACACTGGGGCCAGGCTGGAGGGAAGCCAGTAGCCAAGGAGGCAGCTAAGAAAGATGGTCAGCAGAGCCTGGAGCCATGACGGGCCTCATACACCAGCCACAGAGAAGTCCCGGTTTGAAACGCATCCAAAGCAAGCATCACATTTGGTCTAAAATGATGTCACTGCCCATCATTAGCGTGGCAATTACAGTGAAAGCCTTTTGCAATTGTATCCCCTGAAGGGTCATTAATGCAACCCAACCGCACCAGTAAATGTCTCATTAGTCTTATTTCAGACTTATGTATTTTTCAGAGCTACAGAATCCTAATAGCCTTTTCCCTCCAATAACATTAATATCTGCTCCCTGCTGACAATGGGCCCTTCTCCTCCACTTCCCAGCGCACCACTTGGGAAGATGCATTTTTAGCAGAGGAAAGGCAGTACCTGGGAGGTCAAGGGCTGGATCCTGGACTCTGGTCATCACAGAGGCTCAGGAGGCAGCTCCCGCTCCTCCTTCACAGCAAACCTCATCTTGGTGGGAATCTGGGGAGGTGGAAAGGCAGCTGAACACATGGACATGGGATCAGTCACCTTAGGAGCTCCTGGAGTCTAGTGTCCATAGACAATGGTGCACGAGGTCCCTGCATGGATGGGTGCAGGAGAAGGTGGGTCAGATGCTGCTCCATGTTATCACTGACCTTATTTCAGGCATGAGCTCCCTGAGTAGGAGCTCCACAAAAGAAAGCCTGGACAATCCACCCAGTGCAAGCACTGCGAGCAGGAGCTGCTCCGTGGGACATGCCTTGGTCCCGCACCCCCTCCCAGCTCACCACAGGTAGCTGTTCCTCACGCAGCCAACCCCTTTAATTAAGGAAGAAAAGCCCTCAGAAGCAGGCCTCAACCCCCCGGAAGGGTGACAGATTCTCCTGTTCTTCAAAGGGGCTCTTTAAATATTAAGAATAGCATTGTTGTTTTAGCACCGTTAATTTAAATGATGCACATGACACATTGCAGCGCCTTCATGCGCTGTGGAGACTGCGCTCTGCTGCAGAGGCACAAGCCAGGTAGGAGCTCCTTCCCTTGCTCTGCTGCTCTTCCAGCTTTCATACTTTGATGATCCATTCTGGCCCCTGTTTTCAGGTCTTGCTGGTGGCTAAAAGGAAACCAACATATTCAAAGATGTCTGTGAGTTAGAGATGCCTTGGGATAAGTTGCTTGCAAACATCTCCCTCCAAATGCATTTCTGGACCAAGAGAACTCAGGCTCTCAAGCTGAAGCTAAGCACAGGCGGGCAGTGAGTTGGTTACCCTTGTCACTTCAGAGCAGCTGCCTGCGGAAGACCTTACAAGGAGATATATAGCCTTTATCCACCTTGCAGGCTCTCTCTTTTATGAACTGGAACAGTTTTGCCTTGCTTTCTGCTTCAAAGGGTCTTTGTAGAACAAGGGGGTCAGGTACCATCTGTAGGGCTGCCTATGTACCATGAGGATTTATTTTCATCACCCTCTGAAGAGATGAAGAGCCAACCACGATGCTTTGTTCTCCACCACTGTCCATCCTAGTGAGTACATGGAGCAGATTCTCTAGACAACTAAAAAACCACCCCCACACATACACAAGAGATATTCACTTTCTATTGAAGACCCAATCCAAGGGCAAGGGAGGGAAGTATATGATTGTAAAATGATGGAATTCATCTGCAGCTTGACCTTCACTAATGATGGATGGCCTGTTTGTAAAGATCATCACTTGAAAGCCTTCACTCTGATGCATCACCTGCAGCTGCAATGAATTGAGGGGAAAACCTGATGTCCTTCCCCAGATCTCTATGGTTGCGCAATGCAAGGCAGGGAACAGGCCAGTTTCTGGTGACTGAGACACTTCACCTGCATGAAGTGAATCCAAATTGCATCTGAAACCCCGGTGCACACAAGCCAAGTGCAGTGGTTAGGCTGCGGCTCAGGATCTCGTGCTCAAGTGTCCCAGTGCTAAGTCATGTGTCTTGTTAGGCCTTACTTCAAACCAGAGCGTGCAGAGGGGCTGAGCTGCAAACAGTTTGCCTCTCAGTGCTGGCTGCTTGCCCGGCTCTGAGTCATACATTGCTGAAGGACTTGTTGTAATCTGCAAATTATTTCCGTGTATTAATTCATCCTGGTGAAATGAAACTATTGGATGTGCTGGGAGCTGCCTCGTGGACAGTGCTCTCTCTGCCCTCGGTGATGGTGCCAAAGGGAAGAAGAGAAATAAGCTAAGGATGTAGGGTCTGGGGACACAATGGGGCAGGCTAGGGAGGGAGAAATAAGAACATAAAGAAAATCCCTCATACTTCCATCTTAGAGCTTATCATTCCAGTTTATACCTATCAGCTTAGAGCTGACAATCAAAGGAGTGAAGGTCCATCCTGCTTTATCCCAGCTCCTGCCTCTTCAAGGGAGGGAGGTCTGGCTTATGCATTCTGACGTGTGACAAGGTCCACTGGTTTGGAACAAGAAGTCTGCCAGCGCGCAGAACCTGGGCAGGGGGAGCTGGGGTCGCCTGGTGCTGTTCCCGCAAACACAACATCAGCAGGGCTCTGTGGGACAAACCAGCCACCTCCAGCAGAGGGGAGGGGGAAGCAAGCCCTGTTCCCTAGGTGTTTCCTTGATGTGATTTCCCTTTACCAGATCTACTTCCTGATTGCCGCTATGGGAAGAAAAGTCTGGGCATGGCCGTTTGGCTCCCACAGTCCTATCACCACAGTTCTGGTGTCAGAAGCAATGGGGATGGTGCAGGCTGGTTTTGGAAGCGCTGTCCCCTGACTCAGCAGCAAACTGGCCCCCGTCAGGAGCGGTGGAGGCCGGAGGTGATAAACCCGCTGCAGCATCGCAGTGGCACACGTGTAACAGCCCGCACTCTGCCAGGGGCTGTGCACAAGTTGAGCTCTGATGAAGCAAAGCACCCGGTGATCTTAGCTCAGCAAGGGCTTAAAGTTAAGCACATGCTTGAGGCTTTTATGAATGACATAGAGAAGGGATATGTTTGCTAGGGAGGTGCAAGCTTAAATCTGAAAAGGCTCCTCTTAGGGCACAACCTGAGCCCTGGTGAGCTGCACACCAGGGACAAACCTCTCCATGAGCTCTCCAAACTCAGGACCTCCATCAGCTTCTTCTCTGTGTAGGTGTTTGGAGCAGGACAGATGATGCTCAGCAGAGGGGGGTGATTTCAATTGCTTGTTTGTTTCTTAACCTGCATTTTTCCTTGTGATTCCAGAAATAACTGTTTCTTTTTCTGGGCACTAAACATCTACTTGAAAAGACCGTGGCCTTTGCGAGCACGGAGGTTGTACAACGTCTTTGCTGTTCCATAGGTAAGTGCTTGAAGGAGTGTTTGTGCAGGGCTAAGTAAACAGATGAAAACATCCCTGTGTATATATTATATTCATTCAAACACAGATTTCGGTGTAACTCTGTTTGCAACCTTTTACAATGCTCTTCGCACAGTGTTTGAGCACTGGAGCTCCACGGATCATGAAAGCAGGGACTCCACTCAGCCAAGGCCAACGAGCTCCACAGCCTGCACTTGACTGTAGAACTCGGAAGACTCGATTTGGCTGGGACTGCGAGATGAAAGCGGTGCCAAGAGCAGCGATAACCAGAGCCTGGTGGCAGGTTTTGTGCATAAGCCATCAGCGTGGGCAAAGCATTAGAAACAATTGTGAGTAACACACCCATTCAGAAATGTGAACAAGATGTGATAAAAACCTATTAATAGGGAATTTGCTGCTATGCATCATTCCCTCAGCTCTCCAGGTACTTGGGGGAAGAAACAAGGAAGGAACAAGTGTTGTGCTGACTCCAGTGATGGTTGCAGCCTCCTGCTACCTGCTAGGATTCTCATGACACGATTTAAGGCACATGAGGCTTCCTCCAGCACTGGAAGACAGAGATTTTTGCCTTCAGATCATCCCCTAAAGCTGCCGGCGCCTAAAATAGCTCTCTTTTTCACAGAGAAGCAATCAATGCAGTTCACATTCATTATCAGCGTGTCATTCACAGCCTATGAACCCATGGTAGCTTGTTCCTTCCTCTCACACTTCTACTTCTTCCTCCCCAGCTTGCAGGGGATGGCAAAGTGCCTGATATCATGGATTGCTCTCAGCTAACCTGCAGCCCACATCAATGCACTTGTCAGCTCAGTGATGCACAGAAGCATCACACCCTGCAGACATGCAGCATCCGTGGCCAGGCATGTCCATGAAGAGGAATTGAGCACCTTCACTGTGGAAGTGGCACTAGGCAGAGAGCAGGGCAGGTCTGGGTCTGCCCAGTATAAACCAGCACAGTTACCAGCCTTGAGGGCTGGGCCATCATGGGAAATCCATAGCACAAAGTAGGTCAGTGGGAGAGAGGTGGGCAATTCACAAACACCATGAGCTAAGAGCACCAAGTGCTGTTTGCTCTGCAAGGTCACAGCCGCCCTTACTGAAAGGTATTTGTATGCCTCCTCCTTGAGAAAAGAAAGGGGAACTCCTGGTACTCGGCCCAATTTGGCCATAAACTCCTTCTGAAGGTGCATGACTTGCTTGGTACCTTGCTGACGCCTCCCCCTCTCCCATCAGAAACAACAGCATTGATGTGGGAACTCACTGCTGATCCCCAGAGCCATAGCAGCAAACCACCAAGCAAAGTCAGGGTGTGAGGACAGGGTCTCCTGAGGGCCCTTTCCAGTGACCTTCCCCCCGAACACACATCTTTATCAGCTCCAGCAATCCCTGGACCACAGGCAGCATCCCAGCCAGGTGCCCAAGCAGAGCCCACCCTTCTCCCCTTCACAATGCAGCCCTTGTCCTCCACAGGCCACGTGTTCAGCTTTACAGGGGTGACAAAACCTGTGCAAACACTGGAGCACAGCAAGCAGCAAACCACTGCATCCCAGCCCCGGGCTGCGAGCATCCTCTGGACCCGCAGCCTTGCCACTGGGAACACTCCTCACACGTCTTCAGTAAGTGATGGAGAAAAGTGTCAGGCCGGGGAAAAAGACAGATCACGAGTATTTCTGGCCCTGACATTTTCCTCCAGATATCTGGATTTCCATATATTTGAAAACCTAATATAAACAAGAGAGAGGAAATTTGCATTTCGGGCAGTGAGGAATGAAAAATGGAGGCGGCGTAATGTATTGCTGCTCGAGGAAGAGGAATGACAGTGGTAAAGTCGAGCACACACGACAGCACCCAATCGGCTTGTGGCAAACTCATTTCCTGGCAGAATATAGGGTTTCATCTGCTGGAACATTTAATAGGCATCAAAGAAAGATCACTTCCCTCCTCTCAGTGCAGATTGAGAGCCTTCGCTCTTGCTTTATTTTTGCCATTTTATTAAACCCTTTATATAGTTTTAATACAATATGTATGATCCTCCCGAAAACAAATAAATTCTTGGGCGCTTCCCAGATCCGGAGGATTTCTAATGGTTACGAATGTTTTATTTATACTTTCACAGAGACATTAAATATGCAATGGGTGAAAATACGCAACAAAACCCCCAGCTCTGATTTACGGCTGCGTCCGGAGCAGCGTCACGTTATGGAGGTAATTTGCAGGGAAGGGGCTGATCAACGCTCCCACCCCCCCAGGCTCGCTGCTGTGCTTGGGAAGCCCCAAAGGCACCCACACAGGGAAGGAGCTGGGAGCAGCAGGACAAGAACACATGGCACTGCAAACCCTCCCTCAGACTGCAAGTGCCCAATGACTCCAGAGCAGCACCGGGTGGATGAGCTCCAGCCCCTCGCACAGTTCCTGTGCCACACAAAGAAGCAGTTCACTCTTGGCCAGGTAAACACACTCCTTCCACTGGAGCAGCTTGCTCCAAGCCCCTGTGTCCAACCTGGCCTTGAGCACTGCCAGGGATGGGGCAGCCACAGCTTCTCTGGGCACCCTGTGCCAGCGCCTCAGCACCCTCACAGGGAAGAGCTTCTGCCTAAGAGCTCATCGCAGTCTCCCCTCGGGCAGGTTCAAGCCACTGCCCTTGGCCTGTCCCTACAGGCTCTTGTCCAAAGCCCCTCTCCAGGTTTCTGTAGATTCCTTTAGGTATTGGAAGACGTTTCACAGTATCTGTGGCTTCCCAAAGCCAGCAAGCCTGCAGGAGGGAAGGAAGCAGGAGGAGAGCACACAGGATGATATTTGATGACAGTGTTCGGCAGAACTGGAAGCAGAGTGCTTGGTGAACTTTAGCTATGGCTTGAAGCAGCTTTTGCTCTGAGGTTCCCTTATTTGGGAACCAGAGGAGTGCTTCAGAAGGTTTTCAGAGGTTCATCAATTCCAATCAGGTTCAGTCTGGACACGCAACCTCTTCAGCTCAGCTATATCCTTGGCAGGCAGCTCCTATCCCCTATATACACACAGGCACACAAACCCACTGGCCCTCTCCATGCTGGTGCGAGTGATGCTTGTGCTCCTGCGGTGAGGAACACACATGTATTGCACATGGACCTGCCTGTCGTGGTGCCCTGCACCATCATTAGCACAGGGACGTGGAGCGTGCCCCTCAGCCAGTCCCAGCATGGCTGGGCAGCAGACAGGAGGTGCGGGAGGCCAAGGCAGGGCAGGTGCAGGGAGGGAAGGGGCTGATGAACACTGGGCTTTTCCCACCATCACCCCCGGCACCCAGGAATTCCCTCGCCTTCCACTCCCCTGGAGGGAAGTCAGCCCCCAGCAGAGCTGCTGCAGGCTCCCACCACAATGGGTCCGAAGGCAAGAGAGGAATGGGGAGAGGAGCCTGAATCCCAAGCAAAGAAGCAGGGGCTGGCAGCAGGGCACAGCTCAGGCTTGCCCATTGTGCCCATCCCAACATACTCAAACAGCCCCAGACATCACCAGAGACCTGCACAAGCACCGTGCTTCTCACTGCCACAGCCGTCTGCAGCCGTGCAGATAGCTCAGCGCTTCCCACAGGGAATTCGCTCCATGCTCCTCTGTGAGCTTCAACCCATTCCTGCCTCTCCTCACCTGCAGGTCAGCAGACTCCCCCCAAAAACAGCCAGTTTGGGAGCAGCTTTCCTGCTGCTGCCCCAGAAGGTTCTGCACCCACCAGCTCCATCCCCGCTGGCACCACTGCCCATCCTGCCTCCCATGGGCACAGCGTTCACTGCTGCTCAGCAGGGCTGCGGAGCGATGGAGCAGTGTTTAGCTTTCCAGGTTTGTAGTTGGAATGATGATTCTCATCACCACTTGAATTTAATTTAAATGGTTTGCTTCTGCTTTCATTTTATTGGCACCCATTATATCCCCCTTGTACCTCTGGCATTTCCTTAATAGTCTTTTGACTCATCTGCTCTCAGGAGGAGAAACATTTTTTACAAGAACAATATGAAGTAACAGTTATAAAATCTGTAGCCTGGTGATAAATGTTAAGGACTCGTATTCTCTTATTGGAAATTGCTGTCTTTCAAATGTTTAACAGATTTGTAAAAATAATTTCTCCAAAAGGTTACGGTTCCATTGAACTCCATCAGACAGAGCCCGGGCTCTAAATCACAGCTCCGCATCCCAGGGCCTGCACACGGGGACACGCCAAAGTCAGAACTTTCTCCCTCTGTACACAACATCTCCTGGCTCCCCTCCAGCATCATTCCATTGCCAGGACACTGCCCTGACCCCCGGGCTCCACCGCCGCAGCCGGGGGGATGCGCCTGCTGGAACCCAGGCGTGAAACGATGCCGGAACAGGGCAGCGGCGGCTCCGGCTGTGCCAGGACCTCAGATGTGAAATCACCACTTCCCCCCCTCCCTTCTCCTCCTCCTGGCCCGTCGCACGCCGGGTGGAAAGGATTGTATTTATCACCTGTCAGGGCTTGGCAGAGCTGAGTTACGTGGAGCAGGACAGCATAAAATTATCATACACAAGCATGAAATTACAAAATCGCTCGGAACTGAACAACAAAATTATTTCATTTCTGAGGGAGGCCATTCCATTTTTTAGTCGTGACACCTCAACTGCCAAACTTCCAATTGAAATTGAGTGTGAGGTGCATGGAATATAGACAGCAATAACAAGCAAAGGCATGTAAACTAGCCATGCAAATACACTACATTAATGGCCCCAGAAACCTCCCACAGGAGATATGTAACTAAATAAATGTCACATGTCCCAATAACTCAACTTTCCTTACACATTGTGAAATGAGTTATGCTGCAATCGGGGCTCCTGGTGACAGGACTCCCATTTGCCCTCATGGACCACGTATGGACTTTGCCTTTCCTCTCCCAGCCCTGTTATCAGAGGTGGGTGAACACAGCAAACATCTGATCACAGCTGGGGCTGAGGGGTGCAGCAAAGCAAAGCTGCAATCAGGTCAGGACACAGCCACCCTTTATGAGAACATCCCTGGAGCTCGTCAGGCCCGCAGGCAGCAAGGAATGATGCTGTCGCATCTCACCCACAGCATAACATTCCCCGGACCTGTGGAGCAGGGTTAACATTTCTACCTCGCCCTTGCAACCAGCTCCACAACCTGCTCTTTATGCACTGAGAGGTCTGGCAGCATCGCATGGGGTTTATTAGCCTGCTTATGCAAGGCAGGCACCACGCAGGGAGGCAACAGCAGCTCTCTTCCCAGTTAGCATCCTCACCAGGAGAGCCTGGCCGGGGAACAGGCACCGGCAGGAACTGTGATGAGGAGGAAAAGAGCGGTTCCATTTTATTGCAACTGGTAGCATCCTGATGACTGTAGGCAAGACAGTCCCGGAGGAGCAATATTTTATAAACACTATTTGTGTCAAAGCTTATTGTGTGTTTGCCTGGCTTCCCCCGGGGTCTAAATACCACAGCACCTTCCTGGGCTGGCACAGCCCTGGCAGGGCTGGGGCAGGAGATGCTGAACAGGGCAGTCACTCAGACACCAGCCCCACTGGGGAGGAGGCAGCCCCATCTGTCACAGAGCAAATGGGTTTATCAGCTCCCCCCACGGCTCTGATGGGCTGAGCAGGGCCTGAGCGGAGCAAACCAAATGAGATGTTAAATAAAATTAGAGCAAAAGAGCAGCCTGGGATTGGGAGCGACACCAAGCTGCCTCCCACCCACCCCACAGGCATCACAGCATCCTGACACTGCTACCGCTGCCTGCATCCTGCATTCCGGCCTGGCCAACCCAGGGGGATGCCCTGAACTGCTGTAGGGCCAGCACCCACAGGATACAGCTGGGGTGGCTCCGAAGGCTCTGAGTGTCAGTAGGTCCTTGGACCATCCAACAGCCAGGCATGATGTGGGATGTCCTGCAGAGACCCTGGGAAGTGACACACCGGAGCAGAGATGATGCCCACAGCAGGGTAAAGGAGCTGGAGGCACCAGGAATCCCGAAAAGCAAAACCCAGCTGCTGACATGACTCCATCCATCCTTCCCATTCCCACCAGGCTCCATCCCAGGAGTAACACAGCTTAGAGGGAAGGAGCTTACACTGAGCACCGCCAACCCTTCCACAGAAAGCTTTCACCTCGGCAGACTGATGCTTATCAGCTATTGCAGTTCTGCTCTGCTTGCTTTAAAATACGAGCAGAGGCTTTGTAAGGGTCAGAATTCCTGACTGGAGCCCAAGCAGCACTGGGAGGCAGCCTCATGCAGGGGAGCTTCAAGAGAACAGAGGTTCCTGGTGATTTATGATGGAGGAGGCAAACCTGGCTTCCACATCTCCCAGGCAAGCCTTTGATGCTGCCCCTTTAATCCTGAGCCACCTGGTACTAATTATAACTGTTAGATAGTCTTTATATTTAATTAAAAACAAGGAAATGCTTCTCCATATAATGAGAAGCCTCCGGCAATGGACCCTGTGCTCTCCCCCACCAGGCTCTGCTCTGGTGTCCAGCCCCTCTCATCACCACTTGAGCAGGAGCCACTGAGGACCTGACAGAGCATCCTCCAAAAGCAGCCCTGGTCCACCCACCCCCTGCTCACCACAGCATCACCACAGCTTCTACCAAGGGGCAGAGCAGGAGGCTGGGAGCTGCCTGCAAGGGGCAGGCCAGTGATTCCCACCCCAGGCTGCCTGGAAGCGGCTGTGACTGCAATCTGTGCCTCTACCTGGAGAACTACAGAGAGGTTTTGCTGGCTTTGGCTCAGCAGAGGTTAGGCACATCCCTGGTACATGGGGAAATCGATGGCGCACCAAGCCCTGGGGGTAGGACCCAGAGCTCCTGTCCCAGGGCACAGCATCTCCTTGCTCTGGGGAAGAGGAAACCATGGGAAGGAGCCCTCTACCAAGGAATGAGAAGGGAAGGAGATGGATGGGTATTGGGAGGGGCTGCAAACCCTCTTTGACATTGCTAAAGACCAAGCAGCTGGCACAGCAAATGCCAGGGCACCAAAACACAGTGGGGGGGGGAACCCACCCTGATGCTGGCACAGGAAGCACCGGGGATGTGGATCAGCCACCACAGAGCCTGCTCTGCGCAGGGGAAGGAGAAATTATAATCACTTTAAGTCAGTTCAAGTTCAGTTCCCAGAAAAATATTGGAACAAATGATCAAACAAACTATTTATAAGCACCAAGAAGATAACAGGGTGAGTAGCAGCCAACACGGGTTTGTCAAGAACAAATCGCGGCAAACCGATCTAATTTTCATCTGCGACAGGGTAATAGGCCTTCTGGATAGAAAAGAAGCAGTAAATGTCATATCTTGACTTTAATAAGATTTTTGACACCGTCTTATATGACATTCTCATGAGCAAGCTCAGGAATCAGAGTCGAGATGAAAATACTATTTGGTGAGTGTAAAACCAGTTGAAAAACTGCAGTCAGAGACTAGTGATCGGTGGTTGGCTGCTGAAATTAAACCTGTTGAATGGGTCTGTCTTATAGCCAGTGATTTCCCATCTGTATGAGGGAAAATAATTGTTACATCTGCAAGCGTTGGATGGTGAGGGCAGGATCAGAATGGCAAAGGTCTTGAAAAATGCCTGAAATCATTTGAGGAAGCCAGGAATTTATTGGATGGATCCAGGTGCAAAGCACAGCCCCTGAAGCTCAGTGTAATTGGGGAATTACCGGTGTGATAGGAAGAAAGGATCTAGGAGCTATTCCAGATCAGAAGATAAAATTAGGCCAACAGTACCATGATGCTAAAGGAAAAACCGAATGATTTGTGGGGATTATAAAGGGAAACATCCTACGTGATGGGCAAGTTACAGTTTTCCTCACCAACTCAGCAATGCCAAGGAGCAGCTGAGACTGTTCCAGGTTTGGGATCATGGACCACCAGGACAAAATCTACAGGTGAGCAAGGAGAAGGTCCAGAGATTCAAAACACTCTGCCTGGGCAAGGGAGGTGGATAACAGTCTGCAGAACTCATCCTATTTGCATCATATTTATTGAGCAGTTCGGGGCTCATAAAACCAAACAAGTGACAGTGAAGGGCACAGCTCAAAGGGATGGGGAGAGGTTGGGGGCCTTGGGCCAGCACCCCCCTGCAAACAGCCCATGGCCTCCAGGCACCAAAACTTCACCACCATTGTTTTTGGCAATAAAAATAACATACATATCCACAGCAAGGGGAAAGGGAAAAACTACAGCAAGGGAAATGCTGGCGGGGCCCTTGGTCCTGTCCTGCAGCCACTGATCCCGTGGGAAGGAGCAGCCGGTGCCGGAGCTGCAGGGATTGACTGAGGTTATTGGGAGAAACAGCTCCCAGAGAGCAAAGGGCAGGCTGGGGGGTGCAGCACCTCATCCCTCTGCACCCCACAGCTGGGGCACATCTGGCAGGGAGAGGCAGAAAACCCCGTGTGCAGGCAGCCCATGGAGCCCATCCACTGCGCCAGGAGAGCCCGGCCACAAAGAGTTAAAGCCGCTTCGCCAGACTGTGAATTCTCAGCGAGTCTCCCACATGCAGCCAAACAACAGCTTGACATTTTCCATCCTTCACGAGAAAGACAAAGGCGTGAAGATATTCCCATGATTCCTTTCTGCATGCCTAACTACGAGCTCAGGTGCAGCAGCATTTGCCCTGGACCGGCCTCATCAACATGAAGGGCGAACTCATCGTTTCTGCATCTTTCCTCACCACTGCTTGATTAATTGGCTCACAACGATGCTGGCTGAATACCTAATGCCTCTCCTGTCCCTGTTCTTTCTTCACAGCCTTTTGCTGCATTTACATATACTTTATATTCCATAATTTTCACACACACAAAAAAATGGGAGCACATCTCAGTAATTTGATGTAATGACGGCATGTCACCAAAAAGAGGAATTAGAAAAATCTGTAGGTATTTAATTTATTCTTGTTTTTTTCAAGTAGATCTCTCTGAGAAAGGCATTAATATTCATGTGCATGAAAAAAAGTACTCTCGAAAGGAAATTTCCAGCATTTTAGTTTAAATTAAATACATTTTTTTTTAAAGAAACAATGTTTAACTAATAATGCTTAAAGGCAAAATTAACAAAAGTAGCAATTTTTACCTACAAAAGCAAGGATTTGTCTCAGGGGTTTCCAATCAAACTGCCCTAACAAGGAAATGGCAGGCTGCTTTCCTGAGGAAGGATTCGCCGAGTCCAGGAGGTATGGCATGGGGAAAGGAAGGGCCCTTTGCATCACCCTACCTGGGATTTCAGCTGTATTTCAACCACACATCACACTGAGGAGCATCAGCACCATTCTGAGCTGCCCTGGCCCCACGAGCTCCCCCTGCACATGCAGCCAGGACCGCACTGGGGATTAGATGTGAACTCAGGGGTTGCTGGAGCTCTTTATGTTTCCTTCCAGTTAAACACAAGGAAGGGGAGAAATAACAACTGGGGAGGCGATTTAGCAGGAAACGGCACAAAGTACTCAGCAACCAAACCACAGGGACCAGTACCAAGGTAATTCCACCCCATTAACTCCCACTGAGCCTCAGAGAGAAAAATGACCAAATCAAACATCAATTCTCCAGGGACTGATGGCAAGAGGCAGCCCTGAGAGCTTATGGAGGGGTTTTGAGGTGGTTAGGCAGGAACAGAAGCATGAACTGCCACGGAGGTCCCTGGGCTGGATTTTGCAGTCAAGGTTGGTGCCAGCACAGACTTGAAGGAAAAAGGCTATGAGAGAGCCAAGTGGGATGCTTCCCATTGTAGCATCCCAACGGCTTCAGCACAGGGGTCCAAGCAGCCAGCCACATACCACCCCACTGTTATCAGAGCATGAAGCAGAGGACAGCACAGTCAGGCTATTCCTTAATGCTGTTAAGGAATTCCTAATTCCTTAGTGTGGCTGGGGCTCAGAGCACCCATGGTTTTCACCACCCCTATGGGTCACCCCCAGCCCCACAGCACAGCAAGCAGGACCCGGTCCCACTCTGTCTGCAACTGAAACGATCCACAGCGAGAGGAGGCTTCAAGGATGCACGTCCTTGGAAAGGGAAAAATAAATCTTCAGAGCTGGTATTGCCTGTAAATTCCTGCTTGTTAGCAGGGCTGGGACCCCCTGGGAGCCAGGCAGGGCCTGGCTCTGCCCACAGTCACCCCAGCAAGGGATGCAGGCACTGGGGCTCTCCTGTCTGCCAGCACAGAACTGCCTTAATGTGCTCTTGGGGCACTAAAACTTCCTATCTTTGTCCTGGCACGTTACAAAAGATTATCCCTGGATTAAATGAAATTACAGGTTTTATTCCTCAAGTGCAAAAGCCGGAGCCTGCCAGAGGATAAGTGATGGGAAGGGTCCCCACTGTGGGGCCTCGTGTCAGGCAGGGCTGCCTGGGCAGGCAGGAGCTGCCGCGAGGTTTTAAATTGGTCTCCTGATATTTTATGAAATAACTTTTTTTTCCTAAAGTACTTCTTGATATTTTTATGTTTATAGATTTTAACTTCGGATCGGCCTCATCAAAAATACATGAGGAGTAAGTGGTTTCTGCAAATGTTTTATACATGATTTGGGAACAGACAGCGTTCACAGAGAGGAAGGGAAGATTCCTTCTCATGCCAGTGGCAGCAGGGCTGGGTCAGCCCAGGGCAGGCAGGTCCCTGCACAACAAGGGGGTCCCATAGGCTCAAAGCTGCTGCAGCCACACAGGAGCATGAGGTGGGCAGTGAAGTCTCCCCAAAGGCCCAGGCTCAAGGTGCCCATCAGATCCCTAGGAGAGGAGCGGTAACCCCCAAACACACAGGTCTGTGCACTCACACTCTCCCCATCCACAGTTTTCCAGCCAAAACACGAGCCAGGGGATGGCAATCCTGGAGCAACCCAACCTGCAGCATCAGGCTCCCCATGAAAAGCAGGAACACATCCTAGTGAGCCAGGGCTCACTGAAACAGGGATGCGACAAGGGCTGAGGGGGTATGCTGCAGGAAGGGCAGCTAAAGAGTTAATGCAATATTTCATTTGCTTCCTCCATCATAGCATATATTATCTTTCTTTTACTGTGTAATATGATGCAAAGTTTTTTAAATGATACAATTGTATTCTATTATATTCCCCTCTTCTGGGAGGTTTTAGGCTCATTTTTTGCATGAATGACACTCGCTCGCTGCATTTCAGCGCTGACACAGATAGCACTGTAGGCACACACAGCAGAGAGGGTTATAGCAAGTGCACAGATAAATGCAAAAACATATGGCAACATGAGGAAACTCTACATTTTTTATGATATAAAAACAGAACTTGTGTTCCTGGGTTCCGAGTGCGGGATCAAAGCAATGGAGTTAGCATCTCCTTCTGTGCGGGATCGGAGCATTGGAGTTACCATCTCCTTCTGTGCGGGATCAGAGCGATGGAGTTACCATCTCCTTCAGATGGAATTTTCTAGGATTTGCTTAAAATAAAAACCTAAGCAGGGATTCTGGGCAAATTTCCCCCATTGGAGAATTGAGCTGTGAATCAGATTTTGCCTGATCTGCAGATGAAAATCAGTTTGGGGGTTTCTTCCCTGGGTCTCTGTTGAGCATTTGTCCAGTTTAGCTGAATTTAGCATAATCTCTGCTCAAATGAGGCCCTGGGGCAGCCGAGCAGGGCAGGGAGCAGGGACAGTGCCTCCCACAGCCTGGGATGGGGCAGTGCACAAAGCAGAGGAAGGACCCCAAAGTCTCTTCCTCACTGCAGGGTGCATCCAACCCCAGCCATACTGGTGCTCCTCACACCACCAGCAAGGACAAGGGGCTCCAAGGTGGGATCAGGGTCCAGTCGCAGCCCCTCACCTTCCCTGGTCCTCCAAGAGGGACCAACCCTGCATCCCGCCTCCACTGAGCATCCTCAGTGCCAGGAGCACTGCCTTGGGGTCCCCTTCCTGGGGCCGCAGGGGTCCATCTGCAAGGGAAGGATGTGGTGAAAGCTGCCCGGCTGCTGGCGAAGGTCTTCAAACAAATTATAGCCTGCATAAAAATATTCACTCCAGCCAAGGGCCTTAAAACCTTCCCCTGAGCATTGAACAGTGACTGAAAGTATATTACTGTGCACTTATGGTTACTGTAGTAACCCAAGGTCAAACAGCAGCGCGTTATATCCAGATGACTTGGGGATGGATTTGCTTCAGTGTTGGATGGCAACAACAAAGGCAGCGGTTTCACCCGGCACTGGAATTTAACTCGATATTCAATTTACCCTGGAATCAATTTTGATGGAGTACAATTCCCATTTATAATCCCGGGTTATTGCCGGCACTGTCGTTTGATTAGACACCAGCAGACCCAGGCCAAGCGCATCCCCTGCCCCCTGCAGTGCTGCTGCAGCCCCCCTACCCCTACTCATGGCCCCTGCACAGGGGGTCTGTGAGACCTGGGGTGCATCCAGCCCGTCCTCCCCTCTGGAAGCTCTCCTCTCCCCCTGCTCCGTGCTCGGAGCCGCTGGGAGGGGGTAGGGATGTAATATTTCTCTCTTAACTTTAAGCTCCCATGAATTTAGAATTCCATTCTCTGAGGGGCTAATTATATAATTTCAATGTTTACTCTGTGCAGACGGATCTGGTGAGATGGTGCCCGAGGGACACGAGAGCTGGATTTAAACCCTGGGAAGGTAGCACTCACCGATAGCTTTATGGCACAGCTCGCATCACAACCCGCTGCCGGTTCATTTGTTTTGCAGCGGGATCTGCCACGGGATTTTTCCCCTCTGCTGCCCTTGATTATTGGCCATTGGTGCTTCATTTCTTTACTGATGCTCCCAAGACAAGCAAACCCTGCTGCGCTCACCCATGTCACACAGCTCCAGCCTGGGAGCCTCCAACACGCTGCTCCTGCATCCATGTGCGGCACCTACCCGCAGCCAGAGACCTCCCAGCTCAGGCTGTGGCTGCTCCCACCGGGAAGTGTTAGTGCCCATGGGCTCCGGTGGCCCCTGAGCAAGGCTTTGCCCCAGCCCTGAGCCCAGGGGAAGGATGGACAAGGTCTGGCCCAGCCCAGGTTGCCATAAACATCCATCCCCTGGGGGTGCCCGTCCCAGGAACAGCCTCTGCCAGAGGCCTGGGGAAGGGGCTCTGCCATGGGGCACTGGTGTCTATACCAGGGGTGCCCAGCACACCCGCAGCATCCTGCTGCTCCTGCTCCTTCCCTGGGGCCACCACCAGTGACCTACACCAAAGCACCGCAAACCGTTCCTGCCACACAGGAGAAGAAAAGCAGGAACGGTTCCCGCTCCTGAAATCCACAAGATGAGAAGCATGTCACCAGACTTCAGTCTGTTTCCCTTTTCCCCTTGGGAATGCGTTTCCCATAATTACAGGACCGGAGAAGCCATTTTTGCCTCTCACTATTCACAGCTATTTATATTTAACATATTTAGCCTTCCTGAGTCAGAAATGGAAATTATTGTGCACGTAGATCAAGCTTAAAGTTACAATTGCTGCTTAGGAACCAGGTGCTGGAGACAAAAGGGGAAGCTTCCAAACCAGTATGAATTTAACAAAGCAAAGGAGTACAGTGTGGGGAAAACTTCACCCGTTTCCCATGGAGCAGGGGGGAAGCAAAGGCAGCGGGATCAGCCCTTCACAAAGTTCACAATTCTCCAAGCCGTGAGCTGTCCCTTTAACCACAGCTAAATTGTTTTCTGACAGCCCTTGCTGCAATTTTATCCCCTGACATTTGATTTACATATGATCTTTAAGCACCACCACTGCTGTAATAGCTATTTGGTTAATATTCAAATCACTCCGTGATGTCACATACCTTGATAGGTCATTTCTCTGTGGCTTGGCAAAATGCATGTAAAAATAAATGTATAACTAATGAAATAAACTGATTAAGGGGAAAAATCAATCATTTGACTGCTGTAGTGAAGATCTAGCAGTTAATTTAGCATGGATCTGCAAGGGTGCCCATTAATAGAACAGGCTCTCATCTAATTGGTGCCACAGTAAATGAAATACAGTGATATTCCATGATGCATTGGAAGAGTTCACTTCATTTTCTCTGTTCTTTCTTGATAACTGTTTACAGCATAATGGGTTTGGGTTATTTATCCCCCCCCACCTCAACACACGGTGGCAGGAACCCACCAACCCCAGTGAGCCCCATTAACCCACCCCAATCAGCCAGTCTAACATCCTGCTCCGAATAACTCCTGTAACAGAGATCCAGAGCAGCCATTTTGGGTTGTTTAAAGTTCTGCCCCCAGGAACTGCAGCTCTTCACCCCCATTCACTGGCACTGGGGATCTCTCCCTGTCTGCCCAGCTTATGGCATCAGGAGGGATCCAAGAGTCCAAAGGCAGAGATCAGGACCAGCCCTGTCCCAGCACCCAAACCACAAGGATGCTGTACCCTGGGGCTGCTCCATCACCCAACTCCCTGCTTTCTGGGTAAACTCCATGAACTTGGGGCAGTTTTAGTAGCAAAGGGAGCTCGGGAGGGCCCCATTCATTTCCCAGACATTGAATCAATACAACCCTGCCCCTTTCATCACAGCTGCACAAAGCCCCATCTGGCTGCAGCAGGTACAGAGCCCAAGCTCTGGTCTGGAGTCATCCACTGGTGACTGATCACTGGCCCTTCCTTCCCCTAGTTTCAGGTCACCACATTCAGGATGAGTTACCACCGAGTCTGAAATACAACCATGAGAAATGCCACCTCAGAGCAGCCTGCGCTTGTCTGAGCTGAGACAGGGAGAGGGACCAGCACCAGTGGTTGGTGTGAGGGCTGGGACCACCGCCGGGAGCCTCTCCCCTCGCCAGCAATATTTAGCTGTATTAAAAATAGGGGAAAAATGATCCATACAAAAGCTTTGCATAAAAAAGTGATCAATGCAAATTCCTCTGAGAAAATTGCACCAACAGATGGAATCAACCCATTTCCAGCAAATGCCTCTGGCTGTGCAGATGGTAATTATAGGATGTATGTAAATACGCAAGCTCTAGGAAGCACAGCAACACGCACTGCTGAACTGAGGCCTTGCAGGGGACACTGCCTTGGCCCTTCCCAAGCCCCTTGGCACAGAGCAAAGCAGGACCTGGGAAAGTTTTGTGCTGCATCCATCCAGCCCATCCCAAACACCAGCACCCCACAACTGCACCTTCTGCTGAGCAAACTTCTAACCCCAAACCTGATGCTGCACCTCAGCATCAGGACCTGCCACCATCCACAGGGATGATCACAGCCATGCCAGGGGGATGCCCAGCTCTGGGACAGAACCTGGATGTTCCTGAGCAGCAGGCAGGCTCACCCCATCCATCCCGGACAGGAACACCCTGGGCCCATGCGCAGCCCTGCATTGGTAAAGCATCCACAGGGAACTGCAGGGAGACCATGGAAACACAGTGAAACCCCCCAGGAACCTGCCACCAGTGCTGCCAGAACCACAGCTCTGGGCAGCTGTGCAGGGAACCCCATCACTGCAACCTCCCATTCCACCCCACAAGCAGCACTGCCATCAGGGCTACCCCGTACCCCTCCTTGCAGCAGAGGCCATCCCCACAATGACACAGGGAACCCCAAACCTCAGATACCATGTTCTGGGCCTTGTTCATGGACAGGGGTACTTTTAGCAAGCAAGGTTGGATTGAAGGAGGGAGCTGATGGGAGAAAGATGACAATGGCTGGATGAGATCCCTGGTGCATCCCTACTGAGGCAGCCAGGACCAAAGGGTACCCACACAGTGCCACCTCCTGCACATGGGTCGTGGCTGCAGCCCTGGGGTAGGGGCACTAACATCAGTCCCCCTCCTCACTCCCTTGTCATTCCCCCTTCAGGATAGGTTTGTGCTCACACTGCTATTGGGGGATGGTTTATGTTGCCAAAGACAGTTTTTAACATACACTCCTCTCCTTATTGACATGGCCACTGCATTATTACATTACCAGTTATATATCCAAATCTACTATATATTGACTTAAACCATTTTCTCACCCTCCTGACAATCCCCAAACCACGGACTATGCCTCATTCTCCATTCCTGCACCAGCTGAAGTTGTGTGGTTTGTAATGGGAAGCATCTACCATGAGCTACCATTGAGCTGCAGACAGAGCCAGTCCCAGCCTCCACCACCACCATTCCTCAGCCTGTTACAAGCATTGAGGGCTCCTGAGCTCCTCCAGCTCCATCAGCTCCCTCCCTGCACATCCCACCCCTCTGCCTGCTGTGCCAGCATCACCCTTTCAGAGCCGTGGTTGGATCAGGCTTTTCCCCTCATTTTCCAGTGTGATGTCAAAGGCTATTTCCAAGGCTACTGTATTCAGATTTTATGTTGCTGTTGACACTGGGTTGGTTTTTTTTCTCCCTGAGAAAAGTGTTTGCAGAAGTCATCTGTGGTAAAATGTTAATTGGAGCCAAGTAATTAGACAAAGATAGTTAGTGATCTCTCCAAAGCAATCAGCTTTTGGTGCTTTGCTTTAGTGCTACAATAATTACTAGCACTCCACAAAGTGCTTGGGCATTTGATGGGAGGGATCCACGTGCAGATGAACTGGTGGTGCCCTGTCCACCATGGGATGGGCACCAGACCCTGACCCCCAGCAGGCACCAATAGCCACCAGCAAACCCCACTGCCCAGGGGTCACTCCCAGCACCTTCTCCTCCACACTCAGGGACCATCCCTGCTCCCTCTGGCACAGCAGCACACTCCGGATTCTCTCCCCGAGACCAGTTCCTGTTTACACCAGCAAGACTGGACCAGATTTATTGCTGCCTCTCTTTATGAACCAACCCAAACAGCTCCCCCCTGCTTCCTCCAGCTCTGAAGGCGATGAGCAGCTCCAGAGGTGAGACAGAGCCGCCAGGTTGCTGATGCATTGCACATCCATGGTAGGGCTGTGTATTCACAGGAGCCCCAGTGCTGGTCCAGCCCTGCTCCGAGAGCAGCCCAGCAGCAAGGGGGCACAGCAAGCAAAGAGCCTTTTGCCTTATTTCTTTAAATATATCTTTTAACTTAAACCAAAACTGCCACCTAAGTGACTGCTGATGAAGAACCTCAGCCTTGATCAAGGAAATGGTTCTGCCCACGTTCCTCTCCTCTCCCATCTCAACAGGCACCAACCAGGGACGGCAACGCGCCAACCCAGGCAGCAGCTCCACCAAGGAGGAATTTTCCTAACGGAAAATCATCAGGAGGTGTCTTCCTGCAAGTGTAAACACTGCTATAATTGCCTTCACTCCACATTTACACCATGGTTCTGCAGACAAGGGAAGTCCCCACAGCCTCGTTATGCAAATAGAACAAGACCTATATGAGCTGCACATGCACCATGCAGATGGGATGTGTCGGACAGAGAGGGCTCCCAGGGCTGGGACATGCTTCCCCTGAAGATGGGATTCCTCCGTGCCAGCCAAAGCAGTACTCCGGATCCTTCCCACTGCAATCCCTGCTTCAATCCTACATAACACAGAGCTGCTGGAGGTGCTTCATGATTTGCAGCAAACCAGGCTCCCAAACACATGCCAGGCTGTCTCAGCTGGTACAAACAGGGTCCAGGTTAATGCAGTAACCCAGCAACACTGCTAAAATAAATGCTTTCCTTGTGATCCAGTGCTGGGAGGACCGGGGAACAGGAGAGAGCTTCAGTGCGCCAGAGACCAGCCCCTCATGGACACCAGTACAAGCCCCCGGTTACTGCTGGTGCCTGTGCTAAGAACTCTGCTGCCCACCACGCTCCTCTGGGATCCCTCCCAAGGGAAGCGGCTCCTGCCCACCCTTGGTGCCAGCAGGAAGCAGCATCCCAAGGGGCTCCCAGACCCTCTGCCAGCCACCATCATTTAATAACCTCATTGAGCAGCCAACTTACAGACATTGCCAGGTGAATACATGGACATGAGAACCTGCTACCCACACACGGAGCATCGCACAGGAGGAACACAGAGGGACTTGCACCTCCCTTGTGCTCCATACATCAGCTCCCTATCTTTTCATCAGCAATTGCAGACAGATTTGCTCAGCGTGAGAACTGCCACGGAAATTGAAAGACTCTACAGCTAACATTTTTTTCCTTGAAGCCCTAATTGTGCTGCCTTTGATTTTATTAATCTGTTTTTATTAATATCCTGAAGGCAACAGGGAAAAAAAGAAAAGCTTTTGCCGAAATGGCTGGTGCTGCTTTTATTTTGTCTTACTAAATGAGGCGGTTCTAGGGTATCCGGCACAGAGCCCCATCCTTCCAAAAGGAAAGGAACGAGCCTTCGAGTGCCCCCTCCTTGCTCAGATCAGGAGCAAGAGGTGGTGCTGGAGGAAGGCACCCAGATCCATCTCACTACAGATTTCCCCATGCACATCCAGATCCACTGCCTCCCATTGCTCTGCCATCAGCCCATCGTTTCTGGGGGTCTGAGAAACACCAGTGTCAAAGTCTGTGCTGCAACCAATGGTTTTACCTACCCTGTGCCAGTCCCACAGCTGGGGAGGCATCACAGCAGGTACCTGATCTCTGCTGAGGGCAGCCCCACATTTATAATGATGGGGTGGCTGCTGCTCCATGACTTACACACACCAGAAAGGCTCACCCTGAGCAGGGCAGTGGTAAACCACACACTGCATGGTCTGTAGAAGAGAGGAAAGGCAGAGCTGCACCGAGAGGGGTAGAATTCACTTCACAAACAGGCTCAGAGGGGAAACTCCTCCCGCAGCACCCGGCCGAGCACTGGTGCTCTCAGCAGGCACAGCCAGAGCCTCCTGCAGCCCCATGGGCACACTGCAGGGATGTGCCATGGTCCCTGCAGCACCACCAGCAAGGACACACTGCTCACACCGGAATGGGCTCTGCCCTCCCTGCGGTAATGGCCACATCTCCTTTACGCCTTACAGAATCCCAGCCTGGTTTGGGTTGGAAGGGACCTTAAAGCTCCTCCAGCTCCAACCCCTGCCACAGGCAGGGACCCCTTCCACTGGAGCAGCTTGCTCCAAGCCCCTGTGTCCAACCTGGCCTTGAGCACTGCCAGGGATGGGGCAGCCACAGCTTCTCTGGGCACCCTGTGCCAGCGCCTCAGCACCCTCACAGGGAAGAGCTTCTGCCTAAGAGCTCAGCTCAGTCTCCCCTCTGGCAGGTTCAAGCCATTCCCCTTGTCCTTCAATAATAATAATAGCTGTACTCTATCACTTAAATCCACTATTTCATTACCCAGTAGGAAGCGGAAGAGTTTCAAGGCATTAGTTATGGAGTTTCCATATTAACAGTTACTGTGCATTTATTCCCAAGGGGCTGTTACCCCTTCAAGTCTCAGCAATACAGAGACTGGTACTGACACCATCAGCACAGCCACATTAGAGCAAGGGGAGCTGCTTTGTCTCAGAGCAAGCCCTGGGCCTTCAAATATTCAACAGATACTGCATCGGGTTTGCTTATATACAGATATGGGAAAAGAAACAGTAAACATTTACTTCCAAAAGCACACTTTCTATTCCCCCCCTCTGCTCTCACAGGATAACAAAACCTGCTTCATCCCATCAGGAAATTCCAGTACATTGGAAAATACACAGAGGTGTCTAAAGGTGAGAACACCTAAGGGCAGAGCACCACAGCCTTGCAGCTGGGACCACAATACCCAATACTGGAGGGGTCTGCAAATGTCATTTCTGTCTGTAGTGTACACACCCTAACCCTTACAAAACCAGAAACCCTTCGTGCTCACAAACACGTGCTATTGGGTGCATGCTGCTTCCCAGCTCCCACAGCATCACCCACTTCAGGTTGCTGGGCGCACACACTGGAGAGGGCCCAGAGGGACAGCCTTGTCCCTTCCCTCACCCAGGGATGCACCAGGCTTACCAGGGCAGGAGAAGTACACACAGGTTCCCAGCTGCTGAGCTGGATCTTTATTTTAATGGTGAGATGTATGTAGTAACAGCACACGGGGGGTTATTGATGTTCGCTTTGTACATGCCCATAAACCGCAGTGACACACTGTACTGCATGGTCAATAGGTCTTTAGGGTTTTTCCAGCAGTATTAAATACCATTCTAAATGACGTGCCCATGGACCTTATTAGTTGCTCCCGCAGCAGAGCATGAGGTGATGTATAGGAAGCATCAGAGCCAGCCTGGGGTAGCCACAGGGCTGATGGGCAGGGGATGGGAGCCCCATGGCAGGTCCAGGCAGGGAGTGAGGGCAAAGATTGCTGCCCAGGAGCTCAGTGCAGCAGGAAGGCAAGAACCGAAATGAGCCTTCTTCCCTATCACCCTTCCAAGGACCCTCCTTCGGCAGCTTCCTGTGAAGTTTGGGCGGCCGGAGGAGTGTTTGATGGTCTGCTGTGAAATACAGCCCTCCAAAGAGCCCTCCCTATTGAAGAAACCATAAAAAGAAAATCTTTCCTAATGTCACTCTTCCCTCCTGCTCCTCGGGAGCCTGTGAGCGCTGCCATTCATCACCCGCGTGACACTTTCATAATGTAGTCCTAGATAATGGCACACCTTCCAACTTTCCAGAATTGGCTGTCAGGGAAATCGAAGGAGACAAGTGTGAGATACGGGAGCAGGACTCCTTGGTGGATGCGAGAGCTGCAGCGAGGCAGCCCCACACCAGCTCAGCCTGGCTGGTGAGCAAAAGCCTTCATGAGGGGACAAGGCCAGCACCTGCAGGGGTGGATGCAGCCATGGGCACAGAGGGGATCTCAGCACCAGCAGTGTGGGCTGAGCCCGGGGGCAGAGCAGGGTCAGTCCTGTGCTCAGTCCAAGAGCATCACCCATCGCACACAGGCGGGTCACAGGCACCCCCACCCCACTCCCAGCCTTGCCTCTTGCTCACACCAATGCCTGTCCTGTGAGGAGGGGAGGGAGAAGAGACAAGGCTCCCCCTCCCCAGGGCACACACATCTCTGCAGCAGCACACACTGCCTCCTGCTCAGATACAGGTCCTCAGCCAGCCCCCCTCCCTCCTTACACATCTTTAATTGCCGTGGTTGTTCAGGAATGCAGAACGCACACATCCCCCATCACCCCAGCCCAGCTTCCAGGGTCTCACCAAACCCTTTCCCTGGGGTCCTCCTCACTCCATGTACATAAACTGCTCACACAGCCCCAGCTCCCCCCCCCGCACCACAACACCCTCTGTCCACTTCAGTGTTTAGGTACATTGGGAAGCACATCACATCCTGCTGCCCCCACACCACCTCTGCAAGGCAACAGCCCCACATCTGAGCCCTGCCCCATCCCTCCAGCTCTCTTCCCAGCACTGCCAAGGTAACTGAAGTCTCCCAGATCAACACTCCAGGTTTTCCTTAGCTGCAGCCTCTCCAGGTGTGCAGAAGCAGTTTCTGACTTGTCAGCTCATCTCACCTCGGGGCTTTCCAGCAGTTCATTCCACCTTTCCTTTTACTTTAAACCCTTTTCAAGCAGAACCAAGCGCTAAGATCCAAACGACTGCAGCCAAGCTGTGCTCGCAAATGCGCATCTCCAACAACATCATCCTCACAACTATTCCACTGCTGTTGCAACCAGCCCTGTTTGCCCAGACACCAACAGCTCTGCCCTTGCCTCGGGCGGGGGGGGAACAGGCTGCAGCAAGCCTCCCATGTCACACTGGAGGTGCCGCCCCCCGAGCTGGAGCCCAGCAGGGTCGGTTTTACTTGGGAAGCCTTCATAGCACGCTTACCCTTGCACACACCGCTCCTGGGGCTCACACAGCCCCCGTGCACCCCCTCATACCCGGCACAACACGTTGGGGCTGAAACTGCAGCTGAAACCTGCTTGGCTTTTTTCCCCTAGAGCTCACAGGTAGCCTTGCACCAAAGCCAGCACCATTAACAACGTGCCTCCAGTAGCACTGCTCATAGATGCAGGCTCCAAAAGCCAAGAGTTTTAGGCATTAACTCGGTCTTATCAAATTCTCAGCTCTCAAAAAAAGCCTTAAAACAAATTACACATTTCATCCAAGCATCAGGTGAAAAGGCCACCGGCGCCCAGCTCTTACCTGGAAACACGCATGTTCTCCTGCTGAAAACTGCACATCCTCGCTTTGAACCTCTTGAAGAGCAGAGCTGGAGCCAGCACCCCCCTGCAGCACGTCCCAAAAGAACCAGACTCTTCCTCTCCTGAACTATATGTACACACCCAGCCCAATTGCTTAACTGCCCCCTGGTGCTGTTAATTAAGGCTACGGCCAGGAGTTGGTTTCAGCTGGTGCTTGAGGTCAAGGAGGGGTTGAGGAGCAGAAGTGGCACAAGCTGTGTGAGGGTGCTGCGATGGGGCTGTCATTGGCTCCTGGGTACCTGCCCTGTGTGTGAGCACAGACAGAGGATGGACACGATGCTGCAGCAGCAACAGGCACATCTCAGCCCCATGCCCTGTGCAGCAGCGAGCACAGATGAGGCCATACCTGTATCTGCACCCCGTGTGGTCCCGGTGGGGGGGCAGGTTTGAGAGCAGGGGGCCGGGAAGCAGGGTGTGGGTGCAGGGCTTGCACATTTGGGGGCTGTTTGCACTTCCCAGGGCACAGCAGGCTCGGATGAGAAGAGAAAGTGAGTGCTGCCAGCTGGGTGCCTTATCTTTGTCTTTAAATAAATATGATTTTGTCAGCTTTATGAAAAATAATATAGCATGTTATTTTTCATAAGCCTGACTGATCTCTCCATTTCCCATGGTTCAGCTTAGGCCATAAACATGACCCTGCTTGAGTGATTTCACCTTCCCCATTGAGCAGAGAGCCTCGGCAGCACTCACACCAAGGTCCTGACTGATTATCGACAAATTAAAAATATAAGCTATTGACCAGACACCGAGATAGAGTCCCTGAGCCAGTGCCCGGAATCTCAATGAGGGTATTGAAGTGCTGCGGATCGATACTGCAGTTAGAACACAGGGAGCAGGCGGGTCCCTGCATACAGAGCGCAGAGGGGTGATGGGTGCTTAAGTAAATAGTTGTGCAAATTAACACGGTGCTCGGATGCATTCCTCCGCCTCCAGCCTAATGACTTGCTCAAGTGAGGAACACAATTAAGCGAGCTGGAGCAGGGCAGTGCCTCCGCTTTCAGAGTGAGGGTCTGGCGCAGGAGGGATGGGGATGGGGATGGGGATGGGGATGAGGATGAGGATGAGGATGAGGATGAGGATGAGAATGAGAATGAGAATGAGAATGAGAATGGGGCTGTGTGTTGGGAGACCACCCCCATCTCTCCCTGCAGGGCTGCCTGTCCTGTCCGGCACAGCTCTGCCCTGTGCCTGGGTCCATTTCTTGCCCCCATCCCATGCTGCTGGTGCTGCCAGTGACACGGCTCTGGTTTGTGGGGGGCAGCCGCAGCACCATGGGCACATCTGGCAGCACCACAGGTCGGGGGCTGGACCCTCCTCAAGGGTTTTTCACCTGGGGGGGGATGCACGGGTTCTCCTCCTGTTTGCTGTGGTTTAGGGTGAGGGATGGGGAATCCCTGCTCCCCGTGGGTACCAGCACTGCATGCAGGAGGGTTCCCTGGCAGAGGCGTAGGTGAGAGCGAGGTGTGAACCATCTCACCGGGAGCACTCCATGTCTCCAGAAACAGCGAGAGACAGAGCCCGAATGATGCTCAAGGCATGCAGTGAATCCCTGGTACCTGTCCCTGCAGCAGCAGAGGTGTCCTGCAGGGAGTGGCTTCCCTGCAGCTTCCCATTCCCTCTGCACCCTGTTCCCATCCCATGCAAGGATCCTTTGTTTGCGGGTGGAGAGATTTCTTGGCTCTCCTGCTAATGCTTGGTGACATTTATATTGCTTTAATCAGCATTAATTATCTTATATCCCAAGACAAGAAGCCCCATTTTTTTATTCCTACCCATCAGTTCTATGTAATACAGGATCTGAATCTCTTTCTGCCCCTGATGGTGGCACCACCAGGAAACTCCCATTGGCCTGGTCCTCTCCAGCTCTGCCTCCTCCATCTCCAAAGTCTCCTTTACACCCCAGAGCCGGGACACTGTGAGCCACTGACACAGCCCCAAGCCTGGCTGCTGCTGTGCTTCAAGAGTTAAACTCTGCTCAGAAGCAGCATCATTTACTGGCAAAACCCAGCACACAGCACGCACCGATCCCCCAGCCCGTCCTCTGGGGAAGGCGCCGATCAGATAGCTGCCTGCATGTTTGAAAACACTCATGTCAGCGAGCAGCCTGCCGTGGGCTCGCTGGGCTGCCTGGTACTGCCTGATGGACAGGGTCAGATCCCAGCAGCTGTTGGGAAGGAAGAGGCGCGCTCAGCAGCTGCCTGCAGTGATGGGAACCGCCCGTGATGGTGCCAGCCGCGATGCGCATGGCTCCGTCCTGGTCCTGCTTTTGGGAGGGATGCTCTCCCCGCTCAGCAGCCCTAGTTCTGGCTGGTTTGGGTTGGATTCGGGGCTGGGCAGTGCTCCCTCCAGTGCCACTTCTTGATGCCTCTTGCTGGGTGTGAGGCCTGTGAGAGCCACTGAACCCCTTTGTCTGCACAGCCCAAGCAGTCTCTGCTCCCTGCCCTGGGAGCACACACGTGTGAGGGGCAGCCTTTGTTTCTCAGCCTATGCTTTTGGTTGGGAATGGGTTTCCAGCCCTTTTACTGCACAGAAATGTGGGAAAATGTTTGAAGAAGAAAAAATTCTATACAAATAAAAGCAAAACTGCTTTCAATTTTTAATCACTTTGCACCTCAGTGCCCGGCCAGAGGATGGGGCAGCAGAGCCCAGCCCAGGGCACTGGGGAGTGATTGTGCTGCTGGTGCTTGCCCGCAGTGAGAAGGAGAGGAGGGTGCTTGAACTGGAGTGTCACCAGGGAAGAGCAATGTGGAGCATGAACCATCAGAGGTCCCATTACAACTGCTTCATCTTATGGCAGCGGAAATCCAGATCCAGAGAGGGAAGAGGCGAATCCTTCCAGGCATTTCTTTGTGGATGGCAATGGGGTAATGGAGCTTCTTCATGCTGTAAAACCTGTGCGAGCCCCTGTGAGAGCTCACCTGGGCATGGTGAGATGCTCCAACCCCCTCGTGCTGCAGCTCACGGGCAAAAATAACCATGGATGAAGGGAGGGGGTTTTCAGGGATGCACTGAGCTGAGCGGGTGAGAAAAGGGAGTGGGCGAGGGGCTCCTGTGAAACTCAGACACTTCCTCTCCTGCACTTGCTAAATGTAGCTGCTTCTTCCCCATCTGAGGTGGTGCTTCTGCCTCGTACGTGACAGCACCAGTGGGGCTCCGCAGGGAGGGAGACGGGGCCAGCCCTTGGGATGATGCTCACCGGCCAGCACGGCTGCCCCAGCACACTGTGGCCTTGTATCCTTGTATCAGTGTGACCGTGACACCCAAAGTGCCACCTCCAGCCAGGCACGGTGTCCCCAGGAGCCCCAGGCCCTGGCAGTGAGGGTGCAGGTGCTTGGGCAGGGGCTGGCAGCTCTGCCTCCAGGCAGTGCTTTCACCAGTGCCCATGGACGCTGGAATGGGAATGTTCCCACTGCTCAGGTCACCTCAGTCACGGCTTTTATCCAGGGAAGGAAGACAATCAGATAAGGAAAACCCTGGGGCACAGAGGAGGGACAAAGACCTCTGTTCTCTCTCCAGTCACCTGCCCAGGGGATCATTTCAGTTACCAGTGGAGCAAAACTGCAGAGGGATCAGATGTGCTTCCAAAGCAAGCACCAGCCAGAGCTGTTTCTTCCAGGAGTCCACTGTGCAGGGACCAGCACAGAGCAGGGCTGCACCATGAGCATCCCAGCATCTCCATTTCCACTGCCCCAGATTGCACAGGTCCGCATCCTCTGCTGCAGCGTCGGGAGCTGCACGTGCAGCGAGGACACCAGCAGAGACACCATGTACTGGCTGGGTGCACCCATGGGAGCCGTGGCACTGGCAGTCCGCTCCTGGGGACCCCTGGGAGCTGTGGCACTCCCCATTCCTGTTCCCAGGAGCTGTGATGGGAGCTGGTGCATCCCTGCACGAGTCCTGCTGACAACACCTCCTCTGCGGCAGGACCGCCTGAGCCTCTCCAGCTGAGGACAGTGATGAGAAAGAATCCAAACGGAGCTCCAGCAGCATTTGTATTCCCACAGCCCCTTTCTATTCAACTTTACTTTTAAATGTGTTCCTTAGGTTTCTTTTCTCCTCCTGAAAATCTTCCTTCAGTGAAAAACAATGCAAGGTGGGGGCTGGCATGAGCAAGTGACTTCCATCTCAATGACACAGTTCATATGCCTGTGAATGAGAAGCCTCTTGCTTGTTCCGATCCCGTCCGTTGTGTTTGGCTGCTCTGAATTTAGCCGGGCGATCATTAAACCTGAGCGATCAGGAGAAGGAAGCTCTCAGGCACTGGAACGAGTGTATGGGCTCCAGCAGGATGGGGTCCCATGGGGCACAGCCAGCGCTGAGGATCTGGCGGGTGGATGAAGGAGACGCAGCACACAGATCCTCACAGTGAATCCATACCTGCCTCAGCGCAGGGCTCCCGCGCAGTGCTGCCGTGCAGGACACTCAGGTGAGCCCAGCCGGTGTCCCCCGCGCTCAGGGCTCAGTTAACGAAGCCGAGGCTGCTCGGAACCCCAGTAGTTGCCCAGTGACTGGTTCAGGACAGCGCCGGGTGCGCTCTCCTCACGCAGCCGACCTGCGGGTCCAGGCTGGCACTGCCGGCTCTGCTGTTAATTAGTCCCGTTCTCAGCTCTTGTGCCTTTTCTTTCTGTTTACATAATTAATCCTGTGAATTTTGTATTCTCACTGAAAGGCGTGCGGGTTTAATGGAGCAATCAGTACCCAGAGATGAATTTTTTATAAGTTTGCCTTTGTTACTTTAAATTTTTTATAAACTCCTTACCCTTAAGGAATATTTCTCAGAGCTGGCAATGAAGGATGCTAATTTCGGTTGAAAAGGGAAATGTAAGCCTGTGTTTTATTAACCACACACCACCCATACACTAGTCTGTGCAGGGGGCTGGGCTGGGACCCCAGGGCAGGGCGCGGGGCTGCAGGTACCCCTGCAGTCCAAGCTGGCTTTGAGGGAGCACTGATGGTGCACCCTGCATCCATCCCCACCCAGACATCCTGCTCCCAGCCCTGCAGTAATCTGGATTTGGCTCAGGTTGGTGCTTCAGCTGCGTGGGGTCACCCCTGGCTGCCCAGCACTTTCCTGCAGTGGCCCCTGCCACCAGCCTCATGGGGCACCCTTGGCTGTCACCTCCTCACCACTGTGTCTGCAGTGGGGCAGGCGGCTCCTGCACTGCTCCACCTGTAGCTGTCTTTGCCCTCTGCCACAAACCCCATCTCTGAGAATGAAGCCCCTTTTCTCACTTTGAAAACATTGCAGATTGTTATTCCCTCGTTCACGGGAGATGGTTCAATATGTGGAGTATCTGTAGAATCACTGAAACACACGTAATCTGTATCTCATGCTATCCGAGGAGGCTGCAGCTCCGGCAGCAGAGATGTTACTGCATCATAAAGCACAAGCTACTGAAGGAGATAAAGAATGTTTTCCCCTTTGGACAAGTAACCAACAACGCTCTGACATGTCCTCAGGTGAAGGCTGCTTGTCTGAAGCTATCAAATGCAAGAACAAGCGGAGGGCAATCAGCAGTGACACAGACACAGGCGTTCTCCCTCGTAAAGCACCAGAGCACAGGGATGTAAACACGCATCTGGACACCAGCGCCTTGGCCGGTCACTGCGTTATACAGGGTGCTGCCTGCGCGGTGTGGCAGAGGGAAGTGTGCTGCTGCCTGCAGTGCTGTGCCCTGGCTGGGAGCAACAGACACAACCACAGAGTGCTGGTGGGCACAGCCAGTGGTGGCTGTGTTAAGCCCAGAGCCCTTCCTCACTCCTTGACCCCGTATTCACTGCACGTGAGATGGTTTCAGTTTTCTCACATCCCACTTTTCATGATTTCATTTCCTCCCTTTGCTTTCATGATGGGATTGTGCATTACTGATAACCTGCAGAGCTGCAGGAAACTCACCCCCTTCCTTCACTCATGTGCTGCTTTCACCCTGAGCCAGGGCTGCCCCCTGCTCTGCTGCACTAGGACCACCACCACCTTCTCCAAGTGAATGTATAAGGATCATTCATCCACGTGGAGCTGGCCACATCACACTTGGTGTGATCCTCAGTCCAGGCAAAATCATAGCCTTCTGCTCTTCTCTGAACTGCTCTGCACAAGCAAAACCTTGCTAGGATGTGACTTGGCTGTGGCAGCAATCCCAAAACACCCGGCTCCCGCTTCCTGGGGCTGCTCTGGGTTCTGCCAGGCCACCACAGGAAGAGTGGTGCACCAGCATCCCATGGGATGCAACCCCCACGCAGCCTCACCGCCCGGCAGAGCCAGGGCTTCCATCCTCATCAGCTTCACTCACACAGGCACCTCAAACCAAACCTGCTCCCAAGCCTGCGCACCCGTAATGGACGGTTTAGGAGAGAAAACGCCAGTGTCAGCCTCAGTGGAAAGTTATCTATGACTACTCAACCTCATCTGGGCTCTTCTGAAACAAACCAATGGACTACTGGGTCTGAGACTAATAAATAATAACAATGATAAAAATAAAATATAGCTAATAGTAACGCAGTGCAGTCATAGGACACATTCCTCACACTTAATAGAAGCTTCGCTATCGAGCTTAATTAAAAGTGACACCAAAACCCCTGTTCTTTCACATCTGACTCAAACCATTGGCTGCTTTCTCTTAAGGACAGAGGCCACCTCCGCTGCTCATCCCTGGCTGCAGCGGTGGTGCCAGAGCTGGTGCTGCATCACCTATGGGCAAGGGAAACACCACTGCCCTCCAAGGTGATCCCAGGTCCCAACCAGATATCTCTGGATTCAGAGAACCATCCAAGAACCATACGCACACACCACCAGCCAATGCAGCCTTATAGCTGTAATTCAGCCTAATTATTTCCTCTGCTAGTGTGTGCATTAATGACCCTGGTATTAACGCAGAGCGCTCTCATTTGTTCCCATATGTACCAGATTGCTCATTAATACCCTGTAAATTGTCATGAGATGCTTCCTGGCTGTTAAGTATCGCTGTGCATTTCAGGGGGTTCCCCTGTACAAGCAAGAGGACCCCAAATGTGTCTGCAGCTCTGTCCTGGGGGACGCAGTTAGAGCTGGAAACTGCTCAGTCCCACAGTGGGTTTTCACTGGAGCAGTGGCTCAGAGGAGGGTTCCAGGCACTGCCGGTGGGATGGGGCTTCACTGGAGGGCTCCTGCAACCACAGACCGATGGCTATTGTCCCCCAGAGCTGTGCCTTGTGACAGCAGTGAGTGGGCAAGAGGAAGGATGTCTGTGCCCAAGCCACAGCTCTGAGGTCTCTGTAACTGGTCCGAGCAGGAGGCTCAGACCCTGCACCCACTCCGGATCTAGAACTGGCTCATTCTCATCTGTCCCACCTTGAGGACTTCAGGTCTGCATTAGCACAGGAGGGTTCTAATCTCTTTCCTGAGGCATCTTGTTTTCCCTTTAAACACACAAGGTGGGCTTAACCAAGAGGAATTACACAGTTCCCTCCTGCTGCTCCTTTGTAGCTCAATACTGCTCATACTAATGTTCAAGTATTTGTTATAGCGTCGAATATTTTCTATAGTAAACAGAGTTTTATTATCAGTTAATGTATTGATGAAAGAGCACGAGTTAGTCGATTGAATATGTAAGAAATACGGAAATATACTTGAACTATTGATTGCTGCAGTTGCTTACGTGAAGTATTGACACGCCGTGTGCAGATCTGCCCTCAGACTGTTGAGTCATGATACACCAGTCACCATCTTTAATAATAAAGAGCCACTATTTTTGAACACTTCACAGGAAAAAAATCCATTTGCTAAATGGGTTTGTGTGTGATGCTGGGGCTGCTCATGTGGAAACGGTGGGAGAGGAGGAAGGGGAAACGTGCCAGCTCCCTGCCTGAGGAAACAGGCGCTCAGCGAGGAGAACACAGATTATCCTGGGATCAGGGTTCCATCAGAGCTGTCAGTGGGGACTTGTCAGACAGACACAAAAGTGGCAAAACTGATGTCTCCAAAGTTTGGCTACATCAATATGAGGGTGGCCAAACAGCCTGGCTCCATCCACACATGGCTTCCAGCTGAAGCCCAGGTTGGCCATGGGTGGGAATGTCACTCCTCTGAGTGACCCTGACATTCAGGGCTGGTTTTCAGACCAGGCCTAGGCATTTCTATGCACCCTTTGAAACAGCCACAATGTCCCATTCTGCAAACCCTGCCTGAGAGCAGGATCCCCGGCACGGCCGTGGTGCCTTGGCAGCAAGTGTACGTTTGTAATTAAATCCCTTTCTTGACATTTCAGGTCTGTAACAGCGCTTTGCAATCACCATGGGGGCCAAGCGCACACACGACGGCCAGCGCAGGTGACCCGCAGCAACCTGTTAAGTGCATTTACTTATTTGCAGAAAAGCAAGAGGGAGAGTAATGAACTGAAAAGCTGTGACGAAGAAACTCATTGTCTCAGCATGACTCTGGTATTAAATTGAGCCTGAGCTGTGCTAGGGCACAGCATCCTGGTGAATCCCTGCCTCTGCTCATCACATCCCTCCTGATCCACCGCCTTCAGTGGACAAGTCCCAAGTCTCTGAGATGAGAGGTGACCGACCAACCCTGTCTCCCTGCCGCGGTACCTTGGTATCACAGGGGCCTGGAGCCCCCCTGGCCAGGCAGGGGCTGCCCCCCTGTGCCACCATCTCCAGAGCAGCCACAGCTCCAGGCTCCATTCCTAGGGTTACATCCCCATGGAAGGTCCCTTTCAGCAGAAAGAGGACCCCGGCTCTTGAAACCCTACCTCAGCCCCACGCTGGGTGCACAGCTGCCCTTGTGTCTTTATTAACAGCCCCTCTCTATTCTACAATTCTGATGTTTCTTTTGCCTCCCCATTTTAACCCTGGAACACTTCCCTCTTAGAGACCGTGTTCAATTAATGTCTAATCTCCATGACTCTCAGCCAGGAGGCGGATCAGTTACTGCCACGATAATGGCTCCATTTACAGAGCTCTTTCAGCAGGCGCAATGTGATCCTAAGCCCGTGACTTTCCCAGTCCATTCACAAACTCCTTTAGACATCCCCCCTCATTAAAGAGTCCCTCCTGTCTCCTTCTGCCCCACCTTTACCGAGCGTGGCACAAGAGGTGCTTGTCCTGTATGGAATTTCCGCTCTACAATGACCAGCTGTAGGAAACACGTCCCTTTTCTGCCAGCTACGAGGGTTTGGTAAGGGGATGGCAGGATTCTGCAGTGCTCTGGCAGAAGCAAAACTTCAGAGCAGCTGTTGGCCTGATGGAGCTCAAGCACCAAGTCCCAGATGTGCTGCAAGGAAAAATGGAGGAAAGCACTGCCAGTTAAAGAAATGGGAGGAAATGAGAGATTTCCAGGTACAGCCAAGGTAGGGAAAGGCCTCTAGGATGTGGGAACCTGAGATCTCAAAAGCGTAATAAACACCAAGCCAAAGAGAGAGCCATTGGGGGATTGTGCTATCCCTGCTGTTGCAGGAGGCACAGCGGGTCTGGCAGAAGGAAGGAGGTGGCCCAGGACCCCACTGGCCAAAACTCTCTGGGAAGGTGCTCCCCAAATTCCTGATTTATTGATGGTAAAACACCTGAGTGCTGATGGGAGCCAGGGATTAAGATGGGCTGTGCCTGGCGAGACGCGATGGGAGCAGCCCTGGCTCTTGTGCCGTCACTGCTCCTAGCTCTCATTTAACTTGAATGTTAATTGCCCATGACGAAGAATTTACATATTTCTGTACTTTTGGCCATCTACATTTGCAGCTTGTCTGCATGGAACTCGCCTGACCTTTACCATCGAACAGGTTTCAGATCCTGGGAAATCAGGGAACAAATCATGCTCATCACAAGTCTATCCCCCCAGAGCGGGGGGAGCCGCCACCCCAAGGGCCATGCTCTTGCCTGGGACAGGAACTGAATTACCTCCTGGTGACCGTCAGCACTGGTGCTAACCAGGCACCAGGGATGGAGGATGCTGGGGGTGCTCCTCTGGCCCAGGACTCTCTCCTGCAGTGTTATCCACATTGAACCCATCTCGGTTTGCTCCCAGCACCCATGGGTGCCCCCAGCACGTGCGGTGCCTGTCATGCTCCCCTCGCTGCCGCCTTCCTCTCTGCGTTAGTTATGAAATTATCTCCACATTTGGGGGCAAAAATAAATATTTAATTGTGGTAATGGCCATCATTTGCATCCAAATGTTTTCCAGAGCAAGAATTCCTCGCTAAATGACACCAAAGGCTTTTGAGAATGATGAACTTATTTGAGAACATTGCTTTCTGTGCGATGCTGAGCGTCACCACCAGAAAAATGGCTAAATTTAGCAAATAAAAAAAAAAAGAACAAAAAAGAAAAAAATCTATTTTCTCAGCTGTAATAAATACAGCGGGTAGTAAACAGGAGCATACTTCAGCTGTAAGTGGGGTATTGTTATTTGATATGTGGGAGAAAAGCCAGAAAGCTAATAAGACATTTTTATACATAAAAAAATCACATAATCCTGGTGCATTATACATGTTGTACTCATTCACAGCCTATCCATGGGCAGCTATTTATTATTGCACACAGCTATCTTGTTTCGCAAGGAGATGCAGATCGGAGCTTTCATGCAGAGAGGCTTTGGGTATGTCCTGTACCTGGAGAGCACTGGGGTGTTATTTATCCTGTACATAAACACGATGCTTCCCTCTGCTCAGGCTATTCCATGCCGCGACCCCACTGGACCTCATGCTCCTGGCCCTGCCCTGGGCTTGCTGCTTCTCTAATACCCTGCAATGTTGTCTCCTGCTTTCCTTTCACAGGCAGTGACTTCTCTATCCGAGTGCTATTCAAAGCTACAAAAAGAGCACATCCTTTTCGTTTTGCCAGCTGAGCTGGGGGCTTTTTTCCATTTCCTCTCAGAGCTGAACACTGGTTGCTGCAGGTCTGCCCAGCCTGCTCTTACATGGAAACAATCCCATGACTTGATTCTCAAGTACATTTAGCGTCTAGACAGGGCACTGGATCCTTTGTCCGTCCCTCCTAGTCCCCTCATTGATTTTAACAGCCCTTGAGGCACTTTGGAAGCTCAAGAGCTGCCAGTCCCCATGCCACGGCTGCCCCACCAGTGCCCCAGAGCCCCCATGCCATTGTTCCAGCAGGCTCTGCTCACTCCCCTTATAAATAGCCAGCGGTAAGCAATAATCCATGGTGGGATATGGCACTTACAAAGGAGGAAGAACGAGAAGCCCCGAGCGCAGCATCACAGCCGGGAGGCCCCCTGCATCCCAAGGGCTCGCAGCCCCCCTGCACAGGCTTCAGCATCCCAGGACATGCAGAATCTCACCCGTGTCTCTGGTCCCCTGGTCCCTGGGCAGGTACCAGGTCCCTGGATGGGAGCCCAGCCTGGCACATGGCCTGGCAACCCCAGCACAGAGATGGGCAGCCTGCAAAATCAGCACACTCCCTGCATCCATGTACCGGGACAACCCAATTAAGTCATTTACAGTGAGGACCTGGAGATGGCAGCAACATATAATCACAAACATAAGCAGTTTTTACATGGTAATTATATATTCTATTTTTTTATCAGTGCAACACAGACAGAAGATTATTTTATGCTTGATATCATTTTAATTTTTGATCCATTTTCCCCCCAACTTAAAAAGGATTAAGATTGGGCTTCTGGTAATAATTTTGGATATGCCAACTTCATAAGTCCCACGCAGCATTGTATTAAACTGATTATTAGGTACTTTTGCTTATTGTTACCACCGTTTCTCTTCTTTGGGCGAACATCTGAAACGTATGAACCCAGATGGTTTGAATGGTCAAGCCAAAAGGCCGGAATATTTTTTAAGTCTGTTTTAAAATAAAACACACTCTTGCTTTAAACTCCATCTGATAAAACAGACTCGGGGAGATCTGGAAGGAGAGAGGAAACCCCGAGCCTGGCTTTGATCATTTTCAAAAGGAATTGGCACGTGTGATTTTCCAGAAGATGAAGGCACCAGGTGAAACTATTTCATATCCCAAGACCTTTTCCCTGCTGAAGCTAACATCTGCTTCTTGTTTCCCGTGTTTGAAGCATGGTCTGCCCGGACCCCGGTTTCCATCAGGAACTGGGCTGTACCAGTGGCCAGGAGAAAGGTGGAGACTGTTGCTGGGGCTCCTTATCAGGGTGGGTGGGATGGAGAGCGGGATGGAGAGGAGCTGTTCCCCCCATCTGCAAGGGATGGGCAGCCTTGGACCTGGCCAGCCCCTGGTGGCTTGGCAGAGGCAGACCCTGTGGGCAGCATCCCATGGGAATGGGGCAGGACACAGGGATTGCCACCCTTGGGAAACTGGCTCTTCCCAGGAGGAGGCTCATTCGCTGCCCTCGGGGTGCCAGCCCTGGGATGGGACCTTCCACTGCTTCCAGGCCCCCTTCTCCCCAAGGGCCCCAGTGTTAAGGCAAGGTAAGGGGGGGGGGGGGTTGGGGTGCAGAGACGCCCCAGCACTGGAGGCAGACAACTCAGGTGGATACAAGCAGTGCTTCACTCTCGGTTCCCCAAAAGTCTTCTCTCCTGATTTCTCCCTTCCCTCACAACACCCATCCCCGCACACGTCCAGCGATTCCACCCACAGCAGTGTCCATAGAAACAGGCAGGAGCACTGGGAATGGGAAACCACTTCCCAGCAGATGCAGCAGAGCCCCCCATGCCAATCCCCCAGCAGGAGCAACCCACAGCCCCCCACACACATAGTGCAGCCCTACGTCTCCAGCAGTGCCGGGGGGGGCAGGGATGGGATGCTGCTCCCATGCTCACCATGTCCATGATGCAGCACATCCAGAGCAGAGGCAGCTGCATGCCCTGAACCCGCTCCTTAGCATAGGATGGACCCAAACCCCAATCAGTGCAAAGGCTCCTAGGCTGAAACAAGCAGCCAAAGCCCTCCCTGCCCCAGACGGCGGCATGGCCATGCCATGGCAACCACTACAAGGCACCCACATAAAAGCAGCCCATCAGAGACAACACTGATTATAACTAGTTCCCTAATAGCTGTACATAACTAATGTAATTCTCTGTTTGGTGCCAGTAGGGAACAAGTCCAGAGTAAATGAGCTCATGGTTAGGAATCAAAGATTAACAGACTATCTAGGAGTAATTTCTTCTCCACATGAATTAGCAAATCGTAGGTAATTACTGTGGACAGAGCTCGGCAGGTTATTCTACTAGGTCAGTTAAGAATAGCCTGGGATAATTAAATTGTCTCCAGAGCCAGGGACAACGCTGCGGTTGGAAAAGGTTTTCCCCTTGCCATTCCTCTCCTGGGTAAATCCTATTTGCCTTCTGGGGCACCTGTAGATGCTTTTGCTTATTTATGTCTTTGGTGATGGACTGAACTGTGTGGGGGCGGCTGGTCCTGAGCAGGGTCCTGGTCACCCACCACTGCCGCAGGCACTGGCAGGATCTGGACTGGTGGCATTTTGCTTTTCCCTTTCCTTGCAGATAGGGAGTGGGAGAACCTGTTTTTAAGAAGCCTGCCTGAGAGGCTGGTGCGAGTGGTCACTCACTGAGAAACCATTCCAGCATCCCTTGGGAATGGATGCTTGGGGAGGAACAGTGAGACCTTGGGAGAGCTCCTCTATTATTTTCTCTGGACATCACTGGGCTGTGGGATGCAACTTTACCTCTCCTGGAGCTCGGTGCTGACTGGAAAAAGGATGCGGCACCATTAAAAATAGAAGCATGAAAGATTATTTACATTTCAAGAATAGCTAAGGTCTTTAAAGAAACTTCCATCATCCTTTAAAGGCTCTTAGTCAAACGCCGTTCATTATTAATGCCTGTTGGCTTTATTTAGCCTATGACTACAATTATATATTTATGAGGTAATCAGCAATTGGAAATTTCCCTGTAATGGTAACTGGAGCTTGGCATCCAAATAAAATGAACACCATTAAGAAAGTATTGCGGTCATTGGGGTGGATCAAGTGTGCTAATAGCCCAACTAACAGCAATTAAGTCAATTAACCATTCAGACATATGCTGCTCAATTTCCCTGCTTAAACAGCCCGGTGCATCTGCGAAATCTGTGGAACTTATTTATGGCGTAAGCGGCTGCTCGTCATTATTAACCAGGGAAACACTGCAAATAGGGGAGGCTTGGAAAAATTAACTGCTGCAGCAAAAGGATCCGCTAATTGCCGCTTCCCGCCCGGGGGAAGCTTGTGCTTTCCAGGGGATTTGGTTATTGTCCTTAGAACGCCCCTGCGAGCACTGGGGTGCAGGTGATGGCCCCTGCTCCCAGGGCACAGGATGACACCAGTGTGTCAGCGAGGAGCCGGGGGTTCAGCTGATGGGGAAAGGTGTAACAGGGACGAGGCGGGAGGACCCTGAGCTCTGAGATCACGAACATCCTGGGGCTGAGCCCCACTGCCCAGCAAAGGGCCCATCCTCCTCCTCCTCCTGCCTCTCCGAGGCTGATGCTCCTCAAGACAGACCCAAAGGCCCTTTCTGAGGTGGTGGTGGGACCCCAGCCCTGAAGCCACCAGGATCCCCATCACCTGCTCTTCACCTCCCAGGCACTGGGGACTTGCTGGCACAAAGCACTTTTCCCCATCCTTCCCATTTTGGTTTCTTGCTGTCTGTCCAAACAAAGATGTGCTAAAGTTTTGTTAAGTGCATGTTTTAATGAAGCCCATTAAAGTTAACCTAGCCATATAATATATAGGAGAAATCTACCATAAATATAGGTAAATAGAGATTGTAAAGATAAATAACAATACGGGTGTGTGAGAAGTGATAATGTACTCTATTTACTGCGGGCCTATAAAAGGCCAGTAAAAGATACTGCACCTTTAATGACTTACTTTCTCCATGGCAGCCAGCACTCACAGTTAGCAAGCTAAGGATGCAGTGACACAAAAAGCTTACAGATAATTAAATATTGATTTTTGTTTTCTAATCCTATATAAAAATTGTCCTGGGTCTCCCAATGGTAGTTTCATCTCACCAGGACGCAGGGAAGGCTATTAACCCTACTTGGTTTCAAGCTGTTGTAGAACAAATAAAAGGGAGTCTTGGAAAACGGAGGCAGCAGCTCCTGGGGCAGGAGCCAGCCTCCAGCCCTGCCACAGGTCCTGCCAGGAGCCTGGCACTGGGAAAGGCACCAGCAGCATCCCTGGGGGCACAGCACAGTGAGGGCTGCAGCATTTCTGCCTGCACAGGCGGTTCAGGTGATGCAGCAGCCCTGCAGAAGAGCCCAGTGCTTTGGCCAGGCACCTCACTGCTGCAGGGCACAGCAGGGGCTGCTGGTGCATCCTCGCTGCTCCTGGGGCACTTGATGCACTTGTGACATCCCAGCCTGCTGGTGCCTGGTGAGGAGGAGGAAGGGGGTGACCCCGAGTGCCAGCCAGAGCACCCGGGCATGATGCTCTACAACGAGCAGAAAGGTATTAAAATAATAACCTCCAAGTCTGCCACGCATGATGTTTTCTATCACTATTGGGAAAGCAATTGCCTCCAGCAAAGATCTATTTCCTCTGCTGCTCATTTCCAAACGCGCAGTAAGTACTGTGTACGCAGTATGAAATGGAATAAACCCCAGCATTACACAATAGAGTCACTCATTCACAAAATGAAGCACGGGGCCTCCTTTCCCAGTTATCTTTTCAAAAGCACCATGTAGCATAACTCACACTGTTTACAGACTTGAGGACGTGAGTAAATCACGTTGCTTTACATAATTCCTGTCCTTTGGTAAACTGTGCCTTTTCTGAAGGAAGAGAACATCCACTCCCCTCACTTTGCCAGGGCTGTATATAAATGAAGCCGTCGCTCAAACATGCCGGATGAGCCTGATCATTGGGAAAACAGCAAAACATCCTCCTGAAAGAACTGCATGCACCATTTGCTGAGAAATCTTGAAGATTTTACTTGCAAAAGCCTGTAGATTCAGCGTTTCCCATGCCAAGCGCAGCAGCACGCTGTGTACACTAAACCCTGCTCAGCCGTGCGGAGCAGTTCAAGCACAGTAATGAATTCAAGTGCACCCTAACTCCACGCTGATCCCACCCTGCCAAGGAAGGGGAGCTGGGGCTGGAATTAGCTCAGTCTGTGCTGGTTGGAGCCTTGTGACCCTGTGAGGTCAGCCCAACTCACCGCAGCCAGAGCCGCTGCAGAGCCTGCCTGTCCCAGCACCCTGAGCCCATGGGCTGAATACAGCTGCATCCCTGTGAGATGCCTCTGAACCTGAGCACATAACCACAGAGATCTGTGCTTGTCTCGCTCCTTCCCTGCTCTTCCTCTGGGGGTTCATGACCTCATTTGCAGGCTTCCCAGACTAACCACTAATGTCAGCCCAGCCCTCTCCCTGCTGCTCCAGGGACCTCTGCACTCACAGTGAGCTGGGAGTGCAGGATGATGTATTTGGGAACCACGTCTGCCCAACATTAGGCAGCCCCAGAGTCCTGGGAGCAGCGGGGGCTCCCCAGGAATGGTTCCTCTGTGTCCTCATGTGAAACATCGTGGGGGTCTGACTGTTTTGGGGGGTAATGATAGTGTCTTTCTCATGAGTTGTGGGCGCAGCGTGGCAGCAAGGACCCGCTCACAGAGCAGCTGGTGCCTGGGAAAAGCAAAGTGAGTGGCTCCCCTCATGCTGTCCTCCCTGAGGCACAACCTTCAGCATCTCGGCTGAGATTTAGCTAGGTAAAACGTGAGCAGGGGTGGCTGTGCTGGGTGAATGGGTGCACGGGTGCATTTGCCTCCAGGCAGGATGGGTTGAGACTGGTTCGGCTCCCTGGGCTCAGCATTCCCAGGGATCCAGCACCCTGCCTGCAAGATCGGTGAGATGAAAACCTCCTTTAACCTACTGCAGCCAGTTCAGACCTGCAGTGGCACGAGGGGCCTGGAGAGTAGGTGATAGTTAAAGTGAGTGTGCCAATGGGCAACAGCCACACAGCCCTTGCCTCAGGAACGGGTTCTGTGCTGGTCTGTGGGCAGCCTGGCAGCCTGAACGCTGCGGGGACCTTTCAGCCCCAGCCACCCGGCAGCCGCTGATTGAGACTCAAAAGAAATTCTTTGAGGGCAGCAGGATGTCAGGCCAAAGCAGGAACAGCAGCAGGTTTGAGACTACAGACGCGTTAGTCAGAGCTGATGAATGCTGGCTTGTCAAGTCTTCCCATTTCAGTCCCTGGATTGCCTTTAAAGTTTGCCAAGTCACTTTTCAGCATTTGTGTGGGCAGAAGGAGACATGCAATTAAGCTGCAATTGCTGCACCAAAGCCGAATACTTTCAAGTTTGTTATTTCCTCAAAAATGACAAAACGCTGGTATCAAGTCAAGGAACAGGACGGGAGCTCCTGTTGCAAAACCGTAGTCAACGTGGTGCTGCGTTTGTCCAAAGCTGGATCCCGCTTTTGCTGAAGGATGAAGACACGTACATCAAAAGCTACATTAGCATTTGAGAAGCAGGCTGGAGAACCAAGAATCAAACCTACTTCAGCGCAGGTGACTGGCAGGCAGGCAGCTCTGCAGCAGCCATCGCAGCCTGCAGAGACAAGGGGCTTGTGCAGCATCCCAGAGGTGCTGGAGGTGCGTGGCTCCAGTGCGGAGCAGTGAGGGCTGTGACCTGGTAGCCACAGCCTTGTCCCAAGCACAGATTTCAGAGGTGGCCGCAGAGATCTGCCTGAGCCTGGTATCCAGTTGGAGATGGGGGGAGCAGTGCTTGCTCTGAGCCAGTCTGTGCCTCTGCACTGGCCATGGCTCCTGCTCCACATCCACAGTGCACACCAAGGGGGAGCTGGTGTATCCCCACCATCCGCTCTCCTGCAGCTTCCCCTGACACTGCACCCAGGCGAATTTTTCCTCTTCTCTGCCTTTCCCCCTCTCCCTGTGATTGCCCATTAATTGCGGCTGCTATCAGCAAAAGATAAGCTGGGATGCAGGGCATGGCTGGGCTGGGATGCAGGGAGAGAGCCTGAGGATGCTCATCCCACACAGGGCAGGACGGCAGAGAGCTGTGGCACACAGCAAAGGCTGTGTCAGCACCGCTGCCCTCAGAGGTTTCCTGTGAGGCTTTGACAGCTTTTGAGCAGCCAAATAACTGCTATTTCCCAAGCACAAAAGAGATAATTTTGTGGATACCTTTTTCCACAAGGTTTCCTTTCAGTGGCTGCAGACACGTCGGCGCAGCACCATGTGCTGAAAACCATCCTTCTTGGCCATAAACTACCCCAACTGCAGGATGAATCGATTTGGAGGCTGTTGGCTGCTAAACTGAATTAATTTCATCCTACAGGGCCTCACTGAAACGCAGCAAATAGCCCACCAGGAGCCTCAGGGGCTGGGAAATGGCTCCATGAAGAGACAGCTCTGAAAACTCATCGGGTGTATCGCGATAGTCCCCGTGAGTCACCCAGCAACAAGGGACAGGAGTCACCGTTTGGTGCGAAGCTTTTCGGTAACATATTGCTTTTTAATCAACACTTAAACACAAAATGCTCTTTTCCATCTAATGCCGGTGATGATTTCACAGCAGCTCATCGTGCCTCCCAGTTTTAAAGCAAAGACCAACTTCACCCAAATACGTGATTTCATTGAACAGTCATTTTCTGCCTTCTTTCTGCTGACGGCAGGAAGATGCATTTGGATGCGAGCCGCTCCCGTGCCAGCGCAGCTCCTCTTCCTGCTGCAGAGGAGCAACAACCAAGTACAAAATAAGGAATTAACTTGCATAAATAACCCAAGGGTGGGATGGGAGGGAAAGAACACCCTGGGTTTGGTGCTGAGTTCCGAGCCTGTGCCCCGCTGCTGCTGTGATCACTGCACACAGGACCTGCGGAGCTGGGCCCTGCGTCCCAGGGCAAGGGGAAGGAATTTGGGTCCTTCCTGGGAGCGCTGGGTCTGACTCCAGCGGGATGCAGAGGTTAGGGCAGTGTGGGCTGGGTTTAACACAGGCTACAGGGCATGGTTATGGCTTTAAATATTAATGTCATCCTCAGTGCAAGCCACAGAAATGCTGTGTAAATGAATGAAGCCCAGCTCAATCTGTTCTGTGCTGTCATTCACTAAGGTTTATGCCTGGTTTAAGACTGCTCTAACCCAGAAGGGGGAAGTTAAACCCCCCAGATTCCCATTGGCTTTATGAAGCACCACGAAACAAAGCCACAAACTTCGCTGTCCTTGGGAGCATTCCTGAGAACTGAATTATCCTGGAGCCTGACGGGATCTGTGCTGGATCCTGGAGCTGGATCCTGGTCTGCCTCCCTGCAAAAGCCATTTCCCCATAGCAGCACTTTCCTCCTGCTTGGGCTACAACAGCTGCAAGGACGCCCAGCTCCATACTGGCGTTTCTCCACTGCTGGTCAAACCCCGGAAATCCAGGAGCCATTTCCTTGGAAACTGCTGGTTTATGGGAACAAACTTTCCATGGCGATGGATGGGATTTTGACAAAGTTCAATTTCAAGGGAAATTGAAACAAAGCGTCTCAATAACCCAACAATGTTCTTTTTAACATTTTCCAAATGTCACATTTTGATATTCCGCTTTCAAATGTCCTTTCTGTAGAAATTTAAGCTATTTAACAAAATGAAGATGAGCTCCGGTTCCTTCCCAAATCCTCCGAGCGGGCGCAGGTGCTGTGGGAAAGGCTACGCTGGCAATGTTGGGTGGTGAGACCATGCATCCTGGGGGATGCAGTGCCCATCCCAGGGCCTGGCCGGGCTCAGCACTGCCCAAAGACACACACTGACCGGGATGCCTGAAATTCCTTTGGACCTTAACATACACGGAGGGACAGAAAGCCAAAAGAGATGAAGTTTTCCAGTTGCTGCACACCAGACCAGGAGTGCAGAAAGGGAGTGGGGATGGAGTTCTGAATCGGGCATTGGGTCAGAGGAGAGGCTTTTGGCAATGGTAAAATCCACAAGGAATGGAAGTGCTGAGGTAAAGATATGAGAGAGGGAAGGAGAAAGGGAAAGCCTGTGATCAGGACATGGGCCGCCGGGGCAACTGGACCATAAAACTAAAGAGGGCAGAGGCTGGCAGGGCCATGGGATTGGGTCTGGACCCAAATCCTCTCCCCTGAGCAGGGGCTGTGAGCTCAGAGCCCCCCCAGCCCCTCTGCCCAGCAGAGATCCTGAAACGTGGGAGCTGCAGAAGACAAGGACAGGGAGAGAAACCAGCTAAAACCAATCCCCGGCAGCAATACTGGTTCCCACAATGGCCTGAGGAACAAACTGCTTCCTAAGTGAGTTCAGCTGCACGTATGTGTGAAACCCCATATGGGCAGTGGGCTGGTGTGGGCGAGCTTGTCAGCGGTGCTGAGTGCCCACGGCTCCGGCGCCATGCTCCGCACCTCCGGAATGCCGGGGGGAGGCGGAACGGGGAGGGATGGATGCGCCTGGGCATGTGTGTGTCTGTCCATGTGTGTGTGCACCTGTATATGCGTGTGCACATGTATGTGTGCGTGTGTGTGTGTGTGCATGGCACCTGTGTGTGTGAGCTGTGCTGCAAGCAGCAGGGGAGCGGGCGTGCAGAGGAGAGTGTAGGTGTGCTGGGGGAGGAGGGCTTCTTTATTCAGAAACCCATTAATTCACCAGGGAAATGCTGCTTCCATGTAGCGTCCATGGGCTGTCACAGGCAGGAGCATGCTCATAGCTGGAGTGCAGCAAGAGCAGCCAGGCTCTGAGCTCCAGTGCCTCTCCTGGTCCCAAACCCTAGAATGATTGCACCCAGGAGCTCTGGGCAACAGAGGGATCAGCTCAGCAGGAGCATCCCTGTATCCCTGCGCATGCAGAGCTTCCCCAGGACCCCACACAAAGTCTTTTACTGCACCTCGAGAACAGCTTCAGAGGTGTTTTCCCATGGGATCACCAAGGTCTATTCAGCCACAGGCTCTAAGATCCTGCTCCGGAGAAAGGGAAAACCAGACCCTGAAGGTCGCGGCGATGGCTCGCCCCGAGCCCGATGCCGGAGCGGGGCATCCCCCAGCACTCCATGTGCCGTGTGCTGATAAGAGCGGGGCCAGGCACTCTGTGGCGCGTGACGGGAATGGCGAGAGCCTCCCTATTCTTGAGGGCTGTGAAAGCAGGCTCTGCACGCGGAGATGGAGCTGGGCTCAGAATAGCAGGCAGATAAGGGAAGGCAACAGTAAAGCCACGGGGTGTGTTTTCATACACGTTTCAAGCGGAGGCTGTGCCCGGTTCTGATGGTGAGGATAGGAGACCCTTGCTCCTTCTGATATTTTAAAAGGCTACAGGAAGGCTTAAAATGTGATTTCAAATTCACGTTTCTCCTTCAGCTCCTTCAAAAGCCTAAAGGAACAGTCAAAATTTCAGAGGAAAATCGCCCCTCCCTTCCAGCATCACTGCCATTGCCTTTGCTTGGTCGCCTGTATTAAACACTAGGAATGAGAGAATAAAATCCAACAGGTCCTGCTGGTTTAAAGTCCATGTGGAACCGGGGGATTCATTTAGCTGTTGATTAATTCCTTCCCTGCTCTCCCACCCGGACTGCCCCTGGGCTGGGCCTGGGCCTGGGCCTGGGCAGAGGTGTGCGAAGCCTTCGTGTTCCTGGTGCTTTGTTTTGCAGGAATTGAGCTGCTGGTTTAAACCTGCCTTAAGCACTGGGACAGGAAGGTTCCCCTGCAGCCCCAGGGCAGCAGCCCAACAGCCTATCCCGTGTTCCAGAGCCAGCCGTGCTCCCCCGTCAGCTACACCGGTATAAATCCATGCTCAATGGGATTACTTCAGATTTATGCAGCATAACTGAATTCAGTAGGTTAATAAATGGCCCCTCCATTCATAAATGGAGAGCTGCTTAAGATCATGAACTTCACATCCACAGCAAGGTCATGCCGCCACTTCAGTCCTCATAACTTTCCCAGCATTAGCAGCTCCTGCGCTTCGGTTTCTCTGTGCATCTGAACTCGGGATGCCTGAGTGGAGGAGCGATGCCCCAGAGCACCCCGGGATGAAGCCCTGTGGGAAGCAGAGCCCAAGAGCCGGTGCGGGGCGTGCGGGGCCATGCTCCTTGGGTCTCGCTTCCCCAGGGATGTTCTCCCCCTCTTTCCATGGCTCCCGCTCTCACAGTTATGTCACTCTCTTCCTTAACCATCTGGCTCCTGCAAACAAATATAAGTCCTCCCACACAGACCCGCTGGGGATGGGGCTGATCCTTCCCTGGCTGACACCAGCAGCTCTCCCTCTGCTGACTATGGAGGAGCCATTCCTGCACCCAGGATTATTGGCAAGGGCTTGTAGGGACAGGACAAGGGGGAATGGCTTTAAACCATCCCTGGCAGTGCTCAGGGCCAAGTTGGACATAGGGGCTTGGAGCAAGCTGCTCCAGTGGAAGGTGTCCCTGCCCGTGGCAGGGGTTGGAGCTGGGTGAGCTTTAAGGTCCCTTCTGACCCAAATCCGGAGGGAAATCCCCAAATCTTCTTGTGCTCCGGATCTGAACAATTCCTCCTCAACCTCTGGGCAAAAAGCAGCGTGGTTTGGGTCAAGAGGAGCAGTCAGCTGAATAACAGCCAAAACCATTTCATTCTGACCTTCATTTCTGAAAAACTATTAGGGAGCAAAATGAATTTGAAAATGAAAACCCAGCGAGTCCCTTCCAATGAGGCCACCAGATAACGCTTTGGCCTTATTAAAAGGTTGGGGGTTTATTTCAAAGCAAAAACTTATTAACATAGAAATGTTCCTGCAAAAAGAGTTTCAGTGTGATACATTTCTGACAGGTAAAAATTGAATTGCAAACCTGTCAGGCAGCCACGTTTAGATCCGCCACCCTCGCCAGGGTTTGGAGGAATACAAAGTAATGGGATTTTGCTTCCACTCAAATCGCACCCTGTGTTTAAAGCAGGGTGAGTGATGCATTTCCAGCTCACCAAACACACCGAAAAATAAAATACAAGTAATTTTTCACCACTGGTGAATTGGGAAGTTCTAACAAGCTAATTCTGCGTGAGCACAGCAACTGCTTAGGCAGAAAGTCCCCCTTCACTTTTATACCATTTCCAGATTTTGTTTTGACTTATCAAATGGATTCGGGAAACAATTCCCATTGCCCTCATTGCTTGGGAAAACGGAGCTACCACGTTTGAAACGTGGCATTGAAAGATCTTGGTTTACTCTTTGTGAAGCGATCGCACGCCTCTCGTGCCTTTTGTCTCTGCAAGGGAGTTTGCCCATGGTGCCAATGCCCATCACTGTGGTGGCTGGGCACGTCCACCCACCAGCACCCCATGAACACCCCAGATGGGCACCAGGCACCCCCTCTGCACCCACCGGGTGGGAAACTCCTCTCAGCTCTGGCTCACCCCAGAACCGTCCGCTTGCTTCTTCTCCTCGTCTCTTGGTGTCTTTTGATTACAAGTCTGCTTTGAAGAGACACTAATTGTAGCCTGCACACAATGCTTGTAATTATGCCTATTACATTTTGATTCATTTCCATATGTCAACACTACTACAAGGGGGATGTGTGTGGGGGGGAGAGCACAGTTTTATAATCGGTTATTGTCTGCAGAAAAACCCTGCCCAGAGCATGAGTGAAATGTTCTTTGTGGAAATTGAAAATAAGATTATAAATAAAAGTCTTCCTCTGACATCCAGAAAATGGACACTTTAAAATAAATTGCCACTGTTGATCAAGAAGATTGCTAGCTACCTTTTACATTAATGAGGCAAATACTCTTCAAGTCCCTAATAGCAATATGTTTGAGTATGTCATTTCAATAGCTTCTTTCTTAATAAAGCTTGACCCTAATATTCCCTTTGCTGTCAAAGGCATTGTCCTGCCAGACATACCCGTGATTTTTAGCTGATAATCAAAAGAAAGACGGGGCTGGGAGTAACTGTTATGCAAAGAGCTGCAGAAACCCACACAATGAGGCTCTCCCCCCTTGGACCTGGCTGGGATGCAGTTGCTGCTGCGGTATCATGGCAATGTCACGGGGAAGGGTCTGGAAGCCCACCAGGATCTGCTTTTGCAGTGGTTGATGCTTGGGATGGCCTGAATACACAAAGATGGGCACAGGCCCAACAGCCCCTTCGCTGCTGTGAGCACAGACCTGCCCTGGGTGCTGCTGTGGGGACCAGGCACTGTCCCACCTCCTGTCTGCCCTGGTGCTTCGCCTCCTCCTCTGCAGTGCCCATTGGCTCTTCCCCATGCAGGTAGCTCTGTCGACTAATTACAACACTTGCAAAAGTATGAGCAGAGCTTCTTCTTTAGCAATCAATCAATACAAGTTAAAAGGGCATCTTGTTTGTTTCTGTAACAATGCTCTTTAGAAAATTGGGTCCTTTTACATTTCCTGGCTGATAAACCATCCGTCATATGTTGCATCAGTCACATCATGTTGCGTTTCAAAGCATAATGTAACATGATGTGACTGCTGCAACCAGGCAGGAGGTTACAAAGGAGGCATTCTGCAAGATGTTACAGCCACTTTATCTATTTAAATCACAGAATCCCAGCCTGGTTTGGGATGAAGGGACCTTAAAGCTCATCCAGCCGCAACCCCTGCCATGGGCAGGGACACCTTCCGCTAGAGCAGCTTGCTCCAAGCCCCTGTGGCCAACCTGGCCTTGAACACTGCCAAGGATGGGGCATCCCCATGTGCCACCCGCTTGCACGGTCCCACCACCCTTCAGGGCTGCTCTGCCACGGACACATGGCCCTGGGCTAGGGCAGACACTCTATATCCTGGGATTCCTGGTATTTCAAAGGAACATGCTAGAAGATTCCATGACCAAACCTGCTCCTGTGGTTTTGGTGCATGGATGCATTCACTCTCTTTCAAAACCCTTGTGCGTTGGGGAAGTGGAATTCTAAACTTCAAAAATGGCAGAAAAGCCACATTTTCCCTGGAAATAATGGTAGGGAAAATGTTCCTGGCTTTGTACCAGGCTGGGCTATGTAAAAATGAGATAACTTGAAAACATGAAGGGATGCAGAGTGTTTGGTTTTTAGGTTCCCATGCCTGATCCCAGCCTCTGCACACCTCCAGACCCCCCAGGTCAGAATGTGATCATAGACACTTCCTGCTGGCAGGCAAGCCAACCATAATGCCCAAACTCCAATTAGCCAAATGCTTGCTCTCCAGGCTGGACCATGCAGCTCCCTGAATACCCACCACAAACCAGGGCTGCACAGACCTTCATGGAGCCTCTTCCCAACCGAAACAGCTGCTCCAGAAGGGACCCAATAGGGTTTTGGGAGCCGAGCGCAGGGATGATGTATCCCGCTTTAACTGGGGCTGCGCAGAACGTGTAGGCAGCTGCCCACGCAGGGATATAACCTGGATGTAACAGGCTGGTAAAAAAGTTTCTGAGCAGCAACATTACGACTTTCTCCTACAGAACACCCGCCCAGTAAAGAGAGGATGATGATTGGAAGATTCCTTATTCATTCTGATAAGTTATCATCGGTGTCAGGGCGAGGAGCGCTGAGGCAGAACAGCTCCCCTGCCCACACACCGTGTTTGCTTTTTAAAACCATTGCAAACAGCTCAGTGGCTTTAAATAAATAAATAGCTAATGAGTCACACCAATAGGAATTTAATGTCAAGACGGAGGAAGTGCCTGCCTGAGTGCCGAGCCGACAAAGTTTATTGGTGGTTCTTAACCACCTCGGTGCTGCTCCCGCTACCGCCCTGCTCCGGCAAACCAGCACCGTGGGCAGGGGCTGTCCCAGGGATGGGGATGCTGCAAGGGCCCCGGCAAGGAAAGGTTCTGCTGGAGAGCACCAGAGAGGACAAATATTGTTTGTCTGCTCCTGGCACAGGGAGGCAAAGCGGTGCCAGGCAGGGAGGCGTTGTGCTGAGGGGGGAAGGCACCAGGCTCTTCCTGGAACCAGGAACAGAGCCCTCATTTTCCTGCTCCTGGAAGAGGTCCCCGAGCAGCGCCCAGGAGAAGGCACAGACGCCTCCATGGGGTTTATTATCGCAGCTTGTCTCACAGTGAGCACGGATCATCTGTGCTGGGTGAGGACCTGGGGCACCCCAATGGCAGCCTGTGAGCCCCGTCCTCATGCAGCAACAGAGGACCTGAGCTAGTCAATGGTGTCAGGAGGATGCAGTTGGTGCCAATGGGATACAGCCCATGAGGATCCAGCAGCTCCAGAGAACCCCTCGGAACCGTCCTGCACACCCAGAGTGATTCATGGCAGGTCTGAAAGAAATCCAGCTCCTGTTGGTGAGGCAGGGAGCGAGTGGGCGCTGGGAGGTGACAGCATCCCGCTCCTTCATTCATCTCCTCAGCTGATGGAGCCGCAAAAGCCCTCCAGTCATGCAGAACACGAGGTCCCCTCTCACCACCCACTCAGCCTATATTGGTATCTGCACAGTTATAACGAGCTGGGGAGAGCAGCCTGGGTTTAGCAGATCCTGTCTCGCATGGGGAGCTGAGCCCATCCTTGCCATGGCCAGTGCTGGTGGGTCCTGGTTCATGCTCACAAACCACCTCCTGCTGCCAGGAGCGGGGCTTTTCCCCAAAGGAACCCCACTGCTGCAGGAACAAAAGCTCTTACACCACTGCTCCATTGGGAACCAGACTCAGAAATCATTCCAGTGGCTTCCCCATGCCCAGTAAACCAATTCTTCCTAGTGATGATCCATTTCAAGGAGGCAGCCATGGCTTCAGCCCTCTCCTGTTCCTCTCCCTCCCTGCAAGCAGCGGGAGCCCTGCTGATGGGGAGGTCCCCATTAATGTGGAGGACAGAAGGACACAACGCAGCTCCCCTGAAGGTGCATTTCCAAACTGAATCTTCCAGAGAGAGCTGCTCCACCAGGACTTGGATTACAACGGAGGAAGGCGAAATCCAACCTGTGAACGAACCCAACTGTCAAAACCATCCCTGTTCAGTGCAGTGTCCAGGCAGGGGTTGGTGCTCCCGGGGACAGGGCAGCCTCAGCACTGCCCCGAGGAGGAAGAGGAGGGAGCAGACAGAGCACCCGCAGCCGCCCTGGCACACGGGGCTGCCCCTGCCTGGCAAAGCCTCCGCGAGCCGGGGCTGCTCCACGGGGGGAGGCGAGTCAGGGATGGAAAAATCATCACACACATTGCACAGATGGAAAGAGTTTGCAGCCCTCCTCACTTCCTCGTCCTCGTGGTGTAAATTATACGGACAGATGCACAATCTGGGAAAGGGTCCAGCATTGCTTTTCTAGCTTTTTTAATTATTTTTTCTTTTTCTGAGGAAGAGGGATGCTAAAACAACACTTGCTGTGCCATGGCTGGGCCTTGGCTTCCAGAGCTGGCAATGGGAGAGAAGAAACCGCGCTCCAGCAAGTGGTGAATGACTCAGACAAGCGCCGAGCTTGCCCACAGCACCCACTCGTCACCCAGCACCTCCCCAGCAACCCAGGAGGTGCCACATCACAGTGGGGAGGCAGGAGATGGGCCCTGCACCGCGGGGTCCCTGCTGCTGGTGCCACCCAGGGTGGCTGCTTTCCCCTTGGATATGGACTGGATTGCCAGGAATGGGAGGGAGGAGGTGGATGACAACATGTTTCCAGTGCCTTGCTTTGTACAGAGATCCTCAAGGCAGCATGTGTGCGTCTGTGAAGGGCTCCGCGCGCTCCCAAACAAGGATCAAGTACATTTTCCAAAGCATATTCTCCCCCATCAAACACTGCTTTGGCTTTGGAGACTGGCCACGGCTCCGACACTCCTGTGGGCTCCCGACCCACATCCCTGTGCCAAGGATACCTTGGCAGGAGCCGCAGGTTGCACTTGGCTTTTGCTGCTGAGAATGAAGCCGATGACACCAGGGCCAGGCTGCCTTTGGCTTGGCCACCACCAGGATGGGGCAGGGATGGGGGGCTCCTCCTGAGCATCACTCAGTGCCACAGGGGGCTCTGGATGCTGAGGGCAGCCAGAGCCAAACATCCAGGAGTCAGAGCCTGCCTGCCCTAAGCCAAGCCATGGCACCAGCGTGGCTGCCATGATCTGTTAGGGTTTTATTACCTTCATACCCAACCCATTCTGTGCTTTCACCCAGTGTGTGCTGTTCAGCACCCATCTGTGACAGGACACAGAGGGCTGGTGGGGTGTCCATTGGCACAGCCCCCTATGGGCACAGAGACCCTCTCAGGGCTCTACCTTTGGTACCGAGTTTGAAGTTCAGGTCTAAGCATCTGCCTCAAGGGATACATGGGAATAGAGCAATTATCTGCAAAACACAACTCCCACCTTGTGAGAAACTGCAGCTTTTAAACCTGGTGCCCATCCAAATAGGACAAAACTTGCAGATTCTTCACAGAATAAGAAATTGCAGGGCTTTTTCTCATTTTGCCTTCACATCACATTAAGGAGCTCAGCAGCAAGGTGAGCGTCCCTGCCTCCTGGCCCAGCAGTGCTAAGGGCTTCCTGAAGGAACGCCAAGCTGCCTTCAAGCTTGCTAAGAAAACACTGCCTTTTCTGATCAACATTTCCCTTTGAAAACATTCAGATTCCACCAAAATGCATGTCCTGATCTGAAAAATCCTGACCAGCTTTAGGGAACAGAAAATAACAAACAGCAAACAACCACTGACCATAGGGATGGTGGTGCCACCACAGGCACCTCAGCAAGGCAAAGCAGATCTGGACTCACAGGCTTCAGGGGCCGGTGTCACCTTGGCTTCCACAGCCAACTGCTGCTCCAACTGCAACACTTGGTGAAACAGAGGAAAGCAGGAAAAGAGAGGGGACAACAGACACCAGCCTGGACCTGTGGGTGCTGCTGGGCTGTACGACTCGAGCATGCTATTCTATGCCTTCTTCCTGGGTCTAAGTGCATTCACATCCCTCATTATGGCACTGCCGCAGTCCCACAGCCTCTCCAGGATTGCTTCCCAGGTGCTTTCCTGGTGCTTGTGCCTTTGGAGGTCTGGTCCCCACCACTTTAAGACAAATAAATGACTAATACTGACAAAATAAACCCCAGAAACTGCAACGAGGAACCCACACATGGGTCTGACCCCAGCTGGCAGGGCCATGCTGCCCAGGAGGCAAGGGTCTGGTGTGAGCAACTACTGACAGTGATGCCAATGGCACCTTTCTGATGCCCTCACCCACCGAGCTGTGCTGGGCTCTGCTCTTGGCCATGCAGACCCCAGGGGATGCCCCTGCCCCATCACTGCTGAGCAGCAGCCCCACAGAGCCTCACAGTGCCAGAGCATCCTCCAGAGGTAACGGCGATGGGCACAGAGGGGACAAGAGCCGAGTGCGGGACTGTGTCAGGACAAGGGGCAGTGGGAGTTTCACATCTGCTCTGCAAGGAGCCCCCAGGCCCTTCTCTGGGGAATGAGTCAGCGTAGAAGCTCTGCAGGTAATTAAAGGGCCAGTGACCGAGGAGAAGAAAGGCTTCATTTATGCCTTTTGCAGGGGGGATTCAGAGCTGTTCACAGGAACTCCCAAGCCCAGTCCTGCTCTGCTTTGTTCTTAATGGGGATGGAGCCTGATCCCAACCCACCAGAGCAGCAGCAAGAGCTGCAGGCTGCACACTGGCCTCCTGTGCCCCGCTGCAGCACAGCCCTAAACATTCCCACACACTGGCCCCAGTGTTCTCCACCTCAGCTCCCTGCCTCTGGGATCTCACCCAAACCCCATGCTCTGAACTGCACCCGGCCTCCAGCACCAGAGAAAACAACTTGCTCCAAAGCAAGGAATGAAATGTGAGGCATCTGTGTGCTTTACACTCTAAACAGGAACTGGCCTGCCACCTCAAACTCCATACCAAATCACAAGCAACAGAGCAGAAAACCAAATTATTCTCAGCTGTTACACTGCTTAATTTAATATTTCCAATGAGCTCCTTTTCCTTCTCTTCAAGAATGAAATGCATATTTGTGCTGTGTCACAAAACATTAGATTTTGTCAAGGCAATTCATTTTTCAATGGTAATTTGTAAGTGCACACCGTACCACACACGGTCTGGGGAATTTTATGGCTTCTTTCAGAGGCAAGGAAAATAAGAAGCACTCAAACTAGTGATGAGAGCATGGAAAAAACAAAGTGAGAAGAGGTAACAGTAACAGACAGAGCATTCGTCTCTCTCAGCCACACCAGCCTCAGAGAGGACAGAATACCCAGGGAGAAAACAGGGGCCAAGGGCTGGGGCTCCAAGACAAACACAGCCCAGGCGCTCTGGCCACGGGCTCTTCACAGCTTTTCAAACACACAGTGTAATGGGGCATAAAATGGGCTAAATAACCTCATCAGCTTAATAACGAACCCAACAAAAGTCAGCCGGGGTTTTGGCTTGTTAGAGCACGAGGAGCCCTATGGGAGACACGGGGGTCCCCTCACCCCAGCTCCTGGTGCAGAAACCATCCCTTGCAGCAGGGCGCTGCTCAGCCCAATGCAACCCCACACATCCTAGACCAGAGGAGGCAGGGCAGTCCTGCAATTAAACCTCCGATCTGAGGCTGGGATTGTATCACCAACAGGGGCAAAAGGAGACTTGATCTACTGGGTCTGCTGTACTGCACTCGCAGGCAGCCCGTTAATTAAACTCGCTTCAGGGACTTGGATGTGGGAGTACCGGGAAGGAATCTCCCACCCTATGCCTCCAGCCTTGTTCTGCTTGTCCACCTCTCCCTGGAGCATCAGATACAGCCACAGCTATAGAAGGGACAAGGGCTGCACATGCTGCTGCTTCTCATGCTGTGATACAGGCCTGGGTGCTGCATCAGGATTAAACCAAGACTTCAGTGTCCAGGAGGAACCTCTTCCCGATCCAGCTGTCTGGCATCCTTTGGGAGGCTGCTGCTGCCTCATGGGCTTGCAGATAGCCTCCCATGCTCAAGCAGAGCATGCCCGGGGCTGCTCTCAAAGCCGGGTGTGCAGAGCCATACCCCAAGTGCAGGAAGGGACCCACTGTGCTCCTGGCAATGCCGGCATTCACCACCTGTATTTTGTATTTGCAGCTAGTCTGCGAGTTAATAGCAGGTATCCAGCCTGTCAGAGGCTGACATGTTGTGACAGACCGTAATATGACAAGTCCTGAGTGATGCCACTAAACAGGATCTTCCTGCATCAGTGCCAGACAGAGAACGGTACCTTTCAGGTTGGTATGAAGGCCCCAGCTCAGACAAAGAAATAGTCCTTAAATACCACCTTGCTTTGGATGCTGCACTCTCTCTTCTTGTCACCACCGATGACCATAAAGAGAGGTTACCAGGAGGTTAAAGAGCCCCCACAGCCTAGCAGCAAGCAACTGGCCATGAACATCCCTCCTCCTCCTCTGTGGAACACAAACCATGGGAGAAGGGATGCTGCCAGTCTGGTTTTCAAGCCACATGGTCTATGTTGGAGCGCACACTATAGTGCAGCATAAAGCAATGGCACGGGGTGGAACATGAGCTAAATATATCTGTCTTAGCATTCCTATTTATCCCTCAGGGCCCGGTGAGCTTTCACAGCTCGGGAACCCAGGTGGGACACTGGAGGCAGGCTCTGCCACACAGCAAGGCAATAACCACCACAGGTAAACCCCTTCTCCCTCACACTTCACACAAGCCGAGTGGCACCAATGCAGCAGAATGCACCCTGTGCACACACCAAATACAGCTTTGCAGGGGCCAAAACCCAACAGCAGCTCTTGCTGCAGGGCAAGACACAGCACTCCTCAGTGACTGTGGTTTGGAAGCAGATTTCAGGATGAAGATAGGAGTAAGTGACATTCTATTGAAGAATTCTATTCTCCCCCAAGGGGTAGTTGGAGACCTCAGCCTTGTGCAGCACTGGCTCTATCTGCCAGCAGCAGGACAGACCAGGGTAAGAGCACTTCTGTTCTGCAGTGCAGACTGCAGCCTGCCCCAGAGAGCAGAACACAGACCTGCATCCAGCCCTGTGCCCGCAGAGCCTGCCCTGCTGCTCACGCCTCATGGAGCCTGTTTGCTCCCTCAGTGCTCCAGGAGCAAGGAAGAGAATAAGATGTACGGCATATTTTAAGGTTAATCAGTAAAATCTTTCAGGCAGCTAACTGTATAAAGTGGCATGATTTATAATGCAGAGAAGAGGCTGGGAACAGCACGGAGAGCCACAGGAGATGCTTGCTCAGACCCCCCATTCAGCAGTGTGAAACTTGCCTGCAGCTCAGCAGGCACCAGGATTTGGCTTATCCAAAACAGCGCCTTTACCTCGTTACCCAGGAGCCTTCCTGGAAAAGGCTTTTGAAACCTTCCTGAGAGTTTGCCTGAAAAACCCTTCAGGTTTTGCTCCAGGTCAAAGGAAGCTGCAGGTCACAGTCTCCATACCCCTTTGCAAGCCCACTTCCCGTCCTCTTCCCAGCTCCTACAACCCCTCTCTCCTCACAGTCCGCACCTGTGGACACAGGGAATGCACCCCATGTAATTGATGCATCCAGCGACCTACCTGTGGACAACTACAGCTAAACCTTCCTTTAATGGATTCTCCTCCTCCCATGTGCCAGCACCAGGGGAACCCGGGCTCCAGAGAGAATGGATGTGTTTAAGCAATGATTCCCAACCCTGAATCACCCCGCAATGGAATCCCAGGAGCAGCCCCTAAGCCAGCAGTTGTGCTCCTGGGGAGCAGCCAGCCAGGGGACTCAATAATCACTAGCACTGTTTATTTGCCTTACTTACAAATATAAAGATTTTCTCCCCCGTTCTGGGCAGGGGGAAAGGTTAATGAATTCCTTCAGAGCAAAGAGATCTTCAGACCTCTCAGTGGAAACAGGGTCAGAAATCAATGCTGGAGGTGGAGCAGGGAGGCCAGGTTGGAAACTAATGAAAAGGGGGGAGAAAAATACATAAATAAAGAGGCAGGGAAAAATGATAAGCTAAACAAATGGCAGGGTGACACTTGCACCGCTCCCCACAAAGAATATTGAATTATTGTCTATAATTTGGGCTATCGAGCCTAAATTAGGGCCTCCAGACTAAAAACTGCTGCATTGTGTGAGGGTACATCAAGGGTCAAATGCTCCTTTGGTTTGCTCATTATTTGCTCTGATACTAGGCTGTCATTAGCAGCAGCAGTGCTGAACAAAGCTGCATTACAAAGGCAGTACACATCAATGGTGCTAATTAATTGGATTAATGGAAGGGCAGCACAAATTAGGTCTGGCTTGGATAATTTCAATGAAAACTGAATACCAATCCCCAAAGTCATTGGAATATGGATGAGGCAAATTGAGTTAAAATAGAGGAGACTGCTGCATTCATTAGCCCGCCCACCCTCTGAAGTAGTTGTTTAATATGCAAACTATTAATATGCAAATCAGCACAAATGAAAAAGTGTGATTTTTTTAACTCTCCCGAACACAGGCAGCTGCCTGACGTGAAAGAGCCGCTCAGTGCTGGCAGAGCGCGGAGCTGCCGACAGCAAAGAGCAGCTTTCATGGCCCAAATTCCCTTCTCACAGCCTGCACGGCCCTCGCTCAGCCATGTGCATCCCCAGGAATGGAACAGCCTGGAAAAACAGCTCCTTCAGAACACCACCGCACCCAAACCATGCCTCTGGCTCAGCCTGTGCCTGCTGCTCATGCCTTCAGAGCACTACTCATAGAGTCACAGATGGGCTTGGGTTGGGAGGGACCTCAAAGCTCCTCCAGCCCCAACCCCTGCCACAGGCAGGGACCCCTTCCACTAGAGCAGCTTGCTCTAAGCCCCTGTGTCCAACCTGGCCTTGAGCACTGCCAGGGATGGGGCAGCCACAGCTTCTCTGGGCACCCTGGGCCAGCGCCCAATGGCTCCTCCTGAACCTGTAAGCCCCATCTCCTCAGCCAGGGCAGGAACTGCAGAATCCACATGGATTAGTAATAATTCCCAAACCATTGCCGACTTCACGGTTCCAGCCCCATAAATTACAGCTCTATTGTGGTGCTTCGCCACGCTGCGGCCCCACGGTGCCAATCACCACCTCCCACAATTACAGAGCAAGTGAGAAACTTCACGCAGATTGTAATTACCCCCAAGAACTGTTTCCCTCTTTGCCTGCCCCTGCTAGCGGGTGACCCTCCAGTGTTGTGACAAACGCCTGCCTTGGAATGAGCTTCCCATTTCTCCCTGCTAAGCAGACACGTGGCCATGCCAGCTTTTAGCTCAGTTGCCTCCTTGGTTAAATAAGTTCACACTCAACACCTCACACCCATGCATCCACTGCCCACCATGGGCCAATGCAGCTTGGGGTCTGCCTAGGTCCCACACAGGCACCTTCCCTGCAGTAGAGCTTCTTCACTGCCTTGCCACCACATAGCCCATGGCCCCACAAACCACCCTGTTAACCCAAAAGAGATTAGATACCTGATTTTAGGAGCACACACATGGTCTTCCTGAGCCTCAGCAGAGCCATGTCCTCAGACTTCCTTGCTCTGGTTCACACAGTTCACTGCATGTTCATGGTCCAGCTGGTGAGACTGGAAGAAGATGGAACACTCCCAGTGCTTGCTGGCAGCAGGTACTTGCAGAGCAGGACTCACCCCATGCCCTTCACTGAAGCCCAGTTCTGAGAAGCTCCCAGAACCACAGAGCTTCCTCCCCACAGCACCAACAGGAAGCAGGACTTACAGCAGCCAGCGAGGGCTCCTTCTTAAGGGCAGCAGGTAATTAAGCCCCTAAAAACCTTCACCTGTGCAAGCCTACTCCCATAACATCCCATTGATTTCATGGGGATCTCACCTGGTTTAGAAACCCACCCACCCCTCATCAACCCAGCTCCCTGGAAGCACCTGGAGTTTGGTGCTCATGGCTCTGCTTTGTACTAGGAGAAGTGACCCCCACATCCTTCATCATGGGTGTTGGGGAGGGGTGAGGTGCCTGCCCATCCTCACTATGCACCATGAGGCTCCCTTTGTAACCATGGGGGCCCCAGTTTCATGCTGCCTGCTCCTCTTTGCTGAGGGGTCTGGGCTGAGGGACCAGCACTGAGCTGGCAGCAGGCTGTGATGGGGAGCACAGGGGGGATGCTCACCACACACACTTCTCTGTCTCATGAGGAGCCCGGCTGGTGCCAGAACAAGGGGTCTGGGCTCCTGATGTTGGTTTTCCCCTCTGTGCAGGTGCTCACACACCAGCTCCGGAGCTGCCGGCACAGCCTGGGATCCCTCTGGTTTGCCTCACTTAACACCTTCGTTTCCTTGAATAAAGAGCAGGAGAAGAGTGTTTGTGGGAAAGGGCCTGGCTTCATTCTCAGGAATCAAAATCCCTTCTGGTGACAGCACGAACCAGCCCGGCACTCGCAGGGCTCCGCAGCCTGGCTGCTGCTGAGAGATAAACCATGGGGAAGGTGCCCACTTCTTCATAGTTTTAGTTTTTCAGCTATTTCCTTTTAATCTTTCCCTTTCTCTGCAGGACCCGGTCCTGCTTCATCACTTGCTCCTGAGCGCCCGGCCCTCACAGCGTATACCTAAGTGCTTTGTGCAGAATTAAGCCATTAAATATTTCAAGGGATAGGGCATCTATCTTTTCCTCCAGGAGACTAGTGAGCCTCATAAATCCCACTGCCCGGGTCCCTCTTACTCTAACCGCAGACTTCAGCGGTATCAAGCTCATCCCTTGTCACTCATCCTGAGCAAGGGTGGTCAGGAGGGAAAAAGCTGCCAGAGCGTTTGGGAGATGAGCATCTGCAGCAACGCCAAACAGGAGAATAACACCTCTGGTTTACCCAGCAGTGCAATTGTACTGATTTTCTTGGCTCACCACCCTTACTGGTAAGAGGGGGCAAGCATGGATGTCCCTGGTGTGCTCTGGGTGGGCTTTACTGCATCCTATGTCCTGGGTACCCAGGATGGTGCAGGGGACCTGAAGCCAACCTGGCCCTGCACAGACCTGGCTGGGGACAAACAGGAGCAGAGAACCAGGTAATTCTCATTCACTTAGGAGGAGAGCAAGCACCCTGCCTTCATTGCACTGGGTGGGCTCCCCTGGCAGAGCGAGCCCATAGCACAGCAGCTGTTTTCTGTGTGGTTCTGTGTGGGCTATTTTCCTGCACAGAAGGGGAGGTTGCTGCGATCCCTCCCAGAGCTGGCAGAGCCTCCATGCTCTTGTCACCCTGTAACAGCTCCCTGGATTAATGATTCTGCAAAGGGCTAATTCTTAAGAGGGCAATGTCTTCTGCAGGCTCGTATTGATCTTTGTCAGCTTCCCCTTGAAAGAAAGAAAATATTGGCTTATTTACAAAAGGCAGCTTTCTGCTCCTGGGGACTCAGCCTCAAGATTCACGGCTGCTCGCGCCCCGCAGAAATTGGAAAGGCCGAGGGTGGCTCTTCCAGTGGCACCATCAGAGCTCCCCAAGCCCTGCAGAGCGTGTGGGGCACAGGGATGGGCTCACCACCGAGCTGAGGGCCTTGTGGTCGGCACAGCCCAGCACACCGGGAGGGGAGCAGAGGGATGCTGCGCTGTACTCGCTGGGGATGTGTTCTGAAGGTGAATACCCATCCTCCACTGTGTCTTAAACAGATTTAAATACAGCATCTCTCATATGTGCATGTAACAGCAAAATAAGAATTCAGAATGAACAAGAATCAAAATCCTGAAAAATCATTCTAGCACCAGCCCAAAAAGAAGCCCCCCCCCAGGTAAAAAGCACTTTGCAGAAATGGGAAGGTTCCCAACCAACAATTTTCCTTTCATAAGCAGCTTTCCCAGCCTGGTCCCAGCATTCCCAAACACAGGAGCTGGTCCCTTTTTTCCCCTGGGAGATGCCCCCCCACCAGCTGAGAAGCACAGGAGCTGCACCACGGAAGCTGCACCCTCTCTGCCTCCCCGAAACAGAACCTTAAAATATCTGCACATGAATAACCAAACCCTGGGCTGATTCACAAAGGGATCCCAGAATAGTCCAGATACATGTGTGTATATATATATATATATATGTATATATATCTATGTATACAGGCAAATAGGAAAAAGGGCATTTTCAGCTCAGATAAAGGAGGAAACATGAATGACAGCATTAAAAGATAGAACACAGTGCACAGCCAGGGATGACAGTGGGGCCTGTGTCCCCTGTCCAGGGCTGCTGCCCCTCCTGCATCCCATAGGAACCGGAGGGGTCGGGGCCATCCCAGGGGCTGCAGGAGCTTCTCAGTCCCAGCACGGCCACGACAGCATCACAGCATGGGGAGATGGTCCCGGGTCACTGCTGTGCTCTGGCCATGGAGCCAGTGTGTACTCTGCTCAGCTCCTGCCCATCTGTTGGTGAAATGAAGCCAGGTTTAGAGAGGGACTTTGCTGTGCCAGGGGCTGTGGTCATGTTTCCCAGTGGATGGGCACAGGCAGGAGGGTCCCACGTGAAGGAGCAGGAGCCTGTTCCCACCGTGGGCTGTTTGCAGTGGTGCTCAGAGCAGATCCCAGTCCTGCACACTCACCCATTCCCTGCCTTCCCTTCGTCCTTCAGGAAACCCACTGTTCCCACAGGCTGCTGCCTGCCTGGCTCCCAAAGTGTCCCAGAAGTATTGATGGTGCTGCATGAGTGAGTCTGAAGCTGTGCCACTGAGCAGGAACCTGGCCCAGTCACTGATCCCTTCGTGTCTAACAAAAAGCAACCACAATGTCACCATCAAAGGTACCGGGCGTGCTGCAGCCCGGGCAGATTGCTCTGCACCCCTGCTCAGCACCGTGCTGCACAAACACCATTACACACTACAACAAGAAAAAAAGGAAAGGCTCTTCCACCCACTAACTCCTGCTGTGCAGAAGGTGCCAAATCAGATTACAGCGCACAGTTGCCACATTATCCTGTCTCGACTTCACTAACGCTCATTAAGCTTCTAAAATCCTTTTTATGGTGTTTATAACACCTCCAGAGGAGTTTACTGTGTAAATATTATTCTACCATTAAATCCTGCAACAAGGCAACCGTCAACAAGTGGAATTTGTAATGGGCCTGCCGAGAGGGCTCGGCTCGCAGGCTGCGGCGCCTGTGAAGTGAGGCCAACGAAAGCAGCCAAGAACACAGTACGGAGTGATAAAGCACTTCATTTTGATGCTTTAAATCTCCTACCACTTGGGCCTGCTTAATGTAACAGGCCCACTGAGACATTAGATTTGGGCCTGGAGTCAAATAAGCTACAGGGAGCCACTTACTGAAAGCAGCCTTCCACGCAGCGGCAGCATTAGCAGTTTAACCCGGCTAATCCGGCACGCAGCCGCCATGGGCTCACACGCTCCTGGCCAGCAAAGGGACAGGTCCTGGTGGTTCCTTGGCAGTGGCCACCCTCCCTCCTGGCACTGGGGTGAGCCATCGTCATACCCAGTGGTGAGGGTGGGCATCCTGCAATGGTGCTGGGAGGTTGGGGACCAGAGGATGCTGCGTTCACAGAGCCTGGACCACATCAGACAGGCTCCCCAGCAGCTATTGCAGCCAGAAGTGATTGGAGTGCGGAAGCTCTTCTCCTTGCTCCCAGCCCCTCTTCACACCCCAGTACAAAGGAAACACAAAAAGGAGAAGGTCGCCTGGCAAAAAGGCTAAAAAGCAGCAAAAGCTGAGGGGGAATGTGTGCAGCAGGTGGGAAGGGACGCTCCCTGAGCATCCCGCAGAGCTGGCAATATCAGAACATCAGCAGCTACTCCCAAAGCACTGATAAAAGCCACTTTGCCATAGAAAATCCCATTTTGAGAATGGCACTCCGGTAGGTTTGAGGGTTTGGGAAAAGAAAAGATCACTCCTCCTTTTTTGAGCCAAAAGCATTCATCTGATTCAGGATCGAGTTCACAGATAACCACGGTTCCTCCCAGCCGCCACCGTCCATCCCCACCAGGCAGCTTTCCCTCACCAGGGCTGCCCAACACGGCGGTGCCATGCCTTGGCACACAGCATTAGTGCAAGAGAAGAGGTGACGAGGCTTGGACACATCACTCAGTGACTCTCCCCACATGCAGGTCCGGGTGCTGTCAGTGCCTGCACCCAAGGGCCAGGTCAGGGTTAGAGCGGGCTCAGCTCCTCCCAGACCTGCACATTGACAGATGCTCCAGCACCCCAGTCCTCTCCTGCCTTCCCTGGAGGGCTGCAATCATCCACATGAGCTGGAAACCAAACTCTGCTCCACAAATTCAAGGTTTCAAGCAGTTTTTTTGCAACAAGATCAGAAACAAACACCTTTAAATCCTCTGTGCGGGAGCGCGCTGGGAATCAGGGCTCAGCTGAACCAAAACGTTCCCATTTTGACAAAATTGCCAGAGCTTTATTTCAATTTTGACTTCAAGCAAAATAATTTATCATGCAAAATTAATAGAGAAGACAACAGTTACAATGCAAAACACAAAATGGAATGTGATAAATAATGAAAATATTGAATTACAAGCTGGTTCAGAATTAAAAATTGAAATGATTTGACACGATAATGTCACGCAGGATGCTGCTGCCTTGTTGCATCTTTTTACAGCTTTCCCCCAAAACACCATCATTGCCACCAAACAAGGGGACACCAAGGAATAAAGAGAGAGACCTTTCCCCAAGGTGGGGTTTAGAAGAGAGGACCAGAGAACCTCCCCAGGAAGATTTGGGACCCATGTCCATGTGTTTGGCAGCACAGGAGGGCTGAGCTGAATGGTGAAGCCCGGATGCCTTTAGACTGTTTGGAAATGAGTTGTTTTCCCATCGTGACAAGCCACAGCGTGATCCCTCCTACACAACACACCCCTGATCGGATCCTGCAGTGAGGGGCAGTTGTGAGCACCCTCCTAATTCATAGCAATTGTTTGCTTTCCTGATAAACACCAAAGCATGTTCCTTGATAAAGGCAAGTGATGGCCTCACATCGTTTGGTGATGGCCCCACATGGGCAGCTCTCCCCACACCAACCTGTGGGACAGCCTGGCCCCAGTGTGTCGGGGATGCTGGGCAGTGGGAAATGCCACCCTCCAGCCACCACCCTATCCCTATGCAGTGCATTATGAACACCTCCGCTCCTTGGTTTCATGCGCCGTGCTGCAGCAGCCCCCCAGATGTGGCTAAGAGGATGAGGGCACCCTGGGCACCAGAGGAGCGCTCACTCACCAACCACCCCTGCGGGCCCAGGCACTGGCAGAGGCTCTCACACACTTTGCCCAGTGCATTCTGGAGCTCAAAATACTCCAACCTGAGCAGCAGCGTGTGAGAAAACAGCCGGGGTGCTGAGGAGCTTACAGCGCACAGAGAACGCTAATTAAAGGGTTTCCATCAAAAGGCAGGCTTGGGCAAGGTTCCCAATTATCCCAACAGGGACAGGGGTTTTAATGGGCACCGGCACGTCCAACAAAGGTCTGCACAATCCTGACACAATTTGTGCCTCTGACAATCCCATTCAGGCAGCTTTTGTGCGGCCGAGGGGCACTGGGTTTGGGAAAGCCGCAGTCCCTCGGGGCAGAGGGTGCAGCCGCTGGCTTTGCCTTCAGCAGGAGGCGCTGGGTCAGGGAGGCACCGAGTTTCCCTCTGCCTGGTCCAGGGACCACAAAGCTGCCCTTGGAGACCTTGATGCTAATGAAGGCCCTGGATGCTCTGCTGCCCTTTCCTGAGAACATTCACCCTTGGTCCCATTCCCCAGTGCTGCCTGCCCTGGTGCAGCCCATACCCATCAAATGCCAGCTGATGTCCACAGCACCCATGCCATGGACCTGACACATGCCTGGAGAGCAGTGGTGCAGCCACCACAGCACGGGACAGCACGGCCCGGCACAGCACAGCACAGCATTGACACAGCACAGTGACTCAGCCAGCAGGAATGTGGGAGTTCTGCACGGCTCAGCGCTGAAAGCCTTTTAATTCCAGCCTGGTGATGAATGGGCAAGGCCTGAAATGAAATGTTCGGAGGCTCAATGTACCAGGCCTCCCGCTTGTAATTATTTTTGTACAGAATATGTCAAGTGTCGTGCTTCACAAGAACTCGTTTAGCATGCAAACATTTTGTGATTAAGTGAGGCTTACTTAATTAAGCACTTTGTAATGACTCTTAAACCAAAGAGTAGTGGATTAGTGCGTCCTATTTGTGTCTATCATGTTAAAGGCGCAGTAATAACAGGTTGCTGCAGACAATTAGGGTTAGAATACAAAGTGGATGGCGGGAGAATCAGCAGGCACCCAGAGCCCTGCCACTCGCTCATGTCCCACTTTAAAGCTGCCTCTGTGGAGACAATGGGAAACTGCTCCCTGCATCCATGACCACATCCAGCCCTGTGCCCGCTGCTGGGACCCTGTGCTTTGCTTGCCTCTGGGTGTGCACCAGGATGTACCCCAAGGTCCAGGCAGCTGCATGGGGTGGGCATCACCCTGGATGGGGCCCCCACCACAGATCACATAACAGCCAAGGCGGGAGCAGGCTGAGGATTTCCTGTGGCTCCAACCACAACACATGCATGAGGCACGGACAGAGCAGGGACACGCATCCCTTGCGTGCTGGCATGCAGCACTCCCCAGAGAAGCTGTGGCTGCCCCATCCCTGGCAGTGCTCAAGGCCAGGTTGGACACAGGGGCTTGGAGCAAGCTGCTCCAGTGGAAGGGGTCCCTGCCCGTGGCAGGGGTTGGAGCTGGATGAGCTTTAAGGTCCCTTCCAACCCAAACCATGCTGGGGTTCTGTGATTCTGTCTCAGCGGTAGCGCAGGAGGGCCCTGCCTGAGCTTTCCCTCCTCTGCCCCCTGGCTCCCCAGCCCAGCCCCTCAGGACCGGGTCGGCAGAGTCCGCTCCCTGCCCACGGGCACGGTGTCGGCCCTGCTGCAGGAGCTCACCCGCACCCCCGAGGCACACGCGTGAAGCAGGGTCCGGCCTGAACCGCGCACCCCCCGCAGCGCGGGTCCGTGAGCGCGGGTCCGGCTCCAGCCGTGAGCTCCGCAGGCTGCCAGCCTGGGGGGACCCACGGGCAGAGGCGCCCCCCCCCGGACCGCCCTTGGAGCTCGGTCAGAGCGGCTCCGGCTCCGCGCTCCCTGCGGCCCGGGCGGGCGCCTACGGCGGGCGGAGAGAGCTGGAGATGAGCGGAGAGGAGCGGAACCGGACAGAGGAGGACGGACGGGAGCGGAGCGGGGCGGGGCGGAGGAGGAGCGGGGAGGGCCGGGGCGGAGGGGAGCGGAGCGGGGCGGTGGCAGCCCCCGCGGTTCATTCTCCTCGATGACCCGCGCAGTACCCGCGCACACCCGCGGCTGGGAGCGCAGAGCCGCGCCTGCCGCCTCCCTCCCATCGAAGCCACCACGAGCGTTTATCACAAGTGACGCCAAACGCCACGTGGAGGGAGGAGGAATCAACCCGTTACCCCTGCGAGTAACGCGTGTGAAGGACGAGAGCGCAGCGCATCACCCGCAGGGACCGGGCAGGGGCGAGGCCGGGCGGCTTTACCTTGTGCACCAGGACCCGTGCTAGGGCTCAGCGCCGCCCGGGTGCCGCAGCCGGTGGCTCCCAGCCAGGGAAGGAGCAGCGCCTCCTGCTGCAGGAGCTGGTGGGCGATGGGCAGGGAGCGAGGCAGAGCTGTCGGGGGGAGCTGGCTGCTCCCCTACAGCCCATCCGCACCCCAGCGTGCCCGGGGTTCACACCACGTCATAGCTGAACGCTCACAGATGTGTGTGAGCTCAGGTGAGCACAAGCTGCTGGGCTTTGGGCCCATGGGCCTCACGATGGGCACTGGAGCATTTCTCCACCCTGCCTTTTTTGAGCCCTGGCATCCTTTCTGCACCCTGAAAGGGATCAAGAAGCTCAGGGGCATCCCGAGGGTGATGCCCAGGAGCGGAGGGTCCTGCTCTCTCACTCCCGACCCCTTTCAGCAGTGTTAAAGCCAACATTAATTCATTGGGTTTGCTTCTCTGTTCACCTTCGAAAGAGGAAAAGGAGCAGCACCTCTCCTGGAAAACCTTTCTCTTTGAGCTGAGCAAAACCTCTGAGTTCAGCAAACAAACACCCCTACCTGCATGTGCAGGGGCAGTGGAGCTCGGGGCCGCAGCCTGGTGCATTGGGAGCCATTCACTTTGGACCTCCAAAAAGGGCAAACCTCAACGTTTTCCTTTGCTAAAGCAGTGCTAGGAGCAAGCAGCGCCCTTAGTGCAGGCAGTGGGGGGGATAGGGCCCCCGCTGTGATCCCACTGGCCCTGTGCCCCCAGGTCCCGATTTTCAAATGCTCAGAAGACAACAGGTAATAAATCTGGATATTTTACACTTTTTCATTTCCTCTTACCTTACATTTAATGAGATTTTGCCCTTAACAAAGGTACCATTGAAGCTGAATCTTAAACAAGGCCAGACAGGGGTTGAAATATTTTGGGGGTGGGTGGGGAGGAGGAGGACTGCAAGAGATTGGGGGATGAGGAAAAGGGAGCTTAGACAAGGGTCAGCCTGGCCTTAGTTCAAGCTTTCAGTGAAGGTTTAACGGTGATTCTAATATTACCCCAAGACTGGAAATCCTTCCCTTTGCTGGTGCTACCAGGGATGAGCCTGGTTTTAGCAGGTCCAGGGCAGCCTGGTTATCCCAGATTTAGTGCTGCCATGACTGCAGCTCCGTCGCTGCAAGGGAGGTGACACTGGTAGGAGAGGCTCGGGATGAGCATCCGCAGAGGCATAAGCAGCACGACTGATGTTAATGCAGGTCCTGGCATGCGCAGGGTGGGCACAGCTCCCTGTGTTGCATGGAATGGGGTGTGCTGTCTGCACTGACTGGGATTACCGGGTGCTCCAAGCCCTGTGCTGCACATGGGGCTGACACGTTTTCTCTTCCAAAACTGGATCCCCCTTGAGCAAGAAGCAAACCCAGCGCATGTAAAACTAGAGGAAGAAAACTCCTGAACTGCAGCTGCAGCTCTGAACCTGGGGAAGCCAAAACCTCCCACTCCACAAGGCTTTCCCAGCCCCAAAGACTTGATGTTTTAGTAGCTGTTGAATCTCAGAAGTTCAGTATTGCAACTGAAGGCGATTAACGAGGAGAGGAAAGGAGGGAATCAAAGCTCCTGGGCCTGCGAGTGCTCTCAAAGGAGGCTGCAGGTACAAGTGATCGCTCTTCTGCAGGCTGTGATCATGCCACCCCTGTGAGATACCGCAGTGATGGCTCTGCTCCACTTGCACTCCCTTATCCCTCTCCCTTTTGTTCCTGTTGCCGTTTCCTTTGTACAACTCCTCCTTTTTTGTGTCACAGATTGAAGAAAAAGGGAAAAAAAAAAAAAGAAAGCTATTTTAATCTGCTTTGTTATCCTTCAAAGGTAAAGGGAGCCCCTCTTTGGTCCTACCCAGCTCCCACGCTCATGCTGTGCTGCGTGCTCGTGCCAAGGGTGCAGCTCAGCATCAGCACCGTGACCACCGAGCCCGGTCCCCATGGAGTGGGATGCTGCCAGGCCCCTGCCCTGCGCAAATCATAGAACCAACTGGGTTGGAAAAGCCCTTTAAGCTCATCCAATCCAACTGTTCCCCAGCACTGCCACAGCCACCACTAACCCATGGCACTGAGGGCCTCGTCTACACGGTGTGTGAACACTTGCAGGGATGGTGACACCAGCAAACGCACCGACCAGGACACTAAAAGGAGAGGAACAAAGCTCGGGTGTGATCACCGGGGAAAGAGCAGAGCTTTTGGGGGTACCGTGGTTGGTCCTTTGTGGTGCCGAGCCGCAGCCCACCAGGGCTGGAAAAATGCTGCTCTGTTTTAGTAACTCTCGGCAGTTGGCAGTTCCACGTTAAATTGCAGCGTTAATCAGAAACACATTGTCCATATTGTCAACACTTCGTTTAACCACTTCTATAAATTCAGTATTAGTGTTAAAAAGATTCTGATTTGATGGATGAAATAGTCATCCTCCTGCAAGCCAAACCCAATAAAAGAGAGCTAATAATTCAAGGAAGTAAGGCAGAAGATGCTTGACGGAGGCACAAACGGGTGAGGTTTCCCTTCATTTGCATCCGGGCTATGGTGAGGGAGGTGAGCGGCTCTTCCCCTGCGGTGGGTGGAATGGTGGGATGAGAACAAGGAGCCCCAGAGCCGCACAGTGACACAATATCAGTGGTTAAATGGTGTGAACACAGCATGAACATTTCCTCCTGTAAGAACGGTACAAGCTGCCCTGGCACAACACCTTTTCCAGGCCTTTCCTGGCTTCCTGTGGTGTTTTCCCTGTGCCACCACGGGGCACATCTCACTGTGACCGCTCAGATGTGTCCCTGAGGGGGATCAGCCCCTGATCCTGGCAGTGACCTCAGTTCCCTGCACCTCCACCCCGCGTTCATGGAGCCTTCTGAAAACACTCTCCTAAAGAATGCGAGCCAGGCCCCAGATTCCAAATCTAATTGCATGAAACGAGAGGCTTTCAGCACTTCTCATCCTACACAAATAGTTTCCATTTTGATTCCCAATCTACTTGACAAAGTATTTGAAAGTTGTTGTTTTTACTGCAATATGAGTATAAAAAAAAATAGCTCCACTCAGTGAACTTGGAAGTCATGGAATAATAATCCAACAACACAAGCCTTCTTGGAAAACTCTTCTGAGAATAACAGTGCCCTTGGGCATGTCTAGAGCCTTGTTTATTAAAACAATATAGTTTAAGAATTAATGCATTTATAAAGCAGGACTTACTACACAAGAATATTGTGCTTCTTTCATCGTTACAAAGGATCCAGTTACTAAATTAATGTAACCCATTTTAAAGGTTTTTCTCTTAATCTTATTTGGATTTAGGTAGCTGGTTTTGAGAAAAATATGGAAGAGGGGATAAAAGGAAATCTTTCCATAAATACTCCTGTCAGCCAAACTCTTCACGGGTTCTGCTGCTTCAACTGAAGAATGCAAGAAAAGATCAAAATTAGGGGAAATAAATCACATTTCCAGAAAGATCTGTGTTTGTGTTGGAACAGGGACCGTCTGACGGAGCGGGGAGATACTGGGGACGAGGCGAGTTGGGAAGAATTAATGGCAAATGAAGGTTCCAGTTCTGCACATGGAGGATTGCTGTGTGTGAGCCAGGCTGGTTGGTCACTGCCTGTGGGTGCAGGATGCAGCGCACGGTGACACCGCTGCATTCTGGTGTGATGCTGCTTCCCCCACTGCCACCAGCGCCGGGCCCAGGGTCTGGCAGGGTGGATGGAGCGGCAGGAGCACAATGTGCAGCACAGGAGCCAAGGTTTGGTGAAACCCTGCCTCGGTGACCGCATCACCCAGCCACGTCTGGCACAGCAAACGGCAGAACCAGCCCATCTGCCTCAGGGCAGGGGTTCATTCTGCTGTTCCGTGCCAGCCACACACCCTGCCAGCTTCTTCCAGCCTTCCCAAAGGGCTGCAAGGACCGCTGTGCTGCTCTGGGTTGTGCTGCTTGTCCTCCTTTCCTTCCAGGAACTTGCTGTGATAAATCAAGGGAGAAGAGCCAGGCTGCTGACAGCACCTGTAATGAGCCAGCTGAGCCGACGACAGGCTCTGCTTTATAGGGGTCTCCTGGTTCTTGGGGGGGGCAGGCATGGAGGAGGGATGAGGTGAGATGGGGTGGGTGGGATGGGGTCAGGTGGGATAGGATGGGGTGGGATGGGATGAGATGCTGCTCCCTCTGGCAGCCCAGTCTCCTGGCCAGCATCACACTGCCCTGCCAAGGGAAAATGCCCTTTGCTGTCCTGGTCCTTACACCAGAGGCCCCGGGGCAGGAAGAGAGGCTTATTTCAAAGTCCCTTTTGTTTGGGAAAAGTCTGGATTTCATAAGCCCTTTTCAGTGTGACTTTTTTGCAGTTTTTCACAGTGATATCACTTCAAGGTTTTCCACAGCCTTGGAATTTCTTCCAATTAATGGAAAAAACATTAATGTCCATTTAAGAAAATAACTTTTCCATTGCTGAAGAATCTCTTTGGTTATGCCCCAGGCAGCAGAAGCCTCACGTCCTGGAGAGCCCCGACCCACAGCTCAGAGGACACGGGCTCTGCCAGCAGGGTCATCCCAGCTCTGTGGCAAGGGTAGGGATATCGGGATGCTTTCTGGACCCTTCCATCAGAACGGAATGACCTGCCTTTTCCTGCTCCCCATCACCTCCTGCCCAGTGCGTGGGGCTGCAGCATCCAGCAGAACAATGAGCACCACTTTGGTTTCCCTCTAACAAACCACGCTTGCCCTTCGCAGGAGTTAATCCAGCAACAAATGTCCAGGCACAGAGCGTGGATAATGAAGTCTGCAGTTAGGTTCTGCCTCACATGAACTGCGTCAGGTCTGGAAACCTCACACCCAGCTCCTGCCTGGGTGCAGGGTGTTACCTCCCTTGCTGAGCTCTGGTTTCCCTGCACATCCCAGCCGGTTATCCATGTGCACCATGTAGAGCCCTGGACCAGCTCCTTTCAGCACGCACCAAGGGGTGGATACTGGTCACTTGATTGCGTTCATCTTCCCTGGAAGACCCCAGTTCTCAGGCAGGAAACCACAGACAGAAAATTACCTCAGAAACGCTGAATTTAGAATCATTTCAAACAAAATACCTAAAAATCCCCAAGCTGACCATGGTGCTGGGTAGGAAAACACAGTGTGCATGGTTGCACAGGCAGGTTTCCAAATATTAGGGAAAAGCCACATCCTATTATTTCTGGAAGTACAACCAGTGTTCATATCTAACAACATCTCACTCTTGTCACTGACATGGAGAAGCCTGCACACAGCACTGCAGCAGGAGCACATCGGGCTTCTCCAGAGGGGAAAACAAGCAGGAAAGACCTTTCTCCACGCTGGCCAGGGTGTTCCCCAGTGCTGCTGCTCCCACTTGTGCTGTAGCCTGGATGCTCCCATTGGTAATGCTGGAATGATGCTCAGTGACAGCCCAGGATGGAGCACACAGAGCATCCCATGTGTGCTACTGTATCCTGCTGGTCCACCCCTCAGTGGCAGATGTGCTTGCTCTGTGGTGCTTTTGTAACTAACGAGTGTAGGAGTCCAATCTTTACTGGTTTATTTCCATATTATCCACCTCTACTTGGCAAGGGACACCAGTGTGTCCAGGAATGTTGTCTGGAAGAGAACAATACCCTATCTCACAGGTGAGGTATTACTTTCATAAGAAACTTCATCATATAGAAGCTACTTGAAGGACTTGCACTCAGTGGCGAGGCTGGAGCAGGCAGCAGACACAGCTCTGGGGGTTGCTGGGAGAACATCACTCTGCTCCTCCCCATTCCTCTGACTCAAAGAACTGATGGTTTCCGTCCCTGGGATCCCTGGTCAGTGCCAGGGCAGTCAGCAGGGTTTGTAAACAGAAATGCTTGAGCAGGACTGTAAATAAAGTTTATGGCTGCTGGAACTTCCAGCACTGGGGCCACGGGATTCGGTAAAAGCACACGTGCCTTTTCCTTATTTAGAGATTTCACCATTTGAGACATTTGATTCCCTTTTAGGTTTTGGGATACTGAAATTTCCATGATCAGTATTGAAAAGCTGAGAGCCTTTTGCTGCTCTGCACCTGTCTCACCTCCCCGTGCCATGTGCTGTGGCTACCTCCATCCTTGGCTATAAAATGCATCCTTTTTCACAGGACAGAGTTCAGGTCCGAGGTTAGTGTTCAGCATATGTGTTGTGCAGGACCAGGGTTTGGCCTCCCACGGGCAATATTCCCAAGTCAGGGTTTTACCCTGCACATTCTCCATGCACCTCTGTGGCAGCAAGCTCTGTGACCTGCAGTCATCCTTCAATACAACAGAACAAAGTACCTGGGAGAAAATTGGGGGGGGGAGGAAAAAAGAAGACAGACAAGGAATGACCCCACAGCCCATTGCCAAAGGGTTGCCTTTACTTCCCTTTCCAGGGAGTCTCCCACTGTCCTGCTCCATCCCATGCTTGGGGCAGAGCTGTGGGTAGGATGAAGGTGATGGAGAGCTCTGCCGTGCAGCTGGCTCCGGCTCCAGCTCCAGCTCCATCCCATCCATGTCCGGCTGTGCTGGGACGATGCAAATTTCACTCCTTCCAGCTCTGGTTTCTCAGCTGAAGCTCTTGGCGAGGTCTCTGTTTTGCTTAAGATCAAGTTCCACCTTGTCCCTGCCGTGCAAGAGCCTGGCCAAGGTCTAAGAGGTCCTCGGCATTGGCAGCAGTCTCCAGAGCAAGTGGAAGCTCTCAGCATCCCACAAGGAACAGTGCAGCAGTGACTGCCCCAGCGCACCCCTTGTACCTGGGTTGGGGCAAGGGGCTCAGCACCAGAGGAGCAAACCCCTCTGTTAAACACTGCAGCCAAGCAATGACTACTGCTCAGCAGGAGCGAGGATTCCTGGGGTAAGGCAGGATAGAGGGAAGCCAGGCAGTGAAGGGCTGAGTGCACCAGGCTCTGCGGTGCTGCCATGGGGTGAGGTCCTCCTGGGAGGGGAACCTGCAGCACATCTTATCCCAACAGCACAGGTGGGAGAGGAGGGTCCTGCCAGAGCCTGCTCCATTCCGTGGCAGCGCAGAGGGGGATTTTCTCTCCATAAAGGCTTAAAAGGTTTTAAAGACTTGACAAAAATCACTTTGAGCTGCGTCTGAAGTGGTGCAGGTGCAGCTCTGGGGTTCCAGGCCTGCAGTAGCATCGGTAGGAAATCTGATGGAGCATTTCCATTGGAAACTGCGTTTCAATGGCATGGGAATGTTTCACAGGAATAGATCGATTTCAAGTACACTTTTACATGGATTTCGTTTTGCTACTGAGGATCCTTTTCACTTGGGGTTTATCTTTCTGCTTCAAATATTTAACTAGTAACGAGCAGTATTTGCTGAGAATATCAAATTTCAGGAAACTTCAAGGCTTGACTTTCTCAATTCAAAATGTTATTTTAAAGCCCATTTTCTGGGTAAGACGCATCCTGCTCTTTAACTGGTTTTCATTTCGAATTGAAGAGCTTTGCTCTTACCATTATTTTGAAGTACAACAACTCGTGCCAGTGAAAGCAATGGCAACACCACCATTCCTGCTCTTACCCTCCGTGGTGTTGACGCTGGCAGTGACTAATGAGCCAGGACCCAGTTGATGTGAATACAGGAAATAGGACTGAAGGAGTCAGGGAGAGGGAGAAGTTACCCAAGCACCTGCTTTTTGCAGGCAAAGAGATAGGGACAACAGACACGTTGGAAGAGGTCACCTACAGAAGCTGTGGCTGCCCCATCCCTGGCAGTGCTCAAGGCCAGGTTGGACACAGGGGCTTGGAGCAAGCTGCTCTAGTGGAAGGGGTCCCTGCCCATGGCAGGGGCTGGGACTGGATGAGCTTTAAGGTCCCTTCAACCCAACCCAGTCTGGGATTCTGGGATTTAAGAAACTTTTTAAAGCTGGGAGCTCACTCTGCGCTTGGCTGTGGGACCAAGGCACCCGAGGGCACCAGGCTCTATGGAGGGGCAGTGCTGGGGCAAAGCCCCTGGATGCTGAGGGCAACTTCCACAGACACACACAACCACGTTGTTAAACTCCTCCATGGATTTGTAAGCCGGCGTGATGCCGGTGGTGATAGCGCTCTGCCATCAGAGCTGATGGGTATCTGCTGCTGCGGCTGAATAGGAGCTTTCCTTTGGAGCCCGGAGGAAATAAAGCCCTTGGTAAAATAAGCGGATCAGATAAGGCAGGAGGAAAATGGAATTGCATAAAGTAAAAAGAACCGATCTCGCTGGTTTTCACGACAGACAGAAAGGAAAGCTGATCCCAAGAGACCCCCGATGGATGCAGCTCTCTGGGTCAGAGGCAGGTTCCTTCCTTACTTTTAAGAAAAGTAGGGAGCTGCTGTGCTCACAGGCCATCAGGCTTGAAAGCATTTCAGCACAGGAAACACTGACACTGAACTTGATTCCACTTTAAAGAGACAAAAGTCCTTTGGCCCGAACTCGCTGTCCAAACTAACCACTGCTCTGGTTCTGCTCAGAGCAGCGGGTCTGTACCACGCGTTTCCAAGGGCTCTGAGCATGGAGGGGCCCCTGCGCCACGCGGGGAGGAATTGGGTTCACAAACCCCTCACTTCAGACAGAGACTGGCACAGTTTTGCTTTATCAAACTCTATTTGCAAAAGACGGGGGCTAAACGAACTGAAAAGGTTATTTTGAAGCAGGGTCACCCTTGCTGCCACAGGTCTAATAAAACAAAACTATAGCCAAATTAGAAACATATTTCATCTAATAGGGGAAAATATAATTGGTGAATCTGTCTGGTGTTTGACCTGCAGTATTTATACTAAATGAAAGTTTAAATATATCACAATGCAGCAGGAACAAGAAAAGCTGCATTCACTATATATTCTGTGGTTTGATCCCTTCCCCTTAACCCTTAGCTTCGCACAAAAGCCAACATCAGCATTAGCTTTGGCCGCCTTGCGCAGATGCTATGAAATAAAAGAGATGGCCAAGATTTGCAGAGGCGATGAGTGATTCGGGGTAAGTATCTGGGACACCAAAAGGGGTTTCAGCAAGTGCTGTGCCTCTGAAAATGAGGCTTCTCAATTGGGGTGCTTGGCACCAAGGCTTGGATGGTTTCAACACATGAAGTCAGATTTGAAGCCAGTACTAGAGAGATGCTCGGCAGGAGGATAGGTGTCTATTGCACCCTGCACCTCTGTCCTCATGGGCAGAAGGAGCAATGTGGGTGCAGAGGATGTACAGTACAAATATGGATTCTGCATCATCAGGGCCAAAGTCTCACACCCTGGTCACAAACACAGAGAGCAGGGCTGCGCTCCCAAGGTTCTGGAAGACACCCAAGCCCTCACACAGGCCCCGACCCAGCTGCTCCTGGAAACCCAAACTTCCAGAGCTGCTCCACATGGGAAATGGTGTCAGGGATGTGGCTGCAGCCAAGGGCAGGTTCTGGGCTGTCAGTGTACCAGCCTGGGACAGAAAGCCCTGAGACTGCCCTCACCATGGCCCCTAGCCCAGCACATTGGGCATTGTTCTCTCCTGTGGATGATGCAGCAGGGGTAATCTGTGGTCAAGCAGCTGTTTGTAATTCCCATCGCCCACGGAGCCCCCAGTAATTTATGTTCTGCATAGGAGCAAGGGGATCCTTGCGCAGCAGTGATGGATGAAGGAGATTATTAACCAGGATATCATTTTAAGAGAGTCTGTCCTTTGGTTCCTCACCGTTATATAACATTTCATAAATTCCATAACAAATTGGTTCCCAACTCATCAGCCTGACAGCAGGCGGCTCGGCAGATCCATCCACATGGATCTGCTCCCCATGGACCACACGGGTCCTGCCCCAGGTCTCCCCTTTACCCTGTGGCAGTGCAGGATGGCCACAGCTCCCAGTCCCGGGAAGCCTCTATGTAGGGATGTACGGTACTCGTTAGGAGCACTCTTCTGCGGAGGGACATGTGCCAATCCCTGTGCTCCCTCGCGTTAGTGTTTCAGCAAAAGCCAAGGGTGCTCAGCCAGACTTCTGTAGCTGTGATTCATCTCTCAGAGGAGTTCAGACTGAAAACAAAAATCCTGACCAAACCATCCTTTAAACTCCAAGTCCCAGTAAATCCTCCAGTGAGAGGAGGGATGCTCAGCTCTTCCCACCAAAACACTCAGGGTGCATGGGCAGGACCAGGCTCTGCTCCCAGCTCCACTTGCTGAGCTGGAGAGTCACTGAAATCCTGAATAGAGCAGCAAGGCTACAACAGTGAGTGGAGAAAATGGACTTGGAAGACCAGGAGCTTTTTAATTTTCCTTCCCTCTCCCTTTTTTTTCCTAAAAAGCTTCATGTGGAAGAGAAGGAGACTCATTAAATTCTTTTGCTGAACATATTTAGCAAGTCTCTGAGAGAAGTGATTGCGCTTGGCCGCAGGCCAACAGCGAGGAGATAGAATTGTGTTCAGGAAGGAGTGAGAGCAGAGCACTGATTTAGGAGGATGCAGGCAGATGACCAGCTGACAGGCTCTGGCCTGCCTCAGACATCGAGGGAGGAAGGAGAAGCGTGGCCAAGGTGGCTTTCTCGAATTCCTGGGGTGTGAGGTTAACACAGACCCTGTCTCCACGCCATCCTCCAGTGCTTAATTTACAGTGTGCCCCGAGCCTGCGCTCGCAGGCTGTGCTCCGCGCTGCCTCCACTGACACGGCACCAGCAGTTACTCAGCACCGAGCATCCCATACAGCCAGGAATAAATAAATCTGTTTGTTGCATCAGCAGCCCCGAGGCCGCTCAGCTCCGCACTGACACTGACATGTGCTGCAATTCCAGCCTCGCTCATGCTCAACAAGCATCCAGCACACCTCTGAACTCAGGTGCTGGTTTGAGATCGTTTCCAAGCTCCCTTGCCAGGCTCTGGCCACCCTGATACATGTCGGGACCCTCCATGCAGGATGCCCATTGGAAGTGCTCCTGCCTAGGCGCACAGCACTGTGCACCCCTACGGAGTCTCAGGGCACGCTGCTAGCACCAGTGCGCTCAGGACACGGGAGCCACAGCACCAGCATGGCCCTGGGGGTGCACAGCAGCGAACCCCGGACCCACGGACCATGGGGTACCTGCAGCAGCTCCCACAGGGCAGCACATTCGCATCCCTTCAGCACATTTACATCCCTTCACCTATTTCCGGGGCCAATTGCCTGGGTTTATGGCGCCTGACCGGCTCCCTGGGGACGGCGCTGGGCGGGCAGTTAGTGAACCACGACGGAGGTTTTGCTTTTCCCACAAGGTTCCTGTGAGAACGCCTGCCTCCCTCCCCCCCTGCATTCATCTGATCTCCAAGGGTGGCTGAGCTCAGTCCCTGATCCTGCATGCTGGGGAGCCCGGGGAGCCCAGGGAGCTCCAGAGCACCAGCCAGCACCATCCTCATCCTCAGGGGCTGTACCCTGGAGCTCAGCTCTTCAGTGTGCAGCTTTTTGCTTGGATTTCAGCTCTTTGGTAGGAGCAGCCTTTGTGCAGGAGGAGTCTGGGAATGGCTTCAAAGCCTGAGACGCGCTTTAGCATCCGAGGGCTCTGAGCATCGCCAGCCTTACCAAAGCCGAGCAGTCAGTGCAGCGCCATTCCCAGTGCTGCTGCGCACAAGGAAGGGGCTTTTTGCTCTTGGGGCAGCAGTGGCCATGCTGCCCAGCAGCACTCCTGGGAGCACTGGTGATCCCAGTCAGACACAGGCAGCGGTGGCCAAACTCATGGGGAGCAGCTCCAGCCACATTCCTCAGTGCTGGGGCTCCCGCTCCACATCCGAGGCGCTTCACTGGGAATGTCTTAGCAGCGAGGCAGCCTCATCCCAAACAGCTGTTTCAGATTTGTTGTTAACCCGTATTTATTTAGACTGGTAACAACAGGCAGCCCTGCAGTTGTGCCGGGAGTCTGACAATAAACTCCAGCTCACACTATCAAAAGGAAATCAATTAACAGCACTATCAGGCTCCAGCCATCCACTGATTCCCGCTGCGCAGCATCGGCACGGTCGGGGCCTTCCCAGGATGGGAGCTCCCCTCCGCTGTCATCCCAAACCCAGCCCACCTCCTCAGAGAGCCCCTGCAGCGCCGCGTGCTCCCTCATCCCCTTCCCCATGGAATGCTCCTCTTTAATTGACATCGGAGAGGAAGAGCAATGCTCTCCATGGGGAGGGCTGGTGTAGACACGCAGTGTTCGCCACAGACTGCACAAATGGTTGTAACAAGGTCACAGAGAAAAACAATTTTATCCTCTGATTACTGTAATACAATGCGAGCTTGGAATTGCATCCACTTTGCCTATTTATTTAGGCATTGTTTGCCTGGTCCCTGAAGGAAACCTTGCAGTGCAGGAGCCGCATGTGGACAGGGCCAGGACTGCTCCCCAAATGCAAGCACAGCTCCTGCGAGCTGCAATGGAGCTGCCACAGCTCCCAGCACAGTGCAAGTCCTAACCAGTAAAACAAGGGTGCATTTGCACTACATGGTCCCTGGATAAAGAACATCTTCCTGTATCCATTTCTATTGGTCCAAAGTGGCCTATTAAGGAAGCGTAGCAGGAAAGCTGGCAACATCACCTCTTCTTGACCAAGCTAAATCCATACAGAAAACCAAACACAGCAGCTGTGCACGCCTCACTTTAGAGAATGCTTATCCAGAGCAAACAACTACAAACATCCAGTGCATTGTCAGGACATGGGAATAGGACAAGGTCAGAATACTGACCCATCCGGTCACAATCAGCCCTAATTCCAGCAAAGCCACATTTAAAGGACATTGTTTTGTCAAAGGGTTTTCATGGCTCAGTGGCTTTGTAGCACAAGGCTGTTTGGATCAAGTCACTTCTGATGAACATTTATTATGGTGAGGAAATGTCACATTCATTTTATGCTGTGAAAGTTCATAAACTTTCTCAGATAACTTAAAGATTTCTCAGCCCATGACCTGTTGCCGTAGGAGTGACTGAAATGCAGAGGAGAGAGGACGAGGCTGGGACACGGCTCATGGCACCCACTGAGTACCAGGACTATGGGACATGATACTGTGGGACACCCAGGACTGCTGACCAACACAACCACACATCACCACAGCATGGACCACGCAGCTGGTACAGCCCAGTGCTCCATGTGGGAAAACACCCACTGACTGCATCACTTCCCGGGGTGATCCCAGGTGCCCAGAGGGAGCAGACATCCCTCAGGTGGCGGGGTGCTGCAGAGCGGGGTGGGTGCAAGTGGCTGGGGTGCAGCACCCCGAGGCCAGGGGCAAACCTGCATCCCCTGGGCAGGAGCCAGCACCCGCACATCCCTCCCGGCAAGGGTTAACCCTCCCGCAGGAGGGGTGCTCATGGCTGCTCTGACATCATGGCTGTGCTATGAGGCCTGGCAGGGGTCCGCCTCAGCTGCAGCTCCGCTCCCAGCGCTGTGTAAGCTTTGGCACAGGGAAGGGAGCCTTGTCCAGAGGCACCCAGCCCCTCACCCGGAGCCCTGCGGCCGGGGTCTCCCATGCGGCAAGGAAGGAGCCAGAAATGTCTGTGCAGCTCCCACTGCGCTGAGGGATGGGGGAGATGTGCTCTGTGCAGACAGCTCTGCGTGGCGATGGGGCATGGAACAGCATGGCCCAGATTGGTGCAGCATGGCACCACATGGCACAGCTTGATGCAGCATAGAGACATAGCACAGCATGGCAGGACATGGTGTGCTCCCTACAATACCCTTGTCCATCGGGGCAAACCATATAGCAGGGCATTTCCATGGGACCAAGTGGAGCCGGAACAGCTCCAGCCCAGCCAGAGGTGCCCAGCTCCAGCCCCCAACTCCGACAGCGAGGCACCGGGCTCCGGCTCCAGGCTGCGGGAATGAGCTCACGGAGCAGAATGGGGCAGCCTGAGTCAACTACTCCCTAAAATCATCAATTACACCCTGACAGCCCGGGAGGAGGGGAAGTCGGGGCCATGCTGGGCAGGGGAGTGTGAGGCCAGGAGGGAGTAGCAGTTAAAACACTCTGTGAAGCAGGAGGCAGCGATGGCATTTCCAGATGCACAAGGCCTGGGTGGGTGTGGGACGGCTCCAGAGCTGCCCCCAGCACCAGCACCCCTCACCTGGGGCAGTTTCAGGAGCAGGAGCCCTAGGGCTGCTCCATGGAGCCAACCTGGAGCATTGGGATGAGTGTCACAGGGGTTGGGAGCACAGTGAATGCTCTCAGTGAGGGAACAAACACACTATCAATAGAGTTTAGAGATAAAACTCAACTGGGATAAACTGAAGATACCAACAGCAAGAGACACAGGACTTGGAAGAATCAGGAAAATGCAGAACACAACCAAGAGAAACACGGCTGGGAGACGGTGCTTGAAACAGCCGAGACACGAGGGAGTACGAGGGAGGAAACGGGAAAATCTGGATGCTGTTCTGATGGGAGAGGCAAAAAAGATTCCAGACATAAAATTTGGGATGAGTCCGCAATGACGGATGAAAGCAAAGATTGTTTCCAACCCTGCTATTGCTTCAGTCCAGGGAAACATGCTGATCTTATCAGGGCTGGAGCAAAGCTCCATGCTGGGCATCAGTCAGACCCCTCCATGGCAGGAAGGGGCTCTTGGAGGAAAGCAAGAGCCACCGGACACTGAAGCAAGAGCCAGGCTTGGCGCTGCCATCCAGCTCCTCAGAGCAAGGGCAGGAGGAGGGGGAGGTGGGGTGCAGGCTGCGTCCCTGCCAATATTCCATGGGAGGTACAAAGAGCTGGACCCAAGCACAGATTTGTTCTCTTTTCCTGGCAGAAAGATGCACAAAGGCACCCAAGGGAAGCAGCAGAAACTTCTATTTTGCACGCAGAAAGCAAAACAAAAACACAAATAAGACAAAGTAAGTGATGGGAAATACATCCTGGAGCGCAACCTCCTCAGGCAACCCCTGATGAGGGCTTCAGACCTTCACCACCTCTGGGCCTAGCAAACAAGGAGGCCAGCTGTGACTTTACCTGTTGTTCAGCACGACAAAGTTAATTGGAACATGGGAAAACCATCAGCAGGAACTTCCTTTCAAACGTACATGCAATAAAAATAGTCCACAGAAAAATAAAGCACAAGTGTGCATGGGGCAGATATTAAATTACCTGGAGTTTATCATATCTGAACTGAGAGGAGAAAGCAACGACATCTGGACAAGCTATTAATGGTAACGGGCTGAGCTCAGGCCTGGGAGTCACTGGCTGAAGCCCCGGGATCGTGTTTCCCATGCTGGGACTGCAGAGCTCTGCTCCACCGGAGAGCAGGAACAGGCACCAAACTGGAAATGGTTCCTAACTGGCTGCTTCTCAAAGAGAGGGATACTTCCCCTCAGCTCACATCACTGCCACCTCCGATGTGCCTTGGACAGAGGCACATAACTTGCGCCAAGGACTTGATGGATGGAGAACAAAAGCAGGAGGTGCCCATGGGAGCGGAGCTGGAGCAGGGACCCTCTGCACCAAGCACTCCCCAGCACTGACCAGGGACCAGGGCCGGGAGCTGGGATAAAGTTTTGTGCCGGGATAAAGCAGCGTGCCAGCAGGGACCAGCACAGGATTTGTAACCATGGCACCAGACCAACCAAGGAGGCTGTACCATCACCTTTGCCTTTAAACCACAAACACACCCCAAAAGAACCTGGAAGTGCATTTACTCAATTTAACATCTGGAACATAAATAAAAGATGGGAGGAGAATGGGATTTCTTTGGAGAGCAGCAAACAAAGTGCCTTACCACTAACTTACTTTAGCAGTTCACTGTAATATAATTGCCAGTTCATTTGGTTATCGGAAACACTGATTATTTCCACGCTGAAGAGGCGATTTCAATGCCCAGCGCAGGACGTACCATGTTTGGGATTCTGTGTTAGTTTTCTGATATCCACTAATTTCTCCATGCTGAGGCAAATTTGTCACACGCATGGGTCTGTTTGATTTCATTAAACAGAATATTTAAGCATAAAAATTGTTTAATCGCCTTGTGTCATTATGAGATGAATTTCATTTTGCATACATTTGCATATTTCATCAAAATTAAGGCTGCTAATATGCAAATGAGAGACAGGTTGCGGCTGAGGTGTTTATTGTAATAGCTGCAGGCTGTTCCACTCGAAAAGCTGCTGGGTGTGGGGTGGAAGGGGGTGCAGGGACCCCGCCAAGCGCCTTTTCAAATCAGTTTGCTGGTGGTTTGCCCATTGATGGTCCCTGTGGGGCTGCAATAGGCGTTCAGCCCCTGCAGCCCCAGAGCCTCACCCATCAGAGCTGGGAAGTCACCATCTCTTCCCTCCACTGCAGTAAGGACCATTGAAATAGAAATAACCCCTGCCTCAAACCTGTGGTGGAACCAGAGCCCGAGGGAATCCTGGAGCTGGGATGAGCCCCAGAGAGTGAGATTTCCCCCCAAATGGGGAGCAAGGTGTGTCCCTGCTCTCATTGGACACACTGAAGGTCAAGCACCAAGTTCCTCCAGACCCATTCGAGAGGCTGAGACAAACAAATCACAGAAATCAATGCACAGTGGCTCATTAACGCAGACTTCATTAGCACACAGCAGCTGAATGATCCGCAGGCAGCGGTGATCGTGCTTTGCACAGGGCCAATAAATCGGGATGAATCTGCCCATCCCAGCCCTGCACCGGGCACTGCGTAACTTTCAGTCTCGGATGGATGCGGAGGCCTCCCCAGCTTGTCACAGTCAGCACTTTTACTGCTCCAGCGTGAAGCTCCAGAAATTTTATATCATATGGCATCAGTTCCCCTTGTATTTTATTTTTAAACTATGTTCTTTGCTTGTTATTTATGAAGAAAAGGATTTCATGCTTTTAACCCCTTCCAGAGCCCAGGATTTTAGAAAGCCGTCCTGCACGTTTAGCAACTGCTGTGTTTTAGAAACTGGAGTAACATCTAAAACATAAAGCCCATGATGAGCTATCAGCTACTCCATGTGTAGTAATTAAACCCAAATGAACTGGTGCCCAGGCGCAGCCATCCATCCCGGAGCCGCTGTGCTGACTCAGCACAGAGCTCACAATGCAGTGAACCCTTGCTGGGGGCCGTGGACAGTGCTCAGCAGCACAAAACAGCGAGCTCCTGGCAATCTCGAGAAGCTTTTGGAATTCATATTTAAAGCACAATGGGCCTTTCCAGTCAAACTAAAAAGTGTAATCATCACTGTTCCAAAGAAAACTAGCTATCTTTGCTGTAGAGCTCAGAGGCAAGTGCTGCCTGTACATTAGAACATGGGTATACCTCGGTTTCCACCTTTATTTGGTGTTAGCTCTGAACAGGCACGCCACAGTGACTAGGAGGGAAGGCAACCCTGCACTCCCGCAGCACAATTGCAAAGGAATGCAAATCCCAGCACTATTCCAAGCATCGACACTCACAGAGGAAGGAGAATGGGACCACCTTAAGTCCTTCTGAAAGGCTGAGGCTCAAAGGTATGTACTTGCTTAAAAGAAAAAAAAGTATAGCGATTGCAGAGAAAAGAGAAACCTGAGAGCTTATTCTTGAGCAGTCAGACAGGGTCACCAAAACCAGACTAAATAGTCTGACTGCAGGGCAGAGCACTGGGGCTGTCTGAAAAATGATCCTCTGGACGGAGGGAATAGCAAGAAAAAACAGGGAAGGAGGGCTGGGTGGGAATGCAGAGCTGCTGGAGACCTGGCTGGAGGAGCACAGTGCGACCCAGGCCTGGGCATGCCGAGCCTGTGAGCCCAGGCACTCGCTCCAGAGAGTGTTTCTGAGCCTGCTCTTTAGGAGGTGAGATACTAGAGAAGGATGCAGAGAATGGATGCTCTCCTGCAGAGCAGCTCTACCACAGCCCAGCAGGAACCTGCCCCAAGCACTCAGCTTTCCACCACTCCATTCCACAGCCTCTGGTCAAGAGCCTCAAAGCAGATCTTGACCCTGGCAAGGACAAACTCTAAAACCCTCCTTCTGCCTGAGAGAAGCAACTCAGAGAGCTCATAACTCATTCTTGTTTCAGAGAGATTAAGCTTAATCTAGGAACCACTTAGAAGCTCAGAAGGACAAGGCAGAAGTCTGTATCATTATTGCTCACAGTTTACAGTACAATGCAGTTAACTCATGCTTTTTTTCTAAAGGATTACCTTGCTCTCCGTTGAAGACATTTCCAAAATGGATCCATGGAACAGCAGCAGGAAAGTTGCTCCTAGGAGCGATGCGCAGAAACATCATCCCCTACTGAAAAACTACACACCAGTATCTCATAGAATAAAAGAACTGGTTTTGTTTCAGAAAAAGCACATACTAAAACCAGACAACTACTCTTTCTCTTAAGCTACAAGGCCAAACCCCACAAAACTTACCCAACCTCATTTACTCTTATATATGCTTCACCTGCCCTTGGTTTCCACCTGGGAGAAGCAGGACCCTCCCATCACCCTGTGGCTGTGAGCATCCCAGAGCCTTTCTTGGGGCTGATGGGGCCGTGAGATGTTATGTCATGAAGTGCTGTGCCATACCATCTCTGATGCTTTTGTGCTCATTGAGGTACTGGTTCTCTGTGGTTTTTGCAATTTATTGCCATTCTGTTTTTTCTGGGGGGTTTGGCTATTCCTTTTTTTCTCCTGACCTTTTGTGATGGTTTTTAACTGTTCAGGTTGATTCTTTCCTCCTGCAGTCTGGCAAGCCCTCTCTGATGCTTTCTTTAGTACCTGGCATCAGTAGTTGATCCCTCTTCTTTTCCTGTATCCCCCCAGCATCCCTTTTCCAAGCAGCCTGTGACAAGCACTTAAATTTTTGTTTGGTTTTGTTTTCATGTAGAAATCTGTGGCTTGTTGACATTTGAGTCCAAAATCTGTTCATTGTGGTGTTAGCTTAGGGAAGGCAGGAGTGTACCTGTGTGCATGGTGGGTGCTGGCTCTGGTGGCATTGCTTTGAGCACAGGAACGTTTGGGAGATACAGCATCCCACAACCCCCATGCGCACATGATGAGGACAAAGGGAGTGCACAATGGGTTAGAAAAACCTCCCGAATCAGCAGCAGATGACTGAGTAAACAGGGGCCTTTGCCAGATATTAGGCAAGCAAGAAACATGCGTTCAATTCTTTTAACTTATGACTGCAGTTAATTACTGCTTTTTCCTCCCTTCATGAGCCACATATGGGATTAATAATAATGCTGAATCAGATATGCTCTCTTATAGAATCAAAGAATGGTTTAGATTGGAAAAGACCTTTAAGCTCATTGAGTCCAACTGATAACCCAGCACTGCTAAGTCCACCACTAAACCATGTCCCCAAGTGCCACCTCTGAATGTCTCTTAAATCTCTCCAGGGATGTTGATTCTACCACTGCCCTGGGCATCCTGTCCCAATGCTGGTGTGGGGCTGAGGTCCTGGCTGTCCCCGAGGCATCAAAACAGGCTTAAAAGGGGTCTGAGGGATGATGGTCCATGCTCCAGTGGTGGTGGTTGTTCCCATTGGAGGTGCCCAGGGGGGTTTGTTTAGCCAGGAACCGGAGAAGGAAGGGGCTCCCTCATGCATTTCACTTCACTCCATTGGTTATTATGGGCTCTTTATCTGGGCTTGCCAGCGGGTGCAGTGTTCAGGGATGCTTTAATAGCAGGAAAATGTAATTCAGAAAGCCCAAACTATGTGCTAGGCTGTGTTTGACTGTTTACCTGCTAATGTTTGCCAACTGCTATCTCATTAGCTGTACAGGAAATATAATTGATATTTCTGTAGAGACATGACACTTGTGCCTCTGCTGAAACGGGAAGGTTTTCTCAATGCTTCATATCACTCCTGTTCGCTGCTTCCCATAAGTGATACTGCCTCATTTTGGGAAGGAATCCAAGAAATAAGAGCTTACCAGAGAGGCCTCTTGAAAGTATGGGCAGCTTTATGTCAGCCTGGGAGCTCCCTCGGACACAAATCTTCTGGAGGAAAGAGTGGATTCTCTGCTGTTTGCAAAAGGGCCACAAATGGGAAATAAAATGTTTGTGGAGCTCTTTAATGTGAAAAACATCCATTTTGGAGCAAGATTCTGTGTCTAGTCTGGGTGAGACCGAGCAGGCGGCGTGTAAGGGGCTGGGGAGAGGGAGGCAGGCAGCTGCTCTGAGATGTCTGTAACCTGACTGCTGAGCCAGGGCATAGATGGGTCCAAGCCCTAGATCTGGGATGTACCCAGTGGATGCAGGGATGCAGTGCTCTTGCCTGTGGTGCACATCCGCATCTGGGCCCTGATGTGCCGTGATGGAGGGCCTGTGATGCAGGAGGGGATGCAGAAGACCCTCTCCTGCTCTTTCCTTCTGCCTGTTGCCAGCTGGGCACTGCTGAGGAGCAGCACAACTCTGCAGCTTTAATTCCTGCAGGGACAACAAGTGCTGGCTAATTACTGCCAGCACCACATCCAAAACCTCCCTCCTCAGGCTCCAGGGGTCATTGCACACCTCTTGTCATGAACAGGTATTTTTGCTGCTTCCCTACACCCAGTCAGCATCCACCAGCAGACAGGCAGACGCAGTTCTTGACAGACAGCCCAAGGCTGAACCTGGGCACCCTGCACAGCACTGGGGTGAAGGGGATCTCAGCTGGTTAATTCTGCCACCCACAAGCAGCAGAAGACATGGAGCTACACAATGGGGAAGCCACAAAGAACCCAAGCAGGCTTCTTTCTGATGGCAGAACTGAGTATTTAGGGGAGAGCATGCTCTGAGGAGCAGCTTCAACGGCTTCCAAGCCCCAGTTAAGCAGATATTTGTGTCTACCTGTCTCCAAGAGGAGCCATCCCCCCAGGACACGTTGCAAACCCACAGGAAAGAAGAATTTCTGGTTTGGTGGCTTTGTGTCCTCCTGCTTTTCTGTTCTCCTTTGTTTTCAGTAAATATTGGGCTTGGAAACGGAGGAAATCTGTGCTGGGTGTTGCTGCGTGTTGGGGGTGCTGTGAAAAATGGCTTTGACACGGCCGCTTCCGCTGACACTGTGATTCCCAGTGTTATTTCTTGCCATAAAGCCCCATCACCTCTCTGTAGAGATTTGCATATAGTTCATACATAACAAGGCTTTTTTATTCTCTGGGATGAAATCTCTTGAAATCTGATCCATGAACACATCTAAACAGTGGCATTAACAGGAAACTTGGAGATATGGAAATGTAAATGATTCCCCAATCAATAAAGATAATTATAGAGAGAGATAGACTGACATACAGTGTCTTGAGGCTTTTTTTCTTGTCTTCCAAGGGGCTCCCCAGGGGCACCACAGACACTGGTGGATGTCTTTCCAAGGCTTACTATGGTGGGGAGGAAATTGTTCCCAAAACAGGCACAGGAGTGACATTGCCAAGCTAACAATGTGTGTCTTGAAGCTGAAGCCAAACTTCTCCAGCAGGCTGGGGGCAAGGCATACGAGTGCAGTCATTACCAGGGGATTTTCAATTCCTTAGTTCATTTTCCCATTGACATCCTGTTTTTTTTGCTGTAATTATAGACAGCATGAGAGAGAGATCAGCATTATTCAACTCTCTTCCTACCTTTTAAAAGATGTCACTAATTTTGCCCAATTAGCCTGGGTTTTAGCAGACTCTAAATACAAACTGCTGTCAACTTTTGCAGAACCCAGGAGGAGGGAGGTTGATCTCCCCCCCTCCCTGGATGTTGCTGTCAGTGAATCCCTCATTTGCATGTTTCTGGAAGGGATGATGGGGCAGGTGACACAGGGTTTCTGTCTTCCTTGTGGTACTGGACCACGAGTGGTGCATCCTTGCAGGAGAGTGCAGGGAGGCCTCAGATGAGAGCAGTGAAGAATCAATTCTATTAAACCAGCTTTATCTGAGTTAAGGGCCTCTCAATTGGGGTCCCCATGTCCCTCGACACCCCGGTGCTCACCCCCATGTCAGAGTGCTCCCATTGAAGGCAGCACTTGTGGCTGCTGGCACTCGACTGATGGTGGGGAATGTGCACGGCTTAGCCGTGACTCTTCTGTTAGATCTTGATGGAGCTGCTCTTGAGCCTGGCTGAGTTTCAAGAGCATTGTCCCTTGTGAGCTCACTCACTGCCTGCCTCGCATTCAGCTGGATTGTCTGTACCTGGAAGAGGAACGTCTCAACTTTCTCAATGAAGTTCGTTTTGTTTGAACCAGTGAAAGAATTCCTGGTGCGAGTTCCAAGAAAGACCTTTTAGATTTTCCTGCTTGAACCTCTGTCCGTCGCATGAGGCCTGATGGACACTTACGGGGTCATCTCCCCGTCTGCTTTCAGCTCCTTCAAAAGACACATCTGACAACTTTGATGCAACCCAAAACCCAGTGCATATCTTCCTCCTTGGTGCTAGTTTAAATATATATATACACGCACACACACACACGGAGAGGGATGAAACTGTGAATGTGATGGTTAAGGTCATGCCATTAAGGGTGGTTAAGGTCACACCATCTGACACATGTCAGATGAAAAGCTCGGGTAAGAATATTCAGCCAACTGCTCAGTGCTATTTTCATCCTTTCTGTGGAGGGAGCAGCCCCTTTTCCACAGAGCAGCTCTCAGTAGCACGAGCCCAGTCCTCGCAGTGGGGCAGGAACCATGTTTTCCATGTCATAGGCAGTTTGTTCACCTTGAGCGAATGTGGCGCATGTGAAATGCCAAATTTTGCTCTCCCTTTCTTCCTGCTTGTAATCAGATTTAATGGCAGAAGAGAGGAAATTGCTTTTGTGTCCTCATCCACTTTATGCTGCCCTGGGAAGAGGGGGTGCTCTCAGAGCTCGCTTTGGAGCAGCGTAGACCTTGCTGCAAGGGGCCAGGTCCTGCTTCCCGTGTGCTGCTCAGGGGCAGCCCCATGCCCTGCATCGGCAGTTTGCACTTCCAGGGTGCAGGAGAGGCTGTGCCCAGTCCCTTTCCTGGCTGGCTCCAGCCCTGGGGTCACCATTCCGATGTGCTCGTACCATGCTGATAGCAGCCGATAATCGGGAGTGCAACGCGGTGCTTGCACTGCTCCTGGCTCCAAAGTACAGATGGCTCTGGGGTGGCTTTTCTTGGCACCTCCCTGCAAACCTAGAGAGGGCATCTGCTGAAAACAACTGCTTCCGAGTAGCGCTTCCTGGCCCTCTCCCTCCCGGGTGCTCCCATCTGGATCACCCATTGACCTCCCAGGCGGCACCGCGCTGGGTTAAACGCGCGTACTCTGGTTATGTACCTCCAACAGCTCCAGGCAACGAATGGATGTCATGCGCGGTCCTGCTGTACCTCTCCTTGATGTTCTAAGGCAATGAGAAAGAAGTGTTAAATTTGTTCTTGGCTACTTTTCCTTGCAACTCCCAAAGGCACCGGTTACAAACTGAATCAGTTATCAGCTAGTTAGGCTGGCAGTTCCCGAAGGTACTGCATGAATACTGATAGGGACCCATGCATTATTCAGTGCGAAGAGCAGAGGAAAATGAGCAACACGTCCAAAACAAGAACAGCAGTGGCAGTAAGGGAATAATTAGCGAGCTGTCACTTGTCCCTGTCAGTATTCCCTCCCTTAACACATAAGGGAAAATAATAAAAAAGGGTAAGATCATCTTGCAAGCTCTGCTCTTAAATATGCAGCTGGTAGGTTAAAATACAATGATAAAGGGGAGAGGATAGAGAGCTCTGATACAGTTTTCAAAAGATATGGCCTCCATTTCCATGGAGACTCTATGCTTTATTTTTTTTAATCCCGCAGGCACTGGGTTATACAATGATTCCCTGCCTTAAATACCAGCCCATGTGCAACAGCATGAAAGGGACATGGCTGCAACACGAGGCTTATCCCAAGGAAAATATTTAGGGTTTCCCCCCCACCCTCCACTACAAAACATGGCTGAAGTGAGTGTGGTTTGGAGAAGCCAGGTTCACTGAAAGGGGCTCTGCTGAGCAAGTCTGCAGCTCCACAATGGAGCGGGGGAATCCTGTTGGAAAGGGCACCGGTGCCTGGTGCTGTTCCCCTTGCTCATCCCCATCCCTCCAGAGAGGCCGGAGGTGTCAGGGATGCAGCTGAGACTGCAAACCAGGGAGCTCCGATCGGGTTTATCCAGAGTAAATTATTAACTAATTAAGCGGTTTGTGGGCTGAGGAGAACAAAGTCGTTCTGCTGGGGTCTGTTAAAGAGCCTCCAAAGCTTCTCACAAAGCAGCAGAGCACGGAGCTGGGTGCTGGTACCCTGCTGTAAGCAGGATGAGCTATGCTGGGGAGAAGGGTGCCTGGACCAGTGCCGCAGTGGGGTGTGGGTCCCACTTGGTGTCGCGGCCTGGACCACAGCAGTGGAGGATGCTCATGAGCAGTGCCTGTGAATCATCCCAGTGACAGATGATCACTGAGGCTCCCAGTGCTGTGGAGCTTGCAGGCGTGTGGCTGGGCTCCCGTTAGGACAACAGCAAAGGTGCTGCTGCACAGACAGGTTCTTCCCCGCAGACCTGAGTGGGTCCATCTGCCGCTGCAGCAGGCACTTCATCTTTGCCAGCAGCAGCCCTCGGAAAGCTCCAGCGCTGCCATGCTAATTCCAATGGGAAGGGATTTGTGCAATGCACAGAGAGATTATTCACAGCAGCGCTAGCACTGACTTTCCCAAAATATCCTGACATGGATCCCTCCAAACAATCTGCCACATCGCGGCGGAGCTGCGCAGTCGAGCCGGGTGGGGAGGCTGCAGGTTTAGGAGCATGTGGCCCACCACGGATCCCAAATGTCAAGATCCGCCGGTGGATTTGAACTCTCTCACACAGCAAACTGCCACAGAGATCAGCCACAGCGACTGCGGGTTTAGGAATGCTATTAACGAACCCAGTTTATTTCAGGCTCTGTAACACTTACATCATTGAGGACCCACTTCCCTCCTTCTCTGCCCCCGTTTCTCCAAAGGAGGTTTTGGAGGATCCTCCGGCCCTGTGGGGTTCTGCGGGGAACGGGCAGGGATGGCTCTGGAGTGGGGTCCTGTGGGAGGGACGAGGGAACCGGCTCTGGAAACGGCGTGAAGTCAAAACAAAGGGAACGGGGAGAAGGGAAGGCTGGAAGGGCGTTATCAGGAGTGTCTGCAAATGGCGCAGGTCCAGTTCCCCCAGTGCCAGGAGAGGTTCTTCAGCAACACTGCAAGGACATCTCCTTTGAAGTCCATTCTCTCTCCCAAAATATATTTCCTTGTTTTTCCCTGCTCCTGCCTAGCAGCCACTGGGATAACAGCTCTCCATATGTAGCCTCACGCTGTAAAAATGCACACAAAGCAAAGCATTTTCATGTCAGGTTTTTATAAGCCCTTTCTAGCTCCTGACTAATCCGTGCCCAGCCTGACATGCCAGAGTTCCCTTTGGGATCGTGCCATGGATTTGCACAGATGACTCTGACACAATATGGTATAGAGAGTCCCCTGTTTAAGCCTTATTCCAGCACAAATTCATGGAATCTTTTTTGCTTCTTGAATGTGTTGGATGTCCTTAAGCCATTGCCTGGGTGGCCATTTTCTTTCTCTATCCCATGAGCTGTGCATCATTCTAGGTCTTTGATGAATGATGTGCTGGATGATGTATTTCATCCCACAAAGCCTGTGTATGTACTGGGAGAAGGAAACTGGAGAGATTTCACATCAGCTAAACAAGCATCTTTGGTGTCAAGTGCCTGTATTTCTGCATAAGCACCCACAGGTTCTTCAGTCCTCCCTTCTGAATGAGATCCCGGCACGGATGAATATTCATATAAGAAATAACTGGGAAGAGCTGTGATTTCCAGCCACGGAACCTTTCCTGGGGGAGGAGGAGTGTGCTTTCCCTGCTGCTTCTCTAGTGTATGTTCAGCCCCAGATGATTCCTTCCAAGCTCCTAAGGCAGCGTGAGGAAAGCTGCTCACCACGGGCATGAAGCTGAATGGGGCCACAACCCACTGCAAATCAGTGTTACCTATTGAGGCAAATAGTCTGTTTGCCTGTCCTCAGAGGAGCCACTCTGGCTTTAAACCAGCCCAAAATCCAAAATCAGACTTGGTATTTTTAATTTATGGTTGCAAGACAGACCCTGGGCTGCAAGATCCAAATTCTGAGGGTACAAGAGGTTTCTGCCCTGCTCTCGGTTGCTTTTGGTTGCTCAGCCCTTTCCACTCGGCATGGTTCATTCTTCCTCCCGGGTGTCCCTGCTGCTCCGGCTGCACAGACGGCAGGGCCGGCTCTGCCGAGGTATCATTATTGCTGTCACATCCCTGTTACTGACAGGCGGTGGGAGCTCCGGGAACCTGACGTTCTGCTGCTTCTTAACCAGCTCTTTGCATCCCCACTTGGAATTACAGGACCTTTGTTTTCCCCGCGCTGGAGGCGGCTGCAGTTTGATTGCAGGAGGAAGCACGATTTAGCCGGCAGAGAGTGAATAATTTGGCACGGAGCATTCCTTGTTATTCTGTCAAGGAGTCTGTGTGTCAATCGATGGGCTAACAATTATGATCCGTGTCAATAGGAAGAAACAAAAAGCCACTGTTACACAGTCTGCAACCTGCAGGCCTGGCTGCGAAGCCTGGGGGGAGCTTCTGCAGAGCAGCCTGGGGAAGGGATGCTGGGTCAGGATGCAAACTTGGCTCCTCCTTCACTAGCTCACCCCTGGATAGGTCCCTTCTTGACACTTTGGTTTTGCATTAGCACAGGGTTTGGAGGTTGGCAGCAGATCCAGCACACCCCTTGCTGCTGCCTGGGCACGGTGTGTGTGCCTGGATGGAGCATGGGGGTCTCCGCTGGGGTGAGCATCAGGCACCGACTCTTTGAAGGGCAGCCAGTTCATAACCGTGCTAAAAACACCGTGACCTCTCCAAGCAAACTGAGCTCTGGCTTTTTCACACTGGTGCTGCAGTGCCTGAGACACAGACAGGGTGATCTCTATGGATCCCTCCCCAGCCCCTGCGGAATGTCCCAGTTCGAGGTCCCGCAGCCCTGCACCAGCACTGGATGCTCCCATGGTCCATGTGTGATGCGAGGGCAGGCTGATGTCCCAGTAAGCCGGGCACAAGCATGCACATTGCAGGCTGGCAACACCTTCTGTAATGAATGCAGCTCAGACACACCTGATGTGCCATGCGAGGGAGATGCAAGAGCATTTCAGAAGAATGCTTGATGCCCGCTGTCACTCATTGCCAGGAATAATGCTCCTCTCTGCTGTCACACTGCGCTCATAGGATGTTGAATTAAACAGTGGGTCTTTTGATGCTGCTGAAGTAACTGTTGCATTAATTATCCATAGAATTTGCACATGCACCTTACATCATGAAAGAGGTGCTCTTCCCCAGCACTGATGCAGATCTGAATTCCCAGCTCCCCTCCCTCCAAGGTGCCCATCAAGTCACTTGGCCTTCCCGGCTGCTTTGTGCCGAATCGCTTTCATATTGTTTATTAATGAACTGAACCTTGAAAATATGAGATCTTTGCCAGCGGTTATTTTTACTACCACGTTAGTTAAGGCTGAGCGTATTATTTTATATGCCAATGAATAATTTACCTGCCCTTAAAAACCTCACTCTAACCCAGCCCTCAGTGCTGGCCATCCATTGCCAGAATGCACTGACAGTGGGTTCAGTGCATGGCGCGTTCCCTGTGAAGCTGCGCTGGGGAGGTCTTACAGGGCTGTGTGAGATAACGTGTCCCCAGCACAGTGTTCCTGAGTGTGCCTGAATCACAGCGTTTACAGCTTAATGAAAACATAAGAATAATTGTGATCCCACGTTTTCTGGTGGTGCTTTTCCCAAGATCTCTATTTTCCCCTTGGATTCTCCACACCTCCTGATTATTTATAGCATACCAGGACTGGAGCCTTATAAAATACCATGCATGACTTCCCCCTGCACTTGGAGCTAAGGGAGACAAGGCGCTGTTGGTAAAAGATTTAACTCATTAATAGAGTAAAGCTAGAACAAAGCTCCATAATTTGGTATTAGCTTTCCTGACCTGATTGTGTTTATTTAGAAAGCAGCTAAGACACAGGCATGTGGGGCTATAAATCAGCAGAAAATCAAATGCTAACATGTAAATAAATTGCAAATCAGCTGAGAAATTGGTTTCATTTTGAGGCGATAAAGCATATTTCTCCTGTACTGATTTTATAAGGTGCCCCTTAAGAATTGTAATATTTCTGTGTGGTAATGATAAACATTAGTGAGTTGCTTTAGAAATGAAAAAATGGCAACCCTGTGGGGATTTGAAAAACATATGCACTTCAAATTTGAAAATCCAATTTAACTGTCCATTATATGGAGAATAAAAAAAGGTAAGGATAGGATAATTTTGCAGTTACACAGCATTTGACTAAATCTGATTCAGGGATGACAGCTACACTTTAAAAGCTACATGTCTGAATGTAAGGAGACAGCAAATCATTTATTTATGATTGTAATCTAGCTCCTGTCTAACAAGTTAACAACTGTGCAGAGTGCTCCCTGAGTGGAGGCAGCCTGTGTAGGCCTGTCAGTTAGCACTTCTTAAAACACTTTCCATGGAATTTCTGGGGAAAAAAAAAAAAAAGGAGGGGGGGGGAAGAGACAAAGGAGAGTCCCTGTCAAATTTACCAAAACAAGCAGCTGTTACAATTGCAAAAGTTTGAAGAAACAAATCCTGCTCTTAATTTCATGCAAAGCACCTTTTGCAGAAGGTATACGGGAGGCAAACACAGAGGATCCAGTCGCTGGAGCAGCTCTGCCCTTGGAGGCGTTCCTGTGCTGGAAGTGTCAGCGTTTCCACACTGAGGTCTTGCCTCTTGTATCAGTGTCCACCGTGTTTTGCAGTTGGTGATGCCCATAACATACTCTGCCCACCAGCTTCCACACATCCCGACATTCCAGCTCACCAAACCCAGCGAGCAGAGCAGTGATGGGTTTGTGGTTGTACCTGTCTCAAAGTGAAGTGTTGATGTGTAGTGTTGAGCTTTAAGGCAACTAAATCACTTGAACAGTTATGAAGAGCTATGAACAGGTAGTATTTGCCCCACAGCTCTAACGTGATGGAAGTAATCTAATATTGATATTATATAGTCTCTCATTTTAAATCCTCTTGGTACCAAACGTCTAGAAGGTGAATAATGCAACAGGTCTTTCTGAAGAGTAACAGGGATGAGCTGGTGACTGCTGTCACATAGGACAGCCTGATAGAAACAACCACAACGTGCAGGACTGTTCCCCAGCTGGAGCCTGTGCTGTGTGAGAAAAGGGCTTTGGGTTCCTTTAGGAGAAGCCGGTGAGTATGTGATGGGGAGGTGTTGGCCAAGGCCATCAGCAAAGTCCTTAAGAAGGAACTGGCCCAGCAGCAGCTCCCTGTGGCAGGGCCAAAGGACCATGTCAAGGAATTCAGATGTTTTCGGAGGGGAGATTCATGGGGTCTGTGCTGGAGCCATCACTAGAAGAGGGAACAGTAAATGATCCAGAAAAGGGATGAGATGGCTGAGTTTGTTGATAGCACACCCTGATCGTCTTTCTAAAGGCAGGGCCAGCTACAGGAGTCAGGGGGGTATCTCTCTGAAGTGAGAGGCTGGGCAGAGGCAGGTGAAATTCAAGGTAGATGGGGACATCTCACCTCTGTGTGCACAGAGAGCTCTATACTGATGGCCAGCACCCTGGAGTAAAAAAAAGGCTGCAATAAGAGAGCCTTGGGAAGCAGTAGTTCAACATCCAGCAGTGGCCTAAAGCAAACCAAATATTGGGAGTTATTACGGAAAGCTATGGACCAAAGAAAGAGCCCCATGCTGCTGTAAGTAACTGTATGGCAGCCTGGCCTTCAATCCTGCATTATTCTGTCCCTAACCCATGACAAAAGATGGCGATAGAGAGGTCCAGATCGGGGACCCAGGGATGAGCAGGGATAAAGGCAGGATTCCCTGGGGCATGGCTGTCCAGCCTGGAATGGAGGAATGGTGGAGAGACCTGTAAACCCTGGATTAGCTGCTGGTCGTGTCTCACCACATGAGAGCAACGGGGGTGAAGGGGGACCGGCAGTGCAGGAGCTGAGCAGTGGAAGGGGGGCTGGTCTCATGTGTGTGGTTCAACAGGAGAGCTTTCACCTACACTGTGAAAGCTAAAATTTACATGGGTTCAAAAAGCTACTGGACAAATTAATGGCAGAAAAATCCATCATACATCCATACACAGACATTATTTCTGGCTCTGAAGGATCTTGAGCCATAAATTACTGGAGGTTAATAGAGTATTTGATGAAGTATCATTGTTCGCTTGCTCTGTTCTTCTGCTCTTCAGCGGGTGTTTGCCATTGCTCTCTCCCAGAGATGAGCCACTATAGCTATTTTTATGCTCTTAACATGTTCTTTTACCAGTTGGAGATGTATCTAATGTTCAACATAAATCAAACCTTCTCATTTGATGTACTTATCTTGGCCTCCTTGAAGCTGGTGGCTACACTCCCATTTGTTTCAGCAGGGTCTCATTTGTACCTGTTGCACTTAAATGCCAGCACGTAACCAAAGGTGCCCGGTGCTTCACCAGGCACTAGGGGGTAAATGCAGCTCCTTCCAGTACCCTGCTGTCCATCTGTCCCACCTTAGGGACTATGTCCATTAAAAATACCCTTGGTTAGACAACACCCCCTGCAAGCATGAGCTGTGAGCCGCCCCAGGGATGCTTTCGCAGGGTGCTGCTGCTGCACAGATCGCTGGGTGGAGGTGGTCGGGGTCTGGGAGTCTCACACTGATTCTTTCCATGGTAATGGGAAACTGGCCATAAGAGCTGATTGGATAAATATCAGGGACAGCAGTTTAGACCAGACTGCCCCCAGTTTAGATGGGACTTTATACTGCATCTGTGTGGTGGCTTCTTGTCAGTTAGAGGTGTGTTGGACCTGACCAGCCTGTGGGAGCTAGAGCAGGACCCGTCCCTTCTGGGCCAGCCTCTGGCTTTGGCCACTTAAATTGAATCAGTGCTCCCCACTTCGAGATGGGTGGGTTATCAGAGCTGCAGAACAGGGACCACACTTTGTATTTTCCTGACTTCTGTTTGGTTTTCAAAAAGAATGAAGCCACCCCCCCCTTGTTCTGTTCGGTGATATTGTGTGAAACCTCCCTCCCGCGCAGAGGGAAGCCACTGATCTTCACAAAGGTGTCTGTGCATTTGTAGGCTGCATCCTTGCCCTCTGTGGATGGCAGAAGCCTCCCCAGTGCCTCCCGCTGGCAGAGCTGTCCTGCAGATGTGGAACGTGCTCCAGATGTGCCGGAGAGGCGGCGGGCTGAGCCGCGGGAGCAGGGTTGTTTGTTGTGCGTGAGAATCACAAGCAACTAAACCAAGGGGAGAAAGTTTGAAATGGTGCTTGTCAGATAGTATCACCCTCACACCCTCTGCTGAATGCTAATAAGTGTAAGGAAACACAAGAAGTCTCTGCCTGTTTATTTCTCTTTGGTTGGGTCAGTGGCTGCAAACACAGTTTCGCTTTTCCAGATGAAATAATTCTTTTCAGATGGAAAATGCTGGGTTTGTCATGCAGGGTTTTCCCTTTTTGATGCAGGGGAAAAAGGGAGAAATGGAACTGCAGAGTGGCAGCGGGGCAGGTGAAGCTTGGGTGGTTTTAAATGATGTCCTGCTGATGAGAAGATATTTAAAATATGCTTTAAAATAGCCATCAGCAGAGTATTTCAGAAGAAAACCTGTGGTAGGAGAGTGAGGGCTGTTCACTGCACTCTCGCTGGCCACTGGCTGAGCTGATTATTCTTCTGTTGGAAAGGAATGCCTACAGTGTTATTTAAATTAGATTAGAAGTAAAAGGGGTTTCGATAGTGCAGGAGTGTGCCCCGTGCTTCTTTCTTAAGGGAGGGAGAACAAAGTTTCACAGACCCGTGTTTAATTGGGCTCAGTCACTGAGGTCTTGGGTAATTGCAGTTTTCCCTCCCTCACCCTCACACCTTCTGTGTCCCGAAAGGACAAACCCAATCTGTTTTTACTGTTGTTGAAAGTGAACCCTTGGCTGTTGCCATCGTGTCACCGTGCAAGGGGACGTGTCCGTGGCCATAACCACACAGTGCAGAGCCTGGAGACCTCTGCGTGCCTGACTGACATCTTTGGCCGTGCACATGGATCCTCTGCCGCTCCAAAGGCAGGGCTGGGGCCAGGCTGGGCTGCAGTTTGGCAGCAAGAGCCAGGAGGCAGTGGAAAACGGCACTGTTAAAGCAGGCAGCAATCTATGGGGTCTTCAGAACCTTCCCATCCATGCGAGTCAACAACTGTGCTAAATTGAAATTGTAGAGTTGATTAAACGACGTATTTAAGGCCCCATAAAAGAAAGCAAGCAAGCCAGGAAGGGAGCCGGGCGAGCGCGGCGTGGGGGGAGCCACAGCACTGGGAGGGTTTATCTCACCACGAGCAGCAGGCTCAGCCACTGATCTAATCAAATTATTCAGCATTAAAAAACTGCCAAGGCATTCCAGTGCTGCAGCTTCCAGAGGCCCAGCTGGGATCAAATGCTAATCAACATCTCCACGATATTTATTCCCACTGTCAGTCTGGTACGTGTTTGTTTTCCGAGCACTGCATACTAAACTGAAGGATCAAGATGAATCGGTGGAGATGGGAGATGATGAGCAGCCAGGCTAAACATATAGAAGAAATACCGGCAACGGTGAAGCGGGAATGGTGGGAGGTGGCTGGAGGGAGACACGCAGCCCTCTCCAGTGAGGGACCACAGCACGGTGCAGCCGGCATGCACCCATCCCGCTTTCCATCACACCGCAACCTCGCACCCCTCAGACCCAGTGCACTGAAGCTCCTCATGTCCTCACAGTATCACTGGGCTGCACCAGTGCCATGGCATGGGGGAAGAGCAGTGCCCAATGGCACAGGGATGGCAGCAGCGAGCAGTAGGACCTGGGGCCCTCAAAGGCCACATGCAGCCCATTGAGGTCCTCCTTAAGCGCTAGCCACTGGAGCACTCCGAGACTAATTAATTTCCTTTTTGTTTTTCAGAGTTTCATTTTTAAATTACAGTCTTCCCTCCTCTCTAATAAATACTCAACAATTAAAGCTTTTTTTCCCCCGACATGCGATTCCAACATCTCAGTGTCCCACCCTCCTGTCACCTTCCCTGCCATAAACAGATTCGTAAAAACTGCTTTTGACGCCCCAGCTGCCATTAGCCACTTAAAATCCCATAATTATCATCCTATCATGGGCCTGTTAACGAGCAGTAAAAATAAGGCCATTGAATATGGTAATTTATTCGTAAATTAGCCTAATGAGAATAGGTTTCAGACACTGTTTACTTTCTAGCTGCCTGTTTCGGTGCAGTGCAGGCTGCCTGCGCAGGGATGGCAAAGCTGTTGTCAGCGCGGGGCCTCTGCCTGGGTGGCAGACGCGGCTCCCGCTCCAGTGGGAAGAGCCCTTACTCCAACACCAGCCCCACTCCCGCTCCTGCTTCCCACACAACTTCCCTTCCCGTGTTTCTCCTGCTGTTCCATCGCTGTGCCCACCGCCCTGGGCAACGGTGCAGCCCTGCACGGACAGTTCCTCTCCTGCTGCAGCGCTGGGGCTGGGAACCACGCTCGCTGCTGGAGAACTGCGCTGTGGGCTCCCCAGGAGAGCTCCGTCCTTGTCTGCGCTGGCACCTTTGGCTTCCTCAGCCTCTCAGTTTGTGGAGGTTAAAGATCTGCTGCTTCAAAAGCACAAAGCAGCTCGAAGCAGCAAACACTGCCTTGTCAGGGAGCGGTTTCCTACCGGCCATCAAGACCTGTCCCCGTGCTTCCCAGAGCTGGGTAAAGTATCAGACTAAATGCAAATAAATGCAACAGAACCATATCGTGCTGTAGGTCTGCAGTGCAGAATGACCAGAGCTCGTCAGGGTCCAGCTCTAAGAGAGCCAAGAGTAGGGCAGGCACATCTGGCCCCTTTTCTCAAGTTGTAATTCCCAGCAAAGGAGAAAAGAGCATTGCTACAACCTGCTGCAGTTAGCATCCCAAACCCAGGAGCTAAAAGAGATGCTTTTTGTGGCCAATCATCAGCTAAAGCCACTGCCTAGTCCTCGGAATTAAAAAGCCTGTCAGTCGGGCTAGAAGAAGGAAGAAGAGACCTGAACAGACTCTGCTTTGAATCCAGATCTGACAGGTCTGAGCACTCGGCACCTGGGCGGCTTATTTTTCCCAAGCTCTATCTTTGCAAACAGTTATTCTCAGGCAGTGGAGTGGTAATAAACCCCTGAATGAATGAGGATGAGAGGTCCTTTCAGGGAAGAGGTGAAGAGCTCTTGACTGTGAGCCTTTCACCCTCTAGAGTATTTTCATTCCTAGGCTGGCTAAAAGCCAGGAAATAAATCTGTGCGGCCGGAGCGCCGCGGCTGAGCGGCTGAGCAGAGCCTGCAGCACCCTGCTCCCGGCCCCAAGGGGAGCGGGCTCAGACCTGACCCTTCACAGGTCATTTCCACTCGCCCAGCGCCTGCAAAGGGCTGGGATGTGCTGGGATGCTGCGGCCTCGTGTGTGTCAGTGGCATCTCTGCATGCCTTTGCGGAGGAGGGAGGGGAGCGTGTGCACACATCAGCCTCTCGGTGGCAAGGGGAAGCCTTCTCGCACCGAGCCTGGCTCCGCAAAGGAGCAGTCCCTGGGGTGACTGTGAAATAGGGTGAGTTTGCCAATCCCAGGTTCCCACTGTCTCACTCCAACCCTCCCACTGAGGCTTGTACCTGGGAGTCCATGAGCAGCCTGGGCACCTGTGACACTGCTGGCATGGGAGAACCTGGCACCTATGGATGCTGCTGTCCCTGCCTGGAGCAGAGCCAGTGCATCCCGTGAGACGTGCCAGGCCATGGCTTTGCCTCACTGCCTGGCAAAGGGACCAACAACAACCCCGATCCATGGGAAAGTGGGTGGCCAACAGTGCTTCCTGCCCTGAAGCGCCCTCTCAGCCCAGCCCAGGGGCAGTCACGGGGGTCAGCACAGCCAACACCAGCTCCTGCTCCCATGTGCTGGTGGGGATTATGAAAACCAGATGCTCCAGGAGCCTGAGGCAGTTGTCACAGCCGAAGTCCAAAATTCACCCATTCCTACTGAGAATCCCAACTGATCTCCAGTGCGCGACTTACACATGGTGCAGGAGGAGCGAGGTGATAGCAAAGCCTTTGTCCTGCTCCCAGCTGTGCTGCCTCCAACTGCTCCTTTTGCCAGACAGCAGCTCCCATGGTTGGGCTCCATGGTGGCTGTACTCCTGCCTTCCCATCTCCTAATTTAATTACAACTTGTTTCTTTCCTAATTATAATGCTCAAATCAGAGAAGAGCTCAAGGCCACTGTAGCAGGGAAGCTGGTGGCTGTCTCCTTTTTGCTAAGATAGCCCCACTATAGCTTCCTTCTGATGG